>NC_085906.1:637797-1275594 GCF_034447905.1 Colletotrichum destructivum
AGAAGTTATATTCTAAAAGGAATTCTAACTATCTAATTTATTATTTATTTAAGTTCTTAAAGGTTATAAAATGTATAAGGTTCTTATAATCTATATACATAAGGACTTTATATTTTATACTAAATAGTTATAGTCTCTATTTATAGAATGCTTTAATAATTACTATAAGTTCTTTATTATATATCTAGTAATTTAATTTTAGTTTATAAAATGCTTTAGAGAAGAAGGCATAAGCGTATAACCTTTCTTCTTTATTGCGTTATCTAAGTTATCTACCTATAGCAAAGTTAGAGGCATTAACTTTAATCTTATAAGGTTTTTTTAGATTAGAGATTTAAGTAATAGGTTTTAAGCTAACTTATTGCTTAACTTTCTTAAATGCATTATTATATTCCTTAGTCTACTTAAATAGGGTGTCTTTTTGTATAAGGTTTTAGGTGCACTATATGCTTCCTGCATAAATTTTAAGGAATTATTAGTAGAAATTAATAAATCCTAAGAATAACTAAACGTCCTTAACATTTTAAGGTATAAGCTAGTCCCTAACTGCCTATACTTTCTTTACTTCTATCTTAATTTATCTTAGTATAATAGTGTATTTTAGGAAGTTAACTTTTTAGGTATAGAATTTACATTTTTCTACTTCTACTAATAACTTAGCTTCTTAAAGCTTCTAAAAGACTTTATATATATATTTCTTATGTAGCTTAAGGGTAAGTAAGAAGATAAAGATGTTATTAAAGTAGATAATAATAAATATATTAATAAAGTTACTAAAGATATAGTTAATTATTATCTAAAAGGTAGTAGGTGTATTAGTAAGTCTAAAAGGTATAATAAAGCACTTAAAAAGTCCTTTATGTATTTAGAACGCTATTTTCTATTCTTTACCTACCTTTATTCTAATTAAGTTGTAGGCTTCTTTAAGGTTTAAGGCTGTAAACTATATTGCTTTATATAGTAGATCTTAGAGTTCTAAGATAAGTAGTAGTAAATAATAATTCTTTTTTATAATACTATTAAGCTATTAGTAGTTAACATATAGTTGTAGTTTGCTATTCTTCTTTAGTATAAATAGGATAAGGTATTCTATAGATAACTTAAAGGGTCTAATATATCCCTTCTTAAGGTTCTTATTAAGGTACTTATTTAGTACCTTACATTCTATTTTATTTAGTCTATATATTAGATAGAACTTTAGATAAAAGCCTTTAATAAGAGGGATTTTATAATTATAAGGTCTATATTCTAGTAAGCTTATTTCTAATTTTAGTATAAACAGCTTTTTATACTTTTAGTACTCCTTTAAAATAGCTAGAAGTAGATTTAATCTTTAATCTAATGCTGCTAGGGCTACTATCTTAAAAGGCTATATCTCCTAGAGATAGGTAATATATTATATTTATTGTTTCTATAGTAGTATATTATTAAGAGGTGCTTTAAAAGATTTATTTAAGGCCTAGCTCTTGTAGTGCTGCTTAGTAACTAAATCTAACTATTAAAGTTAGCTAATTCTCTAATCTATTTATAGGTTATGCTTTTATAACTATATAATTCTTAAGATAATATTAATATCTTTTATCTCTATAATGTTAAATTAGAGTTCTTTTTTCTAGCTATAAACTTACAAAAAGAGGTGCACTATCTTTAAAATAATAAGTCTGCTACTATACTTAACTTATTCTCTTTTAACTATCTATAATGCATATAGGTATTCCTTCTTTTGCTATAGTATCTATTATTTATTTACCTATTTAGGTAAAATAAAGTTTTCTTAGGCGCTGCTATTAATAATTATATATACCTACTATCTTTAAATCTTAATATTTAAGTTAAAATGTGCTGCATTATAGGTTATATATAGGGTCTTATATGTTATTACTATATATTACCCTTCTGCTATAAGCATCTTTAGTTTTTTAACTATTAAGTTTTTTTCTTTTATACCTTCTACTAGGCCTTTACCTTAGCTTTAAAGTAGATAAAGCATTTATTATATTTGCATTCTTACTATCCTTTATTATTATTATAGTATAATATAAAGTATTTAAGGTCTAAAGCAAAGGTTGTAATATTTCCTTTCTTATAGTATTGCATTATTTAGAATAGAAGTTATCTACATAAGTAGACATCCTAAATAGGTTTTTTAGTATATTATTAAGGGTAGAAGTAGAACTTCTTTTTACTTTTCTTATATATCTTATAGTTATTATCTAAATACTCTACCTAAAAGAAATCTATATAATCCTTATAGTTAGGGTTTAATAAGAAGTAGTCTTTTAGTCTAAGTAGTATAAGTAAGTAACTCTTTTTATATACTATTTTATAAAACTAAACTAACTAGTTATTATTCTTAAGGTAGATAATCTAGTATTTTAGTTACTTCAAGGGTTTTAAGTTCTCTTTTTTAAAGCTAAATGTAATATAGGTTTTATAGTACTAACTAAGGATAATTCTATAGTTAGGTATTTCTTCTAAATTGTAGTTTAAGTTATTTAGCTTTTATAAGTAGTTACTTATAGTATATTTATATGCTTCCCTTTCTTAAGAGGTTTACATCTATAGATCTTTTAAGTTAGCTGCTGCAACTTAGTTAAGTATAGTAATATTAATCTTACTATCTAGTATTACTAAGCTTTAAAGTGCTAGTCTTTTAATTTCTTTAAGTTATTTTATTTAAAGTATCTTATTAAGTTATTCTTTAATTTTATATATAAGTTTTTAACTAAAGCTTCTTTATATTATTATAAGGGTTTTTAGTTATTCTTAAGGTTCTTTCTTTCTTTCAAGGCTGTTATCCTTTTTAGCCTCTTTTTTTATCTTAAGGATCCTTTAGTATATTATAATCCTATAGGCTTATTAAAAGATGTTAATATATTATTATTAATGCTTCTTAGGGGTTTTATATATCTTTATCTATTTGTAGCCTAACTAAGTTATAGCTAAAGTTTTAAAGGCTTTAAGATATTATTCTAATTGTTTTTTACTATCTTAGTAGGTAAGATAGTTATTATTATAGTAGGCAGTCTATAAAAGTAAAGCATAAAGGATATCCTTACTAGTAATATTAATTTATTAGCTTTTTTTAAGTATAGGTTAAAATTGCTGCTTCTTAGGTTATTAGCATTCTCTAGCTATATATCCTATTTTATTGCAGTTATAGCACTTAAAGTCTTATATTTTATTATCTTTCTAGGCTACGCTAAGGTCTATAGAGCTACTATAGTATCTATAAGTAGTACTATTATAATTTTAATTATTCTACTAATAGTTTCCTTTAGGGTGTTTAGCTTATTTATTACACTAAAGGTAATTTTACTAAAGTTATTATTAAGGTTGCTATTAATACTTCTTTTTTAAGTTAGCTAGTACTTACTTTTTGCTTTTCTTTTTATATTATTTATAAAGTCTGTTATTAATCTTAATAGTAAGTTTAGCATACTATAGGAAATTATCTAGTTAATCTTACTTAAAGAGTTTATTTTTAATATCTTCTTTAAGTCTTTTATAAAATAAGAAGATCTTAGTAGCATTAGTGTAGTTAAGTCTAGTATAAATGCATCTAAATTCTAAAGTATAATAAGTAGCTATATCTTTCTATTTAAAGTTAGTATGGTTATACTTACACTATTATTATTTACTAGGTTTTTAAAAGAGAAATAGAAATGCCTTTTTAAATCTATAGTATCTTTAGAAGATAAGTTAGGTCTTAGTTTTAAATTTATTTTATTTATTAGTTATAAAGTCTATAAGATAGAGTTTAAACTAAGTAAAAGCTTATTCTTTTAGAAAGAAGGCTGTATAGATAACCTTCTTAGCTTTATCTATAAAGCTTATTCTATAGAATTATTAATAAGCTTAGACTTAAGTTAAAAATCCCTTAAGTTATCTTAAAGTTTTATTAAAAGTTTAAAGTAAGTTAAATTAAAGTTTTTTTCTTCTATTATAGTATAAGGTAGTAATAATATTAGCTGCTGCATAAAGAGTATTAACTTCTTACTAAAGTGCTATAAACTAGGTATGCTTAAAGTTCTATTAGATTATTTACTAAAGTTAAGCAACTTTAGTAGCATTACTACTAAGCATTTTCTATATATAAGCTATATCTTAATAGGTCTTCTTAAGTTTCTTAGCTAGCTTTATAGCATTACTTTTGCTTTTAGAGGACTTAACACCCTTTATTTCTTTATCTAAGGTTTTAGGGGGTATAAAGGTCTTTCCCTTAGAGGTAGAAGTAGGAGTTGTAAAAGTTGCTTTAGAAGCTATTATATTATACTATTTATTAGCTTTATAAGGTTAACTTACTAAATAGAAGTAATTAAAGTATTATAGTTAGCTTTCTATAGTAGTATCTATTAGCAGAAGCTAAAGTAATAATGCTATTAAATAGTACTATAAGTTATACTAAAAGGATTAAGTCTTTAGAGAATATAGTAATTAGTTATATACTTAATAAGAGGCTTATAACATTAGTTACTAGTAAAAGGTGCTAAAAGTATCTAAAAGGATAATTATAAAGTTAATTACTAAAGAGCTATAAAAGTCTATTCTTAAGTGCATTTAAGTCTATCCTATATATAAGTCCTACTATAGTCTTCTTTAGTAGCTATAATTAGTTTTAGTTAGTAGTAAGCGCTTATTATTAATTATAAGCGCTTATTGCTAAGAGGCAGTACTTATGCATAATCTTATCTCTATATAACTTATACTATAGTTCTTCTGTTCCTAAAGAAGTTACTCTATTTCCTGTATCTAACTGCATATAACTTATCTGTAACTGCTAGGTGCCCTATAGGGCGTCCCCTAGTCCTATTATATCTAATAGGTTGTAACATTTATATACAGCCTTCTAACAACTAAGCTATTAGTAGGGCTAGAAATAAAAGCAAGCTCTACTTCTTTATACTTAAATTATTAAAATTTATCTTATTTTAAGAGATTAGGGTTAGACTTTAGAAAAATGCCTGCCTTTTTATTTCTATAAATCTTAAATCTAAATATTTATTTAACAAACTAATTCTTTTACTGCTTTTATAAATTTTTAATTTAAACTTTTTAAAGCATAATATTTATAAATCTTCTTAGTTTTATACATCCTCTTTACTAGTAATTAATATTATAAGCCTTTTATTAAGTATATAACTAATTGCTATATTTTCTAAAGACTTAATTCTCTTAGTACAACTTATATTGCTATTACTAGCTTTATAGCCTTAGCTTCTACTAATAGATACTACTATAGAAAACTAACTATAATGCTTCTATTCTATTAAACCTTTTTCTCCTACATTATACTAAAGAATTATATGTATTATACTAACTTATTAATAAATTATTTAATAGAATAGTATAGACAATTCTTTAGCTGTAGATAATTTTAACTCTAAGAGTTACTACTATCTATAGAACTATTCTACTGTACTACCTTAGAGCAGCGAAGACCAGTCCTCATTCTTAATATACTCTTCAACTGTATAGACTGGGACGTGCACATCGAGCTATAGCGCAGTTTAGAGAAGAACAAAGCAAGGGTCTCAAGGGAGGTGCAGTGCTTACATCTTTTGGCAGCACGATAGTTGGATCACCGCCGTCGTAGCCGAACTCTGCGATATATTCGAACATGTCGGCTAACTCCTCACCGACTCCTCCTGGGATAGCATCCTCGAGGACTTTGCGGTCAAGACGTTCGAAGCGACAGGTAACGCCGTGGTGTTTGCCCCATAGAGCAGCAAACTCATTCCAGCTCAGAGAACTAGCAACTCCGAGGAGGTTTTGTCCAGCAGGAACATGCAACAGAGCCTTTACGAATTCGCCTGAAAAATCTCGATGTTTAGTAGCCAAGAAATGTACGAGAAAACATAAGCTGCTTACCAGTATCTCGGCGTGCATCGACTTGTGCAATCGGTCCATCAGGATCTCCAGGAATCCTCAGCACGAAGGTGCCATCTGATTGCTATAGCTGTATTAGCCGAAACTGCGCAGGCGCCAGATCTGTTGAGAGTTGCCTGCCAACCTTGTCAGGCCTACCTATCGGAAGGCCCGTGGAGCCCTTCCAATTGGTCAGGTACAGCGCCATCTGCAGATACGAGGTCTTCTTGGCCAGTTCCGGGTACATTGCCTTCAGGTATTCGACAGCCTGCCACTTAGCATCAAAGTGGTAGTTGTGCGAATACTTGCCCTTGCTCCACTTCTTCGTGGCCGAGAGTGTCGAGAGCACGAACCGATCAAGAGTATCAAGGGTTGCGTTCGCCGCATCAACAATGTTGCGACCTTGCTGGACCTCGACATCATAGGCGAGGACGTTAACAGGAATGCCGGCCGCGGCGGCGCGCAGCGCAGCCGCCAAAGCAACGCCAACAACGCAAAGTCCAACTAAGTCAAGCAAATGAAGCTATTCAGACCACCCAAATAAGTAAGCCAACCCCCCCGATTTGGATTGATTGATTTGACTTCTGACTAAGGTGCTTTGACCAATGAGCGTGCTGGATTTCAGTCTCCCTCTGTCATATACCTCACCCTCCATACTTCACCCACCAGCCCCTTCATCCCTTTACTGATCGGTAATTTCTTTCCTTAACCTTCGCTGACGATATAAGGCGTTCGTTTTTCCCATTTGAATGGCTGTATTTCTATTATTAGCTTTATCCAACCTTACCTTCCCAGCTCCTACTTGATCCCCTTGTGGTCACTACCTGTTGCTGTTACCACCTCTGCCATACATACAAGGTAATGTTTTTTTCTGTCTATCGTACAGTCTACTGATAAGGCTATTCGTAGATGTCAGAACCTCTCAATGCGACTGCCCTTACCAGATTAGGACAGCCACCAACTAGGGTCTCAGCCCAAGTTGCTACCAGTCGCGCCGCCACCCTCCCTTCGAATCCCTCCATCTCCGACCTTCAACCTATCCTATGGGGGAATCGGCGATTCGTCATTGAGGAGCAGCTGGCCCGTAAGGGTGGAAGAGGCCGTACAACTTGGGTACGGGCTTATGGAGTCTTCCTTGTCGAACTCAGTCGCAACAACGAAGCTGGGCCAGCCTACTGGTGTTGCCAACGATGTGACGAAAAGGGGCGGCCCGAATTCTTCTCCGCAGTCGCCACCAGCTCTGCTCAAGAGCATCTACGTCGGTAAGTCTTTATTGTCGTGAAGCTATTCGCAACTTACTAATCTCATAAAGGGTTCATCATATTAGCCCTTGTGACCCCATTGATGGGCACAGGGATGACCCCTCTTCCGACGAGACAGCCACACCACCCCCCTCGCAACGTCCCCGCCTCACCACTTCGAGTATCCCTCGATCGAAGGTCGCTATTATTAGGGATCTCGCCCTTGCTACGATTGTTGGTCAAGACCTTCCTTTCAACCACTTCGACGATACCTTCCTCCAGCGCCTCCTTCGCTTCCACAACGTCGATCTATTCGCTCAGGTGCCATGGGGTAAAACCTCAATGGCTGACCACCTTGAGACTATATGGAGTCGAGGCAGAGCAACAGTCAAGGCTGAACTCCGCGAAGCCTCTACAAGGATTCATCTCTCTTTCGACCTATGGACATCGCCGAATATTTATGCTTTTATGGCTGTCACTTCTCACTTCCTTGACTCGAAGGGGAAGCACCAATCGCGCCTCCTCGCCTTCACTCAGCAACAAGGAAACCAATCTGGTGTCAACCTTGCGACCACCCTCGAAGATACTGTGAGGGATTGGGGCTTAGTCAGCCGTATGGGAGTAGTGATCTGCGACAACGCTACGAATAACGACACTTGCTTGGCCTCCTTCTACCCACGGATAAACCCCAGGATGACTTCACGTGACTGCAAAGCACATCGAATGCGTTGTTACGGTCACATCCTCAATCTTGTGGCCAAGTCCCTCCTCTTCGGCAGCGACTTCGAGACCTTTGAGGCTGAGTCGGAATTCTACCAGACAGTCCATCGCGATGAGGAAGATCTCAAACTTTGGAGGAAGACCGGGCCTGTGGGCAAGCTTCGGAACATCGTGAGATTCATCCGCGCCTCTCCACAACGGTCAGAACGCTTCAAGAAGGTCGCAAAGGAGGTTGATGGTGGTTCTGATTACTGTCTCTTCAACAGAAGCTCGTCAGAGCTACAGTTAATCCTCAACAATGATACCAGGTGGAATTCGACCTACTTAATGATCGAGAGGGCAGTCGAGAAGAGGCATGAGATCCGGGCTTACCTTTCAGGTCTCAACGACGACGAGGAATCCCTCCAAATTCCTATCTCTGATCACTTGACGGATGAGGATTGGCTTGTTCTCGTTGAGGTCAAGAGCCTCCTGGAGCCCCTCTTTTTCCAGACAAAACGAACGGAGGGATGGGGCAAGGGAGACGGTCATGGACGCCTTTGGGAGGTGATTACTGGCATGGAGTATATCCTTGAACACCTCGAGGAGTGGAAGAATTACTACAATCACGAGATTGCTCCTATTGTTGTACAGGAGGATGAGGAAGATGAGGAGGAGGAGGATCGGCAACTCCCTACTCGCAACAGTCGTAGTCTGAGGTCTTCAGCTCGGCGATCCTTCAACGAGAGCTCTCTTCCGGATCACGTGGAGGTTGACTGGGCCCGGCGAAGGGCTGAAGCCACTTCGCAGTTCCGTCGTCTTCGGAAGGGGTGCCAGGTGAATCTTCGGACCTCTATTGAGCTGGCTTGGCAGAAGCTGAACAAGTATTACTCAGCTCTTGCTGAGTCACCCCTCTTTGCTGCTTCAATTATTCTCCATCCCTACTTTGGCTTCAATTACCTCAAGGAAGTATGGGGTAGAGATGGCCAAGAGGCATGGGTACGGAGTGCGGAAAAGGGGCTGGAGCGCTTCTTCAATAAGTGGTATAAGGATGACGATGTGTCAGTCGTATCACTAGCGTCTTCGTCAGCCTCCTCATTGGCCCCATCTTCCCAAGAAGACAGCCACTTCAGACAGTGGCTGAGAAGTCGTCGTAGTCAGGAAGCAAGGGCGACGTCTGACGAGCTTCACTCGTACCTCAGGCAAGCCCCAGAGGAGACAGATGACCCTGCGCGATGGTGGCTAGACCGTCAGGCTCAGTACCCTCGGTTGAGTAAATTAGCCCTTGACGTCTTTGCGATCCCAGCCATGGCGTCAGACTGTGAGCGAGCCTTCAGTGCAGCGAAACTAACGCTGACGTCGCAGAGACTCTCGATGAAGGCAGAGAGTATAGAGCGACTGCAGCTGACGAAGAACTGGCTGAAGAGAGGGGTTCTACCAATGTCAGGGATCGATGGATTTGTAGTTCATCCGTGACATCTCTAGAGACCTGTGCTTAGCTTCAGTTGTTTCCTAATCAGGCAATACAAGCAGTCACGTGCCTTTAATTTGATGGATTTATCAACAGGGCCAAATAAGCAAGGATCTAGCGGCGATGAGGCAAATTAACAAATATGAGGGCCGATTTGCTTTATTTGCTTTGGCGGCTGCGCTGGCGGCGCGTTCCTGGACTTTTGGATTGCCTGTGTTGCCCCAAAAGTCCGTCACGCCGAAGATGACGTTCGATCCAGCAAAAGCCTTCTTAAGAAGAGCGACATCGTCCATGTCACCTTTGATGAGTTCAACGCCTTTGTCGGCCCACACCTTGCTCGAAGGCTTGCTCGGGTCACGAGTTACGCCACGGATGTGCCAGCCTCCCTCTCGGATGAACACGTCGGCAACGGACGCACCCTGTGTCCAGTCAGTGACTGCCTGCTCATAAACTTGTGAAAAATATTCTCCAGATATATCCGCTGGGTAAATATTGAAAAAGGGGACTGTGATTGTACCTGCTTGCCTGTGATGCCTAGGATGGTGATGATCTTCTTTGCCATGTTGTTGGTTTACGTAGCAGTAAAGTTGATTCGATTGTGTGATGAGAATAACTTAGCAGTGCGAAACTAAGAAGAAAGTATGAATAGGTAGACGATGAGTGTTGATTTTGAAAATGATACTGAGATGTAATAAGGCCTGGTTTCTTATATTTCCCATCTTTAAACTTCCTGTTAGTTACAAGCTCATTATTAATAGAATAATCACACCGACATCTAGAAGACAAATCAGTATTACTTATCTACCTGCTGGAGTTATTCTGGGCCACTTGCCCCTGAAGGTTCCATACGTGTTTTTCTAATATATTTGACATCTAAGTTTAGAGCGGAAGTCAAATTCACGCCAAACTGTGGTGTTGGAACTAAGGCGGAATGGATGGGAAGGCTATTTTTTCAAGCCGGGCAATCCCAATTCCGCCTCCGTGCGCTAACATTGGACGAAGTAGCGCTGGAGTAAAACGGACCGGACCGTCGGCATATCATTAGTAGACAGGTAAAGTACATCGTCGCTGATTATATATCATTCCGGTTTGTTTCCCGATAAAAAACTATTAGTAATCTTGGATCATCTGCATTTCTAAGCTTGTGCTTTCTGTCTTCTAGAAATGTGGATATTTCGCTTTGGTATTTATCTCGAGATTTAGCCATGATTCTTCTGCTGCATTACCCTATAAACACTTTATATCGAAACAAATTGAGCTGAATCAACATGTCAAACACCAAACTCATCGTTGTCGTTGGTATCACGGGAAATCAAGGTTCTTCCGTGGCCAATAGCTTCTTGCACATCCCAGGATGGCGCATCCGCGGCATCACCCGCAATCCGACATCTACATCTGCCGAAACATGGGTCTCCAAGGGCGTGGAGCTTGTTCAGGCCGATCTTGACGACCTCAATTCTCTCGAACGGGTCTTCTCTGGTGCTTCCGCCATCTTCGCCGTCACAAACTTCTGGTCTCACTTCTTTGACCCAGCAAATGGCCCCAAGGCCCAAAAAGCTGGCGTGTCCATCAACGAATTCGCCTACCAACGAGAAATTACCCAGGGGATGAACATGGCCCTCGCTGCAAGCTCCTCCACGGTGCTCTCTACCCTGACGCATTACTGGGCCTTCTTTTCGCTTGGCATAGTCGAGCTTCATCTCATCGATGGAGTCATGCAGGCTAACAACCCGCTGTGATACTGATTTAAAGCGTTTTTTCGACCCCGAACTTCGCCAGTTGCAAGGCTTCTGTACTGGACTCCTCGGCACCATTGGTTCCGTCCGCCAGACCAACCGCCTCTTTATTAGCGGTACTGGTATGCCGTCCAACCAGGCCCTGTCCAATATTGGCCTCATTGGCTCGCCTAGCACGCACTTCAGGCATGATATGTGCTATTACTCGACAGATCTTATGACCCCTGTGCTAGGTTCGCCCAAAGAAGAACCCATTCACTCTATCGTCAGCGACAAGTGATCCGCCTGCGATAAGAGAAAGAACCAATCAGGAACCTATCAATTATGGACGCATTAGCACGAGGCATTTTTAATGCGGCAAGATTAGGCGGGCTGCAGCCTGATTCCAATGATGTTAGGAATAACCAACTATATTAACCTCAAACTATTGCAGAGTCGTTACTGCAACAGTCTGCGGCTGGGAGAAACTAGCAGGCTCATCCGACTGTAGGTCAGGCAAACTCACTAACCATGAGCGACCCTCTGAGTATCGCCACCGGCGTCATAGCCTTGATTCAAGTAACGACCCAGGCGACCGAGTATCTCAAGGATGTTAAAGATGGCGGCAAAGAGCGAGCGAAGCTGCGAGATGAGCTACGCAGCGTAACATGTCTCTTGGAGATGATCCATGACCGCGTCGAAGAGCAGAACGAATCTGAGAACGAATATGGTCTCAAACCTGCAGCGATGGCACTCTTAGCAGGCCCTGACGGACCTTTGGAGAGGATGAAGGCTACGATGGAAGAGATCGTGTCAAAGCTAGCACCCCAAGCTCGGTTCCGCAGGCTTGCGCAACCATTCAGGTGGCCGTTTGAGAAGAAGGATATCTTAGAGCTCTTTGGGACGATAGAGAGACTCAAGTCGCACTTCACGCTTGTCCTCCAAAATGATCTATTGTAAGACACAGCTCTTAAGGACCTGATCAAGCGGCTGACAAGACCAGGACGATTTCCAAGCTCACAAGCGAAAAGGTTCAACAGGTCAGCAGGCAGCTTGACGACATGGACTTGGAGGGCAGAATTCAAGAGGCGGACAAAATTCTTTGTTGGATCAGCTCAACTTCCTTCCGAGCCAAGCAAGCCGACGTGTTACAGAGTGTCCAGCCGGGCACCGGCAAATGGTTCCTTAAAGCCAAGGAGTACCGTGACTGGCTTTCGGGAAACGTCAATCTGTTATGGTGTCCCGGCATACGTATGACACAGACCACTCCAATACACCTCCCAATCTGATACCTTTCTGACATAGATCATAGCTGGTGCTGGAAAAACTCGAATAGCGTATGTTGACGAACGATGCGACGCCTTGTCGAACAATCGATTGCTAATGAGACCAGGTCCTTGGCCATAGATGCTATCGAGACGCAACTTGATCGTTCCAACAGTCTTTTGGCATATGTCTTCTGCGATTACAATCAACGCGAGTCTCAGACTCAGTCGGCAATAGTTTCCAGTCTCTTGGAACACATTCTTCAGGGAACAAGCCATCCAAATCTGCCTCAAGAGATCAGGTCGCTTTACACAAAACACGCCCAGAAAGGAACTCGTCCCATGACCAAGCAACTTTCCCAAGTCTTTACCAAGCTCTTCTCGTCATGCGACAATATTTTCATCGTCATAGATGCTCTTGATGAATTCGCGTCTTCGGACATGGTGGCTTTGGAACTGGTCGGTACTCTCCAGGGGCTCGGCGATAATGTTCGTATCTTACTCACGTCACGCACCTCAACGAACTTTGAGGGCTTCTTCAAAGATGCCGTGCGTCTAGACATCAAGGCTAAGGATGAGGACGTACGACTGTATTTGGAGAGGAAGATTCCAAAGCATTCCAGGCTGGCAAAGCACGTCTGTGCTGATCCAAAACTGCAGGACGACATCATCACAAGCATCGCCGAGAGTGCTCAAGGCATGTGAGTAATCAACACAATTTGATATCATAAGCGGATTGGCTACTGATAACCCGCGTTCAAGGTTTCTTCTGGCGACACTCAACTTGGACTATCTCTCCCGCAAGCTTACGCGTCGAGATGTTCGCTCTTCGCTTTCAATCTTGCCCAAGACGCTCGACGCAACATACAAGCAAGCACTTGAGAGAATTCGCACACAGGCAGAAGAAGATGTTGAACTAGCCGAGATGGTCATTTTGTGGATCCTCTGTGCCCGAAGACCGCTGGGTATTCATGAGCTCCAGCATATGTATGCTGTCCACCTCCGTACCCGTGATGGAAATGAAGACGAGGAGATGATTTTGCTCGAAGATGACGACCTGCCACCCAAGGATATCGTCACCGGTGTTTGCGGTAGTTTTATCGTAGTCGACAACACTTCCAAGACAGTCAGTCTGGTCCATTATACGGCTCAAGACTATCTTAGCCGCACACTCGGAAAACATCTGGATAAGACGCGACTGGAGCTCGCCAGAATCAGCCTAGAATACCTGCAGCTTCTCAACTTTCAGGAAGGGCCTGCCTTGTCAGACAGTGTGATGGCGGAGCGGTTGGCCAACTTCCCATTTCTGGACTACGCGGCAAGATACTGGGGAGCTGACCTCCAAGGGTTGCAAGTCGAGGATTTCTGGGGATCCGTCAATCGCTTTTTGTCAAACGCAGGTGCCGTCAGTGTAGCAAGTCAGATCTGGAGTCTCCCTCGTTACAGATACGCACATTGGAGTGACGAGTACCCGAAAGGTGTCCCCGGAATAGTCCTCGCGGCCTCGTTCCAGATACCGAACGTTCTGGAAAGACTCGTGGGACAAGGAAAAGACATTGAAGGCCGTGGCAGCGACAAGGAAACCCCGCTCATCAGATCAGCTCGGCTCGGGCACGAGGAGAACATCAAGGCACTGATACAGCTTGGAGCTGACGTTGCTGCTACTGATATCGCCGGAGAAACTGCAATCGATGCTGCGACTCTCGCTGGCAAGGCATCTGCAGTAGAAGCCCTGATTGATGGAGGTGCCAACGTTAACACCGTCACGGGCACGGAAGGCTGGTCTCTCCTCATGTCAGCCGTTTCCAGTGGCAGTATCAACACTGTACGGCTGCTGATAGAATCAGGAGCTGATGTTGCGGCACAAACCAGCTGGGGAGAGACGGCTTTGAGTCTGGCAGCCCTGAGCGGGCAAGAGGCCATCGCGAATCTGCTCATAGACTCAGGGGCCATCCTGCCACTGAACCGTGCTGGAAGAAGGGCGACACTGCAAGCTTCGAGGAAGGGACTTTCAACCCTTGCTAGCAGGTTATCATCTTTTGGAGGCGATTATGGGGCTGTGGTGGATGCTGGAATTCCACGTGAGCCCTTTGCAGCCCCGCAGCAGCTTGCCCAGATTGCAGAACTGGAAGAGGCACCAACTACTGGGATGACGGAATCCGAGATTGGTTTCAGTCTCGAACTTGCTCTAGACGGGATTTCATACCAAAGGGGGTTCCATCGAAGGTACGACATTGCGAACAGGTTGGGTAGAGGGCACTTCGCAGAAGTGTTTTTCGGCACCAGGAAGACGACAGGCGTTTGCTACGCAGTTAAAATCTTCGCCGTCGATGCAAATACCGGATGGACAACGTATAATAACGGCACAAGTACCGACGGCCCGCCTCAAGAAATTCGAGCCCTCACTTGCTTGAGGCATCACCATTTGGTAAATCTTGTGGAAGTTCTGGTGTCAGATACTATGGATCAGCTTTGCCTGGTTTTGGAGCTTGCGCCGGAGGGAGAGCTCTTCAACTTTTTAGTTATGAAGCAGAAGCTAACCGAAGAAGAAACACGGTGCATCTTTCGTCAGCTGCTTTCTGCTCTAGAATACATCGTAAGTACACTTGGAATTTCTTCACCTACTACACGCAGAATACTTGCTGAATCAGGACATTTTCTAGCACAAGGAAGGATGGATTCATCGCGATGTTAAACCTGAGAACATTGTCATGCAAAGTGAGAATAGCATTAAGCTTACGGACTTTGGCCTGGCGGCGAATCTTTCAAGTCGGCCAGATCAGATGGATGACACCCTTTGCGGAACCCCGAGCTGTAAGCTCCTTCACCTCTCCCCTCTGCTTGTAATCTCCAGAGATGGCTAAAAAATTCGTTCAGATGTTGCCCCTGAGATCCTTGCGGATAGCCGTGAGAGAAAATACAGCTACCCAGTCGACATTTGGTCTGCTGGGGTAGTGCTTTATATTTGCCTGTGCGGGTTTCCCCCCTTCTCAGACGAGCTCTACAGCAAAGACTTCCCATATACCTTATCGCAGCAGATCAAATCGGGACGATTCGACTACCCTTCACCATATTGGGACCCGATAGGAGATCCAGCTCTTGACCTTATAGACGCGATGCTGGTCGTTGATACAGAGCGGAGATTTGTGGTGGAACAGTGCTTGCGTCATCCCTGGATGCTGGTGCCAGACGTCCAAGAAAGCGAATCAGGCACCATCCTCCCGGCTAATCCTTCTGTCGTCTAAGATGTTACTCGGTTTAACCTTTGAGTTACCTATGTCTAAGGCAAAACGAATGCTGCTAAGGTGTGCAACAAACATAAAAATATGCACAGTCTTTAACTTTAACTTTTACAACAAAAATCGCTAAATCTTAATCTTGCCCCACCTCCCTTAACTCTCACATTCTCACCTGCTCTTAGTCTTCACTTTAAATATCTTTAAGTCAACTTTAACTTGTTTTTAACTCTTACACAAATCAACTTTACTTCTTTAGGATATCACTTTATCTGCCTCACCCCTTAAGGATACGCTCATCCGTCTCAAGACCCAATACGTTCGGTTCACGTTGCCCTCTATATCACGCAAAATCTTCTTCTCTAACCATGACTCTTGCCCTCACACCTCGATACATACACACACATCCTTATTCCTCCTTCCACGCCAGGATCCTCTCCATAAACTTCTCAATCAGGCGAATGGTCTGCTTGACAGCGTTGGGAACGTCAAGGTGTCCGTCGTGGACGTCTTGCCGGACCTCCTTGAGGGTGTTTATCAGGATGAGTAAGGCCTGGATCTCGCTCGTCATGATATCCTTGACCCCCTCCACGCCAGCGGCCACGCCCCTTGAAGCGTGAAAGGCCAAAGTAAGCCCCTGGTTTTGGTCACAGACAATGACCCGTGCCAAGGCGAGCGGCTCTGCTGAATTGCGGCCGCCAACACCGTCTAGCGCATCATGCTGCTGCAGCTGGCGCCGCTGCAGCAAACTTGTCAACCGCCCTTATGTTCTCTTGGGAGTCGGTGTTGACAGAGCATGTCCTTAACATTCTGAGCAGTAGCTAGTACGTTATGATTGTTAAGGAACCTCTCCTGCTGCGTCTTGAGCTCCTGCACTGCGTCGACGGCGCTTCCTAGGCACGCCACGACGTGCGCGCGCGCTTCCTACATCCCTAACCCTAGCGGCGCAGCAGGGGAACCTTGCAGAGCCACCGTGGCAACAACGAGTACAACCTCTGCCACCAGACCTCGTTGCTAGCAGTGGCAGTAGCCACGTCCTCGAGATATCGCAGACGCTCTGGTAGAACGTTCAGGTCGTCTAGTTCGTCCCAGAACGTTGCCTCCCACGCGACGTTGGTTGACTGGTGTGCCTGTTGGAGCACCTCGATGGTGTGTGCTGCAGTGGCGGCACGGACGGGAGCAGCCCCAAGGTGCTCGAGAGCACGCGCTCACCGGCGGACGCCCAGCTCACGACACTAGCGAGTTCCGAGATGTGCGCAGTGACTGGTGCCGCCTTGAAGATTGAGTCCCCTCGGGGCTGATCCCGAGCCCGGGCCGCCGTTGCGAACTGGTTGTCGAAGATGTCGCCCGCAGCGGATGATTCTCCCGAAAAAGTCGGCCGCCAGTTGCCTCTGCGGCAGCCGCTGAGAAACCACGGTAGGTGGTTGTTGGTCAAGCAAAGAGGCCCGCCTCCAAAGATCCAGTGCCAGAAACGCATGGCAGATGCCCGAGTCGCTACATAACCCGAGGCAAATGCATCCCATAAATCAAGGCTAGCAGAACAACCAACACTAGCACAGCAGTAGCACGTAATAGTCTCTGACACCATGTCCTAGCCATAAAAGTCCAGAGAGGACGTGCAAGATAGCTACGTATAAAGCAGTTACAGGTAGTTACAGACGCAGTTTTCGCTTTTGCTCTTGCTCCTGTTAAATGAGCTGCTGTGGCCGTGGTAGTTAGTAGTTCTCTGTCCTGGTCCAGTTCGCAGAGTGAACGGAGGCGCCTGCGCCGGTGAACATAGCCTCCTCCAAGCTTAACGTCTGCAAGCATTGCTGGTCTGCTGCTGGGCTGCCGGGGTTTCTGTCATCCCCTCCACCAGAGGGGCGTAGGGCCGGTGTTTCAGGGGAGGGAGAAGGCGCGCTGTCGCCGCCGTCGTCGTCGTCATCGTGCACTAATGGGGAGCCCGGAAGATGGATGATGTCTGCGTTGTCCTAGAAGCTGACGCGTCTCCAAGGGACGTTAGAAGCCCCAGAGGGCCTGGCTGCAGCGGCGGCGGCGTCGTCGTCTTGCGTCTTTCTCCAATCTTGCTCTTAGAGGGTCTTCTCAAGCTTACGTTACAAGGCCTTATCTTTGCGCCTCTTCTGCCGTATATCAGCGTTGTGTATGTTGTCGTTGTAGTTGCTTATAATGTACTCTCTCACATAGTGTAGATCGCGTGGGAGGACGGCAATAGAACCACTTGTGAAGCTGGAAATTCTGACGATGGCCAAGTCGGAGAGCAATGTTGGATATTTGAGGCTTTTGTATCATTCACAATGAAATTAGGTCGAACTCCCTTTCGTAATACCCATCCTTTTAACAACATGCCTCGTCAGGCTGCAGTGTTTCAGGCAAGGAACTAGAACCCAAAAGATAAAGACAGACCGACAGGCCTTTTCTGCGTGTTTTGCCTTGTCATTAAGTGTTTTGCCATCAGTGTTCGACATGTCATCTGCTACGCAGTCACTTCGTAACAGCAAGGCCAGTCGGGTCTACCCGTCTCCATGTTGCGCTGCTGTGTTCTCACAGCATCTTGGAAATTCCGGGATTAGACCCTTTTGGACGCGGCTCTTGCGTAGGCTGCCCCCTTTATTTATTCACCAAGATTCCCTGACCGTGTTCCAAGCCTCTTGTTCATACACAAACCTTGGACAACAACCCTGTACTCTTACAGCAAGCAGAGATGGCTCAGAGATTCCGTCATTCGACAACGCCGCAGTCTTTTGCACATAATTGGCACATAAAGGCTGAGGGCATCTCGGGACGGAATGACACAAAGACCGTCCCTATCTTGGGCGTCCCCCTCTCAAGCGTCCAAGGCGCAGCGCAGTAGGCGGAGCAATAGCCATGGCAGCTGTTGTCTTGATACTCACCACCGTCCCATCTGTTGCGTCTCAGGCAGACAGCGCATCATCCTCAACATAACCGGGCGGAAAGTATATGCCGTACCTCGCCGTCGAGAAGATACACCGTGTGACTGACAGCAGCAGGAACAGCAGAGTCTACTACTCGCCACCATGCATCGAGGTGTGCAAGGTCGTCTACTATGTCCAGGACCTCAAATAGGCACAAACAGCATCTCCAATCCAATGCCGAGCTCTTTGCATTCCTTGGTCTCCCAAGCAAGCCTAAGTGTCTGACTGCAGGGAACAGCGTATCCTATAGGGAGCGGCCGCCGCAATGTCATCCAGGCCGCGTGGCTTGCATAGCTGAAAGAGGCGCGCTTCAAGGGCAGAGGCAGCAACACGCAGCAAGAGGAGATAGGATCGACCCAGACTGGCCTGCTCCACGCTGTTGCGGGCACGCTCTGTGGGATGACGAAACGCGCGCCGAATACGTGCAACATGTGCTTCCTGCCATCTTGACGCAGCCGCAGTCCAACGTCCTCTGGACGACGCGGCACCACGGGGACTATGGGACGTGTGACATCCGCATGATCACAGCAGCGACAAGGCGCAACACGATTCATCGGAATGGAAGATTCAATGGGGCTTTTATGAGTTGTAGCGTTGGAGGAAGGTTTGTCGGGATGTTGAACTTGAATGTAGGAGGAGCCTTGACTTTTGAGCATTTGCCAGTTGAGGTCCTACTCACTCGGGAGGTGTGCCTTGTTCGTCACGTCCAAGTATCCACGGGACTATGTTGCGATGCCATCGGCGGAAGGTTTTATCTGACGATCTGAGAGGTCCGGGAGTCGCGTGGACGAAGAGCGTATCCTACAGACGTATTCATATCATTCATTGCCCGCGTGATTTCCCTCTACCTCCGTCACTTGAACGGTTTCGCAGCGAGCAGCCATACGTGATGGGTCCATCTCTTCTTCGCACTTAATTTGCGAGCTTCACGCGATGTGCCCTTACGTTGTAATAAGCGACTGTAGGGTGGGTCGTCTCCTGGCAAATCTGGAAGACGAGAACGATTTGGACAAAAGACAAGAGTAGGCATAAACAACCAATACGCCGACAACCCAGGGGTATATGTAACTGAACCGAGTCCCAAAGAAACGCCAGAAAAGGAAAGAAAAAAAAACCCCCCCGCAAGAAGACTGAATCCAGAACAGAAAGGCAGGGAAAATCACTGTCATGATGATGTATGCAATGCTGGGAGCCCTGACCCGGTAAGGATTCCAGCCAAGAACGTACACCCACGCACCGGGGTGAGAGCCTGCGAGGTTATGCCAGCCTGCGGACTTGCGCATTGGGCCCCTCCTGCGCCATGGTATCATCGGGCGTATCCTGATCGTATCGACCGCCTCTTGGGCGCTTCTGACCGCGTGATGGGACCAAGACTTGACCAAGTCTCGACTGGAAGGAGGCGTATGGCATGTACGCCACCGGAGTATGGACGATCTGGAAGGTGGCGCTCGGCAGAGGGGACAACTGGGGGTATGCGAGCTTGTCGAGGAAGGCATCGGGTATTTCGGCAGAAAACGTTCTCAGGCATGTCGGGTTATTGATATCGCTGAGGAGCAGTCGGACCTGAACAAAAAGGAGGTTGTCAGACAACATGTAGCTGGAGCGGCAGCAAGCAAGTAAGCCCGAGCTCGACTCGCATAAGAGAAGGACTCACCGAGTAGGTATCCTGATGGGGCGGAGGCGATCGCGCTTGAGACTGGATGGCCTTGCGCCGGGCCTGGGCCATTGCGATGAGAGCGGCAGCGATGTAAGGGTCGCGAAAGGCATCTATGTCGGCTGCGATGCGACCGAGATGGTCGTCGAAGAGGCGCTTCCGATCTCGGCTGTGACGTTGAAGGTATAGATGGCGAAGGGACGCGGCGCGGCATCGCCCAATCTCGCTCGCTTGGAGGAAAAGTATCGATGGGGAGGGCTCGGACGGCATGGCAAACGCGGTGCCAGCGACGCGCTCTCGGAATAGTTTGTAGTGGAATGTCGGAGTGGACCTGATGAAAACTGCCTGTTAGCCACATCTCTCTGGAAGGCGCGCATACGCTGTTTTCCTGTCATGTAGACGAGGCAAAGTGGGAGGAACGAGTGGATTTTGTTGACGAACCTTGCCGGCTTAGCTTGGAGGGGACTCTTCTCTAGCAAGCTCGTTATGGCACCCTCCTTGGCAGCGACAACACGGCTCAAGGCAAGGCAACGAGCCCACCTCACATGCGGGAGGAACGGGGCCCTATGTGATAGAAAGCAATTCAATGCCTGGGCGCTCGCATCGGCGTCGATGTCGGTGTCAGAGTCAGAGTTGGAGTCCGGGGGGGTAACGGTCTTGTCATGGGCGTCGGAGGATTCGATGATTTGTGGGGGAAATGGAGGCGGCGGCGATGATGAGCTGACTGAAGCAGCGCATGTTGGTGGAGGAGGAGTCTGTGGAAAGAGCGTGATGGTGTTTTCGGCAACGTCTGGAATCGTTTGGCTGTCGGCGGAATGGTTGTAGACGGAATGAGGATGGGTGATGTCCTGGTCGTCAACAAAGGCACATCTAAGCAGGCGGAGATGGTGCTTTGTCCAGTGCAAAGGGGGCACTTGCAGCTGGTGGAGCGGGGTGAGGGCGAGTATCTGGCTGATTGAGAGTTCCGATAGCCTTGAATCCAGTTCTGCTGCTGCGTCTGTCAAGGGGCGGCGTAGCATGATGCGGGTTGATGTGTGTGCGGCGTGCCTTGGTGATGCTGTTGTTCATCTAAAGCCCCGCGGGGCTTTTTAGTGGTCGTTTTGGCTGCCGATTGACAGACACAAAGAATGTGCTGAGCAGCACACGGAGGAGTACTGTTCCGATCCGTCGCACAGGCTAGCCCCATTCACACCACTCCACACTTCCCGCCCCACGTGACGTGACGTGCTTTCCCCAGCCACAGCCGACCAGCCAAGACCTTGAAATGGGTGATGCTTTGGTGTCTTATGTAATCACCACCCACAACGGAGGTTGCTGGCTAGTTTATCCACCATCTCGTGCCATCCATCCATCCCTTGCCATCCCATCCCGTACCTGACAGACAGACCACCCACCGGCCCCCCGCCCCCTGTTCGCCCCTTGTACCTAGTCATACTCCATACGGATACTCCCGTCCGGAGATCCCTGTTCGACCAGGGCAGGCCAACTTACCTACCTACTTTTACACTTACATGCATGCTCTGCTTTGCAACTGCATCATGTCGTCGCCGTACTTTGACTCCATCTCCAGTGAGGCAGCTTGGCGCCGAGAATTCTCATCAAAAAAGTACAGCGACACAACCTTCAGCAAGGCTCTGGGGAATACTAGTGCGAGCGAATGGGGCCGTGGGCAGCTTGTCCGGCTGCATGTCGTGATACGTACCGCCACAGACGAGAAGCTACTGCCTCTCATCGTCAAGGACAAGCCAGCAAAGACCATTACCAAAGCCATTTCTGAAGCCGCGATTGAAACCAGCGATGACACTTTCTGGAGTCGATACCCCGAGTCCAGGAAGGCACTGCGCACGCTGCTCAAGGGTCGTGGCCAGGGCGGCGTTTCGGAACGAGAACTGTGGTCAGAGCAGGAATACATGCGCCACTACGGGAGTTGTGAGTACGGCCGTCTATGGGCTGCGCTCGACCGGCTCGAGGATGCGTGCCACATCAGCCAACAATGCACAGAGGTACCGGGTCCGCACTACCAGGACGACGATGAGCAAAGGGAGAAGAACCCAGCCCCAACAACGCCACCGTCGCCTCATCCGCGATCTTCCAAACGAGCCCGCAGGTCGGTGCGGCCGTTTGCGGGAGTGGTCCCATTCGACCAAAACACCCCCATCACCGACAGCAGCAGTAGTCCACAGTCAGCACCACCTAACGACGTCCTCTCGTCGTCCCCGCATTCCGCCGCCTACGTGCCCGCCACCGAGGCTGTTTGCTCGTCGGAACGGACCGAGGACCTGACGGTTGACTTTATTGTTACCGCTCTCCGCATCATTCTCCTCCATGTACCTCCCCAACAGCAGCTCGACTCTGCCCCCCGTGACAGAAATGACGGCTTCCCTCCGACAGTCGACTTGGACGTCCAGAAACTCCAACTTCGCGTCACTATTTCCAACCTGATCCAATTCGGTTCCATCGACGACGGCGGCCTGTGGATACGGTCCTTGAGTAAAAAGACGCGGGCTCGCGTCGCCGTGCTCGAGGCGAAGCGCTTCATCGGCCATGTTGACGACGGCTGCCCTGTTCTCTCCGACCCCTGGCTGGCCCAGATTGTCGGAGAGGCGCTAGCTGTTCGCCTCGCGCCAGACACGTGGATGGGACCACGCGAAACGTAAGTTCGGTGCAAAGAGGGAGGTTGATATCTGACTGGCTGGCTGACGTTTAAGCCTCTCTCACGGGGGCCTTCGCAGCATCATTGTTATAGCTGCTGCTCGCTACTTTGTTCGATTTTTCCAGCTACGCGTGACGGATTCGTACCTCGAGGACCTTTCCAAGTGCGTTGCTACTGAAGCCGCAAAGCCCAAGACGGAGCCGCCGCCTGCAGCCCTTGAAGCCGACGAAACACCCCGCGAGTCGATACAAGTTAGCTGCACGCGCTGGTTCGACTTCCGGGAATCGACGGAACGCGTCCACGTCGTGCGCAACCTATCCGGTATTGTCAAGCTGGCACAGGATGAGGCGCAAGGTTGAGCCAAGGGGGTACACCTGTGCGTAGAGGAGGCCGCACAGCGAAATGTTCTTTTCTCCTATGACCCTTGGGGAAAGGACCGGGTGGGGGAAATACCAGAATTCTGTCCTTGGACTTGATCTGGGACAAGGTGAGCAGGGGCTGGCTGGCATATTGAGGGTGGTGGTGGGAGCATTGCCCCGGAATGAGAAGCGTGGCGGCGCTTGACCTCCTTGGCAGGATGGTTCTTTATGGTGTGATATTGTGGTTGCGGCGGACCGCTAGTATAACAATATCCAGACCAGAGGGCTGGAGCTCTAACCAGAAACGATACCTGATCTAGCGGATCCTCTCGGGGCGGCTGCTGGCAGTCTCTCTTCTACCGTCTTCCCTCTCCTATCTCTCAACCACGCACGACACATCACAGCCTCTCGCTCACCCATATGCCAACAATATCCTCCTTCAGCAGCCTAATTAACTGCTCTGCTGACAATGCTAAGCTTAGTAACACTGACGAGAAAATCTCTGCTCTGAACCCGGCATCCAATCAAGTCTCTGTTAAACACTGGGGTTCAGACTCAGACAATCTGAGGTTCGCGGCGTGTACAACCTACCCGAAACTCTGGCCAGCGGCAACCGCGACCAGGAACAGAACGGTAACGTTAGAGATCTGTATGCTGGAGGCTGTTGTGTGAGCGACGGTGGATAGAGGCGTTGATAAGTGTAGGGTTGTAATTGGAAAACGAGGGTGAGTGATGATGGTTTAGAAAGACCTATGTTGGCACTCGGAGCCTGTGGATTATTATATGGACGGAGTTTTCTAATTGTCGAAGAACAGAATAAGTCTTAGTCATTCTTTTCAAAGGCTCTCTTTGTGAAGAGATTCTGATCTAGCCAAGCATGAATAGACTACAGCAACTGCAATAAAGCAAGGTTTTCCAATCGTGACTATTTCGAAGTTGCAAAAGCTTCTTGAAAAGGTTCGTTTCTCTGACTAGTATGATAAGAGACTCCGAGCATATGTTAAGGCTCCTGTTAGACATGAGTCAGACGAACTACGGTCGGACAGGTAATGCCGATGGCTACGATGGAGGCGGGTCTCCAGTAAAGCAGAAGTCGACTTGGTTCTTGGCATGGACAGGAGGAGGAAAGGTTCAACGGTTATTATTGACTGCTATGAATGGAACGTAACACGTACAGGGCAGCGTTGAACGGCTGGCATCTATTGTAGACTTATATCTTGCTCCTTCGTTTCTCAAAATAGACTCAAGGAAGAGATATTTGCCCATCAGCGGTGCTGTCAACGCAACACTACCAAGTCAACCTCCAACTAACCCAGCCAAATGAGGATATTCACACTACCCAATTAAGTAAGTCTGACTCCATAAGTTGAGTTAGTTTAACTGATCTACTGTTTATTCAGTAGGTCTGACCAATGGGAATGCGGGATTTCGCCACCTTATACGATGAAGGCGCCGGCCGGCGACCGCCATCACCACCGGCGGCAACACCACTTTGCCCAGACCTCATCGGCCCTCCTTTTTCACCTCCACGCGAGGGCTCCTTTTCGATCCTTTTCGAAACTTCCTATTCTGGTAAAGCCTCTGTGATGGATTTACTGATTGAGGCCTTTTTCCTCATTTATAGTTATAAAGCCCGCGACTTTTACCTTAGTGGTTGGACTCCTCTTTATGCAGTCATCAGTATATTGATAACAGTGAGATTATTCCCATCGATCAGACGATTAACCTCACCGACGAGAACGCCTCGCAGCCATCTTGAGGAAGGGAGGGTCGCTCCCGTCGTCGCTCAGCAGCCGCGCAGTCTCTTCAGCAACGCTTTGACGAGACAACCCTTCCTCTTCATGTGAGGATGGATTGGGGCGACCGTCCCCCTCAATTAATCTCACGATTCGGCACGCTTGACGACAAGTACCAGCAGCATCTCCGAAGCTCTATTGAGCAGGTATGGCAGAAGCTCTTCCAGTACTATAGTCGCCTCGGTGAGTCTCCTCTCTTCGCCGCCTCGATTATCCTCCACCCTTCACTTGGCTATTCCTACCTCGAGGATATATGGGATGCCGAGCACCAGGTCTCGTGGTGTCTCAACGCAAAGGAGGGGCTGTTTGAGTACTTCAACAAGTGGTATCGTCATCGGCCTCCTCCAGGCTCTCCTACACCAGCTGGGATCCTTCCTATTGGCCTTCCTATTATAACCCTCGAGGACAGTCGCCTCAGGCAGTGGGTCAACAAACGACGACATAAGCCGTCTGCTCAGCCAGATGAAGTAGATCTTTTCCTTCGTCAACCCTCAGAGCCTACCTCTTACCCTGTCAAGTGGTGGATGGAGCATCGAGAGACGTATCCTCAGCTTGGTCAATTCGCCCTTGACGTCTTCGCGATCCCTGCCATGGCTGCCGACTGTGAGAGGGCCTTTTCCTCTGCGAAGATGATACCTCGGACAACGCACAGCCTGGTGAGCTCGCGGCTCAAGTGGTGCGGGAGTGGTTCGCCGTTGAAATCCGCCACAGCGTCCCCGTGGACGTATCTGCGAGACCGGAGGCGCTTCTACATGTCGCCTGTATCGACTTACTCTGCCGTCTGTATTGCCAGATCGAGTGCAAGGTGGATGGGTCGTGTTGTAGGAAGCTCAGCGGAGGAACAGGAAAAGAAGAAGCTGTAAAGTAAAAGACGCGGTGTTGGGGGTAAGACGTCTCGATGGGTAGAAGTACTAGGCATAGCTTGGAGGGTGGAAGACGGGGGCTCTGGTCTGCTCTTCATCACGCCGCCCAACATTGTCCAAAGACCAGCCATTGGATTTTATCCCAGACCTGATTGTGTTCCATTTGCCCTATTCGGAACCGCCTGGGCTCATTACAGTCGCATCCGACCTTAGAAGACATTGAGCCGGCTAATTTCCCCGCGGTTCTGGCCCGAATTGCCACCGCAGTTCACGTTGATCCTGCAGCACTCTGACATCAAAGGCTTCGTTGGTTACATGGACAACATACATCCTGAACATAAGGAACTATGTTGCATCCTGATCGTCGAAGCCCTACGAAAGCTCCAGCGCGACTTATGGCGTACCAAAGCAGGACAGCCAATCCTGCCACCCAGGACGGTGAATGGTGTAGGCGGAGAGCAGTTTGTGGCCTGCATGGGCATGCTCAAGGACAAAGAATGGATCGACTTCGGAGCATCCGGAACAGTCTTTCGGACGGACTTGTCTATACCGCCCAAGTCAAGCAACGGAATTGCCAATGACTTGATCCAGAAGTACCCCGGCTTCGAGCCCCTCACACACCTCATCCAACGCACGGGCAACAGACTCGCAGAGTTTTGGACCGGAAAGGCCAATGGCGCCCGTGTGCTTTTCGAGAAAGCCGAGGGCAAGAAGCTCACCGAGCAGGTGTATAACATCGACAACACCAGTAAGGCGTTCTACGGCCTAATGAAACACTTCCTGGAACCGATAGTGCGCTATTATTCAGAGCGCATGCTGCGTCTGGGCTCGTCCAGACGTCCATTGCATGACGAAATGCACATACTCGAGCTTGGGGCCGGGACCGGCGGGACAGCAACATGGCTGATGCCGTTGCTCGAGAAATACGTTCCACAAGGCTGGGCGAGATACCATTGCGCCGATATTTCAGACTCCCTCGTCGTGCACGCGATGCAGAGATTTTACCACCGGACCAACTTCATGCACTTTTTCAGACTCCACATGGAGGGACCCCTAGTCGACGTCTTAGGCAAGCAGGACATCGTCATCGTCTCCAATGCACTCCACGCCACGGCGAATACAGTGCAGACCTTGCGGAACATACGTCAGTATCTTCGCCCTGAAGGTGGCATAGCGCTCATTCTGGAGATAGTAGAGAAGGAGTGCTGCTGGACGGACTTCATCTACGGCTTCTCTGACGGCTGGTGGCAATTTGATGATTCAAGGGTTGAAGCTTTGCAGAATGAGGAGGAATGGAAGCAGGACTTCTTTTTTACCGCTGGATTTACTGATGTCAAATACACCAGAGGAAGCTCTCGGGATTCTAGATTTCAGAAGCTGTTCCTGGCTTCTATGTTGCCAAAGTAGATTGTCAAAAACACCTTGGTAATCAGTCTGGCAGCTGGTTAGCAGCGAAACTTTTCTTTGACTCATAGTCCTAGTCTCCCTTAGCCCCTCAGCCATAAATGGTGGCTTAAGGAGCTTCAGATGGAGGATGGGTTTCTGCGAGTTAGTGATCAGTAAATATTACAAGGGGGTGTTCTAGATTGCAGGTTTCAGTCGTCGTTAATACAAACACCTGACCTTTACTCCAAACCGATCGTTACCCCTCTACTATAAATATACTTTAAGAAAGGGCTCACGTACTTGCATTGTGTAAGCAGTGGTAGTATGTCAAAGTTAATATCATTCTACACCTCTCCGTCTACAGTCATCTACTGTTACCTAATGTTTAGACGTACTGAGCAGGCCGCCCAAAACATTCCGGTGAGGCTGTGAGATGACCCGTAGCTTTAGACCTACGCCGACATACCAGACACTACAAGATGAACTGCAGCGGTGATTATGAAATGCTGTTTGTGCGTGTCAGAGGGCGGATGAGGTGAAGCACTGTGATGTCATACTTTCCAGTCGGCGGGGGCGTAATCGAAGGCATGGTATGATGGTGATGTAAGGCACGACAGCGTACACGATCGGGAAGAATAGCAATAAGATCCATCTTATGTTTAGAGGGCCGAGACGCTGAGTGATGGGTGGGTACGCGAGGAGCTGAACCGACAAACCCAATACGCCCAGCCGCGCGGGCGACCAGGCAATGTCGGCGGGGGCTAGAGGTGCCGGAGGCGTAAGAGAAGTTGGTGCCGCTGCTTTGGGGTCTGCGCATGCGCGTCATCGACGACTACCTGATAGATCGCGGTATAATACCTAAAGGCTTTCAAGTATTTATTTACTCTATCTCTTGCGATCCCATTAAAATATGCTTCTCTAGTATTCGTTTCAGCAAGTCTTGATCGTACATGACTTGACTTTTGCCGAGTTCCTCTGCTGACGCTTGAAAGTCCACCCTTGTCGAAGTTCCGTCAAAGCTGCCTGACCTGGTTGAAGCCCTTCCATCGTCTTCCTCAGGAGCCTTTGTGGTGGTAATATGAGGAACAGCTTTAGAACTGTGCACTGTAGACTCAAATCCCGTGGTAGAGACATGCTTGCTTGCTAGACGTCCTCTGCCCTTCACTGGTATCGTTCTGAGCTTGTATAATCTGTAAGCTTTGCGCGGTTGCTTCACTGACGCAGAGTCGCCATGTCTCCGACTCGGTTCTTGAGGCGTTTGGTGTTCGCTTGGATAGTAATGAGGGTTCCCTTCATGTTCGGAGTAGGTTCCAGCAGGGTGGAAATTCTCGAATCCAGAAACCGTAGTGACCTTCGATTCGGACCGGCTCGTTGAGCTTGACCCTCGAGAAACTGGGCTGCTGGTCTTGTAATCATGAGCCTCCTCGTATTCATCCTCGGAGCCTTCATCATGGACGTGAGGTGGACCAGGCACGCTGGGAGGTACGCTTGTGCTGGGAGGTCGGTCTTGCAACTTCTGCCCTTCTTCGTGTGGCGCCCTGACTGTCAACCAATCATGGTGTATGTAAGGACGGCTTGGCGTTACAGACACGATTGCAACGGAGGATCCAGGTCGATGGTCGTTAGATATGAAATGTGGCGTATGCTGGATTTTGACACCCGCTCCCATCACCTCCTCACCTTTTACTCCCGAAGGTTGTACAGTCTTCACCTCTGCCCGGATTTCGGCCCTCAGCTCTGTTTGAAACACGCTCCGTATTTCGGTTAATAGATCGGCCCGCAGTCGTTCCCGTTCTTCACCTCTGTTCTTTATCATCTCGGTTTCCGCGTCCATCTCCTTCCATATCTTGGTTTTCGTTAAGGAAGTGATCTCCTCGATGGCCTTCAGGAGTTTGTCTCTTGACTGTTTCCCAAACTCCGCTTCCTCTCTTGCTCTCGCTTCAAGTGCCGCCACCTCTGCCCGTTTCTCGCTTTCCACCTTCAGCCTCACCTCTTCCTCGATTTTCAACCTCATAAGTCTCAGACGGTCGGACTCCTCCAGTGCCTCTCGCTCAGCTGTGAGTTTGAGCCTCCCACGCTCCACTATGCCGGTTTCATTCTGTTTCAACTCCTCCATTTTCTTTTTACTCTCTTTTTGAACCTCGTCTTTGATCTTTATGAGCTGTGATTGCATAATCTCCTTCTTGTACCTGTGAAACTCTTCACGCAATTCAGAAATCTCGTCTTTCAGGCGCTGTCTTTCCCGCATATCTGGGCTTGGTGACCCCCGTGACTTGTACCCGAAGTCTTGCCTATCGCGGAAATATGGGCTTGGGGACCGCGGCCGTGACCTGTATCTGGAGCTGTGTCTATCGCGAACATCTATATGGTAGTGCGTTGGTGACGAATCGCGAAGGATAGGGCTGGCTCGCCGCTCCCGTGACATGTACTCCGAACGGTATCCAGGCTGAATAGCAGGAGACGGGGCATAGCGCGGGGTGGAATACGGATATGATGGATTGCTGAGCCTTGTCGGTATCTCACTGGGTAAGGCGTTCATTGAGGCGGTTCGTGGTGACATCGGTTGCCTAGTAACACGGGCAAGAGGTTGACCGTAGGTAGAGTTTCTTCGTTCTGGCTGGCTATTGATCTTTGGCCTGCTCGCATTCGTCTTTTGGGTCGACTCTTGTTGACGTTGTTCTCCTGAACGGGGTCGATTGGCGTTTGACTCGAAACTCACTGCCTTGTCGGTGTCCTGACGACTGCAGTCCTGTCAGCGAAT
Source organism: Colletotrichum destructivum (assembly GCF_034447905.1). Lineage (NCBI taxonomy): Eukaryota > Fungi > Ascomycota > Sordariomycetes > Glomerellales > Glomerellaceae > Colletotrichum > Colletotrichum destructivum. The sequence goes on from NC_085906.1 coordinate 667,698, forward strand.
ATTGGATCTGAGTGAACCCCATTGAGCGTTGTCACTCTAGGCGCGAGTACGTACGGCTTGGAGGGGCTAATATCTTGGCCATCTTCTCTCAGACGCGAAGGGCTCCTAGAGTGCCGATAGCCTTTGGCTCCTTGGTCCATAAGAGACAGAATTGAGATAAAATTCGCATTTAGATTCCTTTCTATTCATGAGCCAGTCAAATGTCCAATGGTTATAAGTCTTGCGAGGTGATCAGAGGGCAATGACACTAGGCGTCATTAGAGGTGGCGGTGATGGTCGGTGATTGTCGAATTGGGACGAATGGACCTTTTTATTGCTCCAGGCTACCTCGTGTTTCTTTTCCCCCTTGCGCTAAGGGCCTGCTCCCAAGGAAGGCTGGAGGGATCTTGGAAAGACACCCAACCCCCCTCAGCCTGATCCAACATGCCCTGGCAATATTGTCCAACTCGTACCGCTACATACCAAAGTCTCATGCATGGCCCCCACCCACACAGGCCGACGCAAGCACCTGATAATGCTGACCACCATGAGTGGGAATCCATACCCCCTGCGTCCTTTTCAGGTGTTTCATTGATGCATTTCGGTCGGTTAGCTTAACCCGGCGAGCCTTGAAGCTCGACCTTCCGTGTCCAACTCGTGGCGTTTGCGCGTTATCTTGGACACCAAACCCCCTGTGATAGATCGCCGAGCCACATCCTTACATAGTGTGCATTTTCGCTATATAAATTGCGATGGCTGCAGCCATTAGTGAATGGAGCGTTCTTGGGCTCATCCCAAGCAAATCGCCCAAAAATGCGGCCTAACTCCGAAGCTTTGCGCATTGCCGCAGATAACAAGGGGTCCGGCAAGCAGTACTTTACTGATGGAGACGGAGATCAATGTGTGAACGACCACAATAGCACGCTATTTAACAAATGTTTCTTCAGCGGTAATGTCCCATGAAATCCTCGGGAACTTTTTGTTCTTCTGGTCTAACACCCAGTTTTCAGTCCTCTCCATGCCTCCTCAGTCAGCGCCGAGCGGATTCAAATTACAAAGACAAGACAGTTGGACGAAAGAGCCGACACGCAAGTCCTTGGGTATGATGGGAAATACTAAGGGATATCTCACTAACCTTTTCAAGGTGAGGCCATCATTGAGTGGCTAAAGCTTCGCCCAGATCCGCCTCTGGATGCTCACAAGCGACATTCCTCCTTGTGTCAGCAAAGAGGCCCAGAAACGGGATCATGGATTCTGGCCGACGAGAAACTACAGAACTGGCGGAACACTGCGGGCCCTCCCCAGTGCTTGTGGATGAGAGGAATTAGTGTGTCCAGCCGATCCTCGACATCAGCTCTTTACTAACAAGGGCACTTGACAGTGGGGTGTGGCAAGACGATACTTGTGTAAGTACTCATGGTGAATATGACTGGAAGTATGGTCTGAACGTCTCTCTGTGTTTAGTTCTCGTATTGTAGACGAGTTGGCCCAGGACCCCAGCGACATTGGCTACGCATATCTCTATTTCCAGGAAGAAGACGAGTGTCAAGCATCGTTTTCGTGTATCTGGACTACCCTATTCATGCAGCTCCTGGATAATTCCGATTCTACCATCATCGCCGCTGGAGTCAAGAAGATGTTCAATAGGCCGCCCCGAGGATCGACACCTTTCAATCCACCTGACTACTTTGAACTGTTCAGAGATCAAGCAGCCACATTCAAGAGTGTTTACCTCATCTTTGACGGGATAGACAGCTTCTGCAAGGTCCACGATACCGAAACATGGACGGAGATGTTCAATACCCTAAAGAGGCTACCGGACAACGTCAAAGTCCTGTTCACTTCTAGGAGTGAATGGTTTGAGCCGAAACTTAGCGAGGCAGAGAAGATCGATATTGAACCCCGGCGTGATGATGTCAGGGCGTACGTGGAACACCGAATCGAGAGCGACAAAACGCTTCAGGACCTTCTCAGCATTGACCAGTCCCAGCCGACAGTTGTGGATCAGGTCATCCGCATGACTCTAGACAGCGGCATGTTAGTAATTTGTTCCGCTACCAAATCCACGGTTTGCTGATTATAGCAGGTTCCTCCTGGCCAAGTTGCACATGAACGAGTTGACGTCGAGCAAGCAAATCAATCTGGACGGCATTCACTCTGCCCTGAAAAGACTTCCCAAAACTGCTGAGAGCGTTTTCGAGGCTGCTGTTCAACACATAATCCGCAAAGATGGTATCGAAGATCGTCAAACCCGCCTGGCAGGACATGTTCTCAGCTGGATTCTTCACGCAAAAGCCGAGATGACCGTGGACCAAATCAGAGAGGGATTTGCAGTACGAGAGAGCAAAGACCACCGCTACCAATCCCACATGCCAACAAAAAACGCATTATTATCTGTCTGTGCAGGCCTAGTAATCATCGATACAGACAAGAAGACTCTTCGACTAGTCCACAATTCCATCAAGACACATCTACAGGAACACCGTCTCATACAGCCGAATACCGACTTGATCATGGCCAAGACTTGCATACGGTGTATGTTGCTCATAGAATCTAACGAAAAGAAGGATTCTTCCCTCCTACACTACGCAGTTCGGCACTGGAGTGCACACCTCGCTTCCGCTCGTCAAAGTATGGACCGGGATGACGACAAGTTGGTCATGAAATTGCTTCGAAATAGCTACCAGCTAACAAGAGCATTCAAAACGCTACCTGAGCCATTGGATTGCTCTTCCGATAACATGACCGGCTTTCATGCTTCTGTATACTACAATCTCCGAGATTGGCTGCAACCCCTCGTTGATGCTGGCGAGAACGTCAACGCTCAGAGTGCAGATGGTCAGACTGCTCTACATTGGGCTGTTAGACACGGTAGATGTGAGATGATACCGCTGCTCATAGACAACTCTGCAGACCCAAACATCACAGACAATACTGGCAATTCACCACTCCACCAGGCACTGCTGAACCCAATAGCCGAAAGCTCCGCGATCGTTCAGGCTCTGGTGAATGGGGGTGGGAAACCTAATATGAAGGGAGCCAGAGGCCTGACACCCTTATCTGCGGCCATCAGAAGCGGACCAACGTCCATTGCCGAGATCCTAATCAAGAGCCAGCCGGACATTGACGCCGAGACCGTTGAAGATTGGAACTTGCTGAGAGAAGTGGTTCACCACGGCAGGGATATCATAAACATGCTGGAGCAGGATGCGGTGATGGCCAATCCGTCTGACACAGACAGGTTAGCTGAACTAAGAGAAACAGCTGAGAGCCACGGCCGACAACTCATGGACCTTCTTTTGGACAAAGGGGTTGATTTGAACCGCCCCACATCCGTACAGAGATGGACGCCCCTTATATACGCAGTGACGAATGCAGATATATCCAAGATGCGGCGCTTTCTAGGCAGGCAGCATAACCCAGCGGACGCAAATCTGCGCGGCTTTAAGGAAGGGTACTCTCCACTTCGCTGGGCTTTATACTATCCAAATACCGAGGCAGTGGAACTCCTCATCGAACATGGGGCAGACATCAACGAGATCTATGATGACGGATGGAGCCCGCTGGTCGAAGCCGTCCGGAAGAAGAAGAACGACATGGTTCGATTGCTCATCGATAAAGGAGCAAACTTGAACACGTCCAACAGCGGATCAACTCCGTTGATCGAAGCTGTGAAAGTCGGAAACTCGGATGCCGTCTGGCTTCTATTGCAAAGTCAGATGAAAGTTTTCCTGGATGAGCGAGATGATAGTGGTATGTCAGCTCTACTTTACGCGCTCCAAAGTGGAAACAAAGGAATCGTCTGGCTTCTCGTTTCCAAGGGGGCGTCATTGAACGATCAGACCAAGAACACTTCAAGCGCCATAAATTTCGCTCTCAGACACGGCAAAATCAACGACAACCGCAAGGCCGACTTCTCCTTGGTTTGGCTTCTGCTCCAAAACGGAGCTGATATCAATGCCGCCGACTCAAGAGGAATGACTCCACTTCATCACGTCTCTTCAAGTGGAAGTCTAGAGGCTCTTCAGTTTCTTATCGAGCATAACGTACACGTTGACGTCCCAGACGATAAGGGACATACACCCCTTGCTCTTGCAGTCTTGAAAGAAAGAGATCAAGCTGTCCAGTTTCTTGTTCAATACAGAGCTTCGCTGTTCGTTCGGAATCAGGATGGCTTGACACCACTACACCATGCCGCCGTTCAAGGCTTCAATTCCGGGCTCAAGATATTGCTGCTTCGGTCGGAAGCGCTTGACGTCGTGGACAATAGATCCTATACCGCTTTGCACCATGCTGTCAACAGCAAGTCAAGCAACGAAGAGACTATTCACCTCCTTGTAACGGCTGGTGCTGGCCTAGAGATCGAGGAAAGTCACAAACAGACGCCTTTGATGCTTGCTGCACAACTAGGCAGAGAGCCTATTGTGCGACAGTTGCTAATTGAGGGAGCAGATGTTTTCAAGAAGAACGAATATGGACACAGTGCTATTAGCTACACCCGCGGATATGGGAAATCTCATGATGGAGTTCGGAGCATCTTGAAAAGAGCAAATCGTGGCATGCAGATCTGATTTAAGAATTGGTAGTCTTGGCCATACGGCTTCTCGTAATGATATCAGCGACCAGATGCTGAGCCTCGCACACACTGTCCCCCTCCTATGCGGATCTTTCTAGTCTATTCCGAAGTAAAATGGCCCTGTGGACGAACCATTGATTTGTACACCCGACTCAGTTGAGACGTTCTGATTGCCATTTCCCATATGAACATACTGTGATCCCGACCCGATATTATTCGCAGTTAAAGAAGGCAGCTTGTTTCCGTCGTCCTCTTTCGCTGTCGCGATCAAACTTCTCATTTGTTCCCTAGTCGCTGCCTTGATGACGAAATTGCCAGCCAGGACTTGCAGATCGGCAAGGATGCCAGCGGCCAGATTTTCAACTTTGTCTGCTTTCGGTATTGTATTCAGAGCTTTGAGATATCTCTCCAGCCTCGAGTCCGAATCTGAAGTAATGACGCTCCGGAAAACCTGGTCGAGGGCTGAGACTTTGTCCTTACAACCCTCAAGTACAGCCTGGAGGCTGGTCTCGTCCTCATGAGATTGGGTATCTTGGGCCAGGCTGCCCCATGCAGCCTTTAAGGTGTCCCTAATGAGAGGGAGTCGTAGACTGACGTCCTGGAATGACGGGGGTAGGCCGGACGCGCTCTTGACAGCCGCGTAGGTCGCAAGCGAGGCGTCTAGGATGGCGATAATGCTGGAGATGAGACTAAGTACCTCAACGCCGGACATGGTGTCAGGCCACTCTGGCGTGTTGCGTCGGACTTCGTTGCCTACAGCCTGCTTAGAAGCCAAGCCGCTGTTCTCAGGCTGTCGCAGAGACGATTCAATTTAAGAATGGTGTGGAGGGGGACGCGCGCCCGATTATGTATGGCTTTTGAGGAAATTACGGCCGTTGGTTTCTATGTATGTCAGATCAGGCTGTCGCAGAAACGGCAACATGTTTTGCTTGGCAGTTGGTGCAGTTTTGGAACTTGTTGAGGGCTGAGCCTTGGCACAGACGCATGTAAGACGAATCTATCTTAATTCGTATATACTGTGGAACATGTTCGCTATCCTCAAAAGTATCGAGACTTAGAGTAGGGAAGACTTGTTAGGGGGGGGGCTGAGTCTTGGTGCCGAGGTAAGACCAATACCAATGAAGTTGTAATGGAGGTTCAGCTTAAAGGTATAGAGACTTAGTGAGGGGCTGAGCCTTGGCACAAATGCATGTACGGCAAAATTCGTATATGCTGTGCGACAGGTTTGCTGTCCTCGAAGGTATAGATACTTGGGGGGGTTCCATTCGCTTCATGACCGCTAGCGAGAGGGAAGAGATGGTTCAAATACAACACAGTTGCCCAGCTGAACTGAAGCGATATTTCTCTACGCCTGCACAGAAACACTAGCATTTTTCTCCGAGAACTGATTATCTCTATTTCGTGTCTGGAATTCTTTAATAAATTGAGTTGTTTGCCGCTCCATCAACAGCGACAGCTCCTCAGTTTAGCAACAGACGTCTTCATCGCAACCATCATGTCGAGCAAACTCCAAGTCCTCGCATCACTTGAGGACGCCCTCCGTCCACTCCAGAGAGCCGCTGCATCATGCGCCACACTCAAGGAAGCCACGGACCTGCCCGAGGCCTTCCCTGTGGTTGCTAAACGCCTGCCTGTCGTTGTCAAGGTGTTTACCGCCGTTCAAGCCTACCTGCAGACAACGGCAGCAGAGGCTCCCGGAGATGAGGGGCAGTACGCGAACTTGAAGAAAGCGGCTGATGAGTCCTTCACGCAAGCTCGATGCCTCGAGAATCTCCTCTACCCTGTCGCGTCTAAAGGAGATGCTGCTTTGAGGCTTTTGGAATACCGCAAGGTCGTGGAAAATGGAGAGGTAAAGATGGTGGAAGAGGTTGCAAAAGTCTTGCTTGAGTCTGCCCAGCGGGCTGCAAAGCCGCCCATGGTCGACGACCAACTACTGAAGGAGTTGGAGGAGGCATTGGACGAGGTGGCGAAACTGAAGCCATCATTGAACGGGACACGGGCTGGACCCGCCAGTGTGAACAATTATGGATCTGGAAATATGTTCTATCATGGGGGGAGAGGGCACCAGAATCATAATGCCGGTGGCTTTATGATCACAGGGGAGAATCGCGACGCAACATATCACTATTCTCTACCGACCGCTAACGAAAAGCCAAAGTCAAAGGAAGAGTAAAGCGCCCTACAAGCTGTACATTGGAATTAGACTAGGTTTATGTTGCGTTTTTGTCAACTTCACATTGCATTCTCCCTTACGGGCGCCAACATACTCAAATCACTCGCTACAGGAACGATGGCCAGGATCCGGTTGAAGCCCCCTGGCCTCCAGACACGGCTCTCAACAGGCCGCAGTTACAGTTAACACCAAGTCAAGGTTTGTTGGTTCAATACCAGGATGTAAGTGTGTAAAATAGAACTAATTGATAAGACAAACCAAAAGAACTAGTACAAAAAAGCGGGAAATCATTGCTAAAGATGACGCCCATCCTGTCGCCCCTGGGACTCTACGCCCTAATGTAAGTATCGTGTTAGTCAATCCGCAGTTCCTCGCGCATCTGCTTCTTAGAGGTCCCTAAGAGCGATCACGTCGGTCTTATCTTATATTCCTTCCTCATCTTCCTCAAGCTCAGCGTTACGTTGTGGTAGTGTGGGTTCGCGCTTAAGGAGGCCTTGTGCGGCATTGTTAGCTGTCTGTTGCTGCCGCTAGCTTCCCTTTGAGCTATCTTGTAAGTTAGGTCTGCTGCTGTAAACTGGCGACACACAGTGCATCTGCTGCCAAGGGGTTCCGCTTTAGGCGTGATAATATCTCTTCTAAAAATAACCTTCTCATAATAGAGCTCAGCGATTTCAATAATTGTGTTCTCATTAACAGAACCACCATCCTCAGGATAAAGCAACATGTCACAAGTTAGAGCACACAGTAAGGCATAGAAGAACATAAGGGAAAGACGCTTATTCTATAGAAAGTCAAGAGGGTGAAATGTAGTCTAGTTATACACATCTGACCACGTAGCAAAGCACGTAACAGGACTAATTCAGTAAACTCCAATATACAAGGGTTTCCTTGTAATAGAATACCTACTAGACTACCTTAGAGTAGGGTTTGCCTTCCTTACAAACCTTGTCCTCCGTCATGTCCCTCCAGATAAGGAAGATGCGCGGGTAGTATTTATAGGCTGCGCCGACGTGAATGCGGAGCAGCCCAAAGGCGCAGATGGTGCTCAGGGACCCTTGTATGCAGTCGTCAAACCGGCCCTCGGCCTCGATCGCCAAAGGGCAGGCCTCGATCGCCAATACATAGGCCTTCGTGTTCCTCTTCTCAGCCCACGGGTCAAACGTCTTCTGGATATGGAGGATGTGCCAGGACACCTTCTCGGTCTGGCCCAGTCGTCAAAGCCGTCTCAGTCAGTGCCTGATTCTAGGTCGCCAAGTTTGGGATGTTCTCGAGAATGACGCTGTTGTTGCATGCTGAGTAGTAGTTGACTCCAAATACGGCGAGAAGCTGTGACGTCACGAGCGCGCCGACGCCGCTGTTTGGATCGATGAAGTCCAAGATCGCGCTGCCCCTCTCCGTCCGGTTGTGCGACGAGCGGATGGTCAGGGTTTAGATACCAGACATAGTAAGAACCGCGTTCAAGATCCTACAGTAGTCGTTAGCTTCCAAGTCTTTCCATTTGTCATCCCAGAGCGTCCACTCCAGGCTCTCAATACTTGAATGGACGTCAGTGGGTTCACAACTTGTAAGAAGAATCGCGTCCGAACTCCGTCAGGGTCAGCGCGTGGTGGAGATACCAGGTAATCTTTGGCGAGTAGCCAATGACGTAGCGGATCATCGACACCGGGTCGGATGGGCAGGCCAGGGTGCGGCAGCCGCGGGTGCTGAAGTAATAGTGCCACTGGAGTCCAGGGCTGATGGCTTCGAGGAGCATTATGTCCACCCTAACCCTGACCCTAACCCTATCTAGCCCTCAGGTCCCTCCCGGCTAAGGCTCCAGGTCATGAACTCTTCACAGCAGGCGATTCACTGCATCTGAACACTGTTGATAAGAATTAGGTTGTTAAGAACCTTGTTGAGCGGCTTGTTAACCTTGACGTTGGCGACCGCCTTCGCGTGAGTCTTGATGTATTACATGATCTGGTCGGTCGTCAGGGCGCCGAACCGGACCCTTGTCTTCATAGTCTTTGGAGACGCGGCCCCCTGTCTAGAACAGCTAAAAGACCTTTTGCTGATCTTCTAACATAATGGCAGATCGGAGTGCCTTTGAGACCTCGGGCGGCGTCGTGTAGGGGCTCCACACGGCGTCGTACTGCTTCAGCGGTTTGGGGTTTGACTTGCGGAGTCGCTCTCGGAACCGGGTGTCCAGCTGCTCTTCGGTCATGGTGGTGTCGTCTTCCTCTTCGTCGCTGGCAATATCGTCTTCTATCAAGGCCGAGGTTTGCGCCATTCGCCGCTCAGCCGTCATAGCCTCCACTCGCAATGTGTCGGCTTCGTGCTCCTCGTGGTAGCCACCAAAGGTAGGTGTCAGGGGGGTGCTGACCTTGGTCTCCCACGTCAGGTGGGTGCTCGAGGACGATGGAATCCACCGGTAGATGAACATGAAAAAGGAGGAACCACGCTCTTGTCCAGTCCTCGTAGGAGTAGTCCCATGCATAATGCTTGAGGTTTGTCGGGAGTCTTTCACCCTATAACCGATCTCGGCACCAATTACAGAGAGCAAGTTGCAACGAACGAACCATGGATCGAGGGCTAGCGGTGCAGGATGGTCTGAGGCTAATTGTGACGCAAACTCGGCCAGTTGCGAGCTGCAGACTAGAATTTCGGTACGCCAACAATCCTATCATACTGCTACTAACGCCACGATGATGATAATGACGATTGCTGCTTTGGTATCTTACCTTACTCGCAGTAACTGTGACAGCACAGTCGAATTTTTCTCGTTTCTCTGGCCCTGATGCTCCTGAATTTCATCAAGTTCATGAACAATGTCTTTTCCTACATTAGGAGCGAGCTGTAACATAGAATGGATCTCGTTGACTCGAAAAGATGGACACGCCACAGAGTTTCAAGATGGCGTCTTGCCAGAACAGAGAAACAAATGATACGCAGCTTTGCTTTTCTGTAGGGTTTTGGAGTTGATGATACACAACACTTATGTCAAGCCGTTGATCAGCTGCCTTCGAGATGTCTATTTCCATTCTGTATCCAGTCTGCATTCCTTTTTGATTGTTCGCTGTCATCAACGGCGGTCCACTTCTTGGAGGAAACGACAATGACTCCAGCATGCATAATGGATCGACTGAAACAATGACGAAAGCCCTATGCTGTCTTGTGTGGAACCATGCCACAGGGTGATTGTACTCTTGCTTATATCTATCTTCCAGTTTTTCTGCCCTTCTTCTTATTTTCAGCTTGGCTGGAAGCCTTGTTTTCTGATTTAATCTGTAAGATGCCCTCAGCTAGTCCGCGTGAGGGGCTTAGGAACTTCTACAGAGGGCCAAAGCTAAATGTCCATCCAAGGCAATCAAACGGGGAGGTAAACATCTTCCATGCCCTAGTTGTAGCTGGCGTGTGAAGGCGTTAGCCTTTTGCGAGCCCGCCGACGCCGCATGCTCTCAGCCTGTAAGGGTTAGAGAGAAGAGCCTACGTAGCCAGCTGAAGCAGCACCGCCTAGAGAACTACCACTAGAGAATTTGTGTGTCTTCGATATCGTCATTTTTTGAGGTTTCTTTCGTCGTTTGACCTGGCTCTCCTTTTAGCATATTTTTCGCTTCCCATTATGATACCATGCACCGTTTTTGTTCTCCAGAAACCCGAGTATTTGTGATGTTGGTTTTAAGTTACACACCTTAGGAAGAGCAAGATTGACAGACGGGGGCCTCGGGCTTTCAGTCACCTTGCATGACAGGTTGCTAGTCTGTACATTGTCTGTTCCTCTTCAGGTGTTTTGTGGCTTGCGTGCCCCGGGGTTCACCACTAACCTGGGTACCTAGTACAACGTAGATTGAACTGAGCTGTTGCTCCCTGTTTCGCGGAACTTGCACAATCTTTTTAGCCGTCACTGTGACTTCCAGGACGTTAGGTTAATGGCTAGAGAGGGGAGAATAATTAGATGTAGTAAGAGTAATGAAACACCTGTTTTACGTCTCTTTAAATAACAACATATGTTATGTAGGGGTGAAAGGTAGGAATGTGTCCCTCGTTCTAGTTTTTACTCCTGTCTGTACCCGTCAGCGATCGTCGTCATAAAACATCGAACTTTAGGCCTTGCAGACATGGCAGTACCAGTGACCATTACTACTGTCTTGCGTCTATGGTGGCCGAAGGACGGAGCGGGACTAGTCGTCGGCATGATGGGTTTCCGGAACCCAGATTGTAGATAGGTACTCGGTATCCTTCAAAAAGGTACTTACAGGATGAAAAAACGCTGCGTCTACACTTTACTATTGTCGTAGTCAAAAGTGGATCCATAATTGCGAAGCTGCAATTGTGGCTTACATATATAGGCCTAGTAACACACCTTGCGACAACTATACAATCTAGCTTAGGCTATCGGGTTCGACAGAAGAATAAAGGCAAATAACCAAGCTGGCTGGCGCAGCGGGTGAAGGCTGAGCGACGACGTGACAGTGTGACAGAGTGACTTGGCCAAATGACTATTGAGAGATTCACTATGTCATATCATTAAATCACTACATGCATTAGGATCTCTGTAGGTCTTACGGCCAACCAATTTGTATGAAACATCAGCACCCTTTAGTAGAACCTACTATAAGGGTACACAAGTCGGCAACATGATTTTATGCCGGCATGGGAGAAGGTGCTTGCTCAAACAGAGAAAAGCCGGTTAAAGCCGGCTTACACCAGACAGGATGAACGGTCGGCAACGGAACAGCTCGGCTGCAAAGGCCCCACACGGGTGGGAAACCAAACGTGGGTCCGGGCACGGCATCCGGAAAACACTCAGTCCGCAACGCCGGCGTATACAGCTGAGCCGCGAAACAATAAGCAATAGATTTTCTAAGCTACTTTGTAGATATCTATCAATTCTATAATTTATATTAGCTTAAGAAGTTGTTAACTCGAACCGAACACTGATTTATGGTTTCGCACTGTGAAGGGTCCAATCGTTTTGCGTGCTGAATGGGGTCGGTGTGGAAGCTATAGCCTTTGCCTAAGTCACTCTCCTCACCAAGTAGAGTGTATTCACCTGCAACTGCAGGCTAGATTAGGACGAAGTGTGGCTGATTTAAATAGAGAGGCGCGAGGTCTGTTACCAAGTTCCTCTTGTTCCATCTGCTGTGTCAAGATAAATGTAACAGTCAACGTTTAGATTACGGCAGCCCTCGATTCGGCACGTCAACCTAGCTAAGCCGAGCCGGGCGATACAAGTTCGGCCTGCAGCGTTACGTCCTTACTTGACGGATAAACCTTAGATCTCGAAAGCTCTTGAATTTAAAAGACGCCAGTTATCTGTCCAATCGAGATACACACAAAACACTGCCCAAGGTCGAATAATGCAGTACGTCAAGACACCAAATTACTCCTAATCCACCTACTCCCAACGTTGTAATCCCGCCTCCCGCCGTTTCTGAAAAGTACCTAAGACTGAAGGCATGCAACATATTCACCTCCTCATCTCCCTCGGGTTTCCAAACAAACACCAAATTCGTCAAGGCTTCGTGAGCTTTATGAATCACGTTAGGCGGAGGTCTCTCTTAGTCTGGAGGGTTTCGTCCTTCAGCTCAGACCACCGATGAACCTGTTCAAGGGAATATCGTAGACATTTGTTGGTTCCGGCTTTGCTCTGGTCCGTCGAGTACCAAAGCGTGAAGCGTCCCATCTTCTGCACAGCCGTCCAGAGATTCTTCTGCAGGCCCCAGATCACAGCCGAGATGCGGGAGCTCGTTGTCACGCCCGCCTTGACATCGTTGTCGTACAGCAGCAGTTGTTTGCCGCAGCGCTCGTCCGAGATTATCAGCACCGCGAAGCAGTGCCAGTCGGCACTCTTGTATGCGTTTCCAGTCCCAACCCAGTTGCTCTGCGGGCAGCTGAAGAAGCCAACCCAGCACTTCTTGCCGGACTTGGGCGCTTTCAGGAACGCGCCGAGATGGTCGCGGTGTTCTGGTTCAAGCAGCATCGTGTCCCAGAAATCCTTCCTTCTCCCTGTCTTGAAGGAGATCTGTCTTTCGTGGACGTACGGTCCATCCGGCCGATGGAGATTCTTAAGTGTAGCGGTTATTAGGCTGGCTCGGGTATAGGCGGATCATGGAAGTCTGGTTCGCGGACTTCTACGCTTGTTTCTGACAGCCATTATCTTTCGCTTTTGGTTGAACATTGATGCTGTGGTGTGTTCACTTCCTAATCTGACGGCCACCATACTATGGTGAAAAAGTTTTCATCCTTTTTGTTTGCCAAACCTCCGTTTGCTGCACTTCAGTCGGCTGCATTCTCGCTTGTCGTCACGTCCAGCCACGTCCAATCTCGCCGTTTGCATTGCTAGAACATGTGGCTATTGCTTACATTTTGCCCAGAAAAGTGAGGGAAAAAAAGGAATCTTGGAGCCAAACATGATTGGAAACCGTTCCAGGAGCTCATCCCATTGCATTCAAAGGCTTGACGCAATACACAACGGACAAGCGCGGGCGACGGCGCGTGGGCCATGCCACGCCACGCCACGCCTGGACATTCGTAGATTTAGCGTCTGATAGAGACACCTGGACTCTTGATGCGAGGGCATTTGGGACTAATAAGAAGTGGCCCGTTTGCGGAGAGAAAAAGGGGGTTTAGCTCTCCATTGTCATATTGCTTCCAATCTACACCCCTCTACTCGCCACGCGGTACTCGTCAAGCTTCTGGTCAATTCTAAACAACCCAACCCCCAACAGTCATATCCTCTCGACGTTCCCTTACAATCACGGACGCCAAACCACCACAACGCACTCAACAAGACGACCAAGAAGAACAGACAGGATGATGGCGGCGTCTGCGTCACGCAACCCGCCCCTCGCGCACCGTTTGCTTCTGCCTGCCTCCGCTTGCTGCTCGAGACCATTCAGACAACAACGCCCGCTACCACGAGGAACGGCGGCTGGAAGCTTCTCTAGTCAACTTCTGCAGCATTGCTGGTGATCAACTCGCCAGCCTAGACGAACTTCTCAGGGCTTTCGAAGATGTCTGCATCAAGCACAAAGGCAGCTTCACGAAGAAAGAAGTATATGTCAGGTTGCCGATCCATATCAGCAAAGCCATCAAGGCCATCACTAGTGCCAACCTAAACCGCGTTGACAAGGTGGTCGTCCTACTGCCTTCAAATGGAGAGTCGACACACACAACTCTTGGCCGACACCTTTTCCGGCGTTAACAGTGCATATGGTATTAGCATCATCGAGTCTCGGAGCTGCACGGGCGGCAAGTGTCTTGACGAGACGTGAGGAAGAGGTAGCGATGGAACAATTGTAAGCAGCTCGGTCTAGGAGTGTTCATAGCTCCGACTTCATTGCCGATCTTGTAGTTGTATCTTCTAAGATAGGTGTTTATACGTAACGTTTAGATGAAGGGGCCTATTTGCATAGTGTACCTCTATTATACGCAATTTTCGAAGCAATCCTTATATGAGTCTAGTAGACTTGTAAACAGTATATTGGGAGTATTCTTTTCATACTTAGAGTTATTACAATTTCTTCTCGCTGCTGCTACAACATCGTTGAGATAGAACGTTATTATACTACTTAAACTTGACGCCTTCGTCCTTGACGATGAGACGTGCAAAGCCGGCGATGGCAAGGCTAAGATTGCGCCCATCTACGTGACTCGTATATCCAGTCAGATATTCTACAAGATGTATACCTGCACAGTTCCGCGCCGGCCAGCAACAACTCGCGCATCACCGATCTGGGCTCCCGCAGCCGGCGCGTCGCCCTTTGTCAGCCCACCGGACAACATTGACAGCGGCGAAGTCTTGGACAAGCAAGCGGAGATATTCATCCGTAACAAGACCGATGCTCTAACTTGGGAGGAGATGGCACCTGAGAACACGGAAAGTATGACGTACAAAAGAAGCGCATCAATCTGCAGCTCATATAGGGGCTTGTCCAACACTTTGTTTCCCGAAATCCAGCCCCACTGACCCAAAGTCTCTCCCATTGTCAACAACTTCAAGTACAAGATGGAGAAGAAGAAGTCGCTGTACACAACCAATTTCAAGGCCAGCTATTCTGTCATCGGCTGGAACTCAAAGCCACAAAAGGACATTGTCAAGCCGAGAAAGTTGGGCCATAAGGAGGGGGGCGGCGGCTCTAAGCCTAAGAAGACGCAGCAGACTTGCAAGCAGCGCTTTAGGGACCTCAAGATAGTTATTAAGGGCTTTTAGGACAAGCTTAAGCCTATGCTGAAATAAGTTAAAGCACCTACATTTCAGCTACCCCTACATTTCAGCCACCTAAAAATGCCTTATTTCCCCTTAATACTATAACTTCCCTCTAACTTTAAATAAATACAACATTTATAGATCTTATTTAAATAGCTTTATTTTTTATATATACCTTTATCTAATGTAGTTTATAAGTAAGTAAGCTACATAAGCAAGTAAGCTACTTTTCTAGAATTTTGTAGGACCTACCTTTTCCTTTAGTTTTCTCTACCTACAACTATAGTACAACAATTAAACAAAAGCAATTTAGTTCTAGCGCTTAATGCACTTAAATTAAATCTAAAATTAAGCATGTAAAAGGCTGCATTATAGTATACTGTATCTTATGCTACTCTTTAATAATAATAAGCTAGCTAACCTACTAGATGTAATATATAACTATATAACTAGAATTTAACCTTATATAAAGAGGAGACTATTATGCAATATATTATTAACTTAGATTTATAAGCATTTTTACTACACTTTAGTACTATTTAAGAAATAGCTAATTAACTACTTTATAACTATAGTGCATAATGCATTAGAACAAACTAAGCCTTAAACTTTATATAATAACAACCTAAGCTTTAGATGCATTTTAATTAAAGAATTAACTACTAGAGAGTCCTTTATAAAGATCTAGATGCATATTACATATAGTTTTCCCTTATATAAAATATAATTATAAAATATAAAATATATAATATTAATATTTATAACTTTAATAAGACTAAGTTTGCAATAAGTAAGATATTCTTTAAAATAGTTATTATAGCCTCTAAATAATACAGTAAGTTAAAAGAAGTATAATAAGGGAATTAAGAATAAGTTATAGTAATTTAAGGCATTAAGTTATACAGCTATTCTATCTTACTATATATTATCTTTATAGGTAAGGTTTATTTTAACTTCTAGATATATAATAGCCCCCTCCTACCTAATTAGGTAATTATACTTATAGAAAATAGTTAGATAATAAATAAAAAAGGCTTAAAATAGGTATAATACTTTAATTTCTATATAAGGAGTTATATAAAGGGTGCTTACTACCTCTTTATCCTTAGTAGCTACAAAAGCTACTATTTTATTAATTTTAAGCTATACTATAAGGAGTAGAACATTATTACGCTCTATATACCTCCTTATTTATTGCATAAGCTTTATCCTCTTAATATTAGGTGCTTTAGTCCT
The DNA here is from genome assembly GCF_034447905.1 of Colletotrichum destructivum. Classification (NCBI taxonomy): domain Eukaryota; kingdom Fungi; phylum Ascomycota; class Sordariomycetes; order Glomerellales; family Glomerellaceae; genus Colletotrichum; species Colletotrichum destructivum. The sequence goes on from NC_085906.1 coordinate 683,853, forward strand.
TTAAAACAGGCGTATAGCTAAGAAATTAAGGTCTTTATATAAGTATATATTATATATATTGCAAAGGAAGACTTTCTTTTAGCCTTTTATAAGGTATATAATAAGGTAACAATAATATTAAACATTTAAGCAAGCTTTAAAGCAACTAGCCTTATCTTATATAATCTAAAATATATAATTTTATAGCTAGATGTAAAGCTTTATATACTATTACCTTTAGGTTCTTCTGCTAGCTTACTAGCAGCTTAAGTCCTAAAGACGCTAAACAACCTAATTAAATTTAATTTATATTCTAATTTTATTATAAATTGCATTATATAATATTAGAATAGCTTTCTAATATTAATTATTAGGTATATATAGTAGCTAAAGAAAGGAATTATAGTAGTAGCCTATAACTAAGTTTTAATGCAGGCATAAATAACTAAGTATTAAGAAGCAAATAAGCATATAAGCTGCTATTACTATATAAAAAAAAACAGCTTTAGAAAGGTAGAATACTTATAATTAATTAGGTAAAGGATATAAAGTCTTAAATTAATATAATAAAGTAGTTATAAGTAGAAATAGGTTAGAGTAGTAGTTATATAAAGAGAATAGAAATATGCATATAATAATATAGCATCTATAGAAAGACTAAATATAATGCTTACATATATTAGAAAGTTAAATCTACTTCTAAAGAAGAGGATTATTACAACCTAAAAAGCGTTAGTTAATATAACTACTTAGAATAACCTCTTGTAAGGAAACAGGGGATAGTACGCTTTATATGTATACTAATAGCGCTTATAGATTAAAATAGAAGAATAATAAAAGGTTATATAATAATAAGGAAGTAATTAAAAGATAAGGTAATTACTTAAAGTAATTACTAAGTAAGCAGCTTACTTTAGACTTACTACTAGAATAGGGTAGTATGGCTTATAAGGGCTATAAGGAGGAAAGGATTATAGGATCTACTTAGCTTTTAGATTTTTAGATCTAATTATATATAATAGATAGGATTAGCCTAGCCAGACGGTAGGACTTATTAGAATTATCAGCAGACATTAGAATCATTTTTTACACCTTTGCCTACACTTTCTAGAGGACTTTACTTAATTAATTGTAATCCGTTTTACTTGCTTTAAGTAAATTAGATCTAAGAATTAAAGCCTCTATCTATTGCTATACGACTTTTAACGATCTAAGTGCGTAGGAGTAGGACTCACTTTTGCTCCTAGCCCTACTAACGGCCTGGCAGCGCTGCGCGCTGCTAGACTGTTTTAGTAGGGTAGGTTGTTTTAGTAGGTGCTGCTTTTGCACACGTAGCCTATTTTACTACACTTAATTACTTTACTAAGATACTAATAGGACTTTAGGGATACTAATAAGAAGAATATAGATATAAAGATATTTATTTTATATAGATAGATTACCTTCTATAGCTCTTTAGTAATTAACTTTATAATTATCCCCTTAGATACTTTTAGTACTCTTTACTAGTAACTAATATTATAAGCCCTTTATTAAGTATATAACTAATTACTATATTCTCTAAAGACTTAATCCTCTTAGTATAACTTATAGCACTATTCTTTAGCTTTATTACTTTAGCTTCTACTAATAGATACTACTATAAAAAGCTAATTATAATACTTTAATTACTTTTATTTAGTAAGTTAACTTTATAAAGCTAATAAATAGTATAATATAATAGCTTCTAAAGCAACTTCTGCAACTTCTACTCCTACTTCTAAAAGAAAGGCCTTTATACCCCCTAAGACCTTAGATAAGGAAATAAAGGATGTTAAGTCCTCTAAAAGTAAAGATAATACTATAAAGCTAGCTAAGAAATTTAAAAAGACCTATTAAGATATAGCTTATATATAAGAAATGTTTAATAGCAATGCTACTAAAGTTGCTTAACTTTAGTAAATAATCTAGTAAAACCTTAAGTATACCTAGCTTATAGCACTTTAGTAAGAAGTTAATACTCTTTATATAGTAGCTAATATTATTACTACCTTATACTATAATAGAAAAGAAAAACTTTAACTTAACTTACCTTAAACTTTTAATAAAACTTTAGAATAACTTAAAGGATTTTTTATTTAAGTTTAAGCTTATTAATAATTCTATAGAATAAGCTTTATAAATAAAGCTAAAAAGGTTATCTATATAGCTTTCTTTTTAAAAGGATAAGCCTTTACCTAATTTAAACTTTATTTTATAGACTTTATAACTAATAAATAAGATAGACTTAAAACTAAAACCTAACTTATTTTCTAAGGATACTATAAATTTAAAAAAGTACTTCTATTTCTCTTTTAGAAACCTAATAAATAATAATAATATAAGTATAACCTTACTAACCTTAAATAGAAAAGTATAGCTACCTATTATGCTTTAGAATTTAAATGCATTTATACTAGACTTAACTATACTAATGCTACTAAGATCTTCTTATTCTATAAAGAACTTAAAGAAGATATTAAAAATAAACTCTTTAAGTAAGATTAACTAAATAATTTCCTATAGTATATTAAACTTACTATTAAGATTAATAATAGACTTTATAAATAATATAAAAAGAAAAGCAAAAAGTAAGTACTAGCTAACTTAAAAAAGAAGTACTAATAGCAACCTTAATAATAATTCTAGTAAAATTACCTTTAGTGCAATAAATAAGCTAAATACCTTAAAGGAAACTATTAGTAGAATAACTAGAATTGTAATAGCACTACCTATAGATACTATAGTAGCTTTATAGACTTTAGTATAACTTAGAAAGATAATAAGATATAAGACTTTAAGTGCTATAACTGCAATAAGCTAGAATATATAGCTAGAGAATACTAATAACTTAAGAAGCAGTAATTCTAACTTATACTTAAGAAAGGCTAATAAATTAATATTACTAGTAAAGACATCTCTTATACCTTACTTTTATAAACTACCTACTATAATAATACTAAGAATAAAGAAGCTTATCTATAAAAATACCTATATGCTTAATTGCATATATCTTTATAACTAAAAGAGATAAAAGTAAACAATCTTAATATTTAGAATCCTTATAATTTTAGCTACAGAATAGTGTATAATTTGTCTATATATCCTATACATAAGGATTTACAGACATACTAGTCTGTATAAAGACTAGTACTAACATTCTAGGCAAGCCCTACATACTAAGGACTTTAACCCTACATACTAGATAAAATACATTATACTATAAGCGTATTTTTACATATAATAATATGTATTAATAATCTAGGATTTTATCCCTTAGGTAAGAGTATAAATAAAAGGTTTTCCTTCTTTTATTTTACCTTAGAACTTAGATACTATGCATACATGCAATATACAGACTTTCTACCTACACTTTTAACTTACTTTTATCTACCTTATCTTATCCTTATCTAAGATATCCTATCTTATCTACCTACCCTATTCTTACTAATAATAGATACCTATACCCTTAATCTAGGCTGTTTCTTATATATAGACTTTATCTTAAATATGCTTAGCACTAGCCTATTAGATCCTTAGCCCTTAAGAATACTAGTCTTATCTATATTATATTTATTAGCTAGTTTAATGCTAATAATCCCTAGTATAGCAAGAAGTTTAAACTAATCCCTAATAACCTTAGCAGATGCTCTATTAATACACCTAAAGTCTATAAGGTAACTTCTCTAAACCTTAACTAAAGGATTCCTATTTATAAAGGCTGTTATCTAACCTTTCCCTATAGGCTTTATATCCCCTATAGCATAAAGGATCCTCTCTATAAATAGCTTTACTTGCAGATAGGTTAGAGCAATACTAAAGGTATGCTAAATGCAAATCTATTTAGCTAACTTAGCCTCCTAACCTATAGAAAGTCTCTAATAGTTAGCAAAAGTAAGTTACCTTAGTTAGCAGCCCTTAATGCAATTATAAAGTATTAAATGTAGTATACCTTATTTAATTAATGCTTTTTAAAAGGACTACCCTTTAGCAACTGCTTCTAAGGCCTAATTAACTTTATACTTAGTATATGCGCTTATAAGGCTATAAAAAAGGTATATAAAAAAAAGCTATTTAGATAAAAACTGTAAATATTATAATAGTTAGAAAAAGGAGGAGGTTGGTAGTTATGTGTAGTGATGAGGCATTTTTAGGTGGGCGAAATGGGGGGGTAGGCGAAAAGTGGGTGCTTTGACTTATAGAAAAGGTATTACCTCCTGTAACGCAAACGTTAAAACAACGGGCAAGTATTTGGCGTCCCCCCGGCTCTCCTGAGTTTCCGACGTTATTAACGGAGGTTTTCTTCCTGCTGCCACCTTATTCGCGAGTCTCTAAGCCTACACCCTTTACCCCCTTGCTTTGCACAACCGAGCCAGACACAAGCAATCACGTTACGATTGTGATACGACTCCAAGTGGTATTGGCCTATCGTTGATGGTCCTGAAAACCCTGCAACATTAGGGTATGCAGATGCGTTGTACAGTCACCAGACAACAACAAAACCTACACTCAGCCAGCTACAAAACAGGTGATAGATCTAATAGAGGAGACCCCTCTGCTTGTTCAGGTCGGTGCGCGGAACTGTCTTTGGGTTCCGGAGGACGATCTAGAACTCGCATGGCACGCCCTACGATCTATTGCCCATTACGGAAATATCAGGTGCTTTACCATGGGGTTGGGGGTGTTAGTCTGCACAATATCCCAAACCGGGCGAGCTTGCGACTGGTGGCGCCTAGAGTCTAGAGGACTACTACCGGTGCAGCTGAGCTTGCTGAATCAGATATTGTCGTTTTACGGACTTGTAACTTGGAAGTACTCTGCTTAACTCTCAATCCAATGCCCTCTTCACCCGTGCCATTTTGAGCAACCTCAAGCACGCGAACCAGCTTCCCAATGGTCATCGCCATGTCTTGGAACACACAAGTGAAAGCGTGGAAGCCTTTTCCTCAAATTTCTTTACATATTCTGTATCGACTGTACTTGTTCACTCTGGTTCTGCGTGTAAGTCCTCGGATCAGCAGCTCACACTTCTTTCGTCGTGTCGAAGAACTGGTTATCAAGCTATTCTTAGTAAACTTTTTTAACACAATACCTCTGCCGCCTAGACATGCATTACCAAGTCAACTCTTACCATGTCAACATTGGAGCTGGCGACGGTGCTATCCACGTCTTGTCATTAGTAGACCATAGCGGACAGGACAAGAGACCCATCATACTGCGCGCGTTCCTGTTCGACGGACCTGAGAGGAGGGCGTACCAGAGATTAAAACCACAATCTGGTGGATTAAGCAGCATCACGAGTGCTACAGGCAGAACAACCACCTCCTCTTTAACGCCTTCATCGTCACCCACTAGGACAAAGACCACTATAAAGGAGTCGCGGCCTACTTCAGGAAGCAAATCAACGCCAGCTATCAGGAAGTAAATGGTGACCTGAACAAGGTAGTCATACCGAGGGCAAAATACGCAGACCCTACAGACCTCATCAACCATAGATAGCCGCTGTCCTATCTATATGCACTATACTGGCCTACAGGCAACAAGATGAATGATTGGACCCGGGACACAGGCTATAAGGAATCGAAGTAGACACTTAAGGGCCTCTTTAGAGTAGGACCCTTGAGACTGCCCCGTTGGTTATACAAGTGCTTAATGTTCAGCTCAAGCAGCATTAGCTCCTCAGCTAGAACCTCTTTAGATACAACTTAGACAACCGACCAACAGACGATAAATAGCAGCATATAGGGTCGTTCATAAAGTTGCTCAAGAGAAGTACTAAGTACGGAAACCCGATACAGAACCTATTCCCAGGCCAGGCCAATAACCTACCATAGCCTGCTATATACTACATCGCTATTAATAACAAGAGTTTCACATTTAAACTGCATTACTTAGAGAAGAATAAGTCAGGTGTTGCCCTTATTGTTGTATTGAACAATGCAGAGGATGGCTGCGCATCGCATATTTCGCACTACTTTGCCAGCAACGCGCATAATACAATGGAGGAACTTCTAGCCAAGTGGTTGGGCAACTTCTACGTCCACTCAATAAAGCTCAGTCACTACAGTTCCTCATCCTCAAACACCATCCAGAACTTTTGCGATTTCTCGCCTTAGAACATCATCGCTTCAGCCAGCCAGAAGTATAGACATCCACGAAGGTCGCTCATTCATAGCCAACCCGCCCATAAGAGATTCACTGCTAACGTTGAGACTAACAATAATAATACAGGATAGGAGATACTCTTCATCTTGGACGCCTAGTTCGCCTGGGCACAGCACAGGGTCGAGGGTTAGAAAAGCCTGCCCTTTTATCCGTGACAGTAGCCAGCCTATCTGGTAATGAACGATTCTGAAAAGTTTATCCAGAGGCGTTTCAGCATCAGGATGCTCGACGATAAGCACCTAGACTATTTAGCTGGCTGGATGGATGCCCTTAGGGATAAGGTTCATAAGATGAGAAAACATGAATACCAGCCGTGGAGCCCCCAAGTTCCATCTGAACAAGATACAAATTTAGAGATGCTACTTTAAGCAGCGGATGGGAAGAGACCCTTGAGATGAAGAGATACGCCAAGAATTCTGTCGTATAACCGTGGACATTATGCAAAGGATCAGCAACTTGCGGTCCAACGGTCACAACAGCCAGGTAATAGAACGTACTAGTATTAGCAACATTAGTACCAAGAGTGTTCTCATCCAGCAAATCTAGGGCATGAACCCGGGAACCGCGTTCCAAGATCTCTACGCCGTCAACATCACCTCGGCCCCGTACAATGCCCAGAAGGGCGGCTGGGACTATGACGGCCGCGTCCAAATCATCGGTCGTAACTTTTTGAACTTTGACCCGCACGGCTCGCACATAATCTCAGAGGACATTGCAACAATGACGCTCGCTGCCTTCAACGCCGCCAATTACACGCCCCATGGCAAATCATGAGCATAGCAATGCGAGGAACCGGAGCCGCCGTCCTTCGGAGTCGTTATCTTCGGAAACGACCAGCCGCGATTCTTTGACCTGTTTATGGGAAACCCAAAGTGGCTCACTAACGACTGGGGCCACTCCCAGGCCGAGAGAATCCCTCTCAAAAGAACTAGTCATCTTAAGGCGTCTCATCTCGCCAAACAATGCGCAGCCCGCAGTCTGCGTTGCGTCAGAGAGAATCATTGGATCCTCACGGTTCCCTCTGGAAGCAAAAGTCGTGCCCCTTGACAGAGAGAACTGGCTATTTGGCTCGATTGACACGCTGCACCTTCGAGTCTTCAGTCTCGCCGAGGAGCCTACCGTCGACAAGCCAGTCCCCTTTGCTCCCGACGATGAGTGGTTTAACTGGTTCAGCCGGTTTTTCACTTGGAATGGCGGGAAGAGCTCCGACCCCCTGCTGGGATTCGCCATGTCCCTGACAGCCAACGAATGGGAGATGCAAAGATGACGAGACTGAAAATTTTCATCACCATTTATCAATAAGCGAACTTTCGTCTTCAACACGGACAAGGGTGCCGAGCACACATTCTCCCGGACCAGTGACACGGGCAGTCCGGTGTCGTTGGCCCCCTGACCAACATGCTCATCTGTCGGCGCACTATTGTCTTTGGACTCAACAAGCTTGCCGATGCCTTTAGCGACACGTTACAAGACATGACCAAGTTCGTTGGCGTCGACTTGAACAAGTTCCCTGTGCTCAAGCTCATTACAAACAACGGCAACCTGCCTCTTGTGCTGGACACGGATAAAGACTTTCGCAACGCGCTATAGTACAGGCCCGGCATGGAGTACGTCACCTATCTCCCCCTGCAGTTTCACCTCGAGACCTCGGGATTGCAGAGTTGACTTTCCGTCATCTCGGACAAGATTAGGGTCGATAAGATGCTTCTGATCTCGCAGAAAAAGGCCACGTATGGATATAGTGCTAAAGCGGACGTCATCCAGTTGACTAGAAGCGACACTTATCTCTGCGGTATATCGAATCCTACTAGCAACTTCTGGTTTGAAACATGCATCAGCCTTACAGAGCAAAACCCTACCGTAGCCCTCGTAGAGGAGATAGTCAGGGATGATACGCGAGCTTGTCAAGGAAAGCGCCTGGTACTTTGGCTGTGTAGACTCCGAGACAAGATTTGTCCTCAAAGTTGCTCCCAGGGACCGTGGAGTATCCAGAGGGCGTTTCGAAGGAAATGCCGAGGACTGGTTCCTTGAATGATTTGTAGCGGAGGGGGACAGCCGTTCTGTCACTCTCTCGCGCTCTCATCCACCATCCACCCACTTCGGCTTCTTCTTATCTGCTCAGCCGTTCCTCCCTTCTCTCAAAACAGGGCCACGTCTTTGACTTCATTGCTGCCGTTCTCCGCCACTTGCTGCTACACGTGCTGCCCCAGGTGACACAGCGGCACTCGACTGTGGTGCCCTCAAGCTTCTCCTCTGCTCCATCATCTCTCGGGTCGTCTCCACGTCTGTGGACGACGGGGGCCTGTGGATCAAGCCCCAGTCCAACTTGCCCATCGGTCTGTTGTCCCAGGCCCATTCTAATGCCGGGCTCTGAACAGCAAAAGTCTTGAAAGTGAGATGGTCCGGAATACTCAACCAACTGCTTGTGGCACGCACCTCAGACGTACCCACGTACGCCCCCTTGTGCTGTCCTCGCCACCTTATACTACGGCGGAGTCATCACACCTGTATGACCTGGTGGTAAACTGAGCCGAGACTCCGCTTGGGCAATGGCAGCAGCTAGCCGAAAGCAATCCAGTCAGCTCTAACAGAGTACAGCATGCTATCGTCCCAGAACTCTCCGTGCCATGTGAATCCATCCGAGCTAATCTTGTCCGCGAAGACCTTGACTCTCAAGTTCTTGGCGCTGTCCATGTCCAGCGCACTCATGCCAATGAAGACCTTGGGCGACTTGTCAAAAACGCCCCCTCGTCCGCGAACATGACCTTGTCTTTGGTCTTTGTTATCGGGGGATACCACTCCCGCACGTCAAGGGAACTGACCTTGCCGCTCTGTACCCCTTCCAGGTCCGCAGGGTGGGCCACCCACGAGGCACTAGCGCTGTGGCAGATGGTGTTTCCCCACGTCTCGATGATCAGGTTGAAGCCCCTTGTGGGTGGTTGCTTTGGCATAGCACATGATCCGCCAGTTTGCGTCTTTCCCCAGATCGAGGTCCGTTAGCCAGGTCAGGACCCTGAGAGGCTGGCCCGCTGCGTATGTTTTTTGCGGGAAATCAATCTGCGTCGTGTCCCGGCGCACAATCTTGCCGCTGGTCTCGTCGTGCACCGGCTGGCCGGGTCTTGAATACCGCGGTCTTCGAGCGTGCTACAAGAGCCCACTCTTCAGACGAAATTTAGCGTCTTGAGCGGAACATTGCATAAATCCTCGGCTCGATAGTATGGCTCATATCTTGGAAGTGTTTCTCGCTTGTCGGGATGTCAAGCCATGTTGCCCCGGCATTGCACATCACCGAATCATCCCAGGTGTCCATGCTGAGGATGAACCCCTGTTTGGAGATGGCCTCGGCTCCAAGTCGCACGCGGATGTTTGCGTTGTGTGCCTCGTCGAGCTGCGTGAGGCCGAGAGCCACGCGTGGCGGGGTGAGATATGGCGGATCGAAGTCAATGCCTTTCGAATTCAGAGGGACGACATTATGCATCGCCTTTCGGATGCCCGGGACGATTTCAAGCTTGCCATCGTTGTGTGTGCGAAAGGGGTAAATCTTGTTCGTAAAGCTCTTGTTGTTGTCTGAAAAAATGAGTTTTTCCGGGGCAGATTGCCTGTCCAGGGTCCACTCGGGAGGAAACCAGTAGCACATGATCGAGTTGTGATCGAAGTCTGACTTGGTCAGTACCTTCACGTCCTACAGATTCAGGATCTGCTGGCGTGTAGTCGCCTCGTTCCACTTGTATCGCGTTTTACAATCGGCAATGACTTGTGCGTTGTCCCACTTGATCGGGTTGGCTTGGTGCTCGTGTACGCAACCAATTGCGTGGCCGAACTCGTGAAGGACTCTGTGGCTGACCTCGCTTTCAGGAGAGTTGCCGTTGAGTTCGCCGAAATTCATGGTGGGATGTTTCTGCTCAATGACACCCACCTCTGCGTCCTTGCCGATGTACAACCAGGTGCCTAGATCTCGCCCGAACTGGAAACCAACCCGGATATCCGCATGGCCTTGCTCGTCGTCGGCCATGAACTTGAAGTCGATATTGGCAAACTCTTCCCAGGACTGCGCCCAATGCTTCACTCTCTGCTGGATCTCCGGACTGCCGTTAAGGAAAGGCACATGAATCTTCTTGCCAGAAGGCCAAAACTTGCTCCTGTTAACAGCCAGGTGGGACGGAGCGCCCTCCTTTTCAATAAGGATGCCGCTGGGAGCATCGTAGCTGCCTGCCTGAAGGCCATCAGTGCCACAAAAGAAAAAAGATCGTTTGGTTGTGCTAGACATTGTGGACGAGTTGATTCTTGCAGATGTAGATTGCGTTTTTGAATAATAGGACCAAAAGTAGTTTGAACAAATGAATAGGGACTGTTCCTCAAACATTGTGCTATTGCGAATCTTAAGAACTTACCTACAAGTCACACCTTGTGATTGTGCGTGTGAAACATGTTGGCAGCCATCCCGAACCTCGAGAACGACCGCTCTAGGTGTTTCGCTTCAGAAAGGGCCCTCCGTCTCGTAGAAGAGATGTGGTCCACAGGCGGAGTGACAGAATCCATGCATGCTTCTATGCGAGTCATGGACATAACCCATCCAGGATGGTCTGACTGTACTTAAACAGGCCAGCCTGTCATTTCCACCTGGCCCTAGCTCTGGAACAGTTATTAGGATAGCATTAGGCCCACAAGCCCGTGGTGATACCATCCACTCTTTAGTACGAATAAGACACTCTTTTCTGCTCACTCATATATGCATATTCCGCTGGCCACCCTGACTAACCGTCACGGAGCAAAAGCACATCACCCCAGAACGTCTGGAGCCGGAAACTTCCATCAGTCACTGACCGCTTCCTTGCCGCTCCCACGAGAGCATCGATGATTCTGAGGCGCATCGAAAGCTCTTGCCAGCTTCACACGTCAACTTTTGTTTTGTTTTGTTGAGTTTTCCCGATCCAGAGACGATGGCCACACGCATGGATGGTATCCTTTGGCAGGGGGGGGGGGGCGGTATAGATCAACGACGCGGCACCCACTTTCAGCCGCTCCGGCTCCTCAGCTTCCAGCCAGCAACTGCCCATCTCTGTGCATAAACCTTTTCCCGAAGCTGCCAGCTCTAAACAGAAAATCGCAAGGTGAGGACATAGGTATATGCATGTGTGTCGATCTAGAGATCCGTGATTGCCCTACCAACAAGTACAACTTGCATTATGACACCTAGTCTTAGAAACGTGCGAAAAGGTTTTCGCGGGTTTGCCCAGCACAGAAATCTACACATTAACACTGTGTTGCCATTATGCCTAAGACAATACTCGCATCTGCGACGGCATACTCAACAGATGTGTCATGAAAGCAGGGCCGCGGTGGCGCTATAGTCCCGAACAGGTAATCACCAGTGTGACGACCTGTCACAGAAAAGCACCAACAGCTAACCACAGCGCCCACATACTAGGCACATCTGCAACTTTGAGCTTTTTACTGTAACGGCGAGGGTTTCTTTGTGGACCTTCAGCTCCCTCGACGTGCAGAAGTGAGACTGTGAGCATGATAGAAGCTGGAAGTGGTGAATGCTTAACGTTGCGCAAGGAATGGCTTCAACGGTTTCCTGCGTGGCTGCTTCATATTTGGGACAGGACTTGTGTGTAGCTGGCTGGAAGCGGCCGGCTGGCTCGTCTTGTAACATATCACAGGGCAAAGGGAGGTTCGGGACTTCCGTGATGTAACTAAGAGATACGAGGAACCATCCAGAAAGGGGTTGAGCGCAGCTCGAAACAGAGACTAAACATGATTTGCATTCGTTGATGAAGAGGAAGAGAAGGGGCCGGTGCTAATGCATCCCATAACCAGCCGATGCTTGCTGCTGGACTTGACAGGACCACGGTTACAGAAGACGACGGATATGAGTATATAAAGCAGACAATTCCCGAATCTCCAAGACAAAGCACATCACACATCTTCAGGTTATTTCACTATTCTACAACTAGAGAACCACTTTCCCCTCGTCGAGTCTCTCGATACAACCTTTCACCATGACTGAGCAAAACGTTGGTGAGTCTATTTTGCCTCTAGCCGGAAACCCTTGAAAGGTACGGGTTGGTAGGCATGTTGCTGATGAAAGATTGCCTGTACAGGTGCCGTCGTTGCCCTGTCGCCCCCTGCTGAGGGCGACAACATCTGGGAGGCCAAGCAGGTTGAACTTGTCCGCAACCTGCCCCCCAGCAATGGCGAGGGACGCAAAGCGATCGACTGGAGCTTCGGTCCGGTCAAGGTACGTCGTTCCAAGTCTTCCACTGCAGGTAGTTTGCAGCACCACAGCAACAGAAATATCAATCATATCCAACAATAATCCATCCTCAAACACATCTTAACTAACATATTCTTCTTGCTCCGTAGATTACCGGCTACATTGATACTAACACGTTTGAAGTCGGTCTTACTATCTCCATCGTCGGCATCAACGTCGGCAACATCTTTGGCAACCTCAAGGACGGCGTCGGTCTCAAGATCAACCTCCTGGCGGCCACGGGCGAGATTCGATTCTACCTCAAGAACGGCAATGAGGTTTGGGTCCATCTCGACGTTAAGATTGTGTTTGATGGCCACTACGAGGGCGATTACAAGATCATTACCATTTGAGTGATGATGTTTGTGTCCACAGGGTCACAAAGCTTACGGAATGTGAAGCGGACTATACCACCCCCCTGAGATGGACCGACAAATTGGATCGCTCTTATGTGTTATGAAGGATATTCTCCACAGTCATTCCCTTGCACGTTAACAATTTGATTTCAAAAGCCCTTCCTTAACTGCAACGCGGATTAGCTAGCTGTACTTGAATCACATATCTATAATGGAGAAATAGTTACAAGAATTCCTTTTTTTGTGACAAAAAAAAGGGCAGTTTCGAACTGGTCTAGAAAGATATTTCTGGGTTTCTCTTGATACCCACTTAGTAATGATCTTTACATTGCTTTCTTGTCTGACGATGTGTGAAGATGTGCTAAACAGTCATTTCCTAGTCAGGTCAGGCCAGGCAAGGCCGATTTCCGGTGGGTCTTTGCCGGGCCGCACACCTAAACGGAGCGGGTGGGGCTAATCACTAAATGTCATTATTTCCCTACACACACGGTTTACGCACCCGCGTGCAACATCCCTGCTTGTTTAGGTTCCTATTAACTACTCCTACTTGCCTTATAAGCAGGGGGAGGGGCTTCCAGGCCGGCCGGTGCTCCGAAATGACGGCGCTGAGCGTTTAACAACAGAATCCCCGGGCCGAAATGCTTACTAAGGCCGTGGACGGAAAATCAAACCACCGTGCACCGACGCGGTTGGTCGCTAACGGACCATATGTGGGGCGTTGCTCCGTAGCAACCAAGCCAACGGATTGATTTTCCCCGCGCATCTCGAGCATCTCGTCTCGTCGCGTCTCGTCACGCAGACAGACCATCCAGCCAAACTTGGTCAGACGCGCCGCGACATGCGCATCTCTCCCTTTCGACTCGCATCTCCAAAACGCCATCAGAGAGTTACATGGCCAGCAAACACATGGCCGACGTCTCCCATCTGCAACTGAAGGTACGGCACTGGCTGGCCAACTTACCCCCACCGTCTTCATCCTCCGCCTCGCCCACATTGGACAACCCCCCTCGAGACGACACCAGCTGCAAATCCGAACGAGACGGTTCCTCTCACGTATCCACACACCCCGGAACCCAGACCCGCCGCCCCGTCAAACGACGCCGCCTCCTCACCCCGCCCCGGACCGCCGGCATGAGCACCCCGTCGGCCAAGCACTCGCTGAGCCGGGCTGCTTCTTCGTTGAGCAACGCGACCTCGTCGGCGCAGGACAACGACCAGACGCCCAAGCGCATCAAGACCGCACCCGTCCTAGGCCCCTTCGGCGCGCCGCCGCCCCCGTCGTCCCGCCGCAGCGGTTCCGTGTCCCCTAAGAAGCAGGCGCGGAACACTACGACGACGAGCATCCAATGTCGGCAGTACGACGTGACACAGAACATCCCCGGTGCTCTGAAGAAGATATGGAGGGACATGAGTGGCTACAGCAAGGGCATCGGCGTCGTTGGCTTCGAGGCCAAGGTGAGTTTTGGCCCTGTTGGAGAAAGCTAGGCAGCTCACTGACATCCGCGCGTCTCAAGGCGGCCGTTGAGAACGCAATGGAGAGCCAGCCGAGATTCCAACAGGAAGTCATCCACGACTTCGTCTTCGAGCCGGCCCCGCCGACCCCGCCGATTTCCACGACGACTGGCAGAGACGCCGGGCCACGAACCAAGCTCGGCCCTACCCCGACCGTCGACGACGTGCTGCGCATTTTCGAGGACGCGAGCATGTGCTACAACAAGGCGTTGGACGAGCCGTCGTGGAACCAGGCTGTACACAGCCCTGTGCTCTCCATGGCCACCAAACCCATCTGGCGCTTACGGCCTGGCGATGTCGTCGCCCACGTTCCGTGGTATGTCGCCTCACAAGCCCTATCGCATGCCTTCTCACCTCTCTTCTGTTGTGTCCATCCCCTCGAGGGTTCCCCTTTTCGGCTCCGCACGCGTTTGACGCAACCTGCCTCTCCTTCTTGTTCTTCTCCTTCTCCATCATGCCATCTAACGCACCTGCGCCTCCTAGCACAACAGCAACCATCATGCCCGTCTACGCCGAGCCCCGCGGCCGCAAGGTCGACTACTGCATGTGCATCCAGCCGGACCCGCTCTCGGCCGCAGCCATCCGCGCGATCCGCGACCAGGATGTGTGGACGAATCTCTCCATCAACCACACCGAGTTCAACGCCCTCCAGGACATGCCCATCGCTGTCAGCATCGAGACGAAACCCCAGAGCGGCGACGAGGCCGACGCCCAGGGCCAGCTGGCCGTGTGGCAGGCCGCCCAGTGGCGGCTCCTGGAACGTCTCGTCGGGCGCAACGAGCCCAAGATGCCGCTGCCGGATTTCCTCCCGGGAATTGTCGTCATTGGCCACGCTTGGCACTTTGTCGCCAGCACAAAGCAGGACGCTGACGTGGTGAGTCGCTCATCCCCCCTCCCCTTCCATCCTTGTGTCCCCGCACCCTGTTCGTCTACTGCCACACCAGCATCGCGGGCTTCAGTTTGCATTCGGGCACCCGCACTCGCACTAGTTCTGATTCTGTATGGCAGACACTCTGGACGGGCCAAACCATCGGTTCCACCGACCATGTCATAGGCATTTACCAGATTGCATGCGCTCTGCAGTACCTCGCGCGGTGGGTTGAGGAGACGTACTGGCCCTGGTATAAAGGAGCAGTCCTCCAGCTTCCGGCGCAGGCAACGCAAGAGGACGGCCACGGCAGCTGAGAGGCAGGCGACCGAGCACCACAAACGACAGACTGGGTTCCCAACGCGTGCTGCCCTCAGCCAGCAGCCCGTCGTACCTCGATAAGATAACCCAACAGTCTCATGGAGACACATGTGTCGACCAAGCCACCAAATGTCATCCCTTTAACATGAGATAGACGGGGACCACGACTGAGGCCCTGTAGGTGGTGGGCTAAGCCTCCCCAAATGCCCGCGCCACAGCTGGATTCAGCCCCGGCTCCGCGGCTATCGCAACGCCACCAATCCCGGACATGGCTCTTCTCGTCAATACCGTTTAATCACAACCCTCGGCGCAGCCTCCCGGCGGTTCTGCGTGTCGAGGACGTATCGATGCTGGCGAGGCTTGCGACGAGACGTGATGCGTGTTCGTAGCTGCGAGCAGGCGCAATGCAGGCGTAGTAGAGACTTGAAACGCCTTCTCGGCTGGGAAGTCGTGAAAGAGGCTGTTCCGAGCCAGTTTACGGCCCCGAGAGTGCGATTTTCGGATATAGCTTCCCCTTAGGATACCCCCACAACACCAGTAAAGTGCTACGGTAAACGTGTGTTCTAGTCGTTTCAAGTCGACGATGATAGGATAGAAAGTTGTGAACCACCCGATAGTACTTGAGATGTCTGATTTTATTTTGCTGGAATTATCGCGGCCATGTCCTCAGCCTAGGCACCGCAAGGGACGCTAAGGGTTGCTTTGATAGTAAAGCTTGAGTCTCGACCAGTCCAGGCTGGTTCTTGCTTCTCGACGGCACCAAACGTGTCAAGCACGTCTTCTATTTGCTACTGCCGAGCCAAGACTGACCGCTTTTCAGCCTATGCCCTGGTGTTGGTGTCTGCTCTAGTTACAACTCCCGTTTCCAGGCAAATAATATCCTGTTGTTCTTCTCTGTCCCGTGGGCAACCGCGGCCTAGCATATGAGTAAAGCGGCTTTGTTTTTCCATCTCCAACCACCTTAGTGACTCCATCAGCACTCATCTTCGTTGAAACATAGTCCATCGTGAAGGTACATTACTGATGTTATCGGTAATTCGTCGGTGTTTGATCCTGACATGTCAGAGCTTTAGTAACCGCCTCTCAGATTTGCAGTCGTCGAGGGCGTTTATAGAGTCGGTTTATACTTGGAGTGGTTGCTGAACGGGAACCCCCAACTCTGCCAGTAGGTCTGCCTTATAAGCAGGGCCTTGCCACTGGGCGTGAGATTTATCTATTCAGCCCTTAAATCGATATAACCACAAGGTATTACTGGCTTGATTCCCTGTTGGTATCAGGCTGGTTGACTGGCGTCAAGTGGTCGTTTGACGGTTTGTGTTCCCCATTCTCGCAGAAACCCTCTCATTGCCGTTGTGTAACCAAGGATTCCGCAACGCAAACAAAGTCATGCTGACTGTTGTTTACAACAGGTATCCTGCCTTCATACGGAAGTCGTTCAACCCCGATTGGAATGGGTATCGTTTAGCTAAGGTAACAAACTTTGGCGAACTTGTCTTGGTGCCGGACGATGACAGCGCACGATCGAAGTGACAAGGGCGTTCCAGAGACCAGTGACGCGCCGAGTCTTTAGACCACGATATCCATGCCACGGTCCTGAAAAGACCTTACGTCTGAGTTTGCAGAGGGTCTGACAAATGCGAGCAGCAGCGACAACAACGACGACGACCTTCACCGCCAGGAGACAGGCCAAGACGTTCCTAGCCCATTCAAACAGATTTTTGGAGCCCTCAGTCTTATCGCGCCATCTCGGTACTCGACTTAGACCCAGCCAGCTTCAGCACCCCGTCATCGCCTATATACCCCCCTGCTGATACTACAGCATGCTCAAGGTATTTTGCGCTGCGGCCCTGTGCCGTAGCAACATCGGCCCCGCCGTTCCTCGGTCGCGGTACTGTAACCGAACCCCCTCCCCGTGTTGTTGTCGGCAGCAGACTGGCTGAGTTTGACTCCTTCGTCGTGCATGCCGGCAGGGTTGTTGCGCTCCGAGCGGCATTCCCATCCGTCCGGATGCGCGTGCTCCATTCGCACAGCCTGGGATACCCTACCCACTGGCGCCGGGCTCAGAAGACCCAATCGCACAGTTATCCAAGGCCATCAACTACTGTGGGACTGGCAGCCCATGCGACTTGATCAGTTCACCTATAGAGGTACAATACACCATCAAGCTTAGGAAGAACGGAACAAAGAAGTATGACAAACGGTACTACAGATGGAAAGCTGTCAGAGCATAAAGGGGCTTAAAGGAAACCGGTTAAGATGGGCAAACAAAACAGAAGCGGAATTGCAAAAAAAAGTAAACCTGCACTACTATAGATCCTCAGCTGGAAGACATTTTGAAACTTGATAATCCTTACACCAACGAGCCTTTTCAGATCTCGAAAGGAATCTAAACTCTATGTTTTTGTCCCTCACGAGAGCCGGCCCTCCAATACCTCATGTCCCGTTACAGGATCAAGAACTAGGGATTGCCTGCAGCCACCCAAATACTAAGTGATGGTGCTGGCTGAGCCGATTTCTTTATAAACAATAGATCATTTCAGATCTTAGGAAACCCTTCTCAAAGGGCTTGACAAGGCGCAAACTTGCGTCACTTGCGCCTTAGCATTCCATGCATAATGTACGTAACATAAGTGGTGTTAGAACTCAGAGTCAGTCATAGACCAGGAGAGTCCCAGGAAATTCAATAAATGAGAAAGGTTTTTGTGGCCATCATCCCATCCATCCCAAGTCATAATCTTTCTATTGTCTCCCTTATACTGTCATTCACTCTAGATTTGTTTGTCAGGCCCCGTCATAAAAGGGTGATAACTTTGTGTCTACGGTTAAGCTAGAAGAAACGAACATAAGACCTTCTATGATTATCGCACTGGCAGCCCTTGGAGCTGGATAATCAGTACCAGATGTAGGTGGCGTTGTTTGCTGGTACAAAACAAAGACACACTTGCTCGGGACCGGCAAGAAAGTATGTTACCAAGATTGAGCAGTTCTTCGAACTGAACTCCAGTATCAACCCGGATTGCAGCAATATCAAACCAAGCTCAGAGTATTGTGTCAAAGGGTGTATGTAGTATGATTTATTTATTTCCTTTATACCTTCTTCCTATGTATCTGAAATACCTTAAACTACTCCTGCTTACATTAATAAGACATATAGTATACTATATCTAATACCGGCTTCTGCAGTCCTTATTATGGCAACACGTCCTGCTTAGGAACCGAATTTTAATGCTGCAACTTAGAGACTTGGAAATGTGGATGGACCTAGTAAGTACTTTGCGTTATCATCTTAACTCTTTTATATTAGACATTTTAGTTTAGGATTTAGAAATCATTGCACTTTTTCTGCCCCTTTTTTTCCAGACTCCACTTGAACGACCGTCCTATTAGCTATTGGAACAATCCTCCCGCTTCTACTGGCCCTACAGGTGTACTAAAGCCCACGGACTGGAAGTGGCCTCGACGTCAAGTAGTGCAACTACATCCTGGATCATCTCCTGTATCCCCCCCCCTGCTTTGTATTCGCGCTCCACAGAGTAATTAAGTGGTACCTTAGCGAAGGCTCCATGTCATTATTGCTTGGCTCCTTAGTCCAGGCCTTAGGGAAGGCTGATGCCTTTAAGGAGAAGGAAGAGTGCGTGCTACAACTCACATCCCTGATACCTACCCCAGACGCATTGTCTTTGACTTGAGTGGAATGAGCAAGGGCCAGCGAGAGTACAAGGTACCAGAGCGGGAAGTCCCCGTTACCCTCGTTATCACAGGCAGCAACTCGTTCGGATTCATTACATCGCTGTCGCATGGTCCAGGTAACTGGATGAGATCGATTAAAGAACAGATTAAGCACCGCAAGCTAGTCCAAGTAATCATGCCGGGCACGCACGATGCAGGTATGAGCAAACTTACAAACGCCTTTATGTCAGGCGGCGCCGAGTCCAACACGCAAAACCAGATGCTTAATATATACAATCAACTGAGAGCTGGATCACGCTGGTTCGATTTGCGTGTTTCCAGTGTGCATCAGGTCGTCGAAGGCTGTGGTAACTACAAGTTCTGGACTACCCACCTAGGCGACGAGATGGCTGAGGTACCTATTGGCAGATCAGGCGAGAGATTTGACGAAGTCATCAAAGAGATCAACAAATTCACTGACGAAAACTCTGGTGAGATCATCATCTTGCAGTTCCGCTACCGGTCGGAATTTGCAATGTTCCTAGCCTTAGGCCCATCTACTGGGATAAGAACATTAAAAATAAGTTCTTCGATAAGCTCAAGGAAATCAAGAATCGCTGCCCAAACATAAATGAAGGCTCGTTTGAGGATCTTGAAATAGGGCCTTTGATGGACATGAACGATGGCAAGGGCTGTGTGCTCATCTTACTGAACACAAAGCACCTGGGCAACAAGATCTCTGATGCGAGAAAGCATATTTCACCTGCCGATGGCATCTACAAGAAAGACGCAATGAGCTGGACGGACGCTTGGCCTAAAAAGGAAGATACGAAAGAGATGGCCGAGTGGGCGATTGACGCTTGGCAAAAGAAAACCAACTTCCATCTAGGCCAGTGGATCGTCACGCCACACTTCCTTACTTCTACGTTCACCTACAGCCTTCAAGGAATTGCCGTTCTCCCCACGAATCCGGCATTGTACTGGCGAGGTGTTCATGAAATCCCCCCTGAAAAGTTTCCTAACGTCCTTATGGTCGACTACATTGGGATGGTGCTCATGAACGAGCTTGAGTGGGA
This sequence comes from Colletotrichum destructivum, assembly GCF_034447905.1. NCBI lineage: Eukaryota > Fungi > Ascomycota > Sordariomycetes > Glomerellales > Glomerellaceae > Colletotrichum > Colletotrichum destructivum. The sequence continues at coordinate 704,076 of NC_085906.1, forward strand.
CGCGCTGAGCGCTGAGCTCTACACTCTGGCCACTGGTCTCAACTTGTACCCCATCAGCGAGAACTGCAACATCAATCCAGAAAGACGATCGCCCTTACTTCCAAGCTCGAAGAATTCGAGGGTGCCTTCCAACCCTCTGGTATCGCAATTCAACGGAGTCATCTTCGCTAACGGGACGACTATTGAGCGTCCACCTCCTGGTTTCCATCCGGGGCGTGTGGAGATTTTGAGAAATGGGACAGTGTTTAGGAACGGTACGATTTTAGAGAAGAGTGTGCTTAACCCGAATTTCAACTCTACATCATTTTAAGTTGTTGATAATTAGTATTGCCATTATTTTACATTGTAAACAGAACATCCAACTTGTAAATAGTGGCAAGTTCGTCTGGCAGGATATTCAAATGTCGCTGTTATTGGCACGTTCTCGTGTGCTTTTAGGTAAGACATTTTCCAGGAGACTGTGCCTATGGTGTACCTGCGGCTGGAATTTAACTAGCGACTACACAGGCTAGGTGTACGCGTGTACGCCACTATACAGTGTGCAGGCAGTTGTACTAGAGGAAAAAGAGGACAACGAGATCTACACTAATATTTGCTTTTTGTTAATCGCATAATAATTATTCTGGAGCCTAAGTAAATGTAAACTTTGTAAATCTTGATTAAAGAGACTACCTAACATCATGTTTGACTATGTGCTAGGTGTTTAGTTATAACTAGTAGGTGTAGACCACAAGGTAGGCACAGAAAACCACTCTTATTAGTATAGCCTATTTCGCCAGCCAACAGCCACCCCTGCAATTCAATAGATTATTCACAGTGAATTTATAAGCAGGCTAATTCCCTCGTACCATTTAGGTGCATAAAGCTGAATGCGGTTAAACTAACCTCCTATTTCTTAAAACACTATGCCCCTCTCCGCTTGGCGTTCCTTTTGTATGTGCTTTGCCTCCTTGGCGCATGACCCTGAAAAAACTACCATATATAAGAGAGAACCACAGGCAAATCCTCCCCCTAAAATTCATCGTTTGGTTCTATACACGCCCAACCCAATCATCGTCGCGGACGAGTATGTCTTCCAGCATCGCAACGTCTGTCGCTATGACAGCTACAGCGTTGCTCGCCCTCACCACACCATTTGTGCCACCGTCAGACTGCGAAACCCAATGGAAAACCACAAGCGGACCCTTGACTACGGTCAGCGGTACCACTGTAATGATTCCTGTTATGATTAACGACCCTGCTGCATCATGCTACCCATCCGGGTGGGACAACGTTACGCCGGAGAGTCGGCTCAGCTTCAAACCAGGCGTGTGTCCCGATGGGTGGACGTACAACCGAATGGCTGAGGCTGGCTCTCCAGAAGCTTCAACAGCCTACTGTTGCAACAGGTTCGTTTATACTTATAACTCATCCTCCCTCTTTATAAGATAGCACAATAGGAAACTTACCAGCTAACTAATCTAGTGGCTACCACTACAATTCGTTCTCAGGATACCCTTTTATCACATCAGTAATTCCGAATCAATGTGGACGGATGGTTGTGAACACTGGAGCCGACTTTAAGGCTTCAGACACGAAAATTAGCCAAACTCTTCTAGTGCATGAGGCATGGGCTATAACTTGGGCGGCATCCGATACGGCGACACTTACGCCGAAGCTACCGACGTTAACTAACTCCATGGAAATACCGACGTGGATACCTGGTCAAATAATTCGCGACGGTGAATACGATCCTTCCCCTACGCCTACGAGGCGCCCAGATCATGGGCCATACATGGGCGAGGGTGCTCTTTATTTTTTGATGATTGGAATGCCTATTATAGGAGCTATCATGATCGGTTCATGTGTATGGTGTTGCGTGCGGAAATGCAAGAAGAACAGACAGCAGAAGAGAGCTACTAAAGCTGTATTAGGGGGCCTATCTACAGTACCGTCGAGATAAATGTTTAGCTTTAGTGTAGATAAAGTGTAACAACTTGTGCACCTTGCCATACCCTAGGTACTAACATGCTGTTTAAAGTGGAGTCGCAATCACGGTTTGTACCATTATTAGGTTTAACGTGGTTGATAAGCTCGGCGATCAGACAAGCTCGGCGATCACCCAACCGCAACCACAGCACATTTCCAACTAATAAGCAACACCCAGGAAATCAATTGAATTCAAACTAATAAAGGTCCTCTTCCTCAGATATTTCTTCGACAAATTGACATGTTCGCGCATTATGACCGGTGTTCCCACAGACGCCACACCGCCGTTGGCCCGTCTCAGTCCTCGGTCGGCGACCACTACTCCGGCGCGTTTCCTCCTCAATCTGAGCTGTCGCCTCTCTCTGTGATTGAAGGTCCTCTGCCTCAGCTATAGTAAGACTTCCTCCTTGTTTGAGACGGGTTCTCTTAGCCCTCCTGCGTCGGCTAAGCAGGTTATTCTCCTCTCGAAGGATCTGGACCTCCGACCTTAATAAGGCAATCTGGTGCATAAATCCTTGCGCTCCCTTTGATAAATGCTCTACAGCTTCAATAATTGAAGTTGGGGAGCTATTCTGATGGCGGGAGATCCTCCTTTTAATGAGTTCAGACTGAGAAGATGCTTCTGTTGGGTTGTTTGGCGTCTGAGAAGTCCACGCAGGGGGTGTTGTTGGGAGGGACCCTGGAGGTGTTGGAGTGTGTAATTTGACATCAAGCTTTGAAAGCACACTTTCTGCGCTTAGAGGGACAAGCCCTGCTCCTCTGAATCCTCCCTGAATGTTATTTTCCGTGATAGCTTGCGTGAAAGCCTTACGAAACGCAGGGAAGAAGTCTTCTTTCGCAATGTGCGTATTACCCCGGCGTATCTTATCCTCAATTTGTCGACCGTATGCCGTCTTTAGTGGCCCAAAACACCCAAAGTCCAAGGGCTGAAGCAAGTGAGAGGAATGAGCCGGCATGCAGAGTGTGACGATATTGTTTTCCTTGCAATATATCTCAAAGTCGGCGGCGTGGTGACTTTCGTGCCCATCGACGATGAGGAGGCGATAACTACCACTTGCACGCAGTTTTGAATGCCGATCAAAGTGCCGTAGCCAATCTAGGCCTCTTTCGTTTGTTGTCCACCCATTTTCAGACGTTTCAATGACCCAGTCGCGTGGAAGACCGGTTTCAGTATACCAGGTGGAGAGGTGATATTGGCCTGCAACGATGATGTACGGCGGAACGCTGTAGCCTGACGAACTAATGGCCTGAATGACTGTAACCCATTCACGATTGCCAGGCTGCATCATTCTCGTATTTGACCGCCTTTCAGCACTAGTGACGACCATTCCGGATGCAATCTGGCCCATCATAAAACCAGTCTCGTCAAAGTTGTAGATGTCGGAGTCCACGATGCCGTATTTCGCGATCGTGTTCGCCACAAGGCGAAACCACGCGTTTATCGCGCCCGCATCTTCGCATTGGGCCCTCTTATAGTCGTACTTACGAAAAAAGCGCGTCCGAAGCTGTGGTTGTCGCTTGACGAAGTTTGAAGCCCAGCGCTTCCCAACTGGGGGTGCGTCGCGGTCGGCAAGCAGTCGATTAGCCATATCTTCCACACCACTGAGGCGAGGAGGAAACGATCGGGAATCCAGGTCTAGAATGTACTCAACTAGCTTCTCCTCTTCAAGCGCAGTCAAATTTCGTAAGCTAGGCAATACGTCGCGTCGTGACAGCTTTCCCTTAATTCGGTCGCGCAACGTTGAGTAGGGTACTGAGTAGATCCGGCATGCGGCTCTTATACTAAGATTTTCAGTTTGTTTGATTGCCTGGATAGCTAAGTTCAATTGAGCTTCTTTATTCATAAGGGACATTGCTGAGTATAGTGTGATGTGTATGTAAAGGTGAAAGATTAGTTTGTCCGGTTGGGTGATCGCCGAGCTTGTCTGATCGCCGAGCTTATCAACCACGTTATGTGCATTGTAATTATTAGAAATTCCTAACCAACTGCTGCGCTTGTTTCCGCATTGCCGTATTTGAAACTCGATAGACTCGGCGTCGTCGCCAGATAGCAATTGCCCCATGGTGACGTGGTTATCCCAGTTCATAAAACTCGAAGATGCCGCAATCTATGTTCGCCGCAGAGCGGCACCTCCGCCCCCGGGCTTCCAACAGCTGCAGAATGCATAATTAATCTGCGAGGCTATGTTTTAATTAACGCGTAGAAACTCTTAGGCGAATGCTTCTGAATTGTAATAAGAACGTAGAGCAGGCGGTATGGCGCATGGCTTAGGCCGCAAACGGTCGCATATCCGTACAAAGACGTACAAGAGGGGAGAGGTTTTCTCATATATCAACCCAAGTACATATAAACGCCGCTTAAGGCTTGCGTCTACTTAAGCTTCGGGTGGACAACTTGAAAGAGCTAAACCACTGGTGTGTTAAGGAGAAAAGCTCCCTAGAATGATTATATTGGTGGTAAATGGATTATTGCTCACGGCGCGGGCCCGGCGGGCCCTCACCGGGCTTCCGCCGAGGTTACCCAACTCCATTAGTAAGCGACAGCTCAAAAAGGGCTCGGACAGGCGAAAGTGCCTAGTTTACAGCAATTAGCCCCTACGTTAGTGGCTTAGCCTTAGGCACCCTCCTCTTACAGAGGTTTTAAGGGGTTGTAAGGGAAAAAGGTGGTTCCTTCGTAGGGCGGAAAGTACTGTAGTCGTTGTCCAGCAGCACTACCGCTACTAGTCTATCTAATTTTCTAAGTACCTAAGCTTAAACAGAAATCACCACTCCAACACCATCCCACAAACTTCCTCTCCCCGATAACTTAAACACAATGAATACATCAACGCCTCAAATGCCGCACTATGGCAACGTGGTGCAACCTTACCTTAAAAACGGAGAAAGGGATTACTTGGCGCAGGTTTTACAACACTGGAGTCCCGCAATCGACCCAAGCCACCACATCGGTGAGGCCCTACACGAAGCCATATTGCGAAATGACGAGACTGCAGTTCGGATGATACTTGATGCTGGCGGGGACCCAAAGGTGCAACAGAACGGTGATCCCGGTTTTACACCACTCTTGGCTGCTTCGCAATATGGCAGACTCGAGATCGCCAGTCTCTTTTGGCGACTAGTCGGTCCCGACGGACGCTTCTACCCTAGCAACAGACCCAATCTCTCCTGTCTTCAGGTGGCTGCTCGAAATGGCCACGTGGAATTGGTAGCCTACTTCCTGGACGTATGGAACGGCTGGACTGACGATGAGAAGCGCCGGGCGGTATATGACGCTGCGTCGTCATGGTGTGATGATGTTGTGGCCTTGTTGTTAGCCAAGGTTGACTGCCCTCCCGATATCGTCCAAGGTGCTCTTGAAGAGGTGGTCAGACGGAAGTTGATCCTACCTGAGGATCCTATGAAGCCACCTCCTAGAGCCGAGGAATACGTGTACCAACAGCGCGTAGTTCATCGACTCATCGATGCTGGTGCAAACCCAGACACAACGAACGGACGACCGCCCAAGCAGCCTCTACTCCACACGGCCTGCCTATCAGTCGGTTGCATTGGCGCCATAAGAGGGCTTTTGGAGAAGGGAGGAAATGCCAATGCAAAAGACGCACGCGGCCGGAGCGCCCTCCAGTGTCTGGTGAGCAGACCGCCCATATCGACTGACGCGGTACGGATCCTTTTGCAGCACGGCGCATTGATCGAGATGATTGGTGAAGCTGGAGAGACACTTTTGCACCGCGTCGCACAAACCGGAACCGTTGAGCAATTAAATCTGTTTGTCTCGTACTCTGATGATCCAGACACCGCCATTCGGTCAGTTACACTACACGGCGAATCACTTCTACATTACGCCGCAGCCGGAGGGCGAGAAGACGTGGTCGACTTCCTGCTCACTCGTGGTCTGGACGTCAGTTCAGCTACTAGCAACGGCTGGACGCCATTGCTGTGCGCTCTATCCCCGACGAATGCAAAGAGGCAGCAGATTTTGTACCGCCTAGCAAACACCCTACTTCAGCGGGGTGCCAATGCCTACGTCGTGATGGCCGAAGGATGGACCCCGCTTCACGCTTTGGCAACGTGGCCTACCCCTTTCTCAGCCCGGGATCAAGAGGCGAGGAAAGCGGCTGCGCCACTTGTCCAAGGGCTTATCTCGCGCGGCGCGCCCGTTGATACCGAATCGATCGTTATCCAGAGCCCATCTCTTACCCCAAACAAGCTACGGGATATATGGGGGTTCCGCATGCAGAAGTTCGTCGAGGATCTTACCATACCGATACAGGATCTGGAGGGCATGAGCGCCGATACTACACCGCTGATGTGGGCAATGCGAAGCAATGCGATAGATATCTTTGAAATAATCAGGGCGCATCTGGACTCAAACAGAGGCGATAGAGGCAACTAGCTAGTAAATTCGATAAATGTAACACCGAAGTTCCGGTGAAAGAAACATGTACTCATAGTATTCCAAAACCGAATCTACTTTCAAGCCCAAAATCACGCACATGGGCTGAGACCATCGAGGCACGTAAGAGACTTCACCAAATGAGAGCAATAGCTGCTCCGAACAAGCCTGGAAGTAGCAATCTGTGCATTGTTCATGCTGCAGTTACCCAACATCTACTACCAAACCACAAACTATTATTCTCATCTAATTGCTAATCGTCTAACTACTAAAACGACAACTTGAGTTTGAAACCGATAGCTGAAGGTGCGCAGTCATCACCAACATTCGTAGCATTGCAACCCACTTAAAACTTGCAACACGAGGGTCTGGGCTCCGGTATGCCAAAGAAGAAACCGGCTGCTTGGATCAGGAAGTTGACGTCGTACATTTCCTGGCCCCATGCTGGATGCGGTACGCCTCCCTACTGGACTCTCCCTGGGATAGCGGGGTCGATGTCTCTGTTGGGAAGTGTTTGGAAGCCCTGTGGAAGCTCAGCGTCAGCGAAAGCCAAGAAAACAGAAAATGGTTGAGGCTGCAGGCATAGTAAACAAACAAGATCAGATAGGCACTTACACTTAATACGAGCTCCAGCGCGCGCAAGCACATGTAGCCGTCATTAATACTTCCCTTGCTGTCGCGTATACAAACATTAGTATTGTACCTAAGGTCCTTAATGTCGTCCTAGACCTGCTGCTAAGTTTTAAGGTACCTATCTAGTCGAACCAGCCTACAGTCAACTTGCAGATAGAATCCAGCTTAATGCTAGGTATAGAACGAACACTACGTTCGTCGAACAATATTGCTAGGATAAGGCTCCTTAGTAATGTAGGCCGCTAAATTCTAGAACCTTTAACCTTCCGATAGTGCCTCCTAGGAACCTGCATCTTAAACTGTGTTAGGGAAAAAATAGGGTTGTTTTGTTCCTCTTAGAGTACACAAAGTTAATAAGAAGCTGCATCTAAGATAAGAGAAATTCCCCTGTTACTCAGCAATCTCCAGGCCCCTATACCGAACTGTTAGACCCCCTAGCAAAGTGTAACTGCTAAATGCCTCTAAGACAACTCAGGATTCGGTAATACCGGCTCATTTTATTACTTACGAGTGATGTGTCTACGATTACTAAACAACAAGATGTTGCAAAACTGAAAACTTAGGATTCGGTAATACCGGCTTATTTGATTGCTTGCGAGTGATGTGTCTATGATTACTAAACAAAAAGATGCTTCAAAACTGAAAACCAAGCATGCAGATAAATAGAGCGACATAGTGTTTAAGCATCTCGAAGTCAGCAGAATCATTGGAAAGGTCTAACAGTTGTATAGCATATTTGCCTGTCGCTACCAACCCTCCTAGTGTACTCCATAACGATGAAGCCTACTCAATTTCTCGTCTTCATTTTCGCCGCTCTCACGGAAGTGTCCGCTCAGATTCCAGACTTAGGGAAAGTTGCTGGTCCACTATGGGATCAGTCATATGTACAGATATACAAGCCTTAAATCCGCTACTCTACACACCGCTAACAAGCTCAACCCTAGTGTTCTCGTTCGGTCCGCAATCCCAGCGGTGGTCAACCGAAATGTTGTTGGGGTGGTGCTAAATACGGCTCTGGTTGTAGCAATCAGCTGGGCGGCACATGCATAGACGAGAAGTATTTCTGCCATAATGTCAAACGCAAGGATTCGGATGCCTATGTTCGCGAGACCTGCGTAAGTACGCCATAGTATGTTACCTTAATCCTAAAGCTAACCCTTAAAGGATGCCGATTGCTGCAGCACTGAGACAGGAGAGGGAATAGGCTGCTGGAAGGTATAAGCAGTTAGTATAAGTGTCTTGGTTCGGGACTTGACGTATGGGACATCAATGGTTTCCTTCAGGGGAACTACAGGTATATCTACAAGACCCAAGTTGTTCGTTGAGAAGGACATGCCAATAAGAGATCATGTAGTTTCCCTTGCTGAACAACACCGCACTTTTCGCACGACGCCCTGAAGACACATGACAGTGCTCGGGCAACCCCAATCGAAGACTAAGCACCAAGCAGTCAACACTTTGACCTCCATCCAGAACGCTCAAGACATTAGAAACAGTCCCGCGAATGTGCTGGTGACGATCCTTCGGGGATATCGACCCTGCCCACCTGGCGATGCAGACCACTCGAGCAAAGTAGTCAGCGGGCGGGAGCCGCGCAAAGAAAAAGCCCCCGACCGTCCACCGTCAACCGCGTCAGCCTTTTCCAGATATTATCTCAGCCACCATGATCCGAAGCTCCCCCTTCACTAGGCCTACCATTTCTGAACACCAAGGTCAAGAATGTGTCCCGGCCAGCCCAAAGGACGCCAACATCTGACTAGTGCCACCTGTAAGCACGGCTATCACTGAATGAATCAACGGCGCTCGTAGATGTGCTTTGGAACCAGACAAGTGGGGGTCGAGTAAAACAAACGAGTTACAGGAGAAACAGAAGCACGAGCCAGGGTCATGCAAAGGCTTCAACGGTTCCGTTTCCATCGAGAGTCGCCGCTTGTTACATACCTGATTTAGCGGCTGACTTGGGTACCGTCGCCACCCTCGCCAGACCTTGTCACAGGCAAGGCTAACGGCGACACGGGGAATGGAAAGAAAAGACTGCAGTCATCCATGTAGTAATTTCACTGCCTAGGGGAATATCTCTGCCTGCATCCCCAAAACTGCGTCCCCCATGTTCTAAAACGTTCTGTTTCGTAAGCCATGAATTCCCGGCCCAGCACCAGCCGACCAGGTGGCGAGACAAAAGAAAGGGCAAAACAAGATGAAGCTACCTCCCCTTACCAGAAACCCTCAGTCTGCCCACTCTCGCACTTTTCTATACCCGGAAGCACCGAGTTCGACAGAGCAGTTCAATCTGTAGGGCGACTTCTGCAGATCGGAGTCCTATTCGGGACTCTCCGACGTCTCTGAACCGATGTGTGCATTCCGATAACTTGCTTGTTGCGTATTCCAAATGTGTAATATCCTCCGGAGAGGGACCCGGAAGGTCTTGAAAGGCTTGGACGATCTTCTCGCGGGCGAAGCAGACTTGCTCCAGTCGTGTGAGCTTTCGGTCGAAATCCTCTACATTGCGATGCTTGAGTGATTTCGAAACGTCTTGAGCGTCTCTGATATGATCCGCGAACGCATCCAACTGTTCAATGTTGTCGGCGCAGAGGCTCTTCAGACTCTCCTTTGCCCGAGTGGACCATCTTGTGAGTTGGTCCTTTGCCCTGCCGATGTCGTCGGGGGTAATCCTCGCACGCTTCGCGATTGGTTCTTCATCGTCCAGGTCGACAGCCAGGTCATCCAGATGTGCAAACAACCTCCAGGGCGGTCTATCATCCCCATCGTCATAGTCGGAAAATGACTGGAACAGCCTCCTCTAGAGGCTCACATCAATGAGGGAGCTCGGTGTCTTGCCTGCGATGAGGTGAGCAGCGTGCATTAAGACAACAACGTCACAATTGTTTTTATGTTGTTGCACGATGATTTTCTTGTATATCGATCTCCTTCCGCCTGCAACCCCTTCTAAATGCGTTTCGCATAAGGTTTCCATGTGTTTGATGTCGGGACGCCAGGTTGACGAGCCGTGCAAAGGATCGAACACGTCGAAGCTGGGCTCGTCTTTTTCAGCCACCAGGAGGACCCAATGTCCTACATCAGGCAGGTGCAGCGGAATTGTTACCTTTTGATCAGCAAGGGTCGGGTGGGAAGCTGTTTGCTCATCCGTGAGGCGTGTTGACGTGAGTCTCGTAAAACCTTGCCCGTCTATCGTTCCCACCAGGAGCCGTAGGCATGTGCCCACAGCACGGTAGTCCAGATGAGTGTCCAACGCTAGGCTCTCAAAGAGGTCGGTCGCGAGCCCGGGAACGCTTAGGCCATTTTTGGGGAATTCGGTAGGCATCTTGGTATTCCTCTGTTGAAAAGCAGACTTGTGCGAGGCAGCAGCTCCACTTTCGTCTGGAGATGGCTCCCCTCCTGTGTGTCTGCTGTGCTGCGCCAGAGTCCAAGCCGCCCGTATGCGTCTCATCTCGTCTCATTTCGTGGGTGAGACCAAGGGCCTGGAATTCACGCATACTGTGACGACATCATCCGCAACACAGAAAGCAAGCCAGCAAGGTCGGGCGTCCAAGGGATCACCACACAGGAGGGGAGGGTAGTAGGAAACAAATTTCAGAGGAGTGGCTGGATAGGGAGCGAGCGGAGGCTCGTCGCCCGCCCGTTTGTATGGATCCTTCGGGTGACAAAGTTGAGCTAGACGTGGGATAGGCATTGAGTCTTCCTGAGAACCTGGGGCGCTCTTTTCGACGGGTCTTCCCAAGATATAGCGGTCCTTGAGTGCTTTCCGTGACTCTACTAACAGAAGATGACCGCCAGACGCGGACTGAGCTTGTCTACTTTCCGCCGTTCTGCCCATGTAAGCCGTTCGGCCTTCATCCAAAAGACACGGTTCTTCTCGGTTATTGGCGAACTAATAACCCTGCGCAGGTCCTACCTAACACGGCGCCGACAATCCCGAGGCAGCGTATACCTTGGAGCTTTTGCGCAGAAGGAGCTTGAAGCTGCGAGACGCCGAATTGTGATTGTGCTAGGTGCCGATAACAAACCGTCAGCCAGACAGCAACTACAACAGGCTTTTGCACCAGATCCCTTGGAAGTGCCCCTACCCGCTCCGTCTTTATACCTCGCAGCTTTGCCAGGCACCGTTGCTCACATCGCAGAAGCTGTAACTGAAACTCGACAAGTCCGTGGTGCTTTAAGGTCACTCTAGCATTGACTCAAGACCCATGATGGCGATGTTGAATCTGACGATGTGGTGACCTTGTGACTCTGGCACGAGCCCCAGGGATTTTCAGGGCCAAGCGGCCAATACGCTCGCGAGACGGAAAGAAGATATGGAGGAGGTGGGCAGCCACGGCAGCAAACGGAATAACAGGACCCATACCAATGATCAATTCAAGCCACCCGACCGTTGTCATGCCTCGAGTTGAAGTGCACATTCCTGCGTCCTCGTCCTAGCCCTCACTCTGTTCTCCTCCCCCTCTTGTTCTTTTGCATCTTCCTCATGTTCAATATCGGGAGGAAGCGTGGCCACCGTCGAGGAACGCACCAGTTACGACAGACGGAAGCTCGAGCATGGAGCATCTCATGGCTGCCATCCCGGCCTCTGTTCCTTGGCGGAACGGAACCTAGATCCGGCACTGCAGTGGATGAGCTTGAGACAATGGGGACTTGGATGGAAACTATAGGGCTCTAACCAGAGAAGCCTATAAGATCTCTCCACTCGAGATGGCGTGGGTAATTGCTACGCGAGCAGTCGTCCTTTGGTTTGAGACTTGGAAGCAATGGATGCAGTCGCGTGACGGCTTTAGACTAGCTGTTATTGCAGGCGCAGCTTGGACGCAAAAAGGGCAGAGACCCCGAGACTGTGTACCAGAAAGGAGTGATTGCGCACGTCCCTTAGGGGGCACAACAGGCGGCATTATCTACTGTGAAGTACGGTGGCTCTGTATTCCTGTGTTACGATTGAACGCGTGGTTGTGGTGAACTGGGCTGGCATGGTGCGAGTACGCGCGGCGACGGGACATGATCCAGGTGTGGGTGACGGCCGGCTCAAGGGCCGCGTGTTCGGAGACGAGGAATTCAGAGGCGTCTTTTCTGTGAAAAACAAGGCAGCCACGAGACGGACGGAAGGGTTGCAAAGAACGATTGCTTTGGCAGTGTTGTTATAACATGTTAAAGACAATAACCTTCCCTACCTTACTAGGTTGATCTCGTTGATTTTACCCAAACTCCAACCAATGTTTCTCATCATCATCATCATTTCCCTTATAATCACTGTAGAGCATCGATGTCCCTATTCCAATTGTCGAGATCGCCTCTGCGGAAAAGGGGTCCAACCTGCCAGCACGACCTCTGGTGCGCCTTGTTCGTCCTCAACTTACTCCTCTCTTGGGCTGTCGACTTGTGCGCGGCCACTTCCGCTGCACTACTCTCGGCCTCTATTACCAGTTGCGACTATCGCCATATTTGTCCGTTTTCTTCCAATAAACTCTTTCGGGGTGTGTTGACTTCCGATGCCAACCCGTCGGGCTAATCCAGGAGTAGATGGTCGATGTGTGACTACCCAGATCGAAAGGGTCTGGGGTTGTCGGCATCACCGCTCTTTACGCCTCGGCAAGGAACAGAGGCATCTGAGCGGCGATATTGCCGAAACTTAGATAGGGGCGAGGTTGCCGAAACTGGCCAGTAACCACCGTGTTTGAGGTTTGAGTTGGGCATCACGCATGGGTTCGCCATGAAATACTGTGGAGCAAGCGCTGACAACTTTCCCCCCAAAAGTAAAAGGCCACAAAGGCTAGTTGATTTCTCTTTACTACAGCCCAATCAAAGGCCATCATAATCCTCGTGTGAGTTAGAATTCATCTGCTTCCCAATCGTTTCTCGCTTGACAGAGATCCGGAAAGCAATATACTGAGAATCACCACTAACACTACAAGGGCGAGTTCAAGCTTAAATGTTTGAGGCCTTAAAGGGACTCTGTCTTGTTTCATAAGTTGTTCGAGTTACAAAAGATGTCGATGATGCCGTTACCTTCTTCCGAAGACAGGTCTCATCTTAGCGACATCTATCACTTTTGTGTAACGAGCCTCTAAGCAAATAGACCCTGGGAGAAGCTTGAGTAAAAGAGGCTCCAATTTCGTGTGGGATCATACGCCATACCAAGACCGATACTCTTCTTATCTACATATGCATTCACAAGTCTCAAACATGCTTGAGATACCCCTGTTGCCTAATATTTCTATGTCCATCCGCAAATCGGCTTTACTAAGAAGACCACGGCATAGCAATCTGGCGAAGTTTCAGACCACTCCGTGCCTAATACAAAACCAGCGTTGAACCATTCTTTATATAACGGGCAGTAATTGAAGATGTCGAGTCCCCAGAAACCATCCGCCTTACAATACAGCTCTTTGAAACCTCCTTGGTATTTGCCGCTTGGCGGTTTCAGAGAACAGCGGAAATAGTTGTATGAGCGACGCTGTATTTCATCGCGAGGCACCATGTGAAAAAGCTGAAAGTCGCCATAGTTGTCAGCGTTGGCGAAGTGAGTGCCATTCAAGTGCCGGGTGATCAATCTCCCTTCATCGTCGATAGAGAAAACTGACGCAGCCTCAATGCTTTCAATAACCTGGGGTTCTATTGAAAAGCTGAGAATTCTCGGGCTTATCGGGGCTATCCAGAGGTATTTGCCATTAATATCTGGCGCGTTCGTGGCCTGAAGATGGAAGAATGAGGTAGAGGTGGTAGCACTCGGAGTGCACTTTATGGTTGTAGTGTGGGTGGATAAGATGCCGGCAGTTTCCGTCCATGTATATGGAATGGTCTCCGTGGAGAGTATAGGGACGTATTCGGTATTCGTGTAGGTAATACTTTTCTCTATAAGCTGTTTTCCGTCGCCCGAGTGGTTAGAAAAGAATTGTGGTTGTCTAATGAGTTACTACTTACACTCCAGTAGGTTTCTGTAGTTTTTTCCGTAATAGTCTTCCTAACGTCTTTTGTAACTGGCGTGGCACACGCCCCAATTAAGCAGGAGCATGCTTTGGTCTCATCGGCTGGAGGACATATTGACGTTGGCGCTCGTCGAAGGTTTCGAGGATGGTTGGCTTCGCAACGCCCATTCAATTTACGAGTAGTAATCGCGAATTTCCTACATAAATCAACAACTAATTAGAGCTTGACGCGTGAGCATAGGTGCAGTGTACGAACTCGACAGTGTAGGTTGGGCGCACTGTTGAGGTGGCTACATCGGTATATGTCGTTTCCTATGTCCACGTTAGATTGGATAACCTAGTAATTATAAAGTCAATCAAATGTTAATCTTACAGTGTATGAAAAAGTCTCTGTAGTAGTCGTCTCAGTACCCTATATGTCAAAAAAAGGCCCATTATATTAGTGCTACTGCGCTTTAACGTCAGGTCACGTAGACTACAGCCTATGCGTCATATAGGAGGGGACCACTACTTACGATGACCTCTTGCGTATATGTCTCCACAATGATTTTAGTGCTCGTTACAGTAACGGGAGACCCAGAAATAGTAGTTGTAGTCTTGACGCAGCCTAGCACAGATGAACAAAAGCTTGTCAACGACGCAGTCCTCGTTTTAGTACTGATAATCGCCTTGGAGCATGACGAAATGTCAGACTGGGTACAGAATGCCTCTGCGGCGTGTGTCGTGCCGAGAAGGGCAGCGACTCCCAATATGGCCCAGTTGAATACTTTCGTCTTCAACACCATGGTGGGCTGAGGTAGACTGGATACCAGATAGCTCTTGAAGATCGAAGTTATGTTGGATTTCGCAGAATTCACGGCGTCATTGAAAGGTTTTTAAAGTGGACAAGCCGTGCCAAAAAGTGGCTGCAACTGGACTAAAAATCGATCAAATCTTGCGCCGTCGCGTGGCATGCATGCCATAAGAGATCTAAACCTCCGTACGGTGTCATCAACCTTCAGCCGTACAGAAGCGAAACCCAATTGAACTAATTCCGATGAACACGGGTTATCACCAGTTTCAGCCCAGCTCAAGCTAGTAAGGTCTAGACCTCTATCAGTTAAGTCTAACTGCTGTGGCGTCGGCTATTGAATGCAATATAAACGTCTAGCGCACCCCAACACCCTGCTGAAGAGATGCCAAGCAATCCGAGCAAACTAAACTACACTAACTATATGACTGCCTCCCTAACACGTATGTTGGAAATTATGCGCATGACCCCCTATTGCACTAGCTTACGTTAAGACAATTGGATATGCTGGCGAGACCAGCGGCTCCTAAAAGCAATTTGCGTCTGTGCATCTAAGATCTCAATTTAAACCACCACACAAACTAGACCGTAGCATATTTAATATAAATGCAATAGGCGTATGTGCTACACAATCCGAAAAATCGTAGTACTCGTTAGTCTAAGTATTATGTTATAAAACAGACGGGGGTTCAGCCCCAAGTCCTAATATCTATTTGCATCTGATTAGTTGCGTTTGCTTTAGACCCTTTGTTTTGTTGTTTCATTCGGGTTTTCCTGCGCGAGGTTAATTACATCTTTGTTCTTTAGGTCTTTGTTCTTTAGGGCGCGTATTTCAACATACCTTAGTAAGGAATTTAGTAAAGCCCTACAACAAAACTTAACAAGCCTAACACTAGACTTATCCAATGTGCTAAGGTCATCGTCCTGCAGGGTGATTTACCTGTTGTTCTTAATAGATTGTCCTATCTATTCTATGTAAAGTCGTTAGAGCCTTTGGGACCGGAGCGCTCCCAGGGAAGTTCTGCCTCGTTGAAAACGACGTGCGGAAGGGTGTTAGAGTGGGAGCCGTGACCAGGGGCCGGAAAGACCGAATGGACGTCAACATTGGGGTCCAGTCGCAGCTGCGGCACACGGACGGCGAACTGCTGTTTCGATGACAGCGTGTCCGCCTTTCCATCAGCGGCCGTGATGGACTGGACAAACCTCGCCGTGTAAGTCCCTGCGGCCAACGCCGGGACACGGTAAGAAGACAGCACAACGGCATCAGGTTCGAGCTCTTCAGCTGCTGCATCGCCGGCGTGGTTGTGTTCTCTAACTGGAAACGATCGGAATCGTGCACCAGTCCGCGCTCTGGTAGCCGCCATGATGGTCAAGTCCTTGCGTGCGTGTGGACGAATGTGTTGATGATGATACTAATTTCATACCGTTTGTAGCCTGTAGAAAAACATTTATGAACCTAGCAGACCCTACCTTTAATTACCCTGCTCTCGGTGTCACATGAACGAAAGAAAACAGGCAGAAGAATAGGGAACGAAGCAGCATTAGAACGAAGGAACCGGCATGCCATTGTATTCCAAACTCCCGTCTAAGACACCGCAGGCTGGTCAGGAGAACCTCTCTATAACACCCCCCCCCCCCCCCCCCCCCCCCCAAAAAAAAAAAGAAAAAAAGAAAAGACAAGGGGGAAACAGAAAAGAAAATCACACATTTCTAATGGCGCCGTTAGGATGCAGAAGCATTTCAATAAGCGCCTATGCTAGTAATATGCATATGTCTTAGGCCAGCTCTCGGGGTGAGTATGTGAAATGACAAAACAGGCCATTTATTTTTCTCCCTAGATTCAGTTTCCGACATGGTAAGAATGTTCCTTGAAGTTTCTTAGACAAGTAGCCTACGTGGGACTGATGGATTTAGGCCTTATGGTACGGAAAGCTGCTCGACGCAAGAGAATTAAATTCTTACTCGTCTGGCATAGCCCTGATAGCTGATATGCTACTCCATGTTCAGGGTTGAATGATCGTTGCCGCGGACTGCCTCAGTGCTACTGGTCATATCTCTATCTTCAACATCTACATACGTAGTAAGCTCTCTTTCAGTGGTTTTTCTATTGTTGGTCAACGTTGCCGGGACTTAGGAGCCAACCATGACCACAAACGCTGTTTTTGTGCCCATGGGTGTGCAGGCTTTCGTCGTCACAACAAATTTCTCTCAAAGCAAATACAGAGTCGCTCCTCTTATTCAGCCAGACTACTCGATCCTCCGTGCCGGCGGCCTACTCAACCACGATGTCATGGAACAGCTTCAACTGTCCAATCACCGCCTTATGGCGAAGGATAATACCCGCTTCGTTGATGTAACCAACGGACAGGTCCGCGGGGAGCGCGTCGGCGTCTACCTCAGCTGAACCATTCCTAGGGCCTACCGTCAGGGGATCACGGCTACTGAGAAGGCGTCGGTAGATCACCCTGTTGCTAAGCTCAAGGCCGGATACACCCACGAGGTGGTGGAAAACGGTGATAACCAACCTGAATATTCCGACGTCAAGGTTAGTCAGTTAGCAATGACGCGGTGAAATTACCATGTCAAGCTTTGATGCTGACTCATTCAAGTTCCGATCAATTCCCACACCCTACCTCGTCTTCAGGATCGCCTACTCTAGGAACTCGTCGACGCCATCGTCCCAGATCTTCGTGCTGGAGAGTGACCGGATCCGCAATATCAACGAGGCGGACCTCGCCGATGTTGACGTCGAGAACTTGACTTCTGCATTTCTTAATCCCAAACTATCCATCGAGTAGCAGGCAGAGACATTCGTTGGGCTGAGAACGACATTGCGCGACTACAAGCCAAATGCCGATGCTCCCCGGACAGTTCCTTTCACGATTGTCGAGTCCGGCAATGAGTTCTTTGCCGACTACCAGCCTCACAACACCTCAGTCCTATCAATCCATGACAACCTGGACTTCGGAACCGACAAGAGATCAAAGATGCAACCCTAAACTATTTCGTTGTCGGCTTCCACGATCACTTGGAGGATGACCCTCTCTCCGTGGCGAATACCGTTCAAGAAGATGCCCGGCCGGCCTACGGCGAGCTCCTCGATGCATGCGCCATGAATATTCATACCGCCCAGACCGTGACGGGTCCAAGTAGATCAGACTGGCTTCTTAAAAAGGCTGACCACGACTCAGCTCGAGTCATATGCCACGGCATGCTGAGAAACGTGCCCTTTCAGCGGTCGAATCTGCACATCGAGGACAAATATCTGTCAGTCAGGCTTCAGAAACTCGCCAAGGAGCATCAACCAGTTGCAATCGGCACAAACACGCTCGAAGCCCTGCTTGCCTTTCTC
Organism: Colletotrichum destructivum; assembly: GCF_034447905.1. NCBI lineage: Eukaryota > Fungi > Ascomycota > Sordariomycetes > Glomerellales > Glomerellaceae > Colletotrichum > Colletotrichum destructivum. The sequence continues at coordinate 722,144 of NC_085906.1, forward strand.
CGAATGCAGTATGAAGGTGACGAGAGGGGCAGCGCCCAGACCAAGCGGATGCTGACCAAGATGGTTCAGTTAATTCTCTCCGACGATGACATCGACCGCACAACAAAAGGCCAACGACCAAGTTTCCACAAATAACTGGATAACTGAAGATTCGGGTAAGGTCTGGTCAACCGCACAGGCCGAGAAGAACCCACAAGAATCGACCGCGAGGACAGCGGCCCCCTCTGCCGACGACTTGAAGCCCATCGGAGAACTCAACGCCTTCGAGGCCGCCATAGCTTCCATAGCGCGAGAGAAGAGGCACGTCTATCAGAAGATTTTCTTCAGGTGGTGGAACGCAATGGAGGTTAGGGGCACCGCCTTCGAAGCGAACCAGCAGAAACATAAAAATGCGATCGCTTCCATACTTGGCGAGCTGAAAAGGCTCGACGACGCAACCGAGACGGCCTCGAAGGGAAGGCAAGAGGCAAAGAGCAGACTGCCTAATACGCTTGTGCTCGAAGAGGTGTCGGCCCCTCCGTTTGGAGTCCGCCAGGATTTCACCGTGCTGTTCACCGGCGTATCATCAGGCTGGCCATCCGGCTATATTGACAACGTTCAGGTCAGGCTGTCGTCTCAACTTGCCCAGAAACCAGACCTCGGCCCATTCTCTCGTCAGCTTGGGATCTCTGACTGGGAAGACTTGCTATCCAGGTGATTCCCCAACGAGGCACCGTTCATCCGACAGATTTTGCCCGAGTCCTTGGGCTCCACGGACAGCTCTACTTCCTCAAAACCGGCATACTCGTCGGAGGAAGGCTTCGGCGACGGCCAAGGGTGATTTCCACTCTTCATAGAGTGGGAGGTCGAGTATCATCATATCAGATTTGAGCATTGGCGGTTCGAACAAGACAAGAAACAAAACTGGCACTACAGGCTGAGAAACGACAAGACGCTCACGGAGCTCCAAGGATTTACTGACTACCGGTCGTTTTGTGGACGATCTCCTATAACGCCGCAGGCGTCCTCGGCCCTCAAATCCAGAATACGACAGCTCTTTGCACGAGCGCAGCCCGCCGAGCAGAAGAAGGCTGACGTTGACGCCCTGTTGGAGCAGGTATCGGAGGTTGAGTACTTCTTTGCCCCTCTTGCGGGCATCAAGGACCATCTCACGACGCTCATTCAAGGATATCATGCGAGACCGCATGCAGAAGATGCTCTTCTGGCTGGCGAACTCGGCCTGTCCGAGACCGATATCAGGCACGTCGTCGCCTCTTCCAACCAGGCGCCGTACGGAAAGCTCGCCCAGATCCGCGGCCACGGTGTGATCCATGAACCCTTGAAGCCGGTGACGCACGGCCAGTTTGTCTTCACAAAGTTGCACATCGTCGACAAGTTTGGCCAAATTGTGTCTTACGTTGAGCCGGCAACCCTTGATTCTCCACGAACAGCACTGTACCCCTGCCTCTCGAGGCACTTTTTCTGAGATGAGATCCCAATAAGCAAGGTTATAGATCTGGCATCATTTCCTAATACGGCCTACAAAGCGGACTCGAAGCTGGGAGTCTGTCAGTTTGTTCAAAACCCCCCGCGGATCAACCAAACCGCCCGGCTGAATGCCACCTTTGTTGTCGAGGGCGAGAACAGCAGCAAATTTCATCCCATCGGCCGCTTGAGAACCCTATCTGGGGCTGGATCATGGTCAATAATCTGGACAAGTCACTGCTAATCTTCAATGCCGAGGGACTTTTCGTCCGTGAGTTTTGCCTGCTTCCTGACTCTCACTCAGTCGCAGCACCCTCACCGCCGCCCGAAGTCCACGGTGGGAAACCAACGACCAGAAGTCTTATCGCCCTGGTCGAGAACCTCCTCTCGTTTCCATATGCTCTGGGAATGCTCACTATGCTTGAGGCGGCCTACCAGGACACCAGCTCGAACACGGCCGAATACGCAGACTTTCTCCCTGCAGGATTCGGTCGCGCTCTTTGTCTCGCCGACTTTGGCTGCTCCATCGAGCTGGCACATCCGCCCCTCGAGAATCAAAGTAAACAATACCCCCAACCTCCCGAGATGGCCCTCGAGTCGTACAAGTTTCCCGTCGGTCTCGGAAACGCCGACGCGGGCTTCAATGGGCTCGCGGGCTATTTCAACACGATTCGTGATCTGCAGATGAAGGATATATACAGTGCCTTCGGTGACGAGCGGAGCCCTGACTCGGACGCGCCCGGTCCTCACGCCAACCCGGTACTCAGATCTCCACCGTCACCTCTCGAGCTTACTCCGTATCACATCTCTGCTCTGGACACTGTGGTTGGCTTCTTTGCCGCCGCACACCAGGCCAAGTTGCAGCTTCGTGGTGTGATACTTGACCCCATGCGATCCCTGCACCTGTACACAGGCGGCCTCTTTCCAATGAAAGAGGTTGCCCTGCCTCGCTGGGCTGTCGGTTCTGCCATGAAAGAAATGCACGCTTTCTTCTTCGCCGGACCCATATTGGTTCCGCACCTTCCACCGCCGAATGATATGCGGGCCACCACAACCACAGCAAACACAACAGCCCCTTCTTCGGAAGCGGACCAGCTGCCATTGAACAGGAGCTCCATGGTCGAGATGCCCGTGTCCGGTCTTGAAGATTGGAGTTGGTGGCAAGCTCGCGCTACTGCTGTCCCCAGCAGCGGCGGTGGTCCGCCGGTCGATGAAGTCAGTTGGAGCAAGTATCCTGTCCCGGCCGAGGAAGGGATCCTGAATCTCTCAAAGGGGGGGCATGACAGCGAGTTTGTTGAGGGCTACTTCATCATGACCAGAAGCCTGAAGGAGGCAGCTACTGGTGAGAAATAGCTTAATCGGCATTTCAGAGCCCGTTGAAGGCTGGGAGCGTACTTGTTCAATTCGACCGTGAAGATGTAATTTTGGTTTTATTCTAGTTGGCCTATCGATCCGGTTCTGAGAACTTGTTGCCAGCTCTTCTCCGCAGACGATATTCTGAAATCTTGACTTTTGCGATGAAGCGTTCAACACCCGGTTGGTGTTGTTGTTGTTGTTCCATACCGCAGTGTATCATGGAATGAGTGATGCCTTCCGCCGACACCGCCATCAACTCCGCCTCATCCGCAAAGACGGTCGAGACGTCCGCAATCTTACAAAGCCACTGACCGGCAGTCAAAGGATCTACTCTCTTCATTTCCGAACATGAGGGGAGAATTACGGCATTGGGTTTGCAGCCGCCGGCGGAATCATTTTTGAAATGCCTACACTCAGCATCTCCGATGATTGCTAAGCCAAGCAGCCCATGGCCTCGCTTTCGCATCATGGCCCTCGCCAAGCTTTAACGGGCGTTCTGATGTGGAGAGAAACAATAAACTTTGTCAAGTCCGCACGAGCGTGCAGTGCATCCCCGCAACGTCCGCACGCACAAGCATGTCAAAGCCCTAAGTCCGCCATAGCATGGGGGGCCGCATTTCGAATGCAAACGTGTACACTGTTGCGACCGTGTATTCTGTACTGCCCCGTCAACTCTGTTTACTAATGCATAGAGACGTGTTTCGGGCCGCAGTCCAGTGTCCTTACTCATTCCATCTTAGTCACACTTGAACACCTTGTTACAGGATCTTGTCCCCCTGTGAGATGTTGATGTTGTCTGCACCAAAACTCGTACTTGTGTAACCCCATCAAGGTTCGGACGAATATACGAATAACATTACAAATCTAACAGGAGGGGGAGGGGGTTATCATCGTCTGATGATATGCACACTCTAATCGAAAGTGAGGATTCTGTGAGTATATAAAGATAGCAAAAGGCGGACTCTCCAAGTATATTCGCTTCATTATCCAGTCAAGCAGCCAACTCTCCTTCCAACTTAATCAAAGAAAACCACATCGCTAACACCACAATTGCCTAATCACCACAATCGCAAAAATGTCCAACGTCCCCTCACCATCGGAGCCTTGGTCGCTAAAGGGCAAGACCGCCGTTATTACTGGCGGGTCTCGCGGAATCGGCAGCGGCATTGCCGTTCATTTTGCCCGCAAGGGTCTAAGCAACCTTGCCATTACGTACGTTGCCAACGAAGCCGCTGCCAACAAGACGCTAGAGAAGTGCCGCAAGCTAGGAGTCAAAAACGCCATCACTATCCAGGCGGACGTTACAGATACTGCAGTTGGGCCTAAGATCATTAAGGAGGCTGTAAGCAGACTTAGCGTGACTACGATTGACATCCTCGTCAACAACGCCATCCTTGGAGACGTCAGCAGGACTGTAGACCTCAAGACCCTCGAGGCCAAGAACTTTAACGAAATCATGGTCGGCAACGTCTACTCGCCTGTCAGCCTTACAGTCGCCTTTATGGAATTCGCACCAAAGTACGGAGGACGCGTTATCAACATCTCAAGCACAGCCAGCAAGACTGGCAATCCTGAGTTCATTATGACCTACGGTGCCACTAAGGCTGCGCTTGATAGCTACACGCGGTCTTTTGCGGACACATTTGCCTCTAGCACAGGTATTACCTTTAACAGCGTGTCTGTTGGACCGACGGAGACAGACGCGCTGGCTGCAGCAAAGGACATGCTCCCAGGGTTCGTCGAGGAGCAGATTAAAAGCATATCTGCAGCTCCCCGCTTTGGAACCACCGACGATGTTGCGTACATCGTTGGGTTCCTGGCGAGTGAGGAGGGACGATGGGTAAACGGTGCCGCGGTCAGCGCCAACGGAGGACACAGATTGACTCTTGCTCTGTTTGGCTGAATAGAACCTAATTCCGGGGCTAGTCAACCGGCGAATTAGAGTCTCATTGAGTAGATAGATAACAAGAGTCGTTGTTTTCTTCCTGTTTTAACACTATAGTTGTATGCAGATCTTAGTTAACATTCTGTCTCTTTAAACGTATAGAAAAATATAAACTTTAATTAATTATGTTTGCAAGTGACTAGGCAATAGTGCTTAACTGTAAGGTTTTAGTAAAGCGCGTAAATAGAGCTAAATTAAGCATTAAAACTACTGTCTATTCTTTTATAGAAACTATCTCTTTAATGTTCCTTAAATAACTCTATAAGTTTAGTATAGTTAGGCTTAAACTACTGCTTAGATATAAGGTTAAAGTTAACTTTTTTAAACTCTATATATAATTACCTATAATATATAAAATAAGTAAGTAAAATAGATAAGTAAGTAAGATATAAAACTATAACTATAATATATTAATGCAACTAACGTAGTTTACAAGCAAGTAAGCTATACAAGTAAGTAAGCTACTTTTTATCGCTAGAAAAAGCTTAGTTTCTAACTATTTATTAAAATTTTAATTTATATTTAAAAAAGGCATAGCTAGAGACTTTATATAACAAGAAGAGTTATAGTTTAAAAAACAATACTATAAAAATTATTATATAACTTTATCCTTTATAACTAATAATAGGATTTTATCTTAAGGGCTAGATAAGAGCTTTTCTATATTTATAAGGGTTAAGGTTACTAAGTAATTTCTATAGTACTATCTTTTAAATTTTAACTCTTATTGTTATATAAAGTCTCTAGCTATGCCTTTTTTAGATAAGAATTAAACTTTTAATAAATAGTTAGAAACTAAGCTTTTTCTAGCAATAAGAAGTAGCTTACTTGCTTGTATAGCTTACTTGCTTGTAAACTACATTACGTCTTATGTCTTTTACTATAATTGTTTAGCGCAGACGCTCTTTTAGACGTATGTTTTAGGTTTAATATTAGACTAATAGATAGATAAGTCTAGATATAAATCCCGGCCCTCCTTAATTAGTTGGGGGCAGGATTTCACCTAGCCGGCGAATAATGCTGTTATTTGTATCACCCTGTAGATCCATCTACCTGCTAACTTCTAAGTGCACTTATCTCCGCTTAATGCTTCTTAGCCCTTCTAGGAATACCGCCTTGCAAACGTCATCATGGATCACTGTCGCAGTGGTGCCACTGATGCCGACATTGTGCTGCCAATGACTTGCAGTCCGGCGCCACTATTGCCGAATGCTATTGGGAAAAAACCAGACGTCTTCGTCGTCTCCTTCGAAAATTTGTCGACCAAGGTATTTCGTAATGAGAAGTGATCCTAAATATCGATCCCTGACTCGGGAATCCGATCTACTTCATAAAAGCTTTAACGCACAGCAGTCGGGCCTAAATATTTTACGCAAACAGCCAGTCTTTTTCCACAGATCTAAGGTGCTCGCTACCTATTAATTTAACTTACCCCTTACAATGCATGCACCTTATTTCGCAGTTTTTAGTTAACTTAACTATTCTAGGATAAAGTTGCCTACCTCCCTGTTCTTACTCCGTTAGAAACCGATTACAGATTACCTGCATTTGTTATAATTTATTGTTTTAGCACTGGATTTGCAGTAGCATGGCGAGTAGGTAATAAAGGCTAAAATTGAGATTTGGATCGTTCTGGCCCTCTCTAGTGATTTTGCTTACACCTGCGCCATGGCAGCCCTATTCTGGATGCAGCCATTCCTTGAAGTTGTCTACGCCGAAAGCAAGTAAAGCTTGCGGCTGACTGTTAGCTTAGCTTACCGTTTTACTCTTTCTCTTGCCTTTTCGGCTTTTTCCGTTTCATCCTATTTTGTAATAGAACTAATTCCTAGCAGAACCGGAACAACTGCAAGAAAGACTGCTACTATAAACGCACAGTTCATCCCAGGAGCTGCAATAGGCCTTAGTGTGTGGCTATGGCTACTAGTTTGGTTTTCTCAAGACCTTTATCCTATTCCGGCTTTGAATTATTCTTTAATTCCTATTGCGCCTGATCCAACTAGCTAAAATGGCCTGGTGTAAAACTTAAAGAGCATTAGCTTGCACTCTTGCAGCACCTTATTCTATCAAACCTAAACGTGCACAGACTGAATTTTAGGAACAAAGCTTTTGGCTGCGCTCAAGTCTGCAAACAGCACCGCTAATAGGTGCCCTATACATAGGGAAGCTATACTTTTCTTGATAGGGATCCACAGCAGAGATTGGTGTAAGGCTTACTAAATGTTGTCTGTTAGTAAGTGCACTACCGCTTATAGCAGCAATCCTTCCCATCCATCATCCTTACTTATCTTTATATCTTAAACATCTTAATCAAGCGAACTTGCCGAAGTTCAACAACTATATGGCACTCTCAGCGTGTGAATACTGAGATAATCTTTAGACCTGCATATTTCCTAGTTATTTTTCGTTGCTTAGTTTACTATGGTCGCTGTTCGCTTCACTATACTTGTTGTTTGGCTCTACAGGTTTAGTGTAGTCACCAGAGCAGATCAACCCTACTTAGGAATCCCAAGCTGTGCAGTAAGTATGCTAAGGATCTATCAGCTTTAAAAGGCTACTAACTTTACATTAGATAAGTTGTGTTAACCAGGAGATTATTGGTTATTCTAATTGCTCTATCACAAATCAAGACTGTATTTGTCGCGATGCTGTTTTCACAGCTAGTGTGCAGGCATGTGTCTTACAAAATTGCACAGTAAAGGAAGCACTAGGTAACCATTGCACCCTATTTCTGCAAAAAGCTTGAGAAGCTCACTTATACTGTAGTTGCCCAAAACCATACATCAGCAGCCTGTTCTATGCCGATGTCTAAGCCAAATCCTCTACATAAATGGTTTCCAACGGTGCTCTTCGTCTTCTCAACTTTCTTCATAATAGGAAGATTGACAAACAAGTGGTTAAGGGTTTCGCCCTGGGGTTGGGATGATACCTGCATTATTATCGCATATGTATGTGCTGACCTAGTCCACTACTCCCTTAACAGAGCTTCTTCTAACTATATTGCAGCCCTTAAATGCAGCTTTCCTTCCAGGAGCTCTTCTTGGTATTTCTATGCGGCGTCTGGACCTAGGTTACGACTGACACTAATTCCTTCATAGCACAGAGAGCCGGCGCAGGGAGGGACATTTGGACTCTCACCTCAGATCAAATCACAGAGCTTCTATTGGTACATTGGACATCCCTTGAGACCTTCAGTAAGCTGACCTATGGTAGATTGTATTCATTTTTGGAGTACTATACTTCATGAGCCTTGCTTTCATCAAAACCTCGATCGTCTTTTTATATCTTCGGATTTTCCCTGATGAGAAATTTCGAAAGCTGCTGTGGCTCACACAAGTATTTAATCTGATGCTTCTGATATCGTTTCTTGCTGGTCAACTTACTCTCTGCCAACCCTTGAAGTTTGTTTGGCTAGGCTGGGCTAAGGAGATTGAAGGTTACTGCTTTAACCGTAATGCATTTATTATTTGGCATGGTGCTATTAACCTTGCTTTGGATTTATGGATGCTGGTGTTACCTTTAACGCAACTCTACGGCTTACGTATGCAACTTAAAAAGAAGTTGGGTATTATACTCATGTTTAGTATTGGAATATTGTAAGTAAGACTTACGGTTTTTGCTTTAGTGTCTCTAAGTGTGTTACTAATTACAGGCAGTCTTACAGCAGTAAGTGCTTATCGGATCAAAGCGCTATTAGTATTTGCAACATCTCTAAATTTTTCTGGTTTGTTTCTAACCAGCTCTCCGCTATACTTATAAACAACTCTAACATAAGCGTTAGCCGACTCCCTCCAGACTTCCTTATGGTCTCACATCGAACTCAGCGTAGGGGTTGTTGTAGCTTGCTTACCAAGCACACAACAGGTTTATTTTAGGTTTTCTCCCGTTATCGTCAAATTTACCCAGAAAATAGGATTTAGTAAATCAAAAGAGATTTCTTAATAAAGTAAGCTAAGCATTAAAGCCAATCTTGGAATCACAATCAGTGAAAACAAACCCTCCACGTAATTCGCTGGAGGCCGGGTATCGTGGTACAGGATGTAGACTGCGACGGCACCATCGAGATACGACGCGTAGTTCCAGTCCTGGAGCTCCTGGATTCTAAGGAGAGCCTTTTTGTAGGCATGCGGGGTCGAACATGGGAACTTCAATTCAGGCTCTTCAACCAAGTTAAGTTGGTTTGCCGCACTGTTACGAAAAACGGCCAAGCCTTTGGAGGGCTGGCCTTGTTCGCTGGGGCTAGCACTACAGGGAAAGACAAGGCTGGTTACTGTTTCTAGGCAGGGGAAATTAGGAAGTAGAACAGGGCATGGAACAAAGGATGTCCTTCCTCTGTTGACTGCTGACGATACCCTCCCGCTGATGGATCCGGGAAGGCGCAGGCTTGTGCGGCTTCGTAGGCTGAAGTGGCTTACTGGCAACCGCGGCGTTGGAGGCGGCCGCCCGGGGCGTGCCTCCCCGCCGTCGCTTCGATCCCCGCGCGGCCGTCCCGGCCCCTAGCCCCACTGTAGTTAGGGACGGAACAACAGGCGGCCGGCCGGGCGGGCTGTCGTTGGGAAAAGCGGGTCCGGTCCCGAAAAGCAGGGCTGCTCCAGCTGTTCCACGTCTCTACTGGGGACTTCTGCATCGTTTCTAAGAAAAGTCTCAAGTCTAAACTGAAATGCACTATGCAAGACTTTTCTGCATCCATATAGAACTAGACAGTTCCCTTTATAATCCTCTTTACGTTTTTATAAAACTAGAAACTTTTGCCTGGTCTACCTGTACTTTTTAATTGCTTACCCATTGTTTTCAGCGAAATTTCTCAGTCTAACCCCAAATAGACTATGTAATGAGATAGGAGCTGCCGTCCGGACACAATGCACTGCTCCTGCCGCTTGCACAGCTGTTCCTTCTATTAGTGTCTTAGTCTGCAGTTTTCAAGTATGTAACACCAGCCTGTTTAGTGTGCGCTCTCTCTAATCCTAACGGGTACTTGTGGTATGGAGGGAGAGGTAATCCTAGTGTACAAGACCAGGCTCATCTAAACAGGTGGCTGCTTTTATTACCCTTGCATTCTATGTCGCATAGTAGGTCTAGCGTTGCTCGAGAGACTGGCGGCCCCTTTAGTGTAGTAGGCACGGTGAACATGGTACACCCTAACCTAAGCATGGCAAACCGGGGCATGGTTGTAGCTGAACTGTAGGTAGGTAGAGTGTTGCATGCTTCTAGGCTCCTTAACACCTACACTCCACATCAAGAACTAGGGCTGAGCTGAACAGCTGTTCTTAGGAGAGAGCTTGAATCGAACATCCTTCAGGCAGCCACAACGCTTCCCTGTGTTTCAGCTTGCTACGCAAGCCTCGTTCGCGAGCCCTATTCCTTAAACGGTTCCTACCGGGTTTTAACCAATGATACACGCAGTAGGGATTTATTCTGCTCTTAGTAGGCGTAGGGGGGTAGTATCTTTGGTTCTTGCCTCAGCTGACTGAAAACGTTTAAGGCGTTGCTTGGAATACATATGTAAAAATACCCTCTGCCTTTATGCTTCCTTACGTACCTCTATTTTGATTGAATTGATAGATCCTCTCTACTGTTATTTGGTAACTAAGTGAACTGTTACTGTTCCTACTGCAACACAGCACGGATCCAGTTTGTTAGGGCAACGTCTACCAGCCCTCTTCTTTATTTCTTACTGCAGATAAGCACTTGTTATGGCTGCTTTAGTGGCTGGCCCTCTGCTTACCAAGGTCTTTGGCAAGACTGGGGATGTTGGTGATCTTGTCTAAAGCTTTGATTTTAGCAAAGTAAGTTGCATTATGTGCAGCCCATTCGTTAAATTATCCCTGTGTTTATCTTTATATAAACACAGTATCTTACTTGCATTGTAGATTACTGTTAACAATACTAAGTCTAATGACTTTTTGCACACCAACCTAGCTCCCTCCTTTAGGAAACTTAGCAAGGAGTCCCTTTAGGAGATAGACAACTAGCTTAAGATTATAATTGCTAGCACTATAAAGACCCTAGCTAAGCAGACTGACAAGAGCTGGAATTTGGTTTTGTCTACTATAATGCAGAACAAGCTTATGAAGCCTAACTCTTCTAAGATTGCCTGTATGTTACAGTCGGCTTTCTGTAGTAGTGTCTATTAGCAGAAGCTAAGGCAACGATGCTATCAAACAGTGCTGTAAGTTGTGCTAAAAGGATTAGGTCTTTAGAGGATACAGTAATTAGTTGTATACTTAATAAGGGGCTTGTAACGTTAGTTACTAGTGAAGGGGGCTAAGAGTATCTAAGGGGATAATTACAAAGTTGATTGCTAAAGAGCTATAGAAGGTAATTTATCTATGTAGAATAAATGTCTTTATATCTTTAAGTGTTGTTCTTAAGACTAACATCTTAAAGTTGGTCCTTGTCCTAGGACTAACAATCTAAATGTTAGTCCCTAGCGTAGACTGCTTATTGTCTATTAGTCCTTCTTATCTGCATGTAACCTTCCCTAGTTCTTCTGTTCTAAGGAGTCGCCTGTGTAATCCTGTTTCTTATCTATACAAATGCTGTGCTGCCTGCGCCCTACCTAGCCTAGTAGGGCTGCATTACCTGTAGCTTGTTAAGTTGTAACATCTAGCAGCTAGAGGCTTAAAAGACTAGCATAAAAGCAATAGTATGTATAAAGTAAGCAGCAATAGTAGTAATTCTAATATAGAGGGGGCTAGATACTAATAATACTAATCTTTTAGCTAAAGTAGCAGCAGACTAAGTAAGATAGACTACTCTACTAAGTTTTAAAATATAATTAGCAATAGGCTAAAGTATAGTAAAGCTCTTAACCTCTAGGTTTATAGGTTTTATATTATATCCCTAAAGCAGAAGGTAGCAGTTAATATATTTGCTAACCTACTGCTCTACTTTACTGCTATACTAGGCATCCTAAACCTTAAGAGGAAGGGTGTTCCTAATAATACAACTAGTAGAGATAGTAGTAGCAGTAGTAGTAGCAGTAGAAACAGCACTAGGCTAGAACTAGGAAAAGCTGTTGCTAGGGGCGTTAGCAGCCTTAGTTAGTACCTAGTATTTAAGTTTATGCAACAGCTTGCTAGCATTATATAAGGTAGCTAGATCCTAATGCTTAAACACTTCTTTAAGGTAGAGCTAATTAATAGCAACTTAAATAAGATTAGTATTATAGTAATTAAGAGCTTTATTAAGCAGTTTAAGTACTAGCTTGCTAATAGATTGCATACACCCTTTAGTGCTATTATCTGCATAATAGCATATAGTAAGGGCTACTAGCGTAAGGAGAGTAGAAGGCTGTAGGTAATGTAGGAGGCTAGCAGTAGGGTGCTGCAGTACCTTAAGCAGCAGGTAATAATTAAGGCGTTCTAGAAAGCAGCGTAGATAACCCTAATAGCGGTAGAGGTAATAATAGAGAAGCTAATATAGGGTAGCTAGGCTAAGGCGCATAAAGCGCTAACGCTTAACTAGGTTGTTAATATAGCGCTTTTTAAGGGCGCTAGGCAGTTGTTTTTTATAAATAAGGCAAACAGCTAGCTGCAGCTAAAGCCTTAGAGGCTAGCTAAGCTTTGCTAGGGCTCCCTTTAGGATGTAAAACTAAAGAAGTAGTAGTAGGATAGTATGCTTAGGTAGCTAGTAAAGGTAGAGTCCTTTAAGTAGTTGCTGCTTGCTAGCATGCATATCTAAGGGGGGTAGCTTAAGTGTAGACTTAAAATAATAATAGCGTATTACTGCAATACGCAAGATATAGTATAAAACGTCTTTATCTTTAATAAGTAGGTAATAATTATTATAGACTAGAATAAGAACTAAGTAATATAAAGCCTTAGTTGTAAAGTAGCTTAGTTTCTTTCTAACTAACTTAGTAAGATAATAGTAGCATATATTGCGTAGGTGTTACCCTATCCTAAGGAACACAACAAGCTATAGTATAGCTAGTTAAAAGACCCTATCCTAAGGAATACAATAAGCTATAGTATAGCTAGTTAAAAGACCCTATCCTAAGGAATACAATAAGCTATAGTATAGCTAGTTAAAAGACCTTATCCTAAGGAACACAATAAGCTATAGTATAGCTAGTTAAAAGACCCTATCCTAAGGAACACAACAAGCTATAGTATAGCTAGTTAAAAAACCCTATCCTAAGGAATACAATAAGCTATAGTATAGCTAGTTAAAAGACCTTATCCTAAGGAATACAACAAGCTATAGTATAGCTAGTTAAAAGACCCTGCAAAAAATAAGTAGAGATGCTAAAGATAGGGGGTATAGCTAATTGTTTTTATCTAGAGTATAGCTTGTTAACTTTTCTAGTAGAGAATTAAATAAAAATAACATGTATAGAAAGCGCTAGAAGCATTTTCTATGCTATCTTAATATTAATGTAAATATTAACTTAGATTGTTAAGTTTTCTAAGTCCTTGTGTGTAAGAAATCTTTAGATGTAGTAAAAGAGGGAGACGCATAGGCTAGGGATAACACATTAGATAATACTACTAATACTATAAGAAAGCAGCTTACATAAAGCATTATTTTACATAGCACTATAGCAACGCTAATTTATTTACTTTTGTCTTTTAGGAGCAGCAAGGGAAAACAGAAAGTAACTACAGTATAGTAATTTATAGAGTATAGATCTATTTGCTTATAATATAACGTTTTCTATTGCTATATATAAGATATGTTAATTTGCTATTGTTACTAATAAGGTAGTAACCTATCTCTACACAAGATATTAATCTCTTTTAGCTGCTAGGCGTAAGGAGGTTGCACAGGCTGTCTAGGCTTACCTAGGCGTTATCTAGAACTAAGAGGGTATAGTAGCACTACAGCTACTAGAACTAACAAGTAAGCTAATTTAGTATCTTGCTGCGCTAGAGCATAATAGGCTTAAGTGCACAATATGCAGCTACGTCTGTGTCACGACCCGACAAGCTACAGGCAGTGAGAGCCCCACCCAACCAGCAGGACACAGGCGGCACAGCCTTTGTATGGACAAGAAACAGGGACAGGCGGATAACTCCCCTAGAATAGAAGAACTATAGTATAAGTTACGTAAAGATATAATAAGATTAGATCTATACATTTAAGATACAGATCCTGTATGCTAAGGATACAGCACCTGTGCAACATACATATAGACGCCCTTAGGAATAGGGAAACTAGACTTATATATAGAATAGACTTAGGTGCGCTTAAGGACAAACTTCTATAGCTCTTTAGCAATCAACTTTGTAATTATCTCCTTAGATACTCTTAGCACCCTTTACTAGTAACCTACGTTACAAGACCCTTATTAAGTATATAACTAATTACTATATCCTCTAAAGACCTAATCCTTTTAGTACAACTTATAGCACTATTCCCTAGCTTTATTACCTTAGCTTCTGCTAATAGATACTACTACAGAAAGCCAACTGTAACACTTTAATTACTCCTATTCAGTAAGTTGACCCTACAAAGCTAACAAACAGTATTAACAAAATAGCTACTTATTATACTCCTACTCCCAGCTCCAGCTCCTAGGGCTAGCAACAAGCCTAGAACCTTGCCTAGGAGTTAGCTGAGAACTAGACTATAGAGGACTTCTGTCTACCTAAACTCCAACCTAATACCAACAGAGAAGTCTCTCTCACTAGCAAAGTCTACAACTAAATTTGCGCTAAACTAGGATAAAACAACAACAACTTAGCTACTACTTAGAAACTTATTAACAAACTTATAGAACAAACTAAGATTCTAAAGAATAAAGCAGACTAAGCTACATCCCTTTAGCAGGAGGTTTAAACCCTCTAAGCTATAGGCAACATTATTTAAACCCCTGTAGATAGACGTAAGAAACTTAAACTTAACTTACCTATTACCTATAATAGAACCCTAGAGATACTTAAGGGATTCCTTATTTAAGTTAAGAACTATTAGAATTTCTATTAGGGAAACTTTTGCAGTAGAACTAAGAAAGTTATTTATGCTGCAACTTTCTTGCAAAAACAAGCCCTTTAATAGTTTAAACCTTTCCTAGAAGAATACCTTAACAATAAGACTTTTAACTATTGTTCTAGCAAAGTTAGGGATATATTTGCTAATTTCTAAGGATTTAAAGACGCCTTAAAATCCCTATTCTAGGATCCTAATAAATTACAACAAGCAGAAAGAGACTTAGCTTACCTACGCTAGACTAAGTCTGCTACTACCTACGCTGCAGAATTTAGAAGACTCTACACTTAGCTTAAGCTTACTAAAGACACTAAGATCTTTATGTTCTACAGCAACTTAAAGGATAAAGTTAAGGATAAGATTGTTAAGCTTAATTGCCTAAAAGACTTCCTTTAGTACGCTAAACTTGCTATTAAGATTAACAACTACCTCTACAAACAACATAAGGAGAAAGGTAAGAAGTAAGCCCTAGCTAACTTAGCTAAGAAATACTAATAGCAACCTTAACAACAATTCTAGCAGAACTACCCTTAGTGCAACAGGTAAGCTGAGCGCCCTAGAGGAAACTACTAGCAGAACAACTAGAACTGCAACAGCACCGCCTATAGACACTACAGTAGCCCTATAGACCTTAGCGTAGCCTAGAAAGACAACAAGACACAAGATTTCAAATACTACAACTGCAACAAGCTAGGATATATAGCTAGAGAATGCTAACAACCTAAGAAACAGCAATTCCAACTAGTACCTAAGAGAAGCCAACAAATTAATATTACTAGCAAAGACATCCCTTACGCCTTACTCTTATGGACTGCATGCTACAATAACAACTGTCTTACCTACTAAGACGACAAAGAACAGTTAGGATAGTACCCTAAGACCCCTAGAACTCTAGCTATAACCTAGTTAGGTTACAAGACAATAGGGACATGCAAGACCTCTAATAAGCACTAACAACAGTATGTTAATATCCTTTAATAAGTTTGCAGAATTGCTATTTACTAAAAAATTCCTAATGCAAGAAAAGGACTTATAAAAGATAACACACCTAAGAAGAAGGAAATCCCCTAAGAACAACTAAGAACTCTTGCAATAATGAGACAAGGCCCTAGTCAGAAGCTCACACGCAAAATCAAGGAGCAACTCAACAAAATGCTTTAAGCAGGACAACTTAAAGGAGTTAAGAGACCAGCCCTCCAAGGCCTAATCACACAAGACAGCAAAATAGACATTACTACACTCAATCAAGTTGCAGCCGCTAACCTAAGAGATCTACAAACATAGACCCCCTAAGAAAGAAAAACATACAAATGCGCTGCAAGCAACTACCTACAAGGGCTAGACAGCTTAGACTACAACTTAGAAGAAACACCTAACTACAGAATCCTCCCTAGCCAGTACTACAAAACCTACATTACATCTAGCTCTAAAGAAGAAAACCTAGAACCCCTAAAACAACAAGAATACTAGATTATCCACCCTAAGGATAACAACTAGTTAGTCTAGTTTTATAGGACAGCATACAAAAAGAACTATCTACCTACACTACTTATACCTAGAGACCACCTCCTACTAAACCCTAACTACAAGGACCACGCAGACCTCTTTTAGGCAGAATATCTAAACAACAATTGCAAGACACACAGAAAGGGTAAAAAGAAGTTCTACTTCTACCTTTAATAATATACAGAAGAACCTATTTAGGATGTCTACCTATACAGACAACTCCTATTCTAGACAATGCAATACTACAAGGAAGGAAACATTGCAACCTTTACCTTAGACCCTAAATACCCTATATTGTGCTATAACAACAACAAGGGATAGCAAGAATGCAAATACAACAAATGCCTTATTTACTCTAAAGCTAAGGTAAAGGCCTAGCAGAAGGCACAGAAGAAAAGGACTTAACAGTTAAAAAACTAAAGACGCCTACAATAAAAGGGTAACATACAACAACAAACTACAAGACCCTATATGCAACCTACAATGCAGCACATTTTGACCTAGACATTAAGATCTAAGGACAACAGACGCGCGCAATCATCAACAGCAGCACCCAAGGAGACTTCATCTTACCTAGATTAGTAAATAAACAATAGATACTATAGCAGAAGAAAGAACACCTATATGCATTACAGATAGTTAAAGGAGAATAAGTTAAGTATAGTAGCAGACTTATTGTTTTAGAGATAGTGTACCTCCTTTTGCAAGTTTATAACTAGAAAGAAGAACTCTAATTTAACATTACAGAAATAGGAGACATTAACGTTATCCTAAGAATTACATAGTTACAGAAGTACAACCTACAAATAGATTAGAGAACTAGCTAACTCTAATAGTTAGATTTAGTTACTAAGCAGCGCTGCAAGAGTTAGGCCTTAAACAAATCCTTTAGAGCACCTCTTAACGACATAAGAAACACAAAGAACATACAATACATTACCTATCTTAGGGAGATACAGTGTAACGGTCCAAGGCGTGTGTATTTGCAACAGGCTATGGCGACTACTACGAGTATCCTCAGATGAGGATTAGAAGGGAAGAACAACAAATCTCCGCCTCGCAGCGGCCTGATCAGGGCCATGCGGCCCATGCCGCACTGGCCATCGGATTGTCGGCATCGTGGATTCCGTGGTGGGCCTGACCCGGGGTCGCCCGTGGCCGCGATATCCAGCAAGGCCTCATACGGGCCCAGCCCGTTACAATACCCCCCTCCTCCCCTTCCGAAGGGGGCCGTGTTTCTCTTCGTACTCAGCTAGTGCTATTGTGTCCTGAAACTGGCTGAGTGGTTCCCACGTCGGCTTCGCCCAACCCGTCCATTTCACGAGGACCTTCCAACCCCTACCGTGCTTCTTCTTATCCAGTATCTCCTGGACCTCGTACTCCTGATCAGGTCCAGACACAAGGGCGGCGGGTTGTATATCGTCCTGTTCCTGCGATGGAAAAGGGTCGTTTCCGGCATGCCGCAGGAGGGACACGTGGAAGACGTTATGTATCCCAGGCGGCGTGTCTAACCTGCACGCGTGTGTTCCGACTGTCTCCTGAACCGTATACTTGGCGTTCACCCAGTCCAGTTTCTTTGAGGGCCTGTCTGATTTCACATTCGTTAACCTGAGCCAGACTTTGTCGCCCGGTTTGAACTGATCGGACGGCTGTCGCCTCGCGTTGGCGTACAGTTCTTGTCGCTCTTGAGCCGTGGCCATGGCGGCTTGGGCCCATTCCGTAGCGTCCTTCAATCTCTGCACAAATCCTTCAGCTTTCGCGATAGGGGTGCTGTCGTCCGTTCTCAATGGCTCGTCCACCCTGATCAGGTCGATGTCGTATCCGTGGGTGGCAAAGAACGGACTCATCCCTGTAGATGTCGCCGGTCGGTTGTTAATAGCCATCATTGCCACTAGGGACAATTCGTCCCAATCATCCTGAGCATACGAGCAGAAGGCCCGCAAGTAGGTCTCTACTACTTGGTTAGCTCTCTCCGTGGCTCCGTCAGTCTCCGGATGGTAGGCTGTAGAGAGTCTCTGTTTGATTCTGAGGAGCTGACACAGGCGCCTCCACGTCTGACTGACAAATTGTGTCCCTCGATCAGTCACTATTGCTCTGGGGGTTCCGTGGTGTCTGATCAAGGCAGTAGCAAGAGTGTTCGCTGTTGCTTCGGACGAAATTTCCCACATAGGCTCCAGTATAACGTTCTTAGACAGCCTGTCCGTAATAACCAAGAGGTTCTTGTTCTTCTTCCTCGTTGTAGGTAAGTCGGTAATAAAGTCGAGCGATATCTCTGCCCAAAATCGCTCGGGTATCGGTAACGGTTTAAGAAGCCCTCTGCGCTTCTCTCTCCAGACGTTGCCTCGTCCACAAACGTCGCAGTTGCGGGTGAATTGCCGGACGTCCTGAGACAGCCCTGGCCAGTGGAACGTCCGACTGATCAGGGACTTAAGCACATCTCTGCCCGGGTGCCCTGATAACACGGAGTCGTGAATGCTCTGAATCAGCCGCGTTCGCAAAGGCTCGTAATGCGGGACCCATATCCTGTCCCTCCAGCAAAGCCGGCGTTTTCCGTCGACTGTGCACTCCGACAGCATGATAGGGATTCCCCACGTAGAGGGCAGCTGTTTGGCTCCTTGCTGTACAGCGTCCCTGATCAAGTAGTACCGGTTGTTGTTCTCTAACCCAACGTCCCACAGGCTCTTCAAAGGGTCGTCTTCGAAGGGGTTCACTGGTGGCTCAGTCCATTTAGGAGACTCGTCGCTTCCTCCATCAGCGTCCCCGCTTGATACAAAACCGGCCCTGATGGTCGTCTTGGTCTGATCAGGGCACCTCGGCCCCAGGCTCAGTACTGCGGCGCGGTTTACGCGAAGGCTCTTCCGTCCTTCTTTCAACAGCTGTAACTCTCGTCCTTTCAACCTGTCGTCCTCTTCCCCTAGGGGCATATCCTGCTCCCTTCTCGACAGTGCGTCAGGGGTAACGGCTAGCTTCCCGGGCCTATACTGGATAGTGAAGTTGTACTTAGACAGTGTCTCTGCCCATCTAACTTGACGTTCGGTCAGTTGTCGCTTTGTAGTAAAGTACTTAAGGTTGAGGTGGTCTGTGACGATGGTGAATTCTCGGACGCTTCTGAGCTCTGCGTCCCAGTGCTCTAAGCACCGTATTATGGCAAGCAACTCCTTGTCGTGAATAGGGTAGTTGCATTCCGCGGGGAGATTCTTCTTCGAGAAGAACGCTACTGGACGTAGTAGACCCTCTTCATCGTACTGAGAGAGTGTACCTCCGATCACATATCCGGAGGAATCCGTCTCTAGTACGGTTTTTCGTTCTGGATCCCAGTGCGCTAGTACCGGCGCACTGATCAGACGGGCCTTTAGGTCCTCAAAGGCGTCCTGGCACTCTTCAGACCATACGAACGGGGTGTCCTTCTTCGTCAGGGCAGTGAGGGGTCGGGCGACGGCTGAGAATTGGGGTATGAACTGTCGGTAATAGTTGGCAAACCCCACAAAGGATCGGACTCCCCTTACTGATCGGGGCGTTTCCCATAGCTGTATAGCCTTGACTTTCTCAGGGTCGACTCTTAGACCCCTTCCTACCTCGACAATGAATCCGAGGTATTTCACGCTTTTTGCCTCGAAGTCGCATTTGTCGATATCGATCTGTAACCCTGCCTCCTGCAATCTGATCAGGACCTTCTTAACCTTGCTTCGGTGATCTGCGAGCGATCCGCTCGAGTAGATCAGAATGTCGTCGATATAGGCAGAACAGAACTCATCAAGGTAGTCCCTCAACGTGTGATTGATGTATCGCTGAAAGGTCGCCGGGGCCCCAGTTAACCCGAAGGGTGTGACCATCCATTCGTACAGGCCGTACCGGGTGCGGAATGCAGTCTTCCATTCCTCCCCTGCCTTTATCCTGATCTTATGGAAGGCTGCAATAACGTCTAGCTTTGTTAACCACTTGGCTTGTGATACCGCCCTCAGCGTCTCGCTGATCAGGGGGAGAGGGTATCGATCCTTCTTCGTGATTGCGTTCAGACCTCGGTAGTCAACACAGAATCTCAGGCCTCCGCCAGGCTTCTTCACGAAAAGTACGGGGGCGGAGGCCGAGGAGCTGCTAGCTCTAATGAACCCTTTGTCCAGCAGGTCGGTAAGGGTCTTCCGCAGCACTATCAGTTCCTCCCTGGACATACCGTATAGTGGTCCCCAGGGGGCTTGATGCTCTCGGCCGTTGTTGTCTTTTTCCAGGGGGATCTCGTGGTCTATCCCCTTCCTGTGCGGCGGAAGCTTCTCGGCCTGATTACGGTCAAAGACCGGAAGGAACTGGTGATAGTGTTTAGGGAGCTTGTCTCTTGGGTCCGTCTTCTTCTTAGGGGCCAAGGCTTTCTCGATATCCGCGATACTTGCGGCAAAAATTCTCATACCGGTACCTTCCGCCGGGTTTTCCCGTCTCTCGCGCCTGATCAGGGCCATGAACACTGATGCCGCCTGCTTCTGTAGAGGAAACCGGTGATCCTCCTGCCCGGGTTTCCTTCCTTGTACCGTGTGGTTTGCTACTCCAATATGCAGGGAGTTGGTTGCTGGGCGGACGACCACATCATCGTCTTTCATCCAGGATTGTCCAAGGATCACGTCGTCCTCCTGATCAGGGATGACGTAAAAGAACAATCGTCGTCTCTTGTACCCGTCGATGTCGATGCTGGCGTACGTGACGGTGTCTATAGCCCCAGGCACTGTGACGTTGACCTGTTCGAGGGCTCTCGGTGGTATGCTGATACGCGGCAAGCGGAGTTTCGTAGCGTAGGTGTCGCTGATTGTGGCGTAAGTGAGGCACCCGTTATCCACCAAGGCGTAGGTGTAATGGGTGTTATTGATTCCGATGTTAACATAAAAGGGCTCACTATCCATGTTCTTCCTAACACTCCGCCACTCCTTTCTTGCTTCTACCTCCTGGCGGCGCTTTTCGCCAGGAGTTACTCTTTTCCCGAGTCTTCTGAGGTCTGGTCAGACTCCGTCTCGCTCGATTCCTCCGAGCTACTCTCGGCAACAAGCTTAGTCTTGGACTTCTTGACTTTCGACTTCTTAGTCTTTGCCTTCGGAGGTTTCTCTTCTACGTCCTCACAGTGCCGAGCGAGGTGCCCTGGCCTCCTGCACCTATAGCACAGGAAGTCTTTGGTCCTTACGTCCCTCTTCTTCCCTCCCTGGTCAGGGGCCTTGGTCTTACTGACCTTGGTAGGCTCCCAGTCCATCTTGTCGTGAGGTGGTCTTGTAGGGGACTTAGGCTTTGCCTGACCAGGGGTAGACAGCCTTCGTCGCTGCCTCTCTTGGCGTTCCTGAGAGGACTGGTTGTCTAGGCGAGATCCGATCTTCATTAAGAGCCTGGTGTACTCGGGGTAAGATTCCGGGATATCAGCCACGCTGATCAGGTGGCTGCGTAGGGTCGCATTCAAGGCTCCTTCAAGGTAGTTGATTCTTACAACGTCAACCCATTCGCCTCCTCCGCTCTCGGCCAGTTCCTTCTCGAACTTAGGGAGGAAAACAGCAAAGCTCTCGTACTCTTTCTGGCGGAGCGTTCGTAGTCGGCTGAGTGCCCTGGCCTTGGCGTTTGGGTCTCCATAGCAACTTTCCAGGTAGCTCATGAACTGGTCGGGCGACTCTTCTCCGTTTGCTCCACCCTGAGCGTAGTACGCTGACGCCATTGCTTGAGCTGTACCATCCAGCCTGGCGTATATATATCCAAATATATCAGCGTCACAGTCAAAGGCTCTCCTATCTAGGCGGATCTTTCCTTTCATCTCCAAGAACCAACGTCGGAAGTTTTTACGGGTACCATCGAACTTCGGAGGGTCGGGTATCTGGTGTTTTCTTCGGAGCGCGGTTATCGGTTGAGCCTGATCAGGGGGGGTGGAGGTTGCAGTCGTTGTAGGGGTCTCGTTTGGGGTCGTTGTCGGGTGCCTAGGTGCGGCTAGGGCTTGCTGCAGCAGTCGAATCTGCTCTCCGTGGGCCTCTCGTTCGGCCGCTTGGGTGGTTCGCATCTCCTGTAGCTGGGCAGCCAGCTGACTGATCAGCTGCACCAGCTGCTGTGGATTCTCAGATGGTTCGGCATTCATATTGCCCTCCATGTCGATAGCTCCCGCAACACACTGTGTTCTCTGGGGCTCTTCCGGTCTATCCTTTGTCCCGCAACCACAACGTGGTTCTGTTGAGACTGGACGGGGTACTCCTGATCAGTCCTACTCTGATCGGGTCCACGGGTTCTGTAGCTATTTTGGTTGACGGTCCCTTTTTCAACTAAGCTACGAGGCTCTGTCCTCCAGCCTCCGCCAGACCGCTACTTCTAGAGAAAGGCTCCGACGTCCTTAATCGCGCAGACTCTGGCCGTCCTCACTAGACGAACCGACCGTCTAGTATAGAGGATCCTGGTGTTTGGGATCTGAGGATAATGTAACGGTCCAAGGCGTGTGTATTTGCAACAGGCTATGGCGACTACTACGAGTATCCTCAGATGAGGATTAGAAGGGAAGAACAACAAATCTCCGCCTCGCAGCGGCCTGATCAGGGCCATGCGGCCCATGCCGCACTGGCCATCGGATTGTCGGCATCGTGGATTCCGTGGTGGGCCTGACCCGGGGTCGCCCGTGGCCGCGATATCCAGCAAGGCCTCATACGGGCCCAGCCCGTTACATACAGCCTCCTAAGACAGTAGCCCTAGCAGCATTAGATTAGGGATTAGATCTACTCCTAGCTATTCTAGAGGAGTACTAAAAGTATAAAAAGCTGTTTGCCCTAAAGTTAGAAACAGGCTTACTAGAACATAAACCTTACAATTATAAGATTCCTCTTATTAAAGGATCCTACCTAAAGTTCTATCTAATATATAGACTAAATAAAATAGAACGCAAAGCACTTAATAAGTACCTTAATAAGAACCTTAAGAAGGGATACATTAGACCCTCTAAATTATTAGTAGGATATCTAATCCTGTTTGTACTAAAAAAGAATAGCAAGCTACAACTATGCGTTAACTACTAATAGCTTAATAGCATTACAAAGAAAAATTGCTACCTACTACCACTTATCTTAAAACTCTAAGATTTGCTACACAGAGCAATATAGTTTACAGCCCTAGACCTTAAAGGAGCCTACAACTTAATTAGAATAAAGGCAAGCAAAGAATAGAAGACAGCATTCTAAACACGCAAAGGACTCTTTAAGTACCTTATTATGCCTTTTAGACTTACTAATACACTTACTACCTTCTAAACAATAATTAACTACGTTCTTAGCAAATTTATTAACATATTTGTTATTATCTACCTTAATAACATCCTTATCTTCTTACCTACCCTTAAGCTACATAAGGAACATGTATACAAAGTCCTTTAGAAGCTCTAAGACGCTAAGTTACTAGTAGAAGCAGAGAAATGCAAATTCTATAGCAAGAAAGTTAATTTTCTAGGATACACTATTACACTAGGATAAATTAAGATAGAAGCAAAGAAAGTACAGGCAGTTAGGGACTAGCTTACACCCTAAAACGTTAAAGACGTTTAATTATTCCTAGGTGTTGAATGGACTTTGTACGTGCACGCAGGTACTGAAAATGTAGGGTGAACCAAAGATTGGATATCTGTGACTGTCCTTTCTAACTACAGGATTGGGGTCGTACGAGACAGATATACTGTCTCGTCCGGCCTTGAGTCATTCGGGCCGAGCCAAGTGATGATTCCCCTGTGTATGAGTGAGTGCTGCACGATCCAGTCTGTGCACTTTGTTCCTGAGTCGTAGGTGTCGTACGGTCATGTGATCATGTTATTCCAACACTAGGTTTTATTAATTTCTATAGATAATTCCTTAAAGGTTACATAGGAAATGTTAAATGCATTTAAGATCTTACACAAAAAGATACCTTATTTAAATAGACTAAAGAATGCAACAAAGCATTTAAGGAAGTTAAGCAACAAGTTAGTTTAGAACCTATTACTTAAATCCCTAACCTAGACAAACCTTTTAAAGTTAAGACCAATGCATTAGATTTTGCTATAGGCAGACAACTTAGATAACGCAACAAAGAAGGAAGACTACACCCTTATGCCTTCTTCTCTAAAGCATTTTATAAACTAAAATTAAATTACTAGATATACAACAAAGAACTTATAGCAATTATTAAAGCATTCTATAAATAGAGACCTCAGCTATCTAGCACAAAACACAAAGTTCTTATATACACAGATCACAAGAACCTTACACATTTCACAACCTCTAAGAACCTAAACAAACAACAAGTCAGATAGTTAGAATTCCTTTTAGAATACAACTTCTAGATTATCTACAGGAAAGGAACTAACAATAGCAGAGCTAACGCTCTCAGCAGAAGGACAGATTACAAAGTCCCTATCCCTAAGGAAACATAAGTCATCCTTAAGACAGACAAAAATAGAGACCTTATTCTAGCACAGAAACTCCTTATAATTGCTAGATAAGTTATAGTTAGTACAACTAACAAAATAACGCATAAGATAATTAGAGAGATTTACAATGCTTAAGCATATAGTTACTAAGGAGTTACTAAGACCTAGAAACAAATTTAACAACACTACAACCAGCAAGTAACGCAATAAGACGTAGCAGACGCAATCTAGGATTGCAACCTCTGCAAGAAAAGCAAGAACAGCCTGCATAAGCCCTACAAACTAATTCAGCTACTACTAGCACCTTTAGCAGCATAGCACTTAATCTCTTTAAACTTTATTATCAAACTACTAAAGTTAAAAGAACTACTTACAAAGGTCTATTACAATAGTGTATTAGTTATAATTAACTAACTTACTAAATACACTTACTTTATCCTATACCTAGAAGTAAGTACAGCAGAAGACCTTATATATACATTTTTAAAATACATTATTAGTAACTACAGACTACCTAACAAAATTATATTAAATAGAGATAAGCTGTTTACTTTAAAGTTTTAGAAATTACTAATTTTGTAACTTAGTACAGACTACAAACTATCTACCTCTTTCTACCTACAGACTAATAGTTAGACTAAATAAATAAACTAGATACTAGAACAGTATCTATAATGCTATATTAACTACAACTAAAACAACTAGGTACTACTATTACCTACAGCCTAGTTTGCCTACAATAGCGCAGTTAGAAAAAGCACTCTCTACTCCCTATTCTACCTAAACTACAGATTTAAACCTACTGCACATAAAGAACCACGCAAAGGACTACAGGCCCTAAAGGCTGTAGCTAAAATCAACAAAATACGCAAAATTTAGACAAACGTCTCCTAAGACTTAGAATTTATTAGGGAACAAATAAAGAAATATACTAACACTTTAAGGATTAGAGGACCATCCTTTGAAGAGGGAGATAGCGCCTACCTTATACAACAAAACATTAAGACTAAGCAGCCTAGCAATAAGTTAGACTATAAGAAACTTAGACCCTTTAAAATTCTTAAGAAGGTCTTACTAGTTAACTACAAACTAAAGCTACCTAATACAATAAAGATCTACTTAGTCTTCTACATTGCACTTCTTAAACTAGCACCACGCAGATTACACACCAAAGACTGCATCATTATAGAACCTAACAAACCAGAATATAAAGTCAAACAAATCATTAACTACAGAAACAAAAATAGTTATAATAAGTATCTTATAAAATAGAAAGGCTATAGACACAAAGACAACTCATAAGAACCAGTTAAGAACCTCCAGAACTCCTAGAAGCTTCTACAGGAGTACTCCAACTCTCAGGCTGCCCCAGGACCAGAGAACCCAAGTCCGCAAACTCCTCGCCAATCCCAAAGGACAGCCAATCAACCTCATTAGGAACCCCAATAAACTAAAGGTCACCTACAACACCTTGCTTATAAGCATCTAAAGCAGAAAGCAAGTTATTATCTTCTAGCTCCTACAAACCCTAAGAAAAAGTCTTAACATAACGCTCTTTAACTTTCTTGCAAATAGTACAAATTCTCGCCAAGTAACCAGCTGCTTCAGCTACTTCAGCCTAAATACACGCCAGCTTCTCATAAAGCTCCAAAAGAGCACTACTTACTTACTCCTCCTTCTCCTCCCATTCTTAACGCTAATTACTCAGGCGTTGCACTACCTGCATTAGCACATCACCAAAGAAAAATCACAACAAGAAAACTTACAACTTAACGCCACCACTATACTATCACAAGTGCGCTTTAGGCTTTTACAACCTTAACAAACCTTTAAGCCCTCTACAATCTAATAAGGACGCTTTGCGCAGAAGCATTAAGTATAAGGCATAGTATTAGAAGAACTAAAGCAATTAAAGACGTTGTTGCACGCTAAACAAAGTGCTAATTTGGAGTCCTTTGACTTTTTAATGCAACCTGTCATGTTGTCAGCATCATAATAAGCAAGGATGCAGGATTAACAACTCCCTAACCTAGGAGACACTACCTACTTATGTAGTCTTAAGGACAAGACCTTAAGAGGGGAGACCTGATGTCACAACCCAACAAGCTACAGGCAGTAAAAGCCCCACCCAACCAGCAGGACACAGGCAGCACAGCCTTTATATAGACAAGAAACAGGGACAAGCAGATAACTCCCCTAGAATAGAAGAACTATAGTATAAGTTACATAAAGATATAATAAGATTAGATCTATACATTTGAGATACAGATCCTGTATGCTAAAGATACAGCACCTATGCAACATACATACAGACGCCCTTAGGAACAAGGAAACCAGACTTATATATAGAATAGACTTAAGTGCGCTTAAGGACAAACTTCTATAGCTCTTTAGCAATCAACTTTGTAATTATCTCCTTAGATACTCTTAGCACCCTTTACTAGTAACCTATGTTACAAGACCCTTGTTAAGTATACAACTAATTACTGTATCCTCTGAAGACCTAATCCTTTCAGCACAACTTATAGCACTGTTCCCCAGCTTCGTTGCCTCAGCTTCTGCTAATAGACACTACCACAGAAAGCCGACCGTAACATTAGTAAGGAAGTTATCTCTTACATCCCTTACAACGTAATTACCCTCTAATAAGAAATGCAGATAGATAGTACAAAAAAAGGGTACCTAGAGAAAGAACAAATAATAGCCTAATTAGGACAAGTCCTAATAGAGACTAGTGCTTATCACAATAGATATTTATTAGCCAGTTTATACAAGTAGGGCATTAAGACATAAGACTTTTATTACAATTATTAGTAGGGTTACCTAAGCAGCAATTATAATTAGTTAGGAAAAGGACTTTGCAATATTAGCTAATTAGGAGATAAAATCCTACAATGCAGCTGTAGCCTGATCCTAATGGTCCTTAACGACTGGTTTGCATTAGAGTATCTATCTATTTATTAGTTCATTCGTACAAGCGGGGCCGTTAGAATAGAATGTGCGTAATAAATAAGCAATAGAAACTAGCAAACTTAAGGGACAAATAAGTGAGTGTCTTGGAAATCCAACTGACTTTTCACACTACACTCCATCGATCGCTATCGCCAGCAGCCAGCAGCCAGTCACGGAAATCCTCGTCGCGCCACAAGGTCTGGTAAAGAAAGTGTGGCGCTCGGCCTACCTATGGCGCACCGCCGCGGGGGCCAGTTGCTCGCTCAGGGTCGATGATTGGCCTAAGAATAACCCCACCATTTCCAGGCAACCACTCAGACACACACAGCCACAGCTCGAAGCCGAAAGGCACATGATAAGATAAGCGGGACAAGATAAGATGAGAATCCCCACTATTACTGTCGTTGTGCCAACCAAGGCGCGGTCGGCCCAACACTAACAACCAACCACACACCAGCAGATAACCACGACATCTGCATTCACTTACCCCTCGCTCCCCCGTTCTACTCTGCTCTGCGTGAGTGCATAACGACACATTAAACCAACCTAGGGTTTGCATGATTGTTGACTGGACTAGACTGGTGCACTGCTCTGCACCGCCCGCGCTGCGCTGTAATGCACGATACTTCGTTTGCAAGCCCAGCAGCCCCCTCGCCCTTCCACGGCCACGACAAAGACGCCATCGTCTCCGCCTGGCTCCAAGACCTCGTTGACGCCATCACATCGCCGCCTGGTCTCCTGTCTCCGCCACCATCGCCAACCTCGACCTTCCCCCACAAGCGAAAGGCCGGATCGCGCTCCTCCTCGTCGACCGCCAAGCCCCAAAACCCCAAGCGCCAGGCCGTGACCGGCGCACCGATGATGGAGTCGCAACAAGATCCCAAGACACCACGAAAGAGCAGACGGCTCGCCGTTGCCAAAGACATTGCTGGCGGCGGACATCTTCGCGATGACACGTCGTCCAGCGCCTCCGACAACGACAACGAAGACGGCAACGACGCTGAAAATTATCTCGGCTCGCCCACCCCGACAAGGCTCCAGAGACCGCCGGCGGCTGTCTCAACCGTCACGATCCCTTCTCACCCGCACACGGCTTCGTCCGCATATGCCGCCGCCATCGAGAGCCGCGCCGCCGCGTCGATGGCTAACCCCCCATCGCTTCCCGCCCCCTCCGAGGCGGCCAGCAAGACAAGACTGCGCAGCCCTGTTAGGGGCATGGCCAACCTCGAGTTCGCTGATAAGCCCGTCAAGGTGGTAGACCTCGTCGACCCCAGCCAGATTCCAAACGACGTTTCTTCTCTCTTCCGAGAGATCAAACGGATAAAGGCAGGAAGAGGCGTCGTGCCAGAATCCCTGCGACACGACGTGGAGCAAGAGATTGCCGTAACCACACCGTTCGAACCGGAGCTCGAGGACCGGAACCTAGACACGACGCCGACAGTGCGAACGCACAACAACCTGCTGTACGAGCTGGCTACCCTGGGCTGGGTGGTACGCGATACAAGGGAGGCCCTCAACCACCAGCGCTCAGAGGCGCACTGGAACGAGCGCGTCCACTCGCCCATCTTGGTTGCCGCCGTCGAGAGGGACCGGAACACGCCAGGCCTCGCGGGGGACCTGGGCACCAGGGTCTTCAACTCGACGCAGGCTACCATTGCGCCGGTGTGCATACCGCGCCACGCCGAGGGACTGAACCTCGAGGCCAAGATGGTCGACTACTGCATCTGCGTCTCGGACCCCTCCGTCCAACGCGCAGCGCGAGAGGCCGTCACCTCCGCGGCCCGCGACGCCAGGCGCCACAGTTCCAGGCGGCCGCCGCCATCGAGCCGCTCCGCCAGCGTCTCCTCCAGCATGTCCGCCGCGTCCAGCGCCGCCGGCTCGGCCAGGCAGGTCAAGGACCACCCGCTCCCGCAATCTGTAAACCACACCGAATACGCGCCCCTCTGCCTCAGCCCTATTGCCGTGAGCATCGAGACTAAGAAGCCCGGTGGCTCCGAAGACGAGGCCAGGGCTCAGCTGTCGGTGTGGGTCTCGGCGCAAATGGTCCGCCTGCACCAGCTGCTCGGACCTCAACCCGTCGGCATCACCCTCCCCTTGTTGTGCGTTACCGGCGCGTCGTGGGAGATGCTGTTCGCTGTCGAGAAAGCCGATCACCTCGTACGTACATACACCTGCCCTCCCCCAATTGTGCTAGTTGAAAGTTCCTAACCGTTTGTACGCAGGAGATTCTCCCCTCGTTTCGCTTCGATGGGGCGACCAGCACACTTCTCGGTTGTTACCAGATCATCGGCCTGCTGCGCGCCCTCAGGGAGTGGAGCGAGACGGTGTTCCAGGAGTGGTTCCTCGGAGCAGTCCAGGCCGCATAAGCGATGACGGCGTATAACTAACACCAATAACAACCATGGCAACCAGGACGAAATCCTGCAGAATGGACTTTCTCGGGCGCGCAGCCCAGAATTTCCAAGGCCTGCCTCCCGCCGTTTCGGCTACGACACCTTTGTAGCCGTCGTTGCCCCGATGCATGAGGAACAGGCGACGTCCCGCACGAGCTCTGTCGTAAAATGCCAGCAGCCTGTCACGGAGACTGCTTGTCATGGCTGGCCGGCGGTGGAAAAACCGGCCAACGATGACAAGCCGGCGAGGATTTCTGCGTGCCGCCTCCATCAACTAACTGGCCACATGCATCTTCTGACCATTTCTTCCGACCGCGTACTTTTTCCAATCACACTTGGTCAAACGATCATCACTTCCATGTTGGAGGAGGTTGCTTTGTCATTCTGGACACCAGTGGGAAATGCATCATGCATCATTAGAGGGACGCTTGGATTCCTGGTCGATATAGTTCCTGCCCCAAGGATGGCCGCGGCCTGAAGTCGTGACGGGTTTGAAGGGTAGGAATTGCGACATGGTGTCTTTGAACCCCATGGCAGCAAAATAGCTATAGGTATCTATCCATATGAATGCGCTGGCAGGGGCAAGCGTGACACGGCGTGGTCTGAAGCGGCGGGAAATTTATCCCATCAAGTACCACTTGACGCCATTTTTGCCAAGGGCGGGGTAGAGCCAATAAGAAACTGTGAATCTATTGAGTTAACCAATAGGGTTACAGTACCTCTATTTGTTGGTAACAGGTATCCGTATATACGGTGGGGTGAAGCAACGAAGACTCGTTATATTGGTCTACTGATGATATTGCTTAGTGAGTGGAATAAATGGGAGGTTATTGCCACGGCCGTCAGAGGTCGATATGTAGCCTTCCGGGCACACGAGTCATCCGGCCCGCGGCCGGACAGCTAATGTTCCGATACTAGGTGAAAGAAGGTATTATAACTTAAATAAAGGTAACGTGGTTGATAAGCGAGTCGATCACCTTAACAGAATCTACGTGTGCTGCACGCAAAATTCTGTTATACAATTGTTAAGAGTCCTTAACAATTTCGTAACAGAATTTCGCGTGCAGCTTAGTCAGATTCTGTTAAGGTGATCCTGTAACGGGCTGGGCCCGTATGAGGCCTTGCTGGATATCGCGGCCACGGGCGACCCCTGGTCAGGCCCACCACGGAATCCACGATGCCGACGATCCGATGGCCAGTGCGGCATGGCCCTGATCAGACCAGCGGTGAGGCAGAGATTCGCTGTTTTTCCCTTCTACTCCTCATCTGAGGATACTCGTACTAGTCGCCATAGCCTGTTGCAAATACACACGCCTTGGACCGTCACAGATCCGCTTGCTTGTCTGATCGACTCGCTTATCAAGCACGTTATTGCAAGTAAGGCTAGAACACTAATAGGACTAGAATACCTAAATAAAGACTAAGATAACCTAGATAGGCCAGTAAGGCTGTTTACAGCTTCAAAGAACACAGATCCCAGCTTCAAGTAAGCGCAGTCTTGTGATCACTTTTATAGCTATTAAAGATAAAGAGGTAGTAAGTACCTAGCCGTCATTGCGGGCGGTTTTCAGGCCGATTCCTAGGGTTAGGGTCCAGAGTTACCCGCTGAGAAAAAGTGGTTGGCCTGTTCGTTGTCGCCGACATCTTTTCAGCCGGTTACCGTTGGTTGGGTGGGTGAGTTGATGGGGGAGGAGCACGGACGGAGCAGCATCCACAGGCGGCGGGACCCTAACCCTCCTTTCTTACCCCAGGCAGGCAGGCAGGCTGTTTGTCAGGGTGGCCAGCGGATTATGCATCTATGAGTGAGCAGAAAAGAGAGTGTGTCTATTCGTACGAAAGAGTGGATAGGATCACCACAGGCTTGTGGGCCTAATGCTATCCTAACAAGTCTCACAGAGCTAGGACCAGGTGGAAATGACAGGCTGGCCTGTTTTAGTACAGTCAGACCATTCCGAACTGTTTATGACCATGACTTGCATCGAAGCATGCTTGGATTCCATCACTATGCAGTTAGTCGTACGAGCACTGACCCTTTTCAGCACCGTGTGTACGCACGTGTTCTGAGTGGCAGGGATCCGTCGTCGCGTTGCGTTTTATCATACGCGCGTCGCGTTCCCATGAACCCCAAACATTACTGTTTACACCACAAGTGCCATCGCGTCGATACTTTGAGCAATATATCTGTCACGGATACCTGTTCGAACAAGATAATAACATGGTTTCAGTAAAGTACGTGCGCCGACGGAGGACCGCTGAGACCTTCCGTCGAGTCAGCAGCAGAGTAGCCTCAAGGCGACCAACAGCGACAAAGACCTCAAGGCGGCCGGAAGTATCAAAGCATTCCAAGCCCAACATCCAGAAAAAGACGACATCCAAAGCCGACACCAGCATCAGTAACCCGGAGACGGCAAGGGTACCAAAGTCACAAGGTTCGGAAACCCGCATTTCTTATCTCTATCTTTACCTTCTCCAGCTTCCTCTTGATGCAACAGCTCACCATGGGGTAGACTATCTCAATTCCGACGAACTGATCGGATGGAGATAACTCAGCCACCCCCCATTTGAACCACCCCCGCATTTGAACCACCTCATCCACCCCATCAACACCAGCCTTGCCACTATTCCCATCAATTATTCCTCATCCCTACCACCTACCCAGACGCAGCTTTCTAGCTCACTAGGTAATTCTGACCCGCTGGATTCATCTGTGTTATCCTCCCTTTCACCTGCTTTAATCTGGGCCCTTTGTATGTCTCCTATGTTAGCAAACTTGGTATTAGGATCCAACTGGACCTTTTTCCTCCTACCCTGTTGTTAGCTGTTGATTTGGGCCTGTAATGCTTCATTCTGATGCTCTAGAAAGGCCAGTCTATAGGCCTAGTTATCCCATCCCTTCTGGATCTTCTGAAATAGATGCCTTTAGGTATAGATGCTTTGGGATCCCTGCCTTAGCTGACTAAACAGTTGGAGCTAATACTGAAGGTCAGCAGATTTTCGTGGGGTTGACTATGGGACTTCAGAAACAGCAGATTCCTATTGCTGACTGCTGCCCTGACTGCCTGCTGGTTGACTAGAGGATCCCTGGGCGTCTGGTATATCCCTGGATACGAAGAAGTTGGATAGAGGTTGTGATACCCTAATAGGTCATAGTCCAGTGTATTTCCAGCCACTCTTAATGATCTGGGC
Organism: Colletotrichum destructivum; assembly: GCF_034447905.1. Taxonomy (NCBI): domain Eukaryota; kingdom Fungi; phylum Ascomycota; class Sordariomycetes; order Glomerellales; family Glomerellaceae; genus Colletotrichum; species Colletotrichum destructivum. Next base: position 755,265 of record NC_085906.1, read on the forward strand.
AGTAAGGGCATCCTACCTTGCCCTTCTGTAGCAGTCTAGGAAGTTCCTCTTGCCAGCAATAGTTAAGTTATTCCATAGGTTTAGGTATCCAAGGTATTTCCGATAGGCAGCCTTTAGAGGTCGAAAGACTGACTGGTCTAGAGGTTGAAGGACGTGAGATGTATGTGCTGGCAGGAAGATAAGATAGATGTTGTGCTGTATACACTGCCACATAAAGTCTGTGGTAGTATGGCTGTGATGTCCATCCAGTATAAGCAGTCTGGCTTCATCAGGCTGGCTGGGGGCAGTCTGAGGGATAAAGACCTTCTCTAGCCATTCCAGGGCAGTGGCATCTGTAGTCCAGCCATTATCTGTAGCTGTAAACTGCCAGCCTTCATAAGGGCCAAGATCTAGAGGAAACCACTGCTGCTGGACTGCCCTGCCCTTATAGATAACAAGGGGTAGTAGAGACTGTCCCTCAGCAGAGATACACTCTATAAGGGATACCCATACTTGAGATCCAGGCTGTTTTTTCTGGATGTACTTAGTCTCTAAGGATCCTAGGACTAGCCCATTAGTCCCTTTGCCCTCCATAATACCAGTCTCATCCATATTCCACCTATTAGATGGTTTGATGCCCTTGACTGCTGGCAGATCCAGACGATGGAACCATTCCTAGATAATATCAGCCCTAGCCCTATTAATACGTCTGGAATCTACTGCTCCGCTCCTCTAAGTGCTGACAGAGGGATTCCTGCGAAGGAATCTAGTCACCCACTTCCTCCCAAGTGGTTAAGGGACATCTAGAACACGCCTGGCCAGCTCCCTAAGCTGCTGATGACTAGGGCCAAAGCCTAGGGCAGCTTGAGTGGTGATCCAATGACTGAGGAGACTTTCCTGGGTCTGAGAGAGCCTCTTCTGGCCAGCAAAAGCAACATCCCTTGATTGGGTTCCTTGGATCCGATGGCGAAGGGTTGGATAGGGGATTCCCCAGGTGCGTGCAGCCTTGCGAATACTGATGCCATCTGCAACGTCATCAAGTGCCCGTTCAACTTCATACTCAGTATACTGCTTCATAATGTAGATATAAAGGTATGCTGAAAAAATGGTATTGTTTGGAGTAAAATAACAATTGTTGTGGTGGTTTGGATCAGAGGTATGGTGGGGGTGAAGGTGTAGATGACGTGGTTCAAATGCGGGGGTGGTTCAAATGGGGGGTGGCTGAGTTACTGTTCATCGACCAAAGATGTTGAAATACTTACTCGCCGCCCTGACGATGGTTCCAAACGACTCGTCCCGGAGAGGCTCATCCAGCAAAAATGCCCCTCCCAATTGTACGCTTATTGGAAGTCCTTCCCACAGCCACGTGAAGAAATAATCCAGACCAACCAATACCACGTTTTCGATATCATTGACGAGAACTCTTCACGCGGGCTTAAAGTCCAATGGGTTGGGTACTCGCCGTCCGACAGCGATACGACGTGGGAACCCGCCTCAAAGATTCGCAAGATTGCTCCCGAGTTGTTCGACAACTATGTCATCCGAAAGAAAGTCAGCAAAGGGCACTCGCACATTCGTAGGTCTGTGGAGACTTTAAAGTCGGATATTACACAATGACCTTCGAGATATACTCCAGAAGAGAAGACAACACAGGCCCTATACGTCCCAATGCAGCCGATAAGTATACTGCCAATGGGTGTACGTACCCTTTTCAAGGCGAGCAATGTCAATCCTCGCGATGTGGATCGAAGTTTGCATGGTGAACCCTTTACTCAAGGGAAACGAACCAGGCTACAGGCCAAGTTCCAAAAAGGCAGAGCAAGCTCAAGGCACCCATGTTCGAGCATCTTGAATCCAGCTGAGGTGGGATGGCATGGTAGAAGGTTGGCAGACGCGTCGTTTGATCCTTATAAACCATACATCAATGTATTTCCAATTTCTCTCCCCAATAGCGTCGAGACTCCTTCCACTGTGATACGTCCATCACTGACCTCATGATAAGATGATAAGATCTTTGTTCCTCTTCTAGTTCATCACTGTCTTTCCACCGTCCTGGGTCAGCCGGGACCGGATCTTGACCAAGAGGGGTCTATGGGCCAGACGCTGAACGGTGGCCACCGCTTCTGGCTTCTTTCTTCTCAGTCCAATGACCGCACCGGGCGCGAAAACAAGAGCTTGCCCCGTTTGCAGAGATACAATTTTAGCAAAAAGCTCGCCGGCCGAATCTTGTCCCCCAACCACAACGGGGCTAACATCCTCCGTGAGTTCTTGCTGTGCTGGTGCAGTGACTGAAACAGATGAGATCCCAGCGATGTGACCGCGCAGGGTCTGTAACCAATTCGGCGAAGTGAACCGATGAACTACTGTCATCGAACACAGGTCAAGGAGCTTGGTCGACACGGTAGGCTCCTGAGTGGAGATGAGCACGCGAACGCCGAGATGTCGTTGCAGGCGGATCGTATTCAACAACGAATTGGTCAGGGCGTTGCTCTCGTCCGATTCTTGCATATACTTATGCACTTCGTCGAGAGCAACAACCCTGCCAATACACGACTTTTGCTCTAAAAACAGCGAGAGGCAGATGTTGAAGAGCAAGCATGCTGTCTCTGCTGTGACGCAAGGACATGAGAGGTCGACGATAGTGAGTTGTCCAGGCTTAGGAATCCTGTCAGTGATTCGTTTCTCATGAAAACTGGCAGGTTCATCGTACCTTCGGCTCCCAGTCAATCTTTCCGTGTTTTGTTTTGCTATTGACCATAAAGCTTTCCAGCGTATCGAGGCGCTGGCTCAAGGGGCCCCGTTGCGCCAGAGTAAGATCCGCCTGTTCCAGCTTCTCTTTGAAAGAGGAGTAGTTGAACCTCTGTCCTTTTTCCTGCTGTTCTAAGCGCATTTCCCGAAGAATACGGTTCACCACGTGGAGGTAAAGTGGCACGCCACCTTCCTTGACTGCCATGAGGTCAAGCATTCTTCGGGTGTTGAGGTCCTGGTCGCTCAGCCTCAGAGGCTCAATTTTGACTTGGGGAATGCTGTTATATATGCTCTGTGAAAACGACAACAAGTTAAAAAACAGGGTTCTGAAGGTCGACCTAAGGGGAAAGAAGAATAAAACTTACCTGAATGGTGCGAACGTTGGTCGGAGAGCACAAGATTCGGACTGAAGCTTGATTATGAGAAGCCAGGAACGCTGTCTCGCATGGAAGACCGCCAGCATCCGACACAAAGCTGTCAAAGTGAAAGATTATGCCAGCGAGAGGCTGTGGTAACTTTCCGAGCTTGCTTGGTATGATACAGTTCTCCAAAAGACACGCGAGCGTATTGCTTTTGCCTGAACCCTGACTGCCACATATAAGCACGCTAGAGGGGCATGTGACATTATAAAATAGACGTGACGCTTGCGAGAGTGTACAACTCTCCGACAGGCTGCCACCGAAGAGACCAAATTGAGAAGGGGGCGAAGCATCAAGCAGAGAAACGGTGAGAAGAGGGCTGGATAGGATCTCGTCTTGTTGCTGGGCGGCAGCATCAAAGCTAAGATGTGACATATGGATGGCAGTCTCATCCATATCATTTTCCTTCGCTTTGCCAACCTCAATCCCGGCCTCAGATGTCATTGACTCCAGGATGCCTGAGGGTGCAACAGAGAATGGAACTTGCATGGTTTGTTCAGTGAAGTGTAAATCAACAGGGCTGTCACCACTGTCGTACATGGACCCGCGAGGTGGGGTCGACGACAAGTCCGCCCAAGAGTTCAGAACACTCTTATGTTCGTCTACGGCTTGCTGGGTTTTCAGACAGCGGCCATAGCCACCCTGTTCGATGTCGGGGACATGCTCCTTGGCAGTGAGATGTTGCTCGCGGGATCCATGAAGATCCCATGCCGCTGGGCGAAGCCACACAACCGACGACAGCTGTTTGGTCCGATAATCAAGGGCCTGGCGCCAGTATAGAGCTTCCTGGATTTCTTCGTCGTTCTCTTCATTCCACTGCTTAACATCAGCAGGCGACGTCACCCTGGCGACATTGATGATATCCATGTGATTTGAGGCAATGAGCTCGTTCCGACCATGGTATGACTGGCGGCCCGCAGGATATCTTTCTCCATCCATGGTACCTTCTGGGAGCTCCTCTGGCCAATACATCCAGTAAACGCGTGCGAAGACATGGTACTCGTCGCTGGCGCGAATTTCCAGTATGAAGGCCACCCAGTTTTCTCCAGACTTCGACGTTCTGCGTCCTTTTGTTGAGCCGTTATGTGCCTCCTCCTTTACCTCGGTTCCCTGTCGTTGTGCCTTCTGGCCGTTTGCAACATAGATAAAACTCTCCCGTAAAAATTTGGAACCCTTCAGGACAAAGCTGTTGTATTGCGTCATGCCTAGCCAGGCATTCTCTGGTAGGATGCTGTATTGGAGACCAAGAGCTTCGCGGGCGCTCTTCCCATTCAATCGACCGATGGGAGCGAAGGGGTAGGGCTGGTCAAAGCGGGGTGTCGCAGCAGAGCTTCGGTTATGGTTGGGTCTCTTCCTCTGTAATGTCGAATCGCGCTCGGTACACGTGATCCGGAAAGCACATTCGATCTGGCTCGATTCTCTGGGGCGACGGTTGCGGGAGGTGGTGGACATGGCGGTGTATAGTTGCCGCGATCGCAGTAGGAGCGAGCGAGAGAGCAGGTGAGGTGGTTTGGTCTTGGCCTGAAGAGTTCGAGATGGGACGGGAAGTTAAGGCGAGGAAGTTGTTGCAAGGGGAAAGGAGGTGAATACCGACACGTTGGGAAGTGGTGCGACCTAAACTGACGGCAGCATAGAAGCGGAGTTCATTGAGCAACAATATGGATTCTAATCAATAGAAAGGGTGGGCGCCTTAAGCTGACAGTCATTTGCCCAGCCCTGACAGGGAAAGTGGGCACAAACGCCTGTAGACGATGTCCATACTTACGACAAGACGAGCGCATGACTAAGGGCTGCATGGAAGTCCACTATTACGGGGCTAGCAACACTTAACGTGGTTGATAAGCTCGGCGATCAGACAAGCTCGGCGATCACCCGACCGGACAAACTAATCTTTCACCTTTACATACACATCACACCATACTCATCACACCATACTCAGCAATGTCCCTTATGAATAAAGAAGCTCAACTGAACTTAGCTATCCAGGCAATCAAACAAACTAAAAATCTTAGTATAAGAGCCGCATGCCGGATCTACTCAGTACCCTACTCAACGTTACGCGACCGAATTAAGGGAAAGCTGTCACGACGCGACGTATTGCCTAGCTTACGAAATTTGACTGCGCTTGAAGAGGAGAAGCTAGTTGAGTACATTCTAGACCTGGATTCCCGATTGTTTCCTCCTCGCCTCAGTGGTGTGGAAGATATGGCTAATCGACTGCTTGCCGACCGCGACGCACCCCCAGTTGGGAAGCGCTGGGCTTCAAACTTCGTCAAGCGACAACCACAGCTTCGGACGCGCTTTTTTCGTAAGTACGACTATAAGAGGGCCCGATGCGAAGATGCAGGCGCGATAAACGCGTGGTTTCGCCTTGTGGCGAACACAATCGCGAAATACGGCATCGTGGACTCCGACATCTACAACTTTGACGAGACTGGTTTTATGATGGGCCAGATTGCATCCGGAATGGTCGTCACTAGTGCCGAAAGGCGGTCAAATACGAGAATGATGCAGCCTGGCAATCGTGAATGGGTTACAGTCATTCAGGCCATTAGTTCGTCAGGCTACAGCGTTCCGCCGTACATCATCGTTGCGGGCCAATATCACCTCTCCACCTGGTATACTGAAACCGGTCTCCCACGCGACTGGGTCATTGCAACGTCTGAAAATGGGTGGACAACAAACGAAAGAGGCCTAGATTGGCTACGGCACTTTGATCGGCATTCAAAACTGCGTGCAAGTGGTAGTCATCGCCTCCTTATCGTCGATGGGCACGAAAGTCACCACGCCGCCGACTTTGAGATATATTGCAAGAAAAACAGTATCGTCACACTCTGCATGCCGGCTCATTCGTCTCACTTGCTTCAGCCCTTGGACGTTGGGTGTTTTGGGCCACTAAAGACGGCATACGGTCGACAAATTGAGGATAAGATACGCCGGGGTAATACGCATATTGCGAAAGAAGACTTCTTCCCTGCGTTTCGTAAGGCTTTCACGCAAGCTATCACGGAAAATAACATTCAGGGAGGATTCAGAGGAGCAGGGCTTGTCCCTCTAAGCGCAGAAAGTGTGCTTTCAAAGCTTGATGTCAAGTTACACACTCCAACACCTCCAGGGTCCCTCCCAACAACACCCCCTGCGTGGACTTCTCAGACGCCAAACAACCCAACAGAAGCATCTTCTCAGTCTGAACTCATTAAAAGGAGGATATCCCGCCATCAGAATAGCTCCCCAACTTCAATTATTGAAGCTGTAGAGCATTTATCAAAGGGAGCGCGAGGATTTATGCACCAGATTGCCTTATTAAGGTCGGAGGTCCAGATCCTTCGAGAGGAGAATAACCTGCTTAGCCGACGCAGGAGGGCTAAGAAAACCCGTCTCAAACAAGGAGGAAGTCTTACTATAGCTGAGGCAGAGGACCTTCAATCACAGAGAGAGGCGACAGCTCAGATTGAGGAGGAAACGCGCCGGAGTAGTGGTCGCCGACCGAGGACTGAGACGGGCCACCGGCGGTGTGGCGTCTGTGGGAACACCGGTCATAATGCGCGAACATGTCAATTTGTCGAAGAAATATCTGAGGAAGAGGACCTCCATTAGTTTGAATTCAATTGATTTCCTGGGTGTTGCTTATTAGTTGGAAATGTGCTGTGGTTGCGGTTGGGTGATCGCCGAGCTTGTCTGATCGCCGAGCTTATCAACCACGTTAGACATACTTTCTTTTTAAGCTTTGAAAATGAAACCTTTCACGCGCCACCAGTCCTTTAGCAGTAACTGTGCATTAAGTCACGCATCTATCCCTCACAGGGTTAGTAGAATTAAGACTTAACTGAAGTCAGTTACAACAGCAGCCGGCAAGTCCAAAATACCTCTCTGGGGACAGGTGCGCAGGAAGCAGGATCACTGGCCTAGCTATGTACGCACTCCACAATTACAAGGAGCGTAGTGCGGTTAAGCCGAGAGGTATCAGACCTGTGACTTGTACCATGGAGCCATACAAAAAAGAGAGGTTCCGCTCATGCATGTAGGTATAGTAGGTACACACATACGTCTGACAAGAGGTTTCTTTGCATCAGTGGGTCCAGGATTCCATGTCAAGGAAATGTACGCCCTGTTGGCTGGCTCATACCGGAAGTTCATTTAAAGTCAAGACACCTAGCGATCTTGAAGACCACCGACACCGCGAACCCTTTTCAGACCCAATTTTAGCGCGCAAAATTATTCGCAAGAGATTCCTGCGACTCTTGAAAGCGATTGATAATGCATTGCCCCGACCCGTTCCAAGCCCGCTTACCACCAGTCACGACGTTTTACTCGTCACGACGATTTACTCGCACTTCCTCCTGGTCATCAATGCGAGATGACTGACCAAGAGGCAGCAGCGCCGCCACCCAACAACGTATTGCCCGATCTGCAGCACCCAACAGACATTTTGCACACCATCAACTTCGTTTCACAGCTTCTGGCAATTGTGTTGGTCAGTTTCTTTATGGTCTTGCGTTTGTACGTAAAGATCTTCATTGCACCACCGTACTACACTGATGACTGTGAGTCCTATATGTCTCTAAGTGTCTGTATATTTCCTAAAAGATGAACTGCTTAGGGATGGCATTGATAGCATGGGTAAGGAGGCATCGGTTGACTGAATGTAAGGTCACCTATTTGTATAAACGCTGATAAACAAGCAGATCCTATCTCTTGGTTACAACGCTGCTGCACTTGTTGGTGAGTAGTAACAGCTAACGAAAGCCGTGCCTTATGCTAATCATGTTCATGTGAGATGGCTACTTTGGCGGCGGTTTTCACATCTTTGAAATTTCGAAGGAAAACTTTAAAGGATACAAAAAGGTATTTCCCCTTGTCTTCTAGAAGTTTAAGTATATGTTTGACTAACGTCCTCGTTGGGGGTTTATGCTGCCACTATCATTTACAGTCCTTCGTCTTTTTTCACAAAGCTCGCTCTTCTCTGGATCATAATCAGAGTCTTCAGACCGCACAAGAGGACGATGATCGGGGCAATTGTTGTCATCACGTTCCTTACTGGATATACCATTCCAATCGTATTTATCAAGGCGCTCATATGCCGGCCTGTCGCTGGCTTTTGGGATCCTGCAATCAAAGCAACCTGCTACAATCAGCGCGCCATCTATGCAGCCGACACCGCTGTCAGCGCCATTACTGATATGGCTGTCCTACTCTTACCAATACCTGTTGTTATGAATCTTCAGATGTCGTGGAACAAGAGGTTTAAGGTTATAGCCATGCTAGGCTCTGGAGGTCTCGCTGCGGCAGCAAGCCTTGTACGAGCTATTCTTGTGATCAAACTACAGACTTCGCAAGATGAGTCGGTAGATATCGTCCGGTTCAACCTTCTCGGGTATTTGTCCAATCCCCAAGCTTTGTTTGATTAGCCTTATTGTAAAGACTGACAATGTCGTTAGAACAGCAGAAGTGAGCATAGGATTAATATGTGCATGCCTTCCAGCCACTCATGCTCTCATTCTGCGAAGCTTTGGCTCTTCGTCACCTAAAATTCAGCATAACATCTGGAGTAGCAGAATAATTGAGATGAGATTTCTCAGAGGCAACAGGCATAGCATTCAGGGCATGACTACCGCGGAAGTCGCGCCCGTGGCTGCGTTTGGGGATATTCCTTCGGTTCCAGCCCAGCAGGAAAGAAGAGGCTGCATTTTTCCTTTCGAAAGAGTCAGTCGCCCTTCTCCAACTTCGCAAAAAGCTGCGTGTAGGGAAGTGCTACCAGATGAGTGGGATGAGTGGTACTCACAAGTAGTCGCTTCACCATTTTCAGAACCTGGGGCTCCAGACTGGATTCAAAAAGCAGTTGACTTATAGGTTCATATCGCAATGGTTTGTAAATGTCGGAACATTAGCTGTCCGGCCGCCGGCCGGATGACTCGTGTGCCCGAAAGGCTACATATCGGCCTCCAACGGCCATGGCAACAACCTCCCTTTGTATTACACACACTAAGCAATATCATAAGTAGATCAATATAACGAGTCTTCGTTGCTTCACCTCGCCGTATATACGGATACCTGGTATAGTTACCAACAGGCTTCAATGACCCCAAAGAACCCAACGGAGGTAAGCTCTCAGACTAATTTCATCAAGAGTCGGATCTCTCGTCATCAAAGTAGCTCCCCAACGTCTATTTACGAGGCTGTTGAACGACTTTCCAAGGGGACAAGAGGAATTATGCACCAAGTAGCCCTACTTAGGTCTGAGGTCCAAGTCCTTAGAGATGAGAACAACCAACTCAGCCGACGGCGGAGGACTAAGAAAACACGCCTACAACACGGAGGGAGTCTTACTGTAGCTGACGCAGGAGATATACAGTCGCAGAAGGACGTAACGGCGCAGGTTCAGGAGGAAACACGTCGCACTAGTGGTCGCAAGCCAAGGGCCGAAACAGGTCAGCGACGGTGCGGCGTCTGTGGTAACCCAGGACATAACGCACGAACGTGCCAGTTTGTTGAAAGGTAATCTGACGGTGAGGATTCCGAGGAGTTTAAATTGAATTGATCTTGTTGATGTTGATATCGAAGGCAATTTATCTCATCGGCGCGTTCTCGTGTCTCACTCGCTTGTGATTCACGTTACACTCTTAGAATGTGTCCTTAATTTCCGCCACAGATTCCAGACAAAGACAGTTGAACGGAGACGCGGGTCGTCGCAGTAGTGCAAAACCATGTCCAACTTCTGCGTTTGCTTGTGGGACCCGGGCGGGGGTGGAAGACTCGGCATGTGTCTACTGCCGAAACCTTATCGAACGCCTTCTTAATCGAGGCAAAAACCGCAGTTTGCGGCGACAGGCAAATTAACAAGACCGACTCTAAGATGTTAATACAGTAAAAAGGTACGCTTAGGGACATGTGGGCATGGAGTTTGTACAGGGAATAGGGAGGAGGATAACTAGCGGGATGACCTCCCAAGCAATCATTGACTGTGCAATTAGAGTGTTACGCGTCCGCGAATACGGAAAGTCGCAGGCGACAGTTGCCGCATTCGACGTCGAAATTAGGTTTATTGGTAGGTTTCCTAGGAAATGCCTGTTCTTGGTTGGGGCCTGGACAGACTTTGCACGGCCCACCATCCTGCCAGCGCTAATGCATGTCACCTAAAAACCCACACCGACACACCTCTGAATCTGAAGTATTAATGGGCCATGTGCATTCCCTTGTCATACCCCCGCTTATTTGCATTCACAATTCATTACTGTTACGTACCATCAATGAGATTGCAGCTGACCGGGCGTTATCAGCTTCGGCAGCCGCAAAGATGCCAGTTGCCGAACGATCGCTTGCACCGCTGACTAACTCATCATCGCCACTACGACCATGTCAGTCATCTAAGAAAACTCACACTAAAAATAAAACGAACTCGATCTGCTGCAGTTTTGCTGTTTTAGAGGCCTGAAAAGCACCCACTAAGCCTCTGTTATACCGTATACGGTAATTTTGGTGGCAAACGGGATAATAATGTTGTTATTGCTATCTTTACTCTGCGTGACGAAGGGAAGAGGGAGCTACCTAGGGGCTGGGGCTGAGATGAGGTTGATAAGGTGCAGGCCCTCCTTTGCGGCCGTGGTCAAATACCACAAGCTTCCCAACATAACACGGAGATTCAGCAGCGCTTGTTGCTCTTCGCGACGTTCTTCTTTTCCATCCATTGATAAAGTGTGTTCCAGTCGCGGCAAACATGAGTTGTACCGAGCCCAAATGTGCCACATCGTTGCCCTGCCGCGATGGAAGCGGCGTTGCCACCTTCCAAGGCCATATCCATGCCACACATGAGTCCGAAGCGGATGTAGTCGAAACAATGAAGAATGTGCGAAGGAAAAAGGTCTTTCTGCTCCTGGCCGTAGAAATACGCCACCCAAGACCGTAGTATGGCATGCAGACAGTGTAGTTGATGATAGACTGAGACACTGTAGTCGTCCATGGGCTTGTCATCTCCGTCCAACATCTGAGGAGGGAGATTATATCTTTCAGGATGTGGAATCGGCACAAAGCCGTTATTCGCTGCCGCCAAAATAATGTGTTAGAACCTTTGAAATTCGTTTGGCCTAGATTGTTGTTTGGGAAGCATTTGGAGACTCACTGGGCATTAGAGAATTCCAAGTCTCATCTATCCGCCTTAACACGTCTTCGAGGGGCTCGTGTCTCATTATGCTATGCTCTTGTGTATAAGTCGAGTCGTTCCAGAATATCATTTCGCGATATGGCACTGTCAAGCCTCAGTTCAGCTAACCGTACAAGCTCGATACTAGCCAAGGAAGGCTTACGAATAGGAAGGAGACCGTTCACCTCACTCAAAACTGATGTGGTTGTTGAACTTGTGTTCCACATCGGTAATAAGCCGTGGAGCATAGGGATCATGGCAATTGTAGTTAGAGAACAAAGCGTTAATGCAAAAAGCAGGCGGTTTCTGTTGCGTACGGCCCGTCGCAAGTCAAGAATTTCTTTCGATACATCGTAATCGGCGTTGTGGACAGGCTGTTCAGTTCTTTCTCTTCCTATTGATGCGTCTCCTTCATGCATTGTTGGTATTTCAGCGTACTTTGAGTCCATTTTGCCCTGTTTGGTCGACGATATGATTCAGATTCTGCTGAGAGCGAACTACTGGATGCATCATTTCTTTAGGTGATGAAGAACTGTGGCTTTCGTAAGGACTCAATATAACGTCCAATACCTAATGGGTGTCCCTTGTCTGAACTAAGATACAAGTGCTCGCTTACCTTACTCCACCGACTGCTGGAAAGCTCCTACGTTATCGGACCGAGCAAATGCACCCAAAGTCTGAACTCGTTTCAAATCCACAAACTTTCAATTAGCCCTTCTGAGGAGCTTACAAGTCATAACATGGGAACTTATCGGCTAGAACCTGGGAAAACTTTCCCTGAGACGATTCAAGCTACATGCATGTTGGTTTGATTGCCATTTCAAACCCATGCGCTGGCACCGTCGAGGTAGCTGACGGTCTACTACAGGCCGTCGGATCTATTTACCGATTTATATGACTGAGTATGCATTTTCTTTTTCTCAAACCTATCGACAAATCGCCAAATCGCCCCTCATTGCCTCGCTTAAGAACATAAACCTGTTAGAGTACAACTTTCTTGATGTAGCTTATCAGCTCATTTTCTACCTCTCCTTCAAGCTGGTCATGGAGCGCATCGACTCTGAAAATATGCTCGATCATTTCATCATCAGGAGCCTGATGCCGTTGGTAACTGACGGGCCCGTTCTCGATGGAATGTGGAATAAAGACCGAGGCGTTTGTAGTTACTGGCGTCTCGTCCTCACGGATGCCCATTCCCACCGGATCGCCGTCCACCATCCATAGCCCTAGGACGGGGTAATGTGACTTGTTCTGCAGGTCTTTGAAGTCTGGCAATAATGCAAGCTCTTGAACGACGTATCCTTCTGCTCCGTACCATCCAGTAGATGCATCCTGGATCAAGTTGCCATCCTTCTTCAGCACCACATCAGCGCCCTCACGCGCAAAGATCGGCTTTCGCGCAAAGCTGGTCAGAGACTCAGGCACTTCGTTGTCAAAGTAAGTCGGGATTAACCACTTGGACCGCGGGTCGTCCTTGAATAGTTCCCAGAGGATGGCAAAAAGCGTCTTGTTGCTCCACAGCAGCTTGTACGGAGGCTCAATCCATATCGTTCCACCAATATAGTTGTCATCCTTGTCGCGCTTGCCGATGTTATTCATGTCCCTGAAGCAAGCTTCGGCGAAAGGTTGGTTGATCATAAACTCCCACGGATAGAGCTTGAAAATGACGTCGATATGATTGCCCTGCGCGTCGTAGAAGCGATCCTCTTTTGTAGATAGAGAGATCTCCTCCACGGTCAGGACTTTGGTGGCCCAGCCTGCCTGTTGGCACGTATCCATCAGGAGCATAGCATTCATTGCGTCTTCGCCTGTGGACTCCCCCTCGCCGACAGCGAAGTGAACGGTAGGCTTATGGCCTAGCTCCTTTTCAACAATGGTGAGATTGCGCTTCCACCCTTCAATCAAATTCTCGGTAATGCTGTTGAACTGATCGTTGCCGTGGCCAGTCTGTTCCAGCCACAGCCATTGGATGGAGGCAGCCTCGACAAGTGACGTTGGCGTATCTGCGTTGAATTCGTAGAACTTCGGTACGCGCAGCCTCGGGTCTGAATGATTGAAACCGCCGAAACATATGTCGTAGCGTCCGTAGATGCTGCCCCAGGTCGGCTCGCGGTCCCATGACTCCTTGATCTGCTTGAGCGCGAAGGCGGGGACAGCCATTTTCTTGATGACGATATCAGGGTGCTCGACGAGGTAGTCAGTCGCCTCGCAGCACATTGCGAAGACATCCTTGGCGGCAGTCTCGAGAAGTGTGATTTCTTCAAGAGTAAACGAGTAGTATCGGTCATCCGGCCAGTAGGGCTCCGAGGCACCAGGCGCAACGAGGTCGGCAAAGACTAGGCCTTGGCTCTGAACGAGACGCGTGGCATTGGCCCTCTTCTTCACAGGGACACGGCGCATTTCCCCTTTGTTTCTTTTCTTTGTTTCGGTTTCCTGATCGACTGTTGTATCCGGACGTCCGGTTGAAGGTCTGAGATATTTGGAAGAACAAAACGGACTGCGTGTGTGAAGGTCAGGATTGGTACGGCAAGGTAACCCAAGTTATTTACCGAGGCGGATATGCGTTTACTTGGTGCATCTACTTGTCGCTTGTCCTCAGCAGCCCCACGAGGCCGACTATTTACCAGTTCAAGCTTCATGCCCACGTGACCCAAGAATCGTCCCAGAGACTGAAGGATCAATGCGGGATATTTCTCGGTTCCCGGCCTGCATTGAATCATTCTGACACTAACTGTAGAATAGGATCTACGCCGGAAGAAGGCTAAATGCTTGTGATTTTCAAAACTGTAGACCTCCTTGTTGCCGACTTTCGCTGTTCTCTCTGTGCGCGGAAGAGTGCCATGCGGGGAAGAGGTAGGCGTTATTGCCATTTTGAGTCAATTTAGGCAACCGACAACTCATTCCTCATCTGAATAACATTTCATGTCTAGTTTGGGGCGATTAACGAGTAAGCTGGTCCTGCGTTTCTTTCCAGTGATATCCGATCGACCATCCACAATCTGCGACTCCTAGTTCAGTGATGCTGCGGAGTTGAATATTAATTGATTGTTCGCTGTCTTGTGTAAATACACAAATCGTTCTTGAATTGTCAAACATTTTTTTCGCCCTGTCATTGTATCAGACTCTGGGAAGGTGACCGTGAGCCGAGGCGTGTATTCTAGCGACACAACCTCTGGGAAATTCGTGTAATGACACGAGTTAAGTCTTATGCGTCAACCACTACATTAAGCAAACGTCAAATCTTAAATAATTGTCTCCGTGCAAGACAAAATTTACTCAGAAACTAACATCTCCACCCCACTGAGGTGTGTACATGAGATAGCTACCATTGGTCTTCGTCTTTTCCCGAGAGCGAAGTTGCAAAATTCCATGCGACTGGCCGGGCTTTTCTCTTTGCAAAAGAAAAAGTTATCAGCACTTGCAAACTCTTTTTGGGGTTGTGAAACTCGGCGAACACGAACTCACTTTCAGTCCATCTACCGAACCTGCTCTGAGTCTTCAAACTTTCCCCCTTACTTTCTAGCTAGCCTTCTCACCTTATTTTGCAAGACATCTGCGCATGGATGATGATAATGGCCTAGGTGTAGAAGTGGTCTCTGCTGCCGTTGACATTGCAGCTCTCACCAAACCGGGATGCATTAAATAGCTGCACAGAGCCACACCTCCCGACCCCCCTTGCCAATACGCAGTCAGGAATTAGGCATCACAAAACGGCAGAACCACGCCGGAGAATCGCTTTTCGGCACAGAAACCCGTAATTAATGGCCGACAACGTGAAATCAAGTTCATCGTGGTTCCACTTCCGTGGCAACAATGGTAGATGGCTCCCTCCCATGAAACAAACCGATGACGGTATACTGTACCAGAAAAGGCGAAGGAAAAGGCGATGCTTATTATCTAAAGTTCCCAAGCTTGTTTCGAGGCGATTCAGGTTAACTGTAATTATGGACGTCGGGAGGTTCTGCAAATCTAGATGACATTTGTCTCTTTCGGGGAGTTTCATGTGAATTGCAGAGATTCCAGGCCACGATTGGGAAGTTTAAAGAGCCTGTTCGAGCTACCGCTATAATAACCAGCAGCAGTTCTTTGTCCACTTCTGTCACAATTGCTTTTATTCCCAATCCAATTTGTTCTACTTTCACTACAACTTCACAAGGGTTCAAGCTATCTTCATAACAATGAAGTCACAACATATCGCCCTGCCCGGTCTTCAGATAGCAACGGCCGCCTTTTTCGCCGTCGCCGCTGAGGCCAAGGTCTACTGCACTGATAACGCTGGTGTGGTGGTCACTCAAGCCAACTGCGATGGTACTCGACCGCCAGGCGCCTTCTTCCTCGCTGAGCACGACGGCGAGGACTTACAGCTAGGGAACATAGTTGCCGAGGACAAGTTCGACGCCGCCGACCCTGTTGCCCGCAAAGCCGAGGGGTACCCTGAGTCTGGCCTGGTCAAAGGCGGCTTTGGGCGCAGGTCACCTCAGAGACAGTGTGATCCGTCTATAGGGCACTGTGTTGTAAGTGGTGTCGGGAGGGGCGGCTCCGGTGGTGGTGGTGGTGGTGGTGGAGGCTTCTATTATCGCGGTGGTGGTAGTTAAATCACCTCATAGTTTTGCAGGAAATTTTCGTTGTCTTGAGATCTGTCTCACACAATACAATGGCTCTGTTTTCTAACACGAGGCCGATGGCTCTTGCAAACGTGATACAGGGTGACGAGCAGGGACCTTGTGGCCCTAAGTAAACTTTAATACGGTTGGGGTTAGGTGTTGTTTTGTTGCGGTGTTGTTATTGTTGTTGTTGTTGTTGTTGTTGTTGTTGTTGTTGTTGTTGTTGTATTTAACGCCATGGCGGCAAGGGTGGAACCCTTGTTGCAGACCTCCTGGAGGGTATGTGGCGTGGAGAGCTGTGGGCTAGGACTACGTACTTTATACATCGCCCTTCCTTTTGTCCTCTAAATCCTGCCTGATGGCTACTATGCCTTCTATCTGTCCCTGGTTCCTGCTGGTTCCCCAGATTCATTGCTTCCCGTCTATTCCCTATGAGGGTTCAGTTGGCTGTCTAGATCCTGTGCCGAAGCCTGTTCCCTAGTAGCGTGGACAGATCTTCCGGAAGAAGTCTGTCACGCCGAGGAAGGCCTCAAAGCCTTTGGGTCAGTCATTAGTCCCTTGAAGTATCGTTCAAGGGATCCCATAGGTCCTATGGGGTTGAGCGGACCAGATGGGTGGAGGATGGGCTACTGCTGCCTCCTCGCCAAGGTAGCCGGGCAGTAGACCAGATGATCTACGTCTTTTGCCTCCCCGCAGGAGCAGTTTAGCAAGGCTTCTGAAAGACACAAGTACATGTCAATATCACAAAGAGATCTCCATTGTCGAGAGGCGAGAGAAGAAGATTGAGGGATGTTATCAGTTCAAACTCCGCTAGCCTGTGCCCTTAAGCTTCCCCTAATCCGCATTGCAGAAGAATTTAACACGCGTTAGCGCTGAGTTCTGTTTCTTTTTACTTATTTTCATCGCGATAGGAAGTTCGCACATATTCATTCTCAAATCTGTGGGTTTTTACTCATTTGGTTTGCGAGAGGAAATTCCCGCCGGCTTGCTCTGGCGGCCTTTTGCTTTGAAATTCGGCCTCTAACAGTGTCCAGGAATCTTCAGCTGTACGGTATTCCATTTCTTCATCTGTTCGCCCCTTTGAAGATCCTCAGTTTCATAGTCTTACACTGACTCACCATTGTTGACTTTTCGAGAAAACCAACTGACCCACTGACTTCCCACATCATGATGGCCCACGTCCAGCTAACTTTCTAGGAGAGCATGGGCTTGACTCGAGCCGAAGCCTTCAACTGGGATGCCGATATAGAACGCTCTACTTGTACTCTTAGCACTCTTCGATTTCAGCAAACGTCGAGATCTCAACGGCCAGAATGAGCCTCGTGTCTTCTTGTTCTGGCTCCCTCACCCCCCATCCCCTTGACTTACATCTTGAGATAGTATATCACCCGTACTCGACAATAGGCACTGAGTACATGCAGTGGCCAAGTGACACTTTCTCTTTGGACCCCCTTCAGCTATCGAAGAGGTATCATAGCTAAACCATCCCTTGTGCAACGGACATCGAATTAGTATACAGTCCAACCTACCCATATCAGACCTCCGTACTCAACCTGTCCTGACAGACAATGTCGACACAAACTCCAACAGAAGACACGGGCTATAACCGCAAAAGACGCAAAATCCGCAAGTCCTGCAACGCTTGCAGCTCCCAAAAGATTCGCCGCGGCAAACAAAATCCCAAATGCCAGCGATGCGAAGCAAAGGGCCTCGAATGCGCATAATACCTGCGCCTTGAGATTACAGGGGTTCATGGCTCTGATGCTGGCAATGGTAATAGGGTCTCTTACGTTTACGATGACCTCACGCAGGGTTTGAACTTGAGACGGTCTTTGGTTCTGTGGGTTATGCATGCTTGCTATTACTCCTCCTCTGGCGGCTACACTAGCATAGTACTGTGCAGCGTTCCCCTGATTCATCGGTCCCAGTGCTTTAATATCCCTCACCATCTTGACCGTCAGATCGCTGGCTTTCAGCGCCTCCTTGGCGGCTGTGTTAGTGTCCTTGTTAGTGCTTGTGTTCTCCTTGATTTCGGCTGTGTTTTGTTGGATTGTGATTCTGATGCTGCTTGTGGTTCGGGTGGTGTTCTCATTGGCTGCCTTTGTCTCCATCCGCAAATCTTCAATCGCCTGGTGGACGTGACCGATGTCGGGGATGTTCTGTATCTTGACTATGAGTGCTAGGGTCCCGCTAAACGCGGCCCTGACTCCTTGAGGCTGGATAGGTTGACCGTTTGCTATGTCGATCGACTTCAGTGCTGTCTGGAGATATGTGCTTAGTTCTGCGGCGTGCTCTCGGTATGGCGTTGGCCAGGGCTGATCCTTGGGCCATGGGGTTGCCATGATGCCTGCGTCGCTATGGGCTTCACGACGGGCAAAAGGCTATCCAATTGACCGGTTAAATCGTGTTGTGGCGCTTGTATTTGCTCCGATTTCAAAAATCTCGTTCTCGCTGTTGTAGATGTTTGCGACGCGGTTGATGTTCGATTGTAGAGCCGTGCTGTCGTATGATGTTTGCTCTCTAAGCAATGGCACGGGAAACCCCCGCACTAATCTAAGAGAAATTACAATTCCCAACAATTTTGGATTCCAGATACGGGCAGTATTCAGTTGGGCCGGAAATTGTTGGGACTGTAGCATGCCCAGAATACTCGGGTGCCTCGGCATTGGTTGAATGGGTTTCAGCATTGGGCAAGGGCGATAAACTTTGGGCTTCAAACTCTCTTTCCAAAGCTTAGCCAACACTGACTAATTTTGGTCTTGGCTGTCGTTGTTCGTCCCCCAAAGATAAAGCTTTGGGAGCTCGAAATTTAGTTGCAATGTTATGTTTGGCCTTCCCCGCATCCTGGTCAGAGTCGCGAAACTAAAAGGCAGAAGGATCCGCTTCACGTCATGTGATGCGGACGACATCAATCTGGTTTCAATTATCTCGCTTGAATAATTAGAATCTCAAGTTTCTCACTATTTACACGTGAAACGACACTACACCGTGGGGAAGCCCCATTTCCCGCAGAGAGTCAAACAGAGTATCCAAGAACACCGGCCGAGAGAAAGATGTCTAGAGAGTCCACAGATCCAACGATCGCTCTCGTGACTGGGGCAAATCAGGGCATTGGCTACGAAATAGTCAAACAATTGGCTTCGCAACATCCAGACTATCACATACTTATGACAGGGCGGCGGCAAGACGCCATTACAAAAGCAGCTTCAGAACTCCAAGCAGCCGGGATGAATGTCGAGCCCCTTGTACTCGATATCACCTCTGACAACAGCATCAAATCAGCCGTTGATATAGTTCAAGCCAAGTTTGGTCACCTCGATGTCCTCATCAACAACGCCGCTATCCTCTTAGGCAGACCGGAGGACTCAATCAGACAGAGACTCACCACTGTCTTCGACACCAACGTTTTTGGGACGATCGCCGTCACTGAAGCCTTCATACCGCTTCTTCGCAATTCTACCAAGGTCAAACGCATTGTCTTCGTCAGTTCCGGGCTTGGAAGTCTCGCCATCAGGGCAGACCTGAGCCTGCAAGCAAAGGATTACATCGAGTACGGCTCGAGCAAAGCGGCGCTCAACCACGCCGCGCTGACCTTAGCCACAAGACATAGAGAAAATGATTCTTGGAAATTCAATATCTGCTGCCCTGGCCACTGTGCCACCAGCATGACTGGGTATAACGCACCAAATGAGGCTGCACTAGGGGCAGTCCGAGCAGTTCAATTGGCGACTTTGGGGCCTGATGGAGTCAATGCGACGTTTTCTAGTCGAAATGGGCCGCTCCCATGGTAAACGTACGAGCAGTGGAGTAAATAGGGCGAGATACCGTATAATATCTGCCCACGTCGGCAGCATCACGTTCATTTTGTCTCCTTAGGTCAATTTACACAATTTTGCCTCGCTGGCTTAAGAGGCCTTATTGATTGATTGATTCCTACTCGGTTTTGGCCGCTTCTTATCTGCAGCTATGGCCAGAAAGCGGGGTGACAGATCTTCTGTTAGATAATGGATGTCAATTCGATGCAATACACCTGGGTTCATTGATCAAAGAGTGGTTGTTGTGCTTGATTGAGGGATTCTCTGTCAGGCAGATATAAGGTTTATCCTTGTATCGGTGCATTCATTACTAAGCCAAAGCTGGATAAAGATGATATTCGGCCACGTTAGCAGTATCACATTCGTTTTATCTCCTTAGGTCAATTTACACAATATTGCCTCGCTGGCCTGACAACATCTTATAAATACTCTCCCACCTTCGTCGTTTTTGTCTATGGGCGCAATTTCACACATGCACCGGCGTTGCAAAACACTCTTTCGAATCTGTACCAAGACAACACCTTGTCGTTCCAATTACACCATGCAGTTGAATTCCAGCATCATTGCTCTAGTTAGCATGCTGGTTGCCTTTGGCATGGCAGCGCCTTCAGTTGATTCTGGAATCAGCCCTAATCCCGTATATCGAGATTTGAACAAAAGATGTACCGGCTGTAAGCAGTAGCCTAATGACTATCCAACGAACGTATTTATTCTAATGAACCTTATGTGGTAGACTGTAACCAAGGGTGCGAAGAGCAGCTTGGCTGCAGTTGCAAGGGGGAGCTTTGTGGCTAGTTATGTAGATAAATACTTAGCCCTACATTCCAAGGACGAAGGGATATGCCGCACTAGGCCACGTAGGTTGTACAACAGTACTGATCTGCGGTCGTTGGGATCGAGTATACAGCGAGTAGAATGCTGCAATGGGATGGAATAGTGTCTGATAAAAGAAAGGAAGAACAAAAACTACGCAACAAAAAGAATGCAAACCTGATGGCTGCTTCTACAAAGTGACCAAGTAAGCATTCCACATTGCGTCTCATGCTGCTTGTCCACACTCTCGTTCTGAATTTCGCTCCCCCGGCAGTTTCTGGACCTCATCGTCATTAGCTGCCAGTCTGTTTGTTAATAGGCTGCTGACCGTGACACAACTTGCTTTGGGTCACTCTGCCTTTCAAGTGTCTCCCTTTGTCAGCTACAAACCTGAGCATCTGCTCCTATCCCATTGACTGCTGCTCAACGTCAGTGGACCCAGGCTCACCTAACTACCCATTTGCACTCCGCAGGTTAGCCAGTGCACACGTTTTGGCTGAATTATAACCTGCTTCTATGTGTCGATGGAGAAAACAGGTACCTCTGGCATTACTAAAAGATTATTGACAGTAGGAGCATAAGAGAGGCTGAACACCAATTGGCCAACTTAAATGGATTCCTAGGGGGTTTTTCCCCCCCGCTCTACTCCGCACGAAGGCTTTGCTGACGTTCAGCAGCAGTCAATGAGATAATGACAGCGTCAGCGGCTTCGCCTTAGCGGCGGAAAGAGCAAACAGGGAAAGAAAAAATTCGAGATACGGTTGAACTCAGGATTTTCTCGGCTGCTGCGTTGCAGAAAACTGTCAAAGTACGTCAATTGATAGGACATCCTTGTCGTGACTATGGGTCTATCCCATTGCGTGCCAACTAGCCCCATTCTCACTGAGGTCGCATGACAGAATCCATGCATGCTTCTATGCGAGTCATGGACATAACCCATCCAGGATGGTCTGACTGTACTTAAACAGGCCAGCCTGTCATTTCCACCTGGCCCTAGCTCTGGAACAGTTATTAGGATAGCATTAGGCCCACAAGCCTGTGGTGATCCCATCCACTCTTTAGTACGAATAAGACACTCTTTTCTGCTCACTCATATATGCATATTCCGCTGGCCACCCTGACTAACCGTCAGTTATGAGCCCAGTCGACTCTAGCAACTGTCGTCTTGATTGATTCCTTCAGCCAAGAGGCAAGGACCTGTCACTCAGACAGCATCAATCGATCAAGTGCATTGCAACTCTTGAGACTATTCAGTCTCCTTTGGCCAGCGCCAATCCTGCAGCCACACAGGCCAGGATCTTCAGCTTCAACGGAAGCAACAACTCTGCCTCTCTATAGGCAATCGATCCATCCTAACGATATCGATACAACCCCACAAGGCTACAATTGCCTCTTCCTCAACCATGGAGTCATCTAAGGTCACTCAGAAGCTGACTTCTGACGCTGACTGGACCAAATGGTACGGAAACCTCAAGCTGGTGGCTAGGATCCATGAGGTCTGGAACTATATAGATCCAGACCAACAAGTGGTGAACATCAGGCCCCGTCTTACTGAACCAAGCCCTGAAGCCGAGAACTTCGTCAACGAGCTTGCCTTGGCTAAGGCCAGACATGCCGATCGAATGGAAGACTACAAAAGGGCTAACAAAGGCATCATTGCCGTTCTTTCCTGGGTCACCTCCACAGTTGAGGCCCAGTACATCAACCACGTCAGTGGTAAAGAGAGTCTCAGAGAAATGATCATCGCTCTCAGAGACGAGCTTGCCCCGGATAACTACGCGAGGCAACAACTCATTCTTCGTCGCTATCAAGCTCACATGGGCTCAATCAAGCGATCCAAGCTGTCTGATTGGCTCAGCAACTACATTGACATCATGGATGAGGTCGTTGACGTTGGACTTCCAGCGCTTCTTGACCCAACCACTCAAGTTGCTGACTTCCTTAAGGCAGTCGAGCCACTCGCTCCCAGCTACTATACAACTGCTACCTTCTCCTTCAACCAAAACGGCATAAAGAAACCCCCTAAGGCAGGAGAGAAATGTGCTGGAATTCAACAAGCCAACTTCTTCCGTCAATGGGTCAGGTCCTTCCATCCTGACTGGCTATTCAAAGATGCCAAAGCATCTAGCTTCGCCACTTGGCAAGGAGAAGATGAGAAGGGCAATCCAACAGAGTCACAAGGGAAAAGAAACGAGATACTGGTTCCCAAGTGTCCTGCTTGCCTTGGTTATATAAAACACTGGGTCATTGACTGTCCTCACTTCAACCCGGAGAAGAGGAAGGCTAGTTACGACCCAAACCATCCTCAGAACAAGAAGGCTATTGAACGGGGTCAGGCCTGGCTTAAGAAGAACCCAAGGGCGCAGGGGCGACTCAACAACGCTAAAGTCTCCTCGTCAGCCTCGTCAGACAAGCCGGCTACTCAATCTTCCTCTCCACCGTACAAGGAGAACGCAGGTCAAAGTTCTTCCTACTTCAACCAAGAGCAGTCAGACTCCGATAGGGACACCGAACACAGTTCTGATTCCTCGTCCTTCTATGCTGCCCCAAACAGCGCTCCAGCAATAAGTCTATATGCTGGTTTTCCACTCCGGAACAGTGTTATCGTCGACTCTGGGACTGGATTCCACATCTGCAACGATCGCTCTAGAATGAAGGATCTAGACTTCAGCCATTCAACAGAGTTCACTACTGGAGGAGGAAGAATGACAGCTATCGCTCGCGGGACTATGAAGATCCGCCCTAACCAAGGTGGTCTCAGGAAGAAAGGGTTTATCGTACGGGATGCCTGGTATTGCCCAGACTACCCTGTAACCCTCATTGGAGCTGAGCCCCTGAAGGAAAAAGGCCTGATCTTCACGGTTCGCCATCCAGGACTTGAGACCAGAACAGGAGAGGTCCTGTATCACACACCTTGGAAACATGGTCAATATCTCCTGGAGTACCACAATCATGACTCAACTATTGCTCAAGCTTCATCCTTTAATAACAATGACACCACGACGTCAGTCCCAGCAAATACAACCTCCGATAAACACGTTAGCTTCGTTCTTTCAGACGCCCAGCCTGCAGCCAAGCGAGGTCAACCTAATTCCAGGGATCCTCTTACGCCCTCCATTGCAGAGGCCATGATCTGGCACGAACGTCTCGGCCATCCAAGTGCAAAAGCTCTTGAGCATCTGCTCAAGACCAGCCGAGGAATCAAGATTCAGGGGGTGACAACCATCGAATGCGAGGCTTGCAGCACAGGCAAGGCGATTCGTAAAGTCTCAAGAAGGAGGCCTGACCACAATCCGACCGCCCCAGGAGATTACGTCTCCATAGACTTCTTCACACTGAGAAGGACCTATAATGGTGAGAAGATCGTCCTGCTCGTAAGGGACGAATGGAGTGGGTTTACATGGGTCCGGTTCCTCAATTCTCGTAAGGAGGGACTCCAGGCGATCATTCAGATCGCCACATTTCTTGAGCAACAATACCACTTCAAACTCTCGATCCTTCGCCTTGATTGGGAAACAGCTCTTCGAAATGCCTTCGACTTGTGGGCAGCAGATAACGGCAAGCTTATTGAGCGATCTGCAGCCTATACTGGGGCTCAAAATCCAGCAGAGAAGGCTGGTGAGATTCTCTTCAAGATCACCAGGGCCCTACGATATCAATCACGATTCCCAGAGGAATTAGCCCCTGAACTTGTGAGAGCTGCAAATTATCTCAGCAACAGAATGCCCCGCAAGAGGCACGCTTGGCAAACCCCAGAGGGATTGATCAATTCTTGGCTCAACTCTAGGCCCTGGACTACTCATCAGAGAGCTGAGCTCCCCCAACTTGCTCATCTACGACGATACGGCTGCAAGGCCTACCCGCTCACTGCAACATACCTTAGAGGGGAAGAGAAGGCGAAAAAGACCGAGCCTAGAGCCCACGTTGGGTATCTCTGTGGTTATGACAGTACCAACATCTATCGCATCTGGGTCCCAGCCATCAACAAGGTCATGAGGACTAGGGACGTCACATTCGACGAAACGAAGCTATACGACCCCAGCCAGGAGGATACCAGTCTCCTTCATCGAACGGAGCTAGAGAGAGTTTTCTCTATTTTGGAGATTCCGATTCCTGATCCTCAGAGTGAAGATCTCCCCTTGGATTCACGACTGTGGAATGACGAAGACCTCTGGCATCATTCAGCTGCTGCAGTTGGACCAAGGGATGCCAGGGAACAGTGCTTCGACCAACAGCGAGAGCCTCAACTGCCTACTCC
Source organism: Colletotrichum destructivum (assembly GCF_034447905.1). Taxonomy (NCBI): domain Eukaryota; kingdom Fungi; phylum Ascomycota; class Sordariomycetes; order Glomerellales; family Glomerellaceae; genus Colletotrichum; species Colletotrichum destructivum. The sequence goes on from NC_085906.1 coordinate 780,038, forward strand.
TACTGGTTCTCCAGGAACACAACTTCAGGAGTCACACACTCCTTCAGTTGAGGGGGTGGAAGAGCATGTTTTAACCTATACAGACCCAGAAGAAGAGACAGTTACTCAGCAACTGTCACTACAAACAACTTCAGACTCAGATCAACCTTTCATTCAGGACCCTCCTACTCCTGAGTCAACAACCCATGAAGAGTCACCCACTCCGGATACTGCAATTCAGGATCGCTCGCCCTCCACCTCATCATCATCCTTAGCAACGACCGCTGAGTCAACAATCCACGTCGCTGATTCTTCGGATGCTCCACCTCCTACTATAGGTACAGGGAGACCAAAAGGACGACCAAGAGGAAGTCGCAATAACTCTATTTACAATCGGGAAACGCCAATTGGTCAAACCAATCATCAACCAGAGGCAGCTACAAGATCCTCTCGCCGACTTAAGGATAGATCTTCATCAATCAGATCTTCCTTCTTCCAATTGACCGATTCAGCCAAGGAAAAGGATAGATGGGACGACTTCGCTCATGATCTAGGTCAAATTCATCGCAGAGACCTCCCCTCACCTCCCCAGAAATACTCCGAAGCAAAAGAGCACAAGTTCTGGCCCAAGTGGCTGGCGGCAATGAACGTGGAATATCGAACAGTCTGGAAGAAGGGCACCTTCGAGCTTACCAGACTGGAAGACGTCAATCAGAAGATCCATCGAATTCTTCCTCTCAAATGGGTATATACCTACAAATTCGACAAGCATGGATTTCTCAAGCGATTCAAAGCAAGGATCTGTGTTAGAGGAGATCTTCAACCACTCAATGGGCTGGAAACCTACGCATCGACACTCGCTGGAAGATCATTTCGCAGCGTGATGGCCCTTGTGGCACGTTTCAACCTAGAGACGATGCAGCTTGATGCTGTAAATGCCTTCACTAACGCTACTCTTGATGAACTGGTTTATGTCTGGTTCCCTCCGGGCTACAGCAGGCCGGGATCCTGCCTCATCCTTCGCAAGGCACTCTATGGTCTGAGGAGAAGCCCTCTTTTGTGGCAGAAGAGCCTCTCCGACACTCTCAAGAGACTTGGACTTGCTCCCCTTGATGAGGACGACTGTATCCTCATTGGCAAGGGAGTCCTAGTCTTCTTCTTTGTTGACGATATTGCGGTGATCTATCGTAAGAAAAACGAAAAGATGGCCGAGCAAGTCGTCAAGGGACTTCAAGAGATCTACGAGATGAAGATCATGGGAGAAATGAACATCTTTCTAGGCATACGAGTCATCAGAGACCGCAAGGCTGGCAGGCTTTGGCTCAGCCTTGATAACTACATTGCCAAGGTCTGTGACGAATTCGGAGCCAACAAGAGGAAGAAGCCAACCGGGACGCCAATGGCTGCCGATAATCTTGTTCCTAATGATCAGCAAGCAACTACAGCAGAAATCCATCACTACCAGCGACTCATTGGATCCCTAAACTATGCAGGAGTCGTTGGAAGACCAGACATCTCTAGAACTTCATCTAGACTCTCTGAATTCCTCACCAACCCATCAGCCAACCACAAGAAGGCAGCCGACGCTTGCCTTGACTACCTCGATCATACTCGTTATCTCGCGATCGAATACAACTCTCAAGGACCAGGAACTCTCTTCTGTGCCTCAGATGCCTCCTTTGCTGACGACCTCGCAACTCGCAAGAGCACCCAAGGGTATATGATGATGATGTTTGGTGGCCCTATTGGCTGGAGGTCATCTAAGCAACGTCGCGTTGTTACCTCGAGTACTGAGGCTGAGCTGGTCGCCCTCACGCAAGCTGCAAAGGAATACAAGGCCACTATCCGACTAGTCGAACAACTTCAGCTTGATCTTGATGGTGACTACTCTCTCCAGTGCGACAACCAAGCAACCTTGAGACTCCTCACCACCGAGAGACCTCAAGTGACTAGCAAGCTTCGTCATATCAATATCAGCAATCTTTGGCTTCGTCAGGAAGTCAGGGATGGTCTCATCAACTTCAACTGGATCAAAACCAATGAGATGGTCGCAGACGGACTCACCAAAGCACTGCCAGCTCAGAAGCACTGCCGATTTCTAGCCCAGCTAGGTATGGCAAACGTTGAGCAACAAGTCAAGGCTCTCAGAGAAGCCGAGATAGCTCAGGCAGCTTAGATGCTTGGGTAGGATGATCTGCAGACCAGATCAGCAGTGGTCACAACACCACACGACTTGATCAAGGGAAATCCCAATCTTGGGTCTTCAACACTACATTACCCTACCTTCTGTCGCTCTCGCTAATCGTCAGTTATCAAAAGCTCTGCTTTATCCAGAGACACAACTTCAACAGTTGCTTCTCTGAGGGGGTGTGACAGAATCCATGCATGCTTCTATGCGAGTCATGGACATAACCCATCCAGGATGGTCTGACTGTACTTAAACAGGCCAGCCTGTCATTTCCACCTGGCCCTAGCTCTGGAACAGTTATTAGGATAGCATTAGGCCCACAAGCCTGTGGTGATCCCATCCACTCTTTAGTACGAATAAGACACTCTTTTCTGCTCACTCATATATGCATATTCCGCTGGCCACCCTGACTAACCGTCACTTCCCCTCAGCACATAGACTATTGCACGGCTATTGATCTATCCATGTTAACAATCTACCCTCTTAGCAGACCCTCGCTACGATGCCATTAAGGAAATTGCCTCGCACCCCCTCGATCCCGACACCGCGCTTGTGACCCTCACCGTTCTCGTGAAAGGCTCTCGCGAGGATATATCCGAGTGGGACATCCAGGAACATAGACCGACCCTTCTCTTCGACTACTGGGCCAGCTTCAAAGGCAGAACACAGCAGGATGTTCTCGGCATTGGAGATCTGTACCATCCTTACAGGCTCTTGCAACACCGTTGTGTCCGCGGCCAATGGCAGGTGCTCGTCCAGTGGTTAGGGACTCGGAGAAAGGGGAATATGTCTCCTGGGAGCCCGCTGTGAAGTTGCGCGTCGATGCCCCTGATGTGATGACCGAGTACTGCGGCTACGTGGATGACGAGAGTGCAAAGACCGCCCTCATGGGGGATATGGTCACGTTGGACTCGGCAAGGCTAATGTCAAGTCTGCTGTTGAGAGTACCGCCTCTACCACTAAGCAAACCACAAAGCGCAAAAGAGACAGTTTGACTGGGCATCCCAAATCAGTCAGCGATAGGCGCAGACGATGTATCTCCCGCTCCTATGCTCTTCCGTTCCTACTTGATTACTGACATCACCCATAGCCTCCCGGCATGACTCAATACCTGCCATCAAGTCGCCTATCCCCAAGCCGTCCCCTTTCAAAAAAGTACAATCGCAAGCCCTTGCCGACGGTCTGATACCACCCCAAAGAACGCCTAAATCCACCTTTGCTACCAGACGGCAATCAAATCTTACCGTGGGCTCTATAACATCCGGGGTCACCTCGTCTGCTCATGCACAGCCCCAGTCAAGACAAAAAAGCCTGCGGGAATCCTCCGTGGCAAACTCAAGTACCACGGCCTCTCGGCGTCTCAGTCCTGCAGACGTTTCCCGGACGATGCTGCGGTTCATGGACAGTTTCACCGTCGGCGACATGCAGAAGGTCTGCAGCTTTATTGATGAGAATTGTACGGGAAAGCTTCGCTTTCCTCTCTACAGCGGTGGTGATTGGGATGGCAATGCTGCCAGCGGAAGGTGGGTTGACGTATTTATGCTGAGCCCGTTAGGCCGCCTAGGCCAATGCGATAATGAAGTCGAGACGGAGGAGTGATATTAATGTGGAATGAGGGATTTTGATACTGTTGGTTTCACTGCAGGGTATTGATCGATTGAACCAGAGCAATAGCGCGACTAATCACACTGGGCAGGTTGCTCGTTTGGTTCGGGTTGTTGGTATTATTATGTATCCTTTTTGGTATGTTTGGGCCTGCCCTGCGGCAGCCTCTGGTGGGGTGATAGAATCCATGCATACTTCTATGCGAGTCATGGACATAATCCTTTCGGAATGGTCTGACTGTACAAAAACAGGCCAGGGTGTTATTTCCATCTGCTTCTAACTCTGTAAGACTTATTAGGATAGTTGAAAACCCCGAACATATTGTTACTTATACTAACTAATAACACCTGCGTGACGCAATGGCAAGCGTCTGGCAGCGTCTGCGTGCACTGCGCGCAGACGGTTGGTTCGATTCCGACCGCAGGAAAAGCCGTTTTTGCAGTGACCTGATTGGTCGCCAGGTATCTAACACTGCAAAAAAACGGAGCCCTGGGCCCCACATGCACAATGGGGCTCTGACAACAGTGCACGCATTGAGTTAAACTGCATAGTGTTATTAGTAAAAGAGTTAGACAAAAACAAGCTGCAATACTGTATAGGAATATAAGGGGGTTTTCCTTTAACCCTTTAAAGGGGGGTTACCCCTTATATGTATAGAGAATCTAGTATAGTGTCTATAGTACTGTGTGAGGAGCCCCTTTATTATATAGTTAGCTATATAAATAAAACTCCCTTAATAATAATAATACTAACTAATAACAGATCTATGGGAGATTGTACGGCATCTTAAGTTCTCTAACAGGCCTAAATGTCGCTTTCCTAGCCTCTATACCGGGAGGCTGACCGTGACATAATTCTATGCCAACTAGCCTCTGTTAGGCTGAGGCAGGCGGCGTTGTCTTATTTACTTAGGTAAGGCAAGGGGCTTGTGCTAAGTAATTATACTAACTAGAACTGTCGGGTTGCTTGCAGCAAAAGCGTTTCCGAATCGGCGAGCGCTCTCGATGCGAACGTGAAACTTTCGCCATTCATGTTAATCACGTCGCGTTCCGGGAGGATCTCAGACTCCAGACCTGTAACGACCTATCGCATCTCAGCTTGTGCAGTGCCTTGTACTCAATCGCCACGGCAGGAACGTTTCGACCGTCAGAAGTGCGATACATGCAGGACTGGTCCGCCCGATTGCCTTTCCCCCTCATCCTGCGCCGAGGCTCGCGGCTTATTGACCTCAGGCTGACGTCGGCACGCCAGTTGAATCTGTCTCGATGGATATGTGCTCCGTAGCTTCGGATAATACCTCATCGGTCTGACCGAGATTTGTATGGCTCTCAAACGTACGGTTCCCTGCAAGCCAATATCTGTTTGCAGTTGCGGGTTGCTGTCTACCTCACCAACCAGCTTTTGAACCACATTGTCGACAGTATCGCGCTGAAAGTTCCGGAGAGCAGTTTCGCGATCAGGGATATCACAAATTCCAATTGATGTGGAGATGGAAAGACGGCTTCGGAGTAGAAATACTGCCTCAGCGAAAGCTGGTTCCTGATCTCCTCTTGCCGTGTTGCGAAGTCGTCCCACGGGATGATTCGTCGGGGGAAAATTCGGCCGGTCTGATTTGTTGTATCGCCTTGCGTAGTCAAGGTGCGGTCAGTCACGATCTCAATAGCGGCACTGAGAGAGTGGCAGGCTTCGAGATATTTATGGATTGTCTGTGGTCGTGATGCTTCAGCGAGTCCTTCAACTTGGTCCTTGCGTCGTCGTTGCTCGTTCTCGCGTCGAATTTGCTCTTCCCGAAGTTGCCAACGTAATATGGTGATTTCGTCGTCCATTAATGACAATCGAATCGTGGAGTCCGACTCGCTATGCATGTACGTTAGCCCCAAAGTCCCTCTGAGCTTTTCAAACTGACAGCAAGACACTAGAAACTTGGCCGTTTCTAACTTCGACGTCTCAGCCCGGACTGGTTTACTGGCACTCAGAGTGGATCAGAGTGGATCAGATTTGAGCGCTCACTTTCGATGATGATGATGATGTATTTAACGTCCAGAGTAAAAGGGACGTGCCGGGCGGTACCGACATGGTCTATCCTAATCTAAACTATTTTACAGGCTGCCGTCTTCACCTAACGTTCCTGGTCAATGACTCGGGCAGATTTCGGAAAAGAAATTGGTCGCCTCCATCCATTCGCACAGAAGAGAAGCTCCCTGCGTAGTACCTAGCAGAAAATCTATGCTTGCCTTCGCCATACGTCGGCGGAGATGCCGCGGGGTGGCCTTACGGCCACGCTTGCAGAAGTAGAAGTGTACTGGGGTTTTGCGTCTTCCGCAACTGCAGTGAAGTAGTGCGTCTTGGTGGGCAAATCTCTCGTGGTACGCTGCAAAGTCTCCATGATGCGATCTTGCCGCATATAGCCTTCCTAGCAGATGCCGAGGAAGGCGAAGTTCGGGGGGCTTGGGATGAGGACTTATCCCAAGGTCGGCATACTGCCGAGGGCAGATTGACGGCCATCTCCTAGCGAAAGCCTGCAGATCGGCTGCTCTGGACTCCCGCTTCAGGTGCGCCAATGTAGGCTGTGGCTGTGATTCTGGGGTTTGTCTGCAGGCCTCCTTGGCAAGAGCGTCTGCTTCCTCGTTTCCAGCTATTCCCGTGTGTCCAGGGCACCACCAAATGTATACCCTGCCAGGCATCGTCCAGCTTGTCCGTCCTCTCTGTGCCCAAGAGGCGGAGAGCTCACTAAAGGCCCTAAACCTAGCCTGGCTGCTTCCTGGGCTCCGGGTGACGAGTCTGGCTGCGACTGCGAGGTTATCGAGGCAGATGTGAACATTGTCTGCCATCCGCGCCGTGGGAGACCTCATGGCTTCCAGTAGGCCCCGGAAAGCGGCTTGCGCTTCTGCGTCAAAGACCTCCGTCTGGTGGCCGAGCGGCTCTGATCCTCGGAAGATCTGCCGTGTGGCCTGGTACCCAACCCAGCCTGCTCCGGCGGCGGTTCTGCTACCGTCCACCATTAGGGAACCGTCAGTATAGACAACAATGTCCCGCTTTGAGAATGTTCCCAGTCTACCTGTAAAGGCGGTGGCCAGTTCATCCTTGGTCTTCCTTGGTTCATAGCCGACCATGCTCAGGGCTGTGTGCCAGTCGGCTGAGCGCTCCCAAGGCGGTAGCTCTAGCGGGTCGATGTATTCGGCATTTCTCTCGATAAGGCTTGCCATTCGCCGCAGTCTTGAGTCCGGTCCGGGCCTGTCTCCGAGCCTCGTTCGGAGGGGGTGTCGATCGTCAAGGCGATGGATCCTTACAGAGGCTTTATGGAGCTTCGCATCTAGCATCACCTCTGCTGGGGGCAGGGCAGCTTCACGCTGTAGGATCAGTACAGGCGTCGTTCTATACACAGGAAGTGCAGCTCGAATAGCCACGCTCTCACTTTCGGGATCACTGGCGATCAAGCTTTTCGAGCGCTGATTTCCTTATCTCCATGTGACCTTGTATCTTAGTTCTTCCGAGCCGGAGGAGTCGCCCTTATTTCGGTGTTAAGACTTTTGGAGACTAATTGTTCTTTTCAGGAGAAAAACATGAACAATAGCGAGAACGAAATTTTCGAAAACAGCACTAAATCGAGCGAAACACGCCTGCTTGCAGCCACAAAGGCTCCTCTGGGCACAATGCCATCCTCGGCATTGATGCTGCTTTCAAAGGGGCCCACGTGTGGCTGTAGAGCAGACCCTGACCACCGAATTTTCGAGAGCAAGACGCAAGAAACGACGGGTCAATGGACAATACTATCGCCACCACCGCGGGCGAGCCACGAGCCACTACACGAAGCACAACGACCGCGCCCAAACAACCAATAACCCTAAGCTTTTTACTGTGCTAAGATATTATTACAGATGCGTCGCTAGGCAAATTTCTAAAAGTTTGCTTTGTTACATGCTCAATAGGTTTACCCTAATTCTATATGGCCCTCAAGACCGGTTGATGCACCCCAGTTTCCTCACATTCCATACTGCCATCTTAGTTGAAATTGGCCCATATTTCTCCTTTAGAAGTCTCTCTACACTGAAATGGATATGTGCAACCCTCCCAGCAGCCACTAAAACGTCGAGGTCGGCCTCGAACTATGCCATCCCCTCCATATGTCACAACATCCGTGCAACGCTCGCCTTTGGCGCTCTTTCCATTGACGCAACAGTAGTGGCCATCATAAAGACACCGGTTTGTAACAGTGAACAGATATTTCTGGGAGCATAAATGACAGACCCAGTTCAAAATATGAGGCATACTCAATATATCGACTGGCCTAGGCAGTTTCTTAAATAGTTTGGGTCCGTTAAACTGTAATGTGATTACTGTCGTAATATACAGCGCCCCTCTAGAGCTCATAGTTCCTACTTAGAACCCATGTGAGACTGTTTCTGGCGATGATGATAGGATTTAGTCAAGCCGAAATGCAGCTGCTTGGTGATGCTGACCAAATCGTAAGGAAAAGCATTGAACAAAGGAACACGTTATCGGTTACTGAGCCTTGCAATACATAAATTACGTGATCTTAGATGATTGTATTTAAAACACTAGGGATTAACTGATGTTGGAAGCTGTATACCTCCTCTATGGTTCGGGAAACACATCACTATTAGTTACCTTTGACCGAAGACTGGCGTATACTTAGGCACCGTCAATTTTCCAATGAGTTAACCGCTTACAGTGGACATAGTTGCGTTACCAAATGCTTTGTTACGTCCGTTATGGCCAAGAAGCTGCCATGAGACGTTACATCTGGAGATTTGCAACGTTGACCCTCTATGCTCTCGGGATAGACGATTTGACCGCACGAAATACAAACGGTGGCAACGCACGACAGCAGTCAAACGCCACCCAACAAGACAAGGGCTGGCCGTTTTGACAAACCCAAAGCCGCCAGGCTTGATGGACACCAACTACGGTTTCCAACGTTAGGAGCTAGCTGGAACATCCTGTCTTATCAGTTATTGTTGTGTTATCTTTTTTCTGATGGTTAGATTACCTTCTACCTGTCTGGGTTCGACGTACCTAATGCCTCGTTCTAATGAGCTCATCGGGTGACTGTGTTGACGGAAACTCCGGTGTCAGTACTTTTCTGTCAGACATTTGAATCACAGTCATGACTGAAGCCTCAGTACTGGAACTCAATGCGGAAACTCGTCTCAGCTGCTTCAACCCTTGGATTAGGGACGCTTTGGGCCTCTCAAAACAGCATACGGTCGACAAATCGAGGATAAGATGCGGCGAAATGTAATCCACATTACAAAGACTTCTTCCCAACGATTCACAAGGCCTTTACTCAAGAACTTACAGAAAATAACATTCAGAGAGGGCTAAAAGACTCTGGGATTGTCCCTCTAAGTGTAGAAAGTGTGCTATTAAGCTAGACGTCAAGATACACACTCCAACACCTCCTGGATTACTTCCGACAACACTACTCCCTTGGGTTTCCAAGACACCAAGCAACCCAACAGAAGCAACTCTCCAGTCAACACTAAATAAAACTCGAATCACTCATCATTGGAATAGCTCCCCAGCACCTAATAATCACGCCATTGACCATATTCTTAGAGAAACACTTGGAATAACGCATGATAATGCGTTACTGAAGGCTGAGATTAAGACCTTTCGGGATCAGAACAACCTGCTTAGCCGACGTCGAAGAGCTAAGAAAGAATGTCTCTAGTATGGAGGAATTCTCACTGCAGCTGAAGATATGCAGTCACAGAGGGCCGCAACTGCACAGGTTCAGGAGGAAACACGTCAGAGTAGTGGTCGCAAACCAAAGACTGAATCAGGCCAGCGACGGTGTGGCATCTGTGGAAACACTGGACACAACGCACGAACGTGCCAACTTGAGGAAGAAATATTTGAGGAAGAGAATTCTGAGCAGTTTCAATTGATTTAGATTTATAAATGTTTGAAACTAGTTGGTTCTGTGTTGTGATCGCGATTTTGTGTCTCACTCGCTTGTCGTGCACGTTGTGTCAATTAATAAAACTCTGTGTGGAGCGTTATCACCTAGGCTTGTGCGAAACATAGTCTTTGTTAAATAAATAAAGAAAAAGGTCTGTTATGCCAGGATCCACAACTTAAAACGTGTTCAGCTTGCGTTGTAGTTGTTTGAGGAGAGTATCACGTTTGTCGACTGGGAAAAACAAACACATATAACTCGGGAGAAGAAGCTCTCAAGTCCCAGTTTAAGCACGTGTCTCAGGGTTGTTGATTACTGTGTTTTACTGCAGAAACGGTTTCAATAGCTAGATACGTCACATAGAAACAGCGGTCCTAGCTAAAAGATACTCGCCTAGCTGACCATGACGGTCACCAAGCGACGGAGAGTTTCGATCCACCGACGTTAATACATACTAGGAAGGGAAAATGAAAGCTCAATCGGAATGTTCTTTTATGTCACGAGAACTTACTTGCAGGACGTCGACATGCAGCAAGTGGAGAGCATCGTGTCCCTCAGTCTAGATCCAAGTTCAACATAAAGCCAAATGTACCAGCCACCAACACGACGGTGATACAAATCACTAGACCGAGAGACATCATCAAGTGTGTGAGAAAGCACAGCAGACCCGCTCCGTCACTCGAATGTCCTGAATGGAACGGCTTCTTGACTCTCAAGGACAACCATGTGATGAAAGATGAGATTTGGCTTGCATCAACGCCGATAACACCGTTAAAGAACTCTAATACAGCTTACGAAGTACCTGCAAATGCACCTTGAAAGTCGGCTGAACATAAAGTGGATCAATTGCTAGAAAGTAATAGCTGGACTGGTGTTGAAAATGGTCTCCAACCAGAAAAGTCCCATCTCGCCATTGGACGCGTTTTTCACCATGGTTACTATGTGCTACAGCGGCCTGAATCAGTAGTTTAATACCAGGGGATTATTGTAGTTGGGGCTTATGCGTCGTGTTATAAATTGAAACTATTTGGAGAGATTGACCGTATCATTTTGGATGAAGGTCTCTTGACGATGCTGGAATGCACTGCTGGTAAGCTTTTGCTGATCTCTTAAATCCAATAATGTAGGAGTCATTATAATCAAGAGATTGTCTGGTTGTCGTATGATATCATTTAAACCTTTCTCCAGGTTACATGATGAAAGTTTATGGTGTAATGTAATTAATGTAGGTGCGACAAAGCTATCGCACCCTGGAAAGACTTACTTCCCTGGGATTTATTTTCAAAGTCTGAGTTACATATTGATACCTTTAGTGGTTGACTATAAAGAATGTGTCTCCTATAACCGAATTTACTTGCCTAGGCAGAGTCACCAAACCCTAGTCTCGATATCAGTGTGGGCTAGAAACAGCTACGAATGAGCCAGTAACTACCCCTAGCTACTGCCCGGAGGGATACGGAATGTTCACTACAGCGTGACCCTTCAGAACGGCGGGAAACCCAAGAACATGCGGGCACACTGGGTTATGGCTGAGAGCCAGGTCTAAAATGCAGGTTTCATCATATCCGTGCAGACAATCGTTCCCCTGAGGGATATTGTAGAGTTGGTGGTTTTGTGCCACCCAACTATCTGGTTGAGATAGGCATTTGTCCAGATAGATCATGCTGTTTGATGCAGACAATGGTAGCTTACCATGTGAGAGAAGTTGAGCGCACTCATCCGCTTCCACAAACTCGTAATCCATCTGGACTTTACCTCCAGTAGCCGGTGCCACTAGAGCAGACTTTCCTGTCACCAAATAGTTCCACGCATCATAACTTATATCATAGGATCGCTGAGACCTGTCAACCTTCAAGAGATGAAGGCTCCGACCACCATACGACACTTTAACACAAATCGCATCGCAGTCAACCTCACTTGGCCAGTACGCTACACGATTGTGGTTGATTTTGCAGCCCAAGACCCCAATAGAAGACCCGTATAAGACGTGAGGCTCAATTAATAGCGATCCAGCCTTGGCTAAAGCGACTAAACCAGCTGCGAAGATTGCTGTAAGTCGAGAAGACATCATGGTAAGAGAATTTAAGATACGATGAGAGCTTCAGGGTCTTATATCCCGAACGTCGATTTTGCTGAATAAAAGCTTTGAACAACCGATCAGGTAACACTATGATATGCATCAATTCGTTCAAGACACCTTAAAAGTCATAGTTGCAACTTGAGCATACTCTCGTCGCCAATTTCGCCAGGACTTGAGGATGCATAGGCATTATTACGTACTTAGTTGTGATAAGAAACCTTACTACTTATTAAGTATAATTACGTTGCTGTTAAATGATTATGATAATACTCTATAAATTGACATGAGCGTCAGTAGGAACTCTACAGCGGCTTCACCCACTTGGTGAGACTAAAATAAGTATTCTTCGTGAATCTAAACCTTGTTCAAGTTCGGATTTCTCGTAGTCTCAAACAAAGGCTGTCTGTCCGGAAGCCCCGGTATGTGTGCCTTTCATCAAGGGAAAATTTTTAACAAGGGGGAAATGTCAAGTCAAGATTGGAGCAGCAGACAGACAGACATAAACATGGGAGGCCATGCAAAGTGAAAGGCACAGCTCGATTCACTATGCTACAAGCGGATGACAGGACGCAGTGAACGTTACAGACAAGGCGGGTGTAGCTTAGTAGCACTCGGATTGTTGCAAGCCCTACTGAAACCGGTGAACGGGTTTCGATCCGAAACTTACAGAATCAACACCGGTATCCCCCAAGGATCGCTCCTGTCGCCAATAATCTACCTCTTCTATAATGCGGACCTTTTGGACATCTGCAACGAAGCCGGAGGCACGACAGCCACCGGCTTCATTGACGACGTAGCGATCCTCGCTGCAGGGGAAAGCACTGAGGAAACCTGCCAGAAGCTGCAAGAAGCGCTTCAGAAAGCTGACACTTGAGCTCTCACTTATGCGTCTGTCTTCGTACACGAGAAATTCCAGCTCACCTACTTCACACAGACGAAAACCAGAATTAACACAGACACGACACTCTTAAGTCAATGGGGAGAAATTGAGCCCAAAACAACCTGTAAATACCTGGGTCTCGTCATGGATTCATCCCTCAAGCGGAACCAACACATCGACAAGACAAAACGCAAGGTCACCAACACCATCACAGCACTCAGCAGCCTAGGCAGCTCCACATGGGGCGTGATGATCAGAGAGATAAGAACCATCTACAAAGGAGTCGCCATATAGCAGATGTTGTACGCGTGCTCGCTGTGGTCCAATAGCGGATGGGGAGAGAAAGTTTACACCAAGAGGACGCTTCATAGACTGGAAAGGCATCAGGCCAGAGCAGCCAGGGCTACGAGCAGGGCGTATAGAGCAACCTCGTTCCCAGTGCTAGATGCGGAGATGCATCTCCTGCCAGTTGAACAACAGATATGGAAACACAACATCGACGCGATTGGAAGAGTAGGCTTGGCTGAAACCTTTCCACGACAGGGAAAAGAGATGAGTCCGAGACAAACGATAACAAAACGACTACACAATGGACAAGACGCCCATAACGAATAAGACGAGCACATAAAGCCATTCATAACTCCTCCATGGTGGCATAGGCTGCGTATCCATATCGCGGAATCCGCAAAGCAGGTGGAAAAGGAACATCAACAATGACTCAAACGAAACGCCAAGGCCATCCACATCTATCCCCTCAACCGCGGCAAGGCTACACGTGCGGAATAGCAGCCAAGTAGAGGCTAGCTTAAAAATGATTCTGTACAGTACTTTAGATTCTAGTATATGGGCCTGCGCTGAAGGTACTGGTAATGTTTCTATACATACAAAAGTAGAGAGAGTTGCTGCAACACTGTATTCCCCTACTGAGTAAAGTAGAGCGGAGAAAAAAAGGTGGATATGTAGCTTTGCCGCAGTCGATGAGATACAGATGGCAGCGGTATCAACCGTCACATTGAGGCCGCCGCAGTCTGCAAAACTACACAGAAGTCCAGCAAGTCATACATGGGCGACGATACTGTATCAACGGTCTACAGTGAAGGCCTGGTCACACAAGCAGTCGCACCGAAAATGGCAAACCAACTGGGAAGTCGAGACGCGAGGCGAACTCGACAGTCGTCACAAGTCCGAAACCGCACTGAAATCCAAAGTCTTCTACAGGTGGAGCAAGCTAATGGGCCTTCATTGCTCACAGAGGTAGTGACAGAACTGGAACGGCGAGCGATAGACTGAGTTCTGCGAATAGAGAGACTTGGCCTTCTGAATTGGGTAGAGTGGGAGTGTCTTTTCTGAGCCTTGCGAGTAGCTTCCTTTGCTCTGTAATCGACGCAAGTCCGGTAAGACCCCGAGATAGTAGAACTCCAAGGTCGCTGGCGCCGAGTACATACAAAGGAAGGGGTATCTGGCATGAGGGGACATGCAAGGATAAGAATACCTGATAAACGAGAATAAATCAGTAACCTTAGATAGTTGCGTAGTGGTGAAGTAGTGATAGACGATAACGACGGTAATCCGATAAACCGATGAAGAAGGACCAGCTTAAAGTACGAAGTGGAGAGGGATGGAAGAAATTGAGGTAGGCAACACGTGAGGGGGCTGTTGCTGAGGGATACGGCGGGGAGGGGAGGAGAAATATGGGGAAATGGAAAGTTCCGTCGGACATGCTGCGGCCAAAAGCGACATCTGCCTAATATGTTTAAGATCAATCAACCAGTCTCCTCGCCCTGTTGTTCGCGTCAGGGGTCGCTCCAGGCTGCGTCAGTCACCAACTGAGTCTCGGTCGTAACAATAAGCTTCGGCAGCCCAAGAAAGGCGCAAGAGCAGCACTTTCCGCACAGATCGCCCAACAGACTTGTTTCTTCGTACAACTATTGCTTTAATAAGTTATTAGTGATTAAGACATTATAAAGTAGTAGGTTTTGGTGAAGCCTGATGGGGCAGACATGGCCGGAAAGGGGGTATGTTGACTTATCCATGTGCTAAGACGCAAGCTAATCGAGCGCATCAGGTTTCAGAGTTTACCATGACGAGCCAATCGGACAAGAAAGATGGAGGACAGTAGAGGGCCGGACACAAGGCCTCCTGGCTGGTGTAATTGGTTGCGCGGCAGCGTGACCATATAAAACAAACAGAAAACTATTGAAACGGGGTTCTTACCATAAATTTGCTTCGCGGCACTGTGAGATGTCCAGACCCGCTTGTGAAAGCAACATGTAACGTGATCGCTTAACGTTAACTATTTTGGCAATGGGGAGAGGTGATCAAGTCCACCAGCTCTTTACTTTGTTTCCTTTTTTGCTGTCACTGCGCGATCAGACAAGCAGCCCTTGTCGGGCTGTCGAAAAGTCCGAGCGTCGCGCACTCATTTTGATCACTTGACAACCATTTTTCCATTCAACGCACTACCCACACAGAGCCTTTGAGGCAATTTTCGGCTGGTGGTGTGATACAGTAGACAATCTGGGAGTCATCTGCCTCAATCAATTGCTTGAAACCAGCCTGACCAGAGTCTTTTTTGGCTTTTAACCCTCTTAGTCACCTGTTTTGTGCTTCTGACACCCGACAACGTTAGACTCACAAGTCCTGATCCCGGGTTGCAAGCGAGCTGGAGGCGGACCTATATAGTACTTGGATCACTACTCAAATTATGTGAAATTAAAGTTCTAATTGATTTATGTTCTATATCTCTCCGGAGGTCTTACAGTACGTCCACATCGGGTTGTCACTCTCTGCTTGCCGGTGTCGGCGGAGGTCATCCTTGATTTCATTGGGGGGTAGTTTTGTTCGTGATCTGGTCGCGTCGACAAGGTATCGGCCGTTCCGAGACCTTCGAGCGAGTGGCGCAGTCGGTCATCCGTTGTAAGTTTAATCAAATTTCTACTGACTTGAGGTGTGAGTGAGTATCTTGCAGTGTTTCGTCGTTTGCGGAAAGTACTGTTAAGAACTACGGAGATGACCACTAAAACAGCCACGAACATGATCCGTGGTACTAGTGCACAAGATTTCCAGTTAGAAAAATCCATTATCGATTCTATAGGTATGATCTCCGGGCTTAAATAATCCCCGTTGGCGGTAGAAAGTCTTATGCTCTACATGATATAGACCGTTTTTAAATACTCTATCAGCCACAGGTTCCTACGTGATTGGTAAGTAGTCTTCAAAGAGCAGCTCCCAGTAACAAAACCTTGCATAATCATTTGAACGTTGTTTGCAACTAAACTACTTTGAGAGTACAGATTCACGCCCTTGGGTTTCTCGACGTGAAAGTAACATGGAAGGCTAATGATGAGTCGAGAGGCATTAGTGGATGACAGACCCCCAGCCTATTCCTATCAAATTTTTTTCAGAACACGTTATCACTTTAATATACCTTATGCCTCCAATAACCGACACCCTCAAACCTAAAATTTGACCATGCGACCAACGACCATCGCTCCACTCACCGCCGTTGCTGATGCTAGTAGGCTACGGGAGGAATGACAATGTTAGAAAGCCTTCCGAATTTGACATTGGCTGAAGTCGATAGAGAAACAGGACACCCTCCGGCCCATTCGGCTCTGCGAGTGGGAGAGGGACGATTCGAGCATCATGAAATAACGGCGCATCACCTGACTGCAGCGCTTGTCGTCTTGATCACGCGTTGTACTGTACGCCTTGCTGCACGTAACCAATCGCCCGTCCCCCATCCCCACCAGTGCTTTTACCGCCTGTATTGTAAGGGGTTGCGCTGTCCCGCAGCCTGCCAGTTATTCTTAGGTGAGTTCTTATTCAAAGCTTCCCCTCACTTTATTATCTCATGCGTCATCTCACCAACATGAGCCTCAACACTAGAATCCTACCATGTTACAACTTTTGTCCTCACTAAGCTAGCCCTTTCCATCCACTCGACCTTGTTTAACATCCACACATTTTAGATTATCCAACGAGAATAATAACAGCCCATCCAGTTTCCTCCACTGCCCATGTTCGACATCAGTATGCCTACCCGGGCACTGCTCCTGCCGAAACAAAGAGTAGTATTCTTATTGCTGGAGCTATTGCTTTGAGGGTGCTCTAATATGCTTGTAACAAGAACAGGCGATCCGCTCTCTTGTTCAAAATCTCGAAAGTTGCTGTCGCATCAACTGACCTTAATTTCATAATTTCATACGGATGTACTGCACGCATTAATATCTAAAATCTAGGTTAAAGTGTCTAATGGATGATTGCGGCGAAAAGAGGATACTTGTACATCGTTGCTACTGACTTAGTGTCGAATCCGAATCGATTAACGTCGTGCACCCATTTTTGAGTCACCCCACATATGGGCCACCCAAAAATGCCTCATCACCATACTCCTCTTCCATCCTCTTCCTCCAACTTCTAACCACAACATTTTTCAACCTCATCCGAATGGCCTCATTTTTTCCACCCTATTCTAGGCATTATGAGCCAGTATACCAAAATTGAAGTCAACCAAGCACTCGAGGCCATTGTAAACGAACGCCTCCTTTTTATGACGGTGAAAAAAGGCTTCAGCATGCAGTTCTATTAGATGGCAACTGCCCAGCAGCAGCTAGAGCTTCTGCAGGGCCAAGTTATCAATAATGCGGTAAGGCAAAGGAAGACAGTCCAGCTGAATCCTAACACCAAGTTTGCCACCATCTCAGACGTACAGAAGGCGCAGGTTGAGACTGGTGAAAAGGAGGATGATGCAGATGAAACCAGCGGGTCTGAATACATCAGAGAAGATGAAAGCTGTAATTTTGGAGGCATCTAGGCCTAGTCAATAACGTACTCGCATAGCGAGTCGGCCAACATAGCGAGTCGGCCACTTTTCCCACTTTCTACCTCTTTGACCTTTACACCAACTTTCCTCCACGTACGAAAATGCAATCCACCTCAATTGAAAGTCGCATTATCCTTGCCCTCCAGGCTATCGAAAAAGACCCAAAAACGTCTGTACGAAAAGCAGCCCGAACCTTTGAGGTCCCTCGAACGACACCCCAAGACCGACGCGCTGGAGGCGTCGCACGACCCGAAAGACGACCAAATTCAATGAAGATGACTATAACAGAAGAGGAGGTGATTCTTGAACGAGTTATTGACCTAATCGATCGAGGGTTTCCTCCGCGACAAGAAGACGTACGAGAAATGGCCGACCAACTCCTGAACGCGCGCGACGGGACGCGTAAGGGACCCCGATGGGCAGAGAACTTCGTACGACGCGTCCCCCAATTGAAAATGCGATTTCGACGTCGAATCGACTATCAGAGGGCCTTAGCTGAGGATCCTACGATTATACAAGGCTGGTTTGCACTCGTGCGAAACATAATTGCAAAGTATGGAATACTTGATGACGATATCTACAATTTTGATGAGACTGGGTTCCTGATGGAAATGCTGTCGCACGCAAAGGTTGTTACAACGTCTGACCGTAAGGGAAGGCCTCGTACGAAGCAGCCTGGCAATCGGTAATGGGTTTCTGTCATTCAGGGTGTGTGTGCAGATGGCTGGGCGATGCCTCCGTACGTCATCGTGAAGGGCAAATATCACCTCCTCTCCTGGTACACCAACAGCCAATTCCCAGCCACATGGCGTATCCATCCAAGCGAAAATGGATGGACGACAAATGATATTGACCTAGATTGGCTAAATCACTTTAATCAGTGCACAAAGTCCCGTACGAAGGGTTCTTATCGCCTCTTAATCCTTGATGGTCACAACAGCCATAAATCGACCGACTTCGACGAATACTGCAAGGAACAGAACATTATTGCTTTATGCATGCCTCCCCATTCATCGCACGAGCTCCAGCCTCTTGATGTTGGGTGCTTTAGCCCGTTAAAGTACTCGTACGGCAAGGAAATCGAGAAGATGATGCGGATGCAGATTTCGCATATTACTAAGGATGACTTCTTTCCTGCCTTTAAAGCAGCATTCTTTGCCTCAATGGGCGAAAACAACGTACGAGCTGGTTTTAGACAGGCAGGCCTTGTACCTTTTAACCCTGAAGTGGTTCTTTCTCGCTTGGATTTCAAGCCAAAGACGCCAACACCATCAAACTCACGGCCAAGCAGCCAAGGCTCCTGGGACGCAAAGACACCAACCACAGCACTAGAGGGCGTACGAAGTGCTTCCTCCCTTAAAAAGAAGATCCAGGCACATCAAGGTAGCTCACCAACACCTTTGTACGAGGTAGTTGACCTACAGGCAAAAGGTATTAGCAAGTTAGCCCACCGACTGGCTCTTGTTGAAGCTGAGAACCGTGGGCTTCGTATGGCAAATGAGGTAATAAGTAAGCGCCGGAAGGCAAAAAAGACCCGACTACGTCTTGGAGGGTCACTTAATACTGCTGAAGTAGAGGCACTACAGGGAGAAAAGGATGTGGTTAATGCTGGAGGAGAGAATAACCCTCAGAAGGAGGGTCGTATGGAAGGTGCTGAACCACGCGCGCGACGCTGTGGCAATTGCGGAAAGTCTGGACATAACGCACGAACCTGTGAAGTAGTTTGGGATAGTGATGAGGAAGAGGATAATAAGTAGTTTTAATTGATTTCGTACGTTGTAGTTGAATTAACTTATACAAAAGGTTGAAAGGTAGAGGAAGGTGGCCGACTCGCTATGTTGGCCGACTCGCTATGCGAGTACGTTAGTTAATTAAAATTAAACATGGTGGTGTTGATGGAAATACCCGCATTTTTGGAAGGCCCATATGTGGGGTAGCCCAAAAGTGGGTACAAGACGTTATGTGCCAAGGCGTATTCCAAGGCGCGACAGGACTTGCCGTGCGTTAAGTTGATGATCCTTGCAACCGAGGGCGATATTGTCAGCGGATACGCTGTCAAAAACTAAGAATCCATTGCATCTATCCTGGCGATGATCCCGATGAGTCCTTGTTTAACGATCTTTGGCCAACCACCTCAGCAGTCATGCTTCCATCGCCAACAACCTGAGGAGTACTGGCCACGTAGACCACCAGTCACCTTCAGCGAAGATGACAGGCCCTCGGACACCATCCCTACTCTACAAATCTTATACGATGATATGACCACAGTGCCGCAGAGAACAGTAACTGTTGGAATCGGGCATGATGCCAGATCTCGGGATATAATCCGGATCCGGTCGGCCAACGGATCCGAGGTCGAAGCTGCCCCACCGGAAGTTGCGCCACCGGAAGTTGCCTGCCGCAAGACAGGCCTGTACATCCCAAAAAGAAACATAACAACACCAATAACCTGAACTAAACGAGCAACCTGCCCACTGTGATTAGTAGCGCTATTGCCCTGGTTCGATCGATCAATACCGTGCAGTGAAACCACCACTAACAAAACCCCTTATTCCACATTACTACCGCTTCTCCTTCCCGTCCTCATTATCGTATCGGCCTATGAGACCTAACGGGCTCACCATAAAGACGTCTTCATGTCAGCCTCACAAATATCATATTTCACGGTTGTTTTCTTCAACAAGGGCAGACCAGCCGCGAATGACCTCGGAATCTTTGCTTTAGGCTCTTATATAATCTTGCGTGCGGGATCCGTTTCCAGAAGTTGGTTGATGCTCTTGAGACTCTTGCTGCGGACGGTCGCCTGATCACTAGCCATGGCGGGAAACAGGCGTCCGCAGCTTAACAGTGATTCGCCTCAAGCGATGTCGCTCTTTGGTCTCTTTTGGAACCTTCAATCGGCATTATTGCAGGATGCATTGCTACACTTCGGCCTCTCCTGAACACTTGTAGTTTAGGTAAGAGATCGAAACAGAAATCGTTTTCATCTTGGAGAAACTCCTTGCCAAGGGCCATCCTGATTAGACGCGAGTTTCATGTTACAAGTATCAAGATTGAAGACCCTGAGTATGCTGTACCAAGCAATGCAGCGGTGGTTTCTGAATCGTAGCATGCGAGGAGCAAATTTCCTACATGTAGGTGCTGTTGGTGGCGATGACGTTCCTCTGATGGCACTGAACACTAAGGGATCTTCGGTCTGCCACGGTATTTGATTACATAGCATATTGAGATCATTGAACTTATTTGAAGGATCACGGCAGTCGCGCCATGCAATCTACCCTAACAGTCTGCCAAGGGTAAAGATAGATGATTCAATATCAACACTATCACTATATTTTCTCAGGAGTTGACTCCTTCGATGACTACCTTTGTTGTATTATCTATCGCCTTGCGTCTTATCTACCATTGATGTGATGTGCTGGAAGACAGCTTACGAAAGACGCGTGCGCTGATTTTGGCATGTCTGGCGGGCTAAAGTTGACATTGGGGTGTAAAGTTTTGACTGTATAGATTTCGGGAACAGGAGACTGTCCTATATGGTTAGCTACCCTATTCATTGTGTTTGGAGACGAAAGTCGAGGCCTGTCGCTTGAGAGGTGGAAGCCCGATTGCTGCTGTCGTTTCTGCCAAACAAGACAGATGAGAGCCCCGATAGCGACTAGTGCAGTTGCGGCAGTCAGCGTCAATGCAAGGGTTTGTCCAGCGATGACACTCCCTGTTGACAGGGAAGAAGTCTGCGCCTCAGCGTGGGCCTCAGTCGACGAGGATGTGGCTGTCATAGTTGGCAAAAGCGTTGATCCAGTGCTGGAATAACCAATGCCAATATGTATAAGACCAATCATTATCAATTGCCAGCCTAACTTCATCGCTTTGTCTGAATTTACAGACCAAAGATGGATGTGGGATTGAGATGTAACACCTTTTTATGGAATAGCGACCCTGATCCTTCTCCAGTCGTTGCGTGGCGTGGGTTCCGGACCTGCACGAGACCAGCCGGGAAGCGCTGAAAATGATCAAATAAAAAGCTCATGGTGCAGCTTTAGTTATTACCATACTCTCCAATAATGAGCGTCGCTAACACCCTGGCGTATTCATCTCTTGAAATCGTGAAGCGAGTTTCAAAATCGCCTATAAGGAAACGATACTAACTTGGGAGTACAGTTCGGGTCACAGCTCGTTGTCTTTGTCTCTAAGTGTGACCTTTCTTTCCTCTCGATCGCAGGTAGAAGAATGCTAATGCTCCGCGAGACTGCCCAAGCTTGTCTACTGGTTACAGCCTTAGGCAACTCAAAATGCAGAAATTGTGAACGCGTTCGCTTCTGTGGCAAGCACCCGAGACTAGTTTGTGGCGCTAACAATCTAACCTAACGCCGGAATCCGCACTATTGTGAAGCACACACTCGTCTTACGAGTCAGAAGAAATTTGCGGGCATTAAGAGCTGCTACTACTACCATTGTCAAGTCACTCGTGAACCTGTTTACGAATCTTGTAGGTAACAACGATTGTTCGTGATTGAGAAGAAAACTACTGCGGTCTTCAATGCGTTGAACTCTGAAGACGCTGCTTCAGGTAACTGATGATCGATGGCCAAAGCTCCTTGGCTACCGTGGGCTCATCTAAAGCTGTCTGTTCGCAGACTTGACACAGTGAATTCTTAGAGTATGTGCCTGTTTCGCATCAGGCTTCCTGTCAATACACATAGGAGCTCTCGTCACCCACAATAGCCGCAAATGAGACTTTGGCAGCAGGGTAACTTGTTGGCAAACATTGCTAGTTCGGAACAGATTGAGCACCGTAGGTGCACAGGAATGGGGTTTGTGTCGGATGGGTTCATGGCCGTTTGATGAAATATTGCTTCTATGGCAGTCTGCTACTCTATTGACCCAATATTCGTAGAAATAGGCGCAGTATTTGTCTCGATCTCATCGAGTCAAACAAATACGTTTGCTGGTTTCATCGTGCTGTTCCATATTGCGTGGTCGTTATGAAATGCTAGACAAAGCTCTATAACAAGGCATAACACTTTGGTATGCATTGTTTGCTTCATTTCCAAAGGCATTGCCTTGCGACATCCGTTGTTCACACGGCGATGTCAACAGTTATGTAGTGTTTGACACAGCCGCACTCTACAGTCTTGCTGTGGCAACAGATCGCATTATCAAAATCATGCTGCTGCTGCTGACATGTTATCTCTGTGGTACCGCTGAGATGTAGATTATCGGCCTGCAGCTACACAATGACAGTTATGTAAAGAGTAGGCTGGGCAAAGCCGCTCTCGGGGCTTTGCATCGTGTGGGAGACTTGGCAAATCTTGTTACCTAGGTATAAAGAGACAAGAGGTGCGTAATTTGGGGTACGTTGGGGAAACAGAAAGAAGGTTGACGGTGAAAGCAAGCCATCAGGCTAATCAATACTCAAGACGCGTTAGACAGGACGAGAGAGCACAATAGGATGCGTACACCGAGAATTCATGGAGGTTCACAATGTTACAAATGCTGGCATCAGAGTGGAGAAATCAACCATAGACACACTTGATACCTGTACGTGTATAACTTTATTCTATCCCGGCCGGCCTAGATGTGACGCAAAATAGACATTTCTATCACATTTCTACCACAAACCCCCCGATTAATCAACAAACATAGGTTCACTGGTATGGCTACTCCCTGACAGCCCCTTTATCTACACCATCTGATTCAAACACATGCGAGGTGTCCCGGAAAAGACACCTATCAGAATCTATATGATCTTTGGGTAGTTGTAAACGGTTATGTGAGAAATCAACAATGTTTCTATCAGACATGGTGGCACATTGCATCGCATGAATTGCTTTCTTATTGGGTTCCAGATCAACCCAAATTTACTCAAATAAGTCGTGTTTATGGACGCAGAGACAGTCCCCTAAACGACACCAAGATCCCATAAAAACCGTCTTACCTATTCTCTAGAGAGACCAAACTTTCAGTGAACGCAATGGTTCGTTTGTTTCGGTTGTTTTGGAGCGAAAAACGACTACACTTTCATTTTATCATCGATCATTGACAGACACCGCTAATAGGATTCGCACGTGCATCTGGGTGCATGACTGATGCCCGCAACAGTAGATGTGATAAGTGTAGTTGCTCCAGGCATTTCATAAGTGGCATCGGACGGAACACCAGAAGGGATGATAGAGGAGACCTCAGGAGTAAGAGCAGAAGGCATGCCAGAGGGGATGGCAGGAGAGACTTCAGGAGTGATAACAGAAGGGGCGTCAGTAGGGGCGATAGATGGTACACCCGCCGTGGCGCCGCCGGTGGTCTCTATTAACGTTGTAGGCATGACATTCGTCTCTGAAGGATCAATTGAAAAGTCCGTAGTGGTGGATGTTGGCTCAGCAGAACCAAGGTTAGAGCCAGACGATGTTGGCTGGATGGCGGAGCCACCTGTTTCGACGTCAGTAGAGGAGTATGCGGACGGTGGTTGGATCTCCGTCAAGTGAGTGGGGTATGCCGAAGCATCCCCGTTCACCGCAGTCGAAGAACTAGTCACGGCTGTCGATGGGGTATTGTCCCATGGGACACTGGTTGTGCCGATAGCGTCTGGCGTCGGAGAAGCCGCCGTCGCAGTGCTGGAATCAAGGCATGTTCGAGCCATCGCCAGGGATAACGGCACGGCTGGCTCTGATCCTTCCGCCGGCAGAAGCCTGATCATCTGACAGCTAGGTCCGTCATCGTTGCCACACAGGAAAGTGATCTTGGCATAGGTAGCAGTAACGTCTGCCGGAAAAGAAATGGCCTGTAACAGGTTGGAATCACAGGTAGTCGACGAGTTAGTGATGTTTACGTGACGGGATAAGAGGACTTTATCCTGAGGGCCCAAGAAGTAAATATGAGCCTCAGGGCACGCTGCTGCATTATCGGGGGTTTCGAAGTATTCCAAGCCACCGAGTTTCATGGCGGGGCCCTTCCAGCAGTCCTCCTCAGCTGCCTCCGCTACAACGCGAGTCAATATAAAAGAAGTAAAAGTACTGATTGTAACGCAAGCGAGCCACTTCATTATCGGAACAACAAAGAATCATAACACGCCATCTGGGGCTTTATATATTTGTGTTCGAATTCCCACTGTTGGTTCGCCAGCTGTCTAACAGGCATTGATCCCGTCCTACTGATTGTCTCACTTGATATCAGATGGCAAAGGACCTGGAACTCTTATATCATATTTCATGAGGGGCTTACGATATCTAACCAGCATTACCCTAAGAAATGATTGTTGTGCTCTCGGAGAGGAAACTGACCAGCAAATTGAATGAAGCGCATGGAGTGATGTGAGAATACAGATATTTTTGGCAGTGATTTGGTCTGAGAGTCTCTCACTACCTCACGCACATAAACCAGAGAGCCGTCTACGTTGATGAATCGGATAACGCTTCTCAGCCTCGACGAATTTAAGAGTACCACTCCTTCAATGGACGCTCAAGCAAGACCCCTGACGTCGACGAGCTCCTACTCTGGCGAAACATTTATCGGCAATGCATCACCCCCAGGTTCATGTTACTTCAGTTACAGTGTCGTGTCGACACTTATAAATGCAGTTGAGGATGACTCAGATGCGCGTTGCGATGAGACGAGATTAGCGGGATCAGCAAGATCAGCAGCAAACGCGGCGACCGTCCACGCGTGGTTACGCTCGATAGTCGGCAGCGATCCGCCGTCCGAGTATCTTGACACCGACAGCTTCGACACCCGCCCAGACGCTGTAGAATTCAATCAAGGTAGATCGATGACGGCAGGTCAGCGTCAAGAGTAACTATCGACACCCAGAAGCTCAACCTCGGACAATACGATAGTTGGCTCTCCGGCCAATTCTTGGTCCTCCGATGTTAGCGGATTGACGATCCACCCAGCAGACGAGAGAGAACTAATTGACACAATTCTGAAAAACTAGTATTGAATCAGGTCGAGGCTCTCTGTCGCCTCAGAATCTCCATATCTGCCGCCAATTCCGAAGTCCTCCACGATACTTGTCTCTATGGCACGCAAATGATATATGTACTCCCTCCTAATCCCAACCACAACTTTGCAGGCAGTGTTGCCAATGTTAACGGCGACTATATTTCATGGAGTGCTCAAAACACCGGCTCGTGTCTTTCATCGGGACGACACATTCGACCTGCAGCCCGAATACACACAGCGCTGGCCGTAGTCTGCAACCTACTCGACGGGAACGTCGACCTCAGTTTACGACCTTGGTCCACCCGACCTATACAATGGAACGGAAGGATACCCGTTCCTCAAGCTCTTTCTTGGGCGCGGTGACGGCGAGCACAGAGATGAGGTCACAGCCGCATGCATGTCGCTGATCAACGCGCAGAACAGTGGCTGGATCAACGATGATGGCGAGCAACAAACATTCTGGTACACGCCTTTAGGTGTCTCGATCTTGTACAATAACCTTGCGTGCGCAAAGTTACTCTTGTAGGTTGGCGCTGATTCGGACATACCTGCAGAGTGGGGCGAGCCGCCTATATACTTTGCTGTTCGTAACGACAGTCTCGAGGCCGTCACCATGCTCTTGAGCTACGGAGCTAAAATCACTGCTCTTACGTACTTGCAGGTCCGCTCCAACCAGATGGAGGCTTCTTTTCGATCTAGAGACAGGCCTGGATAGGCAAATTGGCCATTGTCACAGTGGAAAAAATTTGGAAGTTGGCATAGACATGGAAACAGAAAGGTGGAACGTATTGTCCTCGATTCGGTCTATAGCAAAATGAAAAGTATAAACCTTTAACAACCCAATATTTTCCAGGGCCCGTTATTGAGACAACTTCTCGATTCTGTTGCTCAGTGCAGTCTTCATAGCCGCAGCTATGTCTTGTCGACTACTCTGGTCGATTCTGGACCCAGTAGCGTCTTGGAAGTCAACCGCATACCCGCGCCGCGTCAAGTCAACCCAAACATGAGCTGAAATGGGAACGAAGAATACGACAGGAATGATTGGTATATCCTTATCGAGTAAGTACAGGGTTAGCTGCCAATGGGAATTTAACGGTCCAAACCCGATGTAATTTGGAGTCGATCCCGCATACGCCCAGGTTGGCCTGCCATCGGATGATGTCAGGCCAGAAAATGAGATGCTGGGGTATTCCATACAAACCAAAGTGGCTGAAATCCCCTCGATGGGATTACCTGAGGAATCCGAAATCTGACAAGAAATGTTCATGATAAGTCTGTGCACTATGTCACCTGAGTCGGATGGCGCAGGGTAGAGGATGCGATCAGGGAATAAACGGAGAGAAAATTGCTTGCATTTTAAGTTACTGAACTCCAGCCTAAAGGGTTAGTGTAGCATTTGTTATTTATGGGTACAATAATGTGTTACAGCGCTTGCATTTCCGTGATGCCACCCTGTCAGCGCAGCCGCCAAAGCAAATAAAGCAAATCGGCCCTCATATTTGTTAATTTGCCTCATCGCCGCTAGATCCTTGCTTATTTGGCCCTGTTGATAAATCCATCAAATTAAAGGCACGTGACTGCTTGTATTGCCTGATTAGGAAACAACTGAAGCTAAGCACAGGTCTCTAGAGATGTCACGGATGAACTACAAATCCATCGATCCCTGACATTGGTAGAACCCCTCTCTTCAGCCAGTTCTTCGTCAGCTGCAGTCGCTCTATACTCTCTGCCTTCATCGAGAGTCTCTGCGACGTCAGCGTTAGTTTCGCTGCACTGAAGGCTCGCTCACAGTCTGACGCCATGGCTGGGATCGCAAAGACGTCAAGGGCTAATTTACTCAACCGAGGGTACTGAGCCTGACGGTCTAGCCACCATCGCGCAGGGTCATCTGTCTCCTCTGGGGCTTGCCTGAGGTACGAGTGAAGCTCGTCAGACGTCGCCCTTGCTTCCTGACTACGACGACTTCTCAGCCACTGTCTGAAGTGGCTGTCTTCTTGGGAAGATGGGGCCAATGAGGAGGCTGACGAAGACGCTAGTGATACGACTGACACATCGTCATCCTTATACCACTTATTGAAGAAGCGCTCCAGCCCCTTTTCCGCACTCCGTACCCATGCCTCTTGGCCATCTCTACCCCATACTTCCTTGAGGTAATTGAAGCCAAAGTAGGGATGGAGAATAATTGAAGCAGCAAAGAGGGGTGACTCAGCAAGAGCTGAGTAATACTTGTTCAGCTTCTGCCAAGCCAGCTCAATAGAGGTCCGAAGATTCACCTGGCACCCCTTCCGAAGACGACGGAACTGCGAAGTGGCTTCAGCCCTTCGCCGGGCCCAGTCAACCTCCACGTGATCCGGAAGAGAGCTCTCGTTGAAGGATCGCCGAGCTGAAGACCTCAGACTACGACTGTTGCGAGTAGGGAGTTGCCGATCCTCCTCCTCCTCATCTTCCTCATCCTCCTGTACAACAATAGGAGCAATCTCGTGATTGTAGTAATTCTTCCACTCCTCGAGGTGTTCAAGGATATACTCCATGCCAGTAATCACCTCCCAAAGGCGTCCATGACCGTCTCCCTTGCCCCATCCCTCCGTTCGTTTTGTCTGGAAAAAGAGGGGCTCCAGGAGGCTCTTGACCTCAACGAGAACAAGCCAATCCTCATCCGTCAAGTGATCAGAGATAGGAATTTGGAGGGATTCCTCGTCGTCGTTGAGACCTGAAAGGTAAGCCCGGATCTCATGCCTCTTCTCGACTGCCCTCTCGATCATTAAGTAGGTCGAATTCCACCTGGTATCATTGTTGAGGATTAACTGTAGCTCTGACGAGCTTCTGTTGAAGAGACAGTAATCAGAACCACCATCAACCTCCTTTGCGACCTTCTTGAAGCGTTCTGACCGTTGTGGAGAGGCGCGGATGAATCTCACGATGTTCCGAAGCTTGCCCACAGGCCCGGTCTTCCTCCAAAGTTTGAGATCTTCCTCATCGCGATGGACTGTCTGGTAGAATTCCGACTCAGCCTCAAAGGTCTCGAAGTCGCTGCCGAAGAGGAGGGACTTGGCCACAAGATTGAGGATGTGACCGTAACAACGCATTCGATGTGCTTTGCAGTCACGTGAAGTCATCCTGGGGTTTATCCGTGGGTAGAAGGAGGCCAAGCAAGTGTCGTTATTCGTAGCGTTGTCGCAGATCACTACTCCCATACGGCTGACCAAGCCCCAATCCCTCACAGTATCTTCGAGGGTGGTCGCAAGGTTGACACCAGAGTGGTTTCCTTGTTGCTGAGTGAAGGCGAGGAGGCGCGATTGGTGCTTCCCCTTCGAGTCAAGGAAGTGAGAAGTGACAGCCATAAAAGCATAAATATTCGGCGATGTCCATAGGTCGAAAGAGAGATGAATCCTTGTAGAGGCTTCGCGGAGTTCAGCCTTGACTGTTGCTCTGCCTCGACTCCATATAGTCTCAAGGTGGTCAGCCATTGAGGTTTTACCCCATGGCACCTGAGCGAATAGATCGACGTTGTGGAAGCGAAGGAGGCGCTGGACGAAGGTATCGTCGAAGTGGTTGAAAGGAAGGTCTTGACCAACAATCGTAGCAAGGGCGAGATCCCTAATAATAGCGACCTTCGATCGAGGGATACTCGAAGTGGTGAGGCGGGGACGTTGCGAGGGGGGTGGTGTGGCTGTCTCGTCGGAAGAGGGGTCATCCCTGTGCCCATCAATGGGGTCACAAGGGCTAATATGATGGACCCTTTATGAGATTAGTAAGTTGCGAATAGCTTCACGACAATAAAGACTTACCGACGTAGATGCTCTTGAGCAGAGCTGGTGGCGACTGCGGAGAAGAATTCGGGCCGCCCCTTTTCGTCACATCGTTGGCAACACCAGTAGGCTGGCCCAGCTTCGTTGTTGCGACTGAGTTCGACAAGGAAGACTCCATAAGCCCGTACCCAAGTTGTACGGCCTCTTCCACCCTTACGGGCCAGCTGCTCCTCAATGACGAATCGCCGATTCCCCCATAGGATAGGTTGAAGGTCGGAGATGGAGGGATTCGAAGGGAGGGTGGCGGCGCGACTGGTAGCAACTTGGGCTGAGACCCTAGTTGGTGGCTGTCCTAATCTGGTAAGGGCAGTCGCATTGAGAGGTTCTGACATCTACGAATAGCCTTATCAGTAGACTGTACGATAGACAGAAAAAAACATTACCTTGTATGTATGGCAGAGGTGGTAACAGCAACAGGTAGTGACCACAAGGGGATCAAGTAGGAGCTGGGAAGGTAAGGTTGGATAAAGCTAATAATAGAAATACAGCCATTCAAATGGGAAAAACGAACGCCTTATATCGTCAGCGAAGGTTAAGGAAAGAAATTACCGATCAGTAAAGGGATGAAGGGGCTGGTGGGTGAAGTATGGAGGGTGAGGTATATGATAGAGGGAGACTGAAATCCAGCACGCTCATTGGTCAAAGCACCTTAGTCAGAAGTCAAATCAATCAATCCAAATCGGGGGGGTTGGCTTACTTATTTGGGTGGTCTGAATAGCTTCATTTGCTTGACTTAGTTGGACTTTGCGTTGTTGGCGTTGCTTTGGCGGCTGCGCTGGTACTCATAGTTTATGTAGACTTCGAACCAAATCAGTTTTCAATGGACTGTCGGAAAACTCCTCGGAAACAAGATGTTCTATGTCAAACTTCCATTCCTAGACTCCCTCTGAGAAGAAGCTATACTGGGCGTTGTCAACACTTGGGTGAAGAGGACTGACAAGAGTATTACTATGAGGCTTCCGAGGATTGGAGGCTTTCAGTTTGAAGGTCTGCCAGGAACGAGCAACAGGCTGCCGAAGAAAAAGAGCCTTGGTGCGTCAGGCAACCCGTCCTTTTCAAAGTTCTGCCCGAGGCGACCATGCGACAGTGTGCTGCCGGCGAGTGAGGCGGTCCAACAGTTGAGATCTTGTAGGCGGACCCAGCACGACGTCTTAGCGATGTGGCATACCGACAGCAGAAATTTGAGCCATGTTCCGACCGATGACACACCTGTCGCCTAGCCTGTTTAATCACCTCGGGTCAGATCCACGATCGCGTCCGACTCCGACAGTTGTCAAGATCCTGCAATTCATGTCTTTCCTCTAAGTTGGCAATGTTTTGGTGCGCAGTTGGATAGGTTGGCGAAAGGCTTGTTGAGGGACGAGTGTCGTTGTCAATGTCTGACGTGATTGGCTGCACCGCGCCTTTCACACCAGCTGGCAGCGGGCCTTGGCAGAAGCTTTCGATTACCCCCGATTCAAGGCGGCCAACCGTCGTGGTGTGGGATGCAAGCCAGATCTGGCGCTTGGTCACATATGTCCATGACTGCGGGGGGGCCAGCTTTGCTCCGCCCCCTCCCTTCCGGGCTAGTGCCCTGGCTAGAGAGTACATCGATTAACGTTGCAGCCAACGAATAAACCACGGCGTGCAGGCTGCATTCAACCCCCTCACCCCGCTTCGCCAGGGATCGTAGTTTCCCTAAGCCAACCCCACCTCATCAAAACTCACACTGCTGGGTTGGATTATCACTCTGCGGCACCACCGCTTCGCAAGCGGGAAAGCGGTGCGCTAGACACCAACGGAACGCCAACTCGGCTGGCCAGGCCATCCAATCTTGCGCCCGCAGCCCTTGTCAGCAACGCCAGCGGTCAGGGCCCGAGACTACAGACCAATCATGTCCTCTTTTTCGGTTTGCGCTTTGTGGACAGCAGTTTGGTCCACCACGGACAATGAAGGCTGCATTACCGGGGTGAGGAAAACTCGAAGCACCGGAGCGGAGGGGGAGACTGGGTAAAAATGACTGACTACCTAATGGAGATCGCCTTGTATTGGCTGATTGAGCTTGAGCGCGTCTTGCACCCAGCTAAGGGATGGGCCTTGCAGCAACACCTCAAAATCGCGCACTTCCGTTCAGACCCTGGGTCTCTCTGGGTCGCATGAGTCGGAGTTGGGACGGCGATCGAAAATACCGGTTTCCCTGTTGAAGTGAAGCGCTGAGCGAGGTTCTGTCAAACCATGTTCGAGGATTCCCGAGCGGACTGGCAGACAAAAACTGCGTGGCCACCAACAAAAGTTCGAATTGGCCTCTACTACAGACCAAAAGCCAACAATGAGGCTTGAGCACAGCGCTGTTGTTTCACGACGCAGACTTGAGTGGGATTGACCACCGGCTGTGGCCAGCCCTGCGTTCTCACTGCACAGTCAACCCAACCACCTACGGGGAGCCTGGCAGCTCCCCTGAACATGGATCGTGCAAGATACACTGGTCAGGCGATTTACGTCAGAGAGAGAAGAGATCAAACCCGTTGCCTGCGGCATCCAAATTGGCGCCCGTAGCCGACCCGGGCAATCACCGGTCAGTTGTGGCCTTGCTTCGTACCAACCTTGCTGAAGAATCCCATTCAGGGAAAGTTGCCCCGGAGCGGAAACCCGGTACCTTTGGCGCTTCAATTCATGGCGCTTGGTTCACAATTCGTTATAGGCAACTTGATCTTCACCTCCGTAACTTCAATGAAACCGGCTTCTTCGAGGTGAGCTTTAGTTTCTTCAATGTCCGAGCGATGCCGAGCTCTCTTTTTGAACGTATTCACCCACTGTCTGATGTACGAACGTTCGGGGAGGGTACTGTCGTCGCTGCAGATCTTCCAATCTATTTCCTCTAGCTCCAAAATACCGCCCGGCTGGAGTGCAGCGAAGGAGTTCTTGTACTGTTCGAGCAAGTTTACTCGATTATCGAACAGCAACCGGCTGTGAACAAGGTCGAATGATTCTGGTAACTTCAGTTCCTCTCACGGGCCTTCGATCTTATCGACACGGAGAAAAGACGCGTTAGGAACGTACGCTGTGGGATACATGAGGACTGTGTCGATTCCTGTGACCCTACTGCTGTGATCGGCTCTGTGAATATCGTTAGTTGAGCACATCCCTGCCCCAAGATGACGGGCGTCGCTATCTCACTCTGCAAGGGATATTGCCCAGATACCAGTGCCTGTTCTGATGTCTAGAACTCGAGATGCTTTTTGGTTTGGCCGTTCTCGTGTCTCATTCCTGGCCAGACAAATGACCTTGTTAAAGAGGTCTACCACGTTAAGAATTTCCTGATGTCGCATTGGGACAACCTCAGGGGAATAAGGAGGGCGGGTTTTACATCGTCTAGAGGGACCGTGGATTCCATATGACAGCCGCTGCATTGAAATAGAGTGTGCTTTCTAAGAAACAAATCAAGAATCCAGCAATATCCATGTGAAAAGCGGGCTCTGAGGCTTACCTGTGTTGACTCATTTTCAAATCCGTTGGTTGGTAAATTCGTCAACGACTCAATTCCGAAGTTCCACGTATAGCGACGGCGAACACGTTGCTTGAAAGATGTATCCATCTGTGTAGGGGATCTTCAAGACTTATTTATCAAGTAAAATCCCAAGATTTTTCACGACGTGGAGACTTCAAAGGGTTGGCTCGACTGGAGCGGATCGCAGAAGCCTATCTGAGCCCGTGGCACACCACTCGGCCTCCTTCGTCCCAGTAGGTCTTAGTACCATCAGCCATGGCCCTCGTCTCTTCGCAAGGCTCAGGCTTGAAGACACTGTCCATTCCCATGAGAATGCTAACAGTGCAGCGGGTCTGATGAATCCATTGCTCGATACAACTCTAGGCCCCTCCTGTTGGTGTACAAAACCTGATGTTTCCGTCGTGGTCACGTCGTAGAGCCAGGCCAGCCTCTGCCGAGTTAGATTGAAGAGCGATGCGACAGCCCCGCAGGACCAATCTACCCCGCTCGTATAATCAAGCGAGGGTACGGCGACCGGATGAATTCTGCGATCAGCCCTTGGAAGCGTTTGCTCTCCCGCACTTCGAAGCTCCGCCGCTGGAACGATTGGACCAAACCCCTGCGTTACAAGGACCAGCAAAGGGCTGGGAAAATATCACATTCGCATTCATTTCTAATAATCAATCACCCTAGGTCTTGTGACAAACGTCTCTGTTGGCTCATTGCCAAGCAAGGATCTAGAGAGCGAACCAAATGCCAATGGTGCCTATAGGAGGTGCTCTTGTCCAGGAGAATCACGCCATAGCTCAACCCATCTCTTTTTATTGGAGTCGACTCGGTGGATTGCCAAATCGCGATGCGTTAAGCATCGCCAACACCAACTGAGTTGGAGGTTGGTACAGTCTGGTGGCGTGTGGAGTTGAAAAGCTTCTTGTAGCAATTTCGTGCAGGTCGGACATACTGCCCCTCTCGATCAATATGATGACAGGCCTACAGCGGAATGTGACGGCCGGTGAGAGATTATCGCGGACATTTGCCCCCTGGGTCAGACGCAGGCTAGGAGTTACCTGTTCCATCACCGACGGGTAACGACCCAGCAGCTAAGTTGCATCATGTGACTTCAGCATGGGGATGTTGTATTCCTTTGATTGTAAGATTTAGAGGCTTCGATGTTGACTGTTGTCAACCAGAACATAATGTCGAATCATAATTGCAGCCACAAACGCACGATGGATGAATCCGGATGCTTTCACAGGATTTTATGAACCTGTAGATGAACAGGTTCTTCTTTTGTTCAGTCGAACCAGAGGAGATGGCTTTCGAGGAGTCCCCGAACCGATAAGCCTATGGCACAACTGCGGAGGGGCGGGCCATCGTAATTTCCACCCATTTACCACCACGGACAGCGGCGTGGGATGATTTGGGCAGATTAAATGACTAGGGTGGACGTGAGCATAATCTAGGCCATACATTTTCGAACACTGTGTGGCTCTGTTAGGTCATTCAACCCCTTCCTGACGACTTCACCTGGCTTTTTCGGGGCTTGGTGGCAAGTATCAACAGATAACCGCCAATCCTAAGCATATTCTACGAAGCCACTACTATCTAATAACACTTCAAATAACAGAAAATAACGTCAAGTTTGCCGCGGCTTGAAGAGTCGGGACTAGAGATTGTTGATTAATGTCTTCTTTTCCAGGGCCGAGCTCAGACCGGTACGCAGCGGCCGCTGACCGAGATCTGTCAGCAGCCTCTGGCAGATTCCGACCCTGGTGGATGCTTCGTTCCTGCCTATGCAGATTCACTCAAATTACCTTACCGTTAAAGTCCAGTAGACCTGTATCATGAGTCAGTGCTCACTGTGTCTTCATCACCACCATCCCATTCTCTGGTCTGATGAGCCTCCTAGCGTCTTGGATCATTCACATTCGCTGCAAATTTTGATTCCTCGTGTCGGCCATAGAGTAGCTTGTACGAGTGTCTGTGTCACATACGTACAGCCAGGGTTTTGTGTGGGCCAGTGCCTGCGGGAGTGACTGAAGCGCATGATACTCTCATGCAGAGCTAATCGAGCCCGCTCTTTAGACCCAACGAGTGAACCGAGATGAAGAATAAATCTTCAGAAGGCCGAACGGCTTAGCGATGATGTCGATAATAGTGATGTATATCCTCTGCGGGACGCGAGGACGAGTGGCTGCCATGGGTAGCACTCTAGCATCCAGGGGCTCGAGCAACTCATATTCCAAGCGTGCTTCACGGCCAGTCCCTACAATTGGTTCTTCATTATACCGACTTGGGCCAGATTAGAGGGATCGAAGTCACGCCACTCTTGGGCAGAAGACCATTTTCAGCGAGCTGGTTGCCTAGGGAGGCAGGTGCGAATCCATGACCTTCAAACTATCATATGGCCACTCAAGGCTTCAGGGGATACATCGAAGCTGGAAGGATGTCTCGAGCCTGACAACCCCTGACCGAGAGACGCGTCTTCACCGTGGGAACACCCATTTGACCTCACGGCTTCGCCCCGCCCACACATAGCGCCTGCTATTTGGGGCGAATGCCACGTAACGCTGAAGGTGAGCTAGAGGTTGCACGTTCCAATGAAATTCCAATATTCACGCGAACCGAACATGCCTGTGATTCACAGGCCTTATCAACAGCCGGTAATCAGCCTAGGATTATACGTAAAGAGCTGATCAAACACTGTCCCATATCACTATTCGTGCTGTTCCATTCCGGAACCGGAGGTCGCGGGTCATTCGAGCAGCAGCTAGCCACTCTGTTGATCGAGATGACGGAGCTGGCGTTTTCTTTGGACCCCATTCACAAGCAAGATGAAGCAAGGAGTCGAGGTAAATCCCCTTCGACTGCTCTACCTTCCAAGAATTCCCTGCACACCATTCACTTTGTGTGGTGGGACCTCAGCAAAGCTCCTCTGAAGAGACCATTAGGGTCGGGACCAAACCCCTGAAACCGAGGAACCCCACGGCCAGGACCAGCATCCGCAAGCCGCTGAGCATGAACTCCAGTGGCCATATCGCAGGCGGTTGCGCTTCGGGAAAGCACGGGAGTGGGCTCTCAACCGTGCTCAAGTTTCTCTGGCCTTAGTGCCGTGAGTCAGTTATGTTCGACACCTCTGTGCCTCCTTAAGGGGCAGCGTACGTCGAGCACGAGTGGTGCATTGGCTGCACAAAGATCAATCGGCTTGACTACGAGGACTATTCCGTGGATCGGGTCTGAACC
This sequence comes from Colletotrichum destructivum, assembly GCF_034447905.1. NCBI lineage: Eukaryota > Fungi > Ascomycota > Sordariomycetes > Glomerellales > Glomerellaceae > Colletotrichum > Colletotrichum destructivum. The sequence goes on from NC_085906.1 coordinate 815,971, forward strand.
CTCGCCATACGCAGATTCATCGAAGCAGTGTGCCGAGAGCCACGCGGAAGCCAATGTAGCTTGACTCGGGGCTCGGGATTGTTGCCGTCCTTCAAGTGCGACATCCGCGATGAGAGGAAAGAGGATCGGAAAAGACACCCCAGCCCCTGGTTGAAAAGCGACGAGATGCATGCACTCTGTCGGTCTCATCGGAAATAGCCACCACGAGAGTCCACATGTTCCAAGGCCACCTACGTTACTGCATTCAAGGTCACAATAGATGCAGTTCTCGATGTATAGTCCCCCACACCAACTGTCCGTCAACCAGCGGCGCTCTGTCGATCGACTGAAACCTCGCAAAGCCACCATGTAGGCTTTAACCGGGTTCGGTCCAAGGTTACATTGAATGGCTGGGGCCTTCGAGGGGAGTAAGCATCAGGAGATTTCCATCGACCGAGACTACTTTCCGAGGCTGTGAGGCACGCCCAGAGTTACAGGGGAGTGCCGCCCAGTACGCCCGCAAAAAACTCCAGGGAGAACACTGATCGTCCAGAATAGGACATTTGCATTGTCGCGCGGAAATAGCGGCCTCGGGCTTGGCTCTGGACTGCATCGCACGGCAGGAGCCAAGATAGAGCCACATAAGGGTGATGTTTATCCAACGCTACTTCTCGGCACACTGTCATGCGGAGAGCGCACTGAGACGGAGAATTGTGGAAACTATCCGTATTGAATGCACGATGTCAACCATTAGCGACCTGGCAATGGTACGCCCGTCTCTTGTGGCGTGTGGGAAATCCCTCACCTGAGTATATCCGCGAGCTAACCTTGCCGCAAATTTTCGGCCGTGTTCCTATTTCAGCCCGCCGCATACAACAGAGGGCTTCCTCTATTTGGCTCCTCCTGTATCCCCCGTAGATATCCTCGCTGCGATACTCGGATTGACAACCATCGTGGGACTATCCCCAGATTTCGCTGCATTGTACATCCCAGATGCATTCTGGACTCGGCTGTAGCATGCTAGGCATGGATGGAATACATAGATGTCAGCTATTTACAGTTAACTGAGCGAAATACGTGCATGATGTGGTGCGGTGCTGAAGCTGCACGCTGCGTTCGACCCTCCGTAGACCTCTTCGTCCGACAGCAGCAACTGGGCATCAAACGATACGAGACATCCTCTAATCCTTGATCGCGCATTTTACCAAGCAAGTAGCAGCATCGGGCAGGGCTTCTGCCTGAACTCGGCGTCGAAGCCGAGGAAGACAAAGAGCTTTCGTCGGCAGGTACCTCTGGGTACGGCGTCTCGCGGCAAACGAAAGGAAAAGTTGACCCACAGCCGTCGGAGCTTCCTGGGGCCGTCAGGTTTGACCATCACAAGACACTGTGCATTTCGCAGGCTTGGCAGAAAGACAACTGGAATGGGTTTGCGTCCCCGTGTTGAGTCCACTGAAAATAGCTCGGGCATCTCTGGTGATTACGCCACTCGACAGTCCCATTCCGACGCCCCTTTACCCTTGTTTGCATGTTCCCACTCTTACCTTCTAACTATCACCGCCCTCCACTGTAGGGTCAAAGGTACCGGCGATGAAAACAGCGGGGTGAAGATACCATTTGCAAGCAAGGGCGCAAGGCTTTCTCACAAGGCTTCGATTTCTGTCAGGCTATCCGTGCCTCCTGAGAAGGATACGCCCGGTGTTCCATATCATTCATCTCTATTTGGATCGAATTTGGACCGATCAATCATATGCTCCCAGGGAACTTCCGTCTTGACTCCCTTCTTCTTACAAGATTTGCACACGGATGAATCGTAGTCAACCTGCGTCACCACCACCTTGCACCGCTTTTGGGTCTGGCTGTACCGGTAACACCATTCAGAAGCACCTGTGAAATGGTGCTCGCAGGCGTAGTTCCGTCGATACCATTCGCACATACTACTTGAAGCGACTGGCGATGCAGTAGAGAGGTGATCGAGCTTGGAATACTGGCGTCAATATGGGTGAACACGAAGTGCCAAACAAGCACCCAGTCTTACCTCTGGCGTAGCTCGGTTGTTGTAAATATCGGTGAAGCTGGTGTGGAAGTGTCGTATTAGTATTGACGGTTTCACAGACAAAATATTGAACGTGCTGGGCGCCGTGGCACAACTTTTGTTATGGATGTGAATTCAAACGGATGAAGGCCAACTTCTGCCGGATTGCTGTGAAGCGCTTGCGAGATATGCTTGAAATATATCTTGATCGTGCCCATCAGTGCGTCTATATGGTGCATACTACATCAAATCAATCACTGTTTCAATAGTAGGTTGGTCGATCGTAGGGTCATTCAATCCTAACCAGCTGCACTGTTGTGGGGTCAGGTTTGCGCATTGCAGCAGCCTGTGGGCTGGTGAAGGGCGGATTGCGGGTAAGTCTTTTGTGACTTAAACGTTGCGCGATTCCCTTAACAAACATTCGCACTGAGCGGATACGGCAGGGCGCATGATGCCACCAAGTTGAGGTCCCTGTTCATCATCGCGCTGGACCAGCTAAGATTCCTGCCAACGCTTGGCCTGGAACGAGGGGCCTGTCTGGTATCTTTTCCTTGCTGGGTGAGACACAGGTTGCTAGTGCAGGTAACAGGGATATCATCGGCGTATCATAACAGAACTCGAAGGCCAAAATTGCCGTAAACCCCATACCACTCGAGCTTAAAAGATGCTTTGCGAATATCTTCACATCCTGACTTTGATTGGGTGTTTCACCGGCCCCGCATCAAGAAGGGGGAAGTGGCGTGTGCTTAGCAAAGTTTGATTTAGAGGGTGTGAAGGGTTTCTCTTTTACGTCAGGTGCCTTGCCAAAAGTGCGAACTCCAATTGGACCGGGCTACAAAAGCAGTACGAGGTTTGATCTAACTATTTTCGGCAGCGCTGGTGATCGGTCACCAGCTCGTCTTCGAAAGGCTTAGCTCGGGACAGCTGCTGCGAGCGGAGTCGATTTACTCGCTCACCCCTCGTGCAGTCCTCACCAGGGGCCTGGATTGGATTTAATCCGTTCTACAACGTACATCGTATGACAGGCAGTAGCCTTCGAACAACGCCTAACTTTTTTGAGCGGCGCTGGTGATTCCATCACCAGCCTCTCTCTAAATGGTATAGCGTCTTCACATTGCGTTCTACTCCTTCCCCTCACGTTCGTCTCCCATCAAGGTACGTTGTATTACAACCCATACGATGGCACTAGTACCACTTGCGTCCATCTTAAACCCCCGCATCGAAGCAGATCTGTTCTCATGGCCCACCCTACCCCTCATCAAAGGCACCCCCCGCTGGGACGGCTTATCACTCCGCGGCGACCCTTCGCGAGCCGCTGAAGCGGGATTCTCGGAGAGTGGTGGCTAGACTCCATCAGAACACCCACTGGCCCAGGCCATCTAATCTTGCGCCCGTCTGCATCAGTCGTCACCAACGCTAGCGAGAGCTGAATAATCATATTAAGGGAACAAAGTTGGTCGCACAGGATCACTCGAGTGATCGTACGAGTAGGCAAAATGATGTTAATCGCAAACTGTGTGGGTGTTGTAGATGGGAGCTTCCAACGCACCAGAAAGCTGGTGATAACGGCCGTAATGTGGCCAATTGGGCAGAGACAGATCCGCGTGATCTAGTCTAGTTGGCCCATTTGGTCGCCGTCTCCATTTTCTCAGCGGACTCCGGTCGGGCATCCAACAAACGGGTGATCTTCGATTGTTAGGAAAGGAGGATGGATTCAGTGCTGAGAGACCAACCTAGGAAATCGTCGACGAGCAGTTCACTTCCGAGAACATCCCAGACTGGCGCGGGAGCTATCCAAGCCACAGGTAGTTGACTACATCTTCCGGAACCTTGTAGGTCATCGCTGAATTCGTCCAACGATCGCGCATCCTCTTGGGGAGCAGCCCGGTTCAATGTACCCACCATGAGCCCCTCGGCATCTATCTTGTAGACATGCCGAGAGGTGAACGAACTTGAACTGGCAAAATGCCTATAGGAAACAACTGCAGTTTCGCCCGGGACCGGCATTGGGCTTGGCTCCCGACCTGCATCACGCCATAGGGACTGAGACAGAGCGACATCAGGAGGCTGTCATCATATGCCGCTTCTTAGCGCGTTGTGATTTGGGAAGAGTACTGAAACAGACATGATGAGAACCATTGACAGCACAAACTTGCTACGTCCCCTATAACCCTCACTGTTGCAATACTCGGATCGCCACAGGGGAGACATTGCCCATGGACTTTTACTTGGGTTGCACCGCTTCAGGATGAGCTCCCAGAAGTCACTCCAGTGTAACTCGCGCAGGGCATGACTGCACTTCGATCTGGGCTGCAGATGGCTGTCGGCTAGTTTGAGGTGAAGTTCGCGATAGACGCGTGTGTGTGCTGCGACGCTGCGAGGCAAGTCACCTACACACTGCCTCTCCATCGACCCCTAGTCCTCGAACATATTCGACCTTCCCTTTCGTGTTATTCTGTACCCTGGCGTATATGGCTAGATGACTGTGCCAAGTTGGCCCAAAGGGGGGCTGTCTCGGACCTGTCCATGTAGGGATGGAAATGGTCGCACGAGTCACAGCTAGGCACACCCCCAGTTCGAGCCGGTCTGGCTCCGCAATGCGGATCCAATCTGGGCGTGACGGCGCGAAGGGCTCTCTATTGGTCGAATTTCACCCTCGAAGCTGCAAGTAGGTAGAAAGCAAGATCATGCTTCAGTCACCCTGCATTGGATTCCAGGAAGTGTCCCAAGCGAGACAACACAGGGATCGTTGCAAGCCCATAATCGTACGAGCCTCGCATTCGTCATCATGGTTGTCCTTGACGCCAAGTGTCAGAAATGTCTCAAGCTAGCCAACTCCAGCGACGCTGGTGACAATCACCAGCTCGCCTTAAAAACCTCGGCGGGCAATTGCTAGACAGGGGTGGACTCGAAATTCCACTAATCATGCGAGTCTTAGAAACAGTCAGAGTAGACCTATCCTTTTTTGGCAATGCTGGCGACAGTCACCAGCACCAGCCCATCCACAATAGCTGCGGATCGCAGCGTGGCGGGGTGGTAACGTCAACAACCCCTTATTCGTCCACCCCCCTTATTCGTCACCCCGCACGACGCGTAATCCTATGATCATGATTTCTACCCCCTCATTTCAAACTATTATAACAATTGCAATTATTACTCAAACAACATCAATCTTTCACTACAGACTACTCTTATCATTATGAGTCAATATACCGAAAATCAGATCCAACAGGCCCTTATTGCTGTTACTGATGGCAAGTCTGTCAGGAGGGCTGCAATTGAATGGGGGATTCCTCGATCAACACTGGAGTATCGCATGCGAGGCTGCCAAACCAGATCTATAGGCAATAACTATCGCCAGCGATTATCGACTGATCAAGAGCATCATCTAAGTGAATGGGTGCGAATCCAGCATGCCCTACGCCTTCCACCAACCCATCGCCAGCTGAAGGACTTTGCAGAAAGGATCCTTCAGATCAGTGGCGATAGCCAGCCTATTGGAAAGAACTGGATCCAGGCCTTTATCAAAAGGAACCCATCTATCAAGGTTAAAAGAAGCCGATCTATCGATTCCAACCGTGTTAATGGAGCAACTGCTGATATCATCAGACCATGGTTTCAGCATCTCGCCATACCAGAAGTCAGGGCTATAAAGCCACGTAATCGATATAATATCGACGAGACTGGAATCCTTGAGGGCAAGGGATCTAACGGCCTAGTCCTTGGATGTGCTGAAGTGAAGGCAGTCCAGCGGAAACAGCCTGGATCGCGAGCCTGGACCTCTATGATCGAGTGTATCTCTGCTGATGGGCATGCTCTGCCGCCCCTTGTTATATTCAAGGGTAAATCAGTCCAACAGCAGTGGTTTCCTCTTGATCTTGGCCCTTATACCACCTGGACCTTCACAGCAACTGAGAATGGCTGGACAACAGACGAGACAGCAGTCACGTGGCTGAAGGAGGTGTTTATTCCATTGACAGGGGCAGGGGGCAAGGCGGAGGCAAGGCTGATGATCCTGGATGGCCACAGCAGCCACGTTTCAACAGACTTCATGTGGCTATGCTATCAAAACAACATCTACCTACTTTTTCTGCCACCTCACACCTCACACGTCCTCCAGCCTCTTGATCAGTCAGTCTTTGGGCCTCTGAAGGCTGCCTATAGGAAGCAACTAGGGTACTTGGACCTCTGGAACGATTCAACTGTTGTGGGCAAGAGAAACTTCCTTGGCTGCTATGGAAAGGCACGTCTGGCAGCTCTGACAGGGCAGAATATCACTAGTGGGTGGAAGCGGACAGGGTTATGGCCTGTCTCTGCCAGTTATCCCCTTAGGAATCCTTTGGTGCCTGACAACAGCCCTTCAGCACTAAATCAGCAGCCTCAGAGTAGGTCTGCTGATGACTGGGACTCTCATACGACTATAGTCACGTGGAATACACCAAGGAAGCCAGCTGAGCTCAAGGATCACCTGGACTTATACAGCAAGTTGGATAACAGCAGCAATAGCAACAACAGCACCCAACGGCTGTTATTCAGAAAGGTCCAAAAGGCCTTTTATGATAAGGATTATCAGCTGGGAGCTGCCCAGCTGAAGATCAGCATGATGGAGTCCCAGATGGACAGCATAAGGAAGAGGAAACGTAAGGCAGTTAAGATAGACCCCAACACTAAGTTTGCAAGGATCAAAGACATCCACAGGGCTCAAATTGAGGCTGGCGAAGTCAGCGATGGTCTAGATGAAACCGGCGGTAGTAGAAGCCCTAGTGGAAGTGTTGGCAGCTGTATTGTAGTAGCTGATAATTAGTTGTGTTAATTTCAGCGATTAATAGTTATGTTGTGATGCTTATGATGCGGGGTGACGAATAAGGGGGGTGGACGAATAAGGGGTTGTTGACGTTAATACAAATCCATCAGCACCCCCCTGTTCGACGCAAAAGCAATTTGACCAACGCCTAACTTCTTTCAGCGGTGCGAAGACAATACACCAGCCCCTTCCCAAATGGCGTAGCGTTGGAAATTGCGCTTATTTCCTTCCCTCGCGTTTGTCATTCCCTTTCTTCCCCAGCCTTCCTGGTCCACACAACACCATGGGTGCACAGCAGAGCACCACCGTTCTCTCCTGCCTGCTGCGATTGTGTTCAGAGATTCAAATTCTCAGAAATGTGAAGTGCAACTCGGTACTAGAGGTACAGGCCCTGGGACAGATTATTGGGTCAAGCTTACGAGAGGCCATAGTTCGTGGATGTTGCCATTCAGGCTTTTTCTGGTTTGCCTCCAGAGACGCAGAGCAAAATTGCCGAAAAGCTCCGTCAAAAGACGGAAGTCTGGAATGTTTCTGGCCAAGGTCACACTTCGGCGCAGCCGGAGCTCCGGCGGGAGCTCTCATCAGACAGCGTCTCCCACGCCGTTCATCCCACAGCCTTCCCATATCCAATGTGCTTGAGCTGTGGCGCTCTCGGCCTATCCCACAAGTCTCCTGGGTCAGCGTGCCCGGGCAGCGACGTCCCCAACCGCATGTCTATCGAAAGTGACCCCTCCAAGACCAGTGCCAGGATAGAGAATGAGATCCTCAAGAATACCATTATGGAGTGGGGGGGTTCGCTAGAGCGTTTCCTCGCTGATATCAAGTCGGAGCCCGAACGTCGCGACTTTGGCCTGTCACAATTTGCGCTGCGTCCAAAGCATCCAAACATTTTCGACATTGTTTTACATCGATTCGCTACCAGAGAGCTATACAAGTGTCGGTCGACATGGCCCCAAAACAAACTCAACGAATTCTTCGACCAGCTGAAATCGTACTATCCCGGCTTTGCGGACGGATACTTAGACGAGAAGGAGCAACGCAAAAAACACAAAATCTTACTTCAAGAGGGGAGAGCCTTTGAATCACTGGCTAATGAGAGAGGGCTTGCTTGCCTCTTTGTGCTTCCTCGAGCAGACACTCTGTAGGTGTCCCACTGCGATGTACAGTGCATTTCTGACATTCAACCTAGGTATCAGAAGCTTCCCATTGACGTGGCACACGACAAGCGGAAGGAGTTCATCCAAGAACTTGACGATTCTGGAATTCGCGAGGAAGCAAAACCGTTTGAAAACCTCGCTAAACGCCTCGACAAATACTTCTCCAAGAATCGTGTTTTCCTTGAACATGTCCCCGATCAATGTCTCACCATAGAGGTAAACAATCCGAGGAAACGACCCGCTCCAGACGGGGATCTGCACGTCGCCCGAGGAGCTTGTGTCCATACTTTCAACAAGGCGAGTACTACTGCGCAAATTTTCAATTCCGCTAGCGGCGGCATTCAATCTCCAGCGCAAAACGAAGCCCTCGTCGAAGCACACATGCCAACGACGCAACCCGCGACCATGGTCTGGGCTCAGCAAGCACCGCCTGGGAGATGCAATCCACATGTCCTGTCGGGAGACGGAGGCCTCCATGATAATCCAGCGGTAGTAGGAGGCACGAATGAACTCTCATACTTCGACATGGAAGGGCCAACGTCATCTTGGCTACCTGGAACCACCAGTATTACTTCGATAACCGGCGTGCAACTCCAAATTAGCGGTAGTTTGGCTCTTCGACGATCGCACACATTGACGACATGCCGATGTCCCGCCGAATCATGTGGCCTGGAGAGTATGATCTCCCGGTTTGACAAGTTTCCTTTTAACACTCAATTAGCGGAACAAGCCGGGAGCAGGCTTGAGAACAAACGGCTTTTGCCTGTGGAGGGGAATGGGGAAGTCTACGCCAAAGTATTTCAGTACGACTGGTGCAAGGAGCACAGAGATCTCTGCGACTCCGTTGTCGACGACAAGCGGGTACGTTCAAGACAATCGGATGCCAAACGTTAAACTGACTTGGCTGTCTAGAAAGAAGCAATCAATCGTGTCATCAAGACCTACAATAAAACCATGAGCATGGTAGTCATTACGCTTGAAGCTCATAATTCGCTTTTAAACACTGAAGGGAATACAGCTCTCATCCTGCCCATTGATCAGCTCGTGGCTGACATCACCATCACCTACGGGGACGTACCTCAGAGAGTGGAAAGTGGATGGCGTCCCGGGTTGGGCTATCAACTTTATGAGGACTCGAAACTAACTTGTTCGACATCCATAACCTTTGTGATGATTTCATTCTGGGCAAAACCAGATTCTTAAGTTGTCTTGACGCAGGAATGCCTCGATCCGGTCTGAAACTCGGTCAGAGACGTAAAATAGCTTCGGGATGAATATGACGACCTGTCCTCAGCCCTGTACATCGACACCAGACGGATAAATACTTTTGATCCTTTGGTTCCTGCGTACGTCATCTGCAACTAGAGCAAAATTGAACGTCAGCGCTTAGAACGCAACAACTTAGATGCATGTCGTCCACTATTAGATCTTGAGTTCAGTTGAGTTGTATTCCTACTCGGATGTAGCCGCTATTTTACTCCGCAGCCATGCCCGGTTAGCGGGGCCTGGCAGACAGCCGACGCGCTCTAATGTTAATCCGAGACGCCCCACTTCGCCAATGCAAAACACTGACCAGCTGTTCCCAAATTCCCACTTTGTTCCTCGATCTCTATCTACATTTGGCGCCCACCTCATTGTGATCGCGGTTCCCTACTAATGCGACATCTCTGCTAGGTTCTGTCGAGGCCTACTACCTCATACATCGGTTCTGTGTACCTACAGTCTCCCCCCAATGCTTAGCTTTGTCTAGGCGGTGACTCAATCCTGAATTGCCCAAGGATCTCGGTCTGTTCCATGAATCTGATGGCTTTTACGGCTGTTTTGCGCTCGTTCAATACGACCCGGAGGTTGTGCCGTCCTGGTATGGCTCCGAGTTCCTGGCGTCGGAGTTGTCGGAACCGTCGGCATCGCAGCAGGATGTGTGATAACGTTTGTCGTCCCTCCCGGCATTGGCAGTCGGCGTCCGTGACGTCCGGCACTCTTCGGTTGAAGAGGAAGTCCTTGAGTCCAATCTTTTCCGTGCGCATCTGCACGAGAATTGAGCTTTGTCGCTTGCTCAGTCCCTCGTGGAGCTGGAGCGTCTTCTTGGTAGGTCTCGGTGTGTAGCGGTAGGAGGTTCTGCCTCGAGTTTCTGCTGTCCAGCTGGCTTGCCACGCCTTGTTCGCTTCTCTGTCCGTCCACGTCTTGTGCGTTGACCTGAGTGCGTATAGAGCTGCTGGCGTGTCTGCCTTGGTGCCCATGGTACCGTTCTCCCTCCAGCCTGTGGCTTCTTTAGCAGCCGTGCCACTATCTGCAAGGGTTTCTGTGCACTGGCGTCGGTGAGGGGTAGCCAAGACGGAAGCGGGTGGACAATGTTCCGGTGAAGTTTGTGGACATTGGTGGGACACCAGGTCGACGGCCTTGAGCGAGCTCATTGCGATACTGCAACATTGCCTTGAAAGCGCAAGATGGTTCAGCAGACTCGTGGCGTCTGAGCCTCAACGAAAGCACCGGGTCTGGCTCGGTGCGTCGCGCAAACTGGAACGGCGGTGGTATGGTGCCGCAAAGCTTTTTTTACCGGCGCTCTCGAAGCTACGAGCGGACCCACACGATCAAGGACGACCACAACGCCTTCGCCGCTTTCGAAAACACAGGCTACGCAATGAATGCCAGCGCAAGCAAACTACCTTACTTAGTGTCGACTGACGTCGTTCTTGATTAGTTTCAAGCGACAAGAACAAGATAAGCGGCCGGACCGATTCCCAGGACACATCGCACCACGATCGAATATCATATGGTAGCAATGAGTTGGATCAGTGGGCAGAGTTCGGGCTTCTGCCGGCGCGGCGGCTGCTTTGCATCTCTGCTCTGCCACATATTATCGGCTGCGGGTCGAAGACGAGTCGAAGTGATGGAGGAAAAGATACGGGGCTACGCCCGATGGGCATCAGCCCTATGATCGTAATTAAAAGGCTGCAGGGGATGTGCCACGGCGCGGGTCATTAAGACCGGTTCTATCGGATATACTCTTGTAGTTCGACAGCTCAACCGAGCGTAGCATCGCATAGGGAAGGTTATTGCCACCGTCGTTACCATCATCGTCGTTCCTGTCCACGGCGCACAAGCACAAGGCTCCATAGAAACCCCGTGGCATGACCAGAGCAGAATGTGACCGCTACACGCCGGCACTTACGCGCGTAGCGGTCTCTATAACCTCAACATCAACATCGAGGCAACAGCAAAGTGTCCTGAGGGCACAGGACAGAGCACTCATAGATGGGGTCAAGCGTTAGGGAGGCTGAGAGTAAACGGTCTCGACACAGGGCGATACTGCACCGAAAGAGCCGGGACAGCAGGGACACAATCAAAGCACATCCTCCTCAGCGGGCTTCAATGCCGTATCATAGAAAACGATCGTCAAATTATGTTGTGTGATGACTAACAAGAAGTGACCAATCCGAACCCGAGGTTGAATAGAACACCTTTCGATGAGCGCCTGTCCACTGTTGTCATGTTTATGATGCTGACGCTATCCTCTGCTTCCGGCTGCACGAGGGAACAGCATCATAGTAGACCGCTGAATACTGAACAAGGAAGAGTCAACAGAGCGTTTCAGGTCTCGAGTTCATCGAATCACTTACCTAGCGCAATCTCAGAACGACACAGTTTCTTCCTCTCCTTTTATAACGTTAATGGGCGTCGTTCCCGGTTGCGAGGTAGAGTCAGGCATGCTTGCGTCTTGCGTGACGAAGAGCTACTTGAGAGTAACCGGTATCTCAAAGTTCTTGAATCTGTGGTCAACTAGAAATACAACTAAGCCGGATCGGACACTCTCACTGTAGGTTTGGTGTTTTGTTACGGCTTCGAATGGATAATATTGCCAGCAGCGTCAAAGGTAAATGAGATAGAATGGAATGCTGTGCGCCAAATTTCTTGAGCCGAATGATGCGGACAGCTCTGGAATTTATAGATTTTTTCTGACCATACTGCTCATGTAGCCGGTCAAGAGAGTATGGCCACTTTCTCTCACAAGAAACTACGCTTGTTGTCTGGCGTTCGATCATGATTTGCCATTGACGTTGGCCGACAAGGCCTGCAAGGCTTCATGGTGAGCCCGAACTTAGCCCGCCTAGGCCGTGTTGTTGACCTGTCCGAGGTTCACGCAGAGGAGGTTGACGCAGCTCATACGCAGGCGGTACCTATGGCAGTGATGAACAATGCCACACAACGAAGGAGGTATAGATGATCCCCGTCGTATCCTTGCATTGCGGCCGGATATGCAGCCTACAATGCAGTCAACCTGGTAATTCAGAGTTAAGACTGTCATGGTGTCAAAGACTGAAAGTTGCATGTGGTACGGCCGCGTTGGTTGCTTGACTGGGCCATGGCGACGCAGAAGCCATGTTGCACGCATCGTCATCCAACGGCGAACCAACGGGATATCAAGGATCAGAAAGGTTGTTCATTCGCATGCAAGGAACATGAGCCCTTGTCTTCTCTATATTCAGACAACCATCACAACCAGTTTCCCTGAGGGTATGCTGATCCATCCAGCTTGCCCCTATCGGCCACTTCAAGGGCTAAATTTTGCTGCGCTTATAAATGTTTCTATCTTTCAATAGCACGCCATGAACAAGATTGGTACATATGCAGCTGCGTGCTTCTTCTTAGCCGGGGTAAAGGCCAGTCACTTATGTCCTTCATGCGTTCGCAAACTAGCCTATTATGCGACCGCTCAAGATCACGATTTTGGGTCTGACATCTGCAAAGGGCTTTTGGTGTGACATTGTCCACGACTTACAAGTGAGGACTGCCTGATTGAGAGACCGCAGAATGCAGGAACTGCCAACGCAGCCAGGAAGGACGGCATTTGGTGGCTTCAGTCGAGAATGTTCTTCTGGGCAGTTGAGGTGATAGGCAGCATCATGAATTTGACAATGTTTAGGTCTGAGAAAACACTGTAATTGATAGTAAAAAGCTTTATGATGCATCCAAGAATTCTGGAACTACAGATTCACGGCAAAGGTTAGGCACGTTCCTAACAGAGAAGCTACCGGCCTGATTCTAGATCTCAAAAGTCAATTCAACCCATTCATTTGTTACGCCTTTTTGGAGACCTATAGAGCGGCCATTGCATTTATTCTCGACTAAAATTAAATCCCAAATTTAAAATAGGCAACTGAAAAGATGGGAGTGGTTAAACCCTGACATCTCATCAACTAGAGGCTTCGATCCCCGGGAACGACATTTCACGTGGCCTGTCTCAATAATACCACATTGCCCCACATAAGAACAAGCAAAAGACGAATCGAAACTAAGCCCTAATGAGAAGCAGCCACTTTTGATGATCCCGCTTTGCGGAGTTCTCATTCGATAGCCCATTTTCAATAACCCATTTCGAAAACCCATTAGCCCCTGCGCGATTTCCATTGCTCCCCACCCTTCATCAGCCCTCTAACAATACAGACAGATCCCATTCTGATAGTCATTCTACGATAGCCCCTTTTCCGACACCCTCCATCGATAGGCCCTCCTGATATCCCATTTCGAACTCTTTCCGGATAGAAACCCGTCCCCATTAGCCATTCTTCATAGCCCTTCCCCGATACCCCCTTTTGATGAACTCTGTGTGGAGTAGGTCAGATCCCCTTCGTCAATAACCCTTCGCCAATAACCCTTCGCCAATGCCCCTTCGCCAATAACCCCTCTCCAATAACCCTTCGCCAATAACCCTTCTCCAATAACCCTTCGCCAATGCCCCTTCGCCAATGCCCCTTCGCCAATAACCCCTCTCCAATAACCCTTCGCCAATACCCCCTTTTGATGAACTCTGTGTGGAGTACATCAGATCCCCTTCTCCAATAGCCCTCCTCTCCTGCGTTTCAGCCTCACCTAGTGGGGGTTGGTGCCCGACCCCGCACATCGTGCTGTCAAATTGGTTTGGTTTTGGGTACAGCGTCTTTCTTTCTCTTGAACCTACCGATTTTTTCTCATGCCTCGCTTGTCCACGATCCGATTATACCATACTGATCGGTTTGGATCTCCTACTACGCTTTTGAGATAGTGTAACTTGGAAATCTGATTCGTTTAAAAGACTTCATGGTTGGTGCACCGCAACGGCTAGGAATTCTGCCTAACATTTCTTCAGGTTCTACAAATTCAAACTATCGACGACCCCGAATATGATTTCAGCGAGGCAGAAGGTACGGCACAAACAATTATTGGGAAAGGACAGGTGGTTACCTTCAAAGACGCCTTCATCTGGGAATACAAGACCGGACAAAAAGACCCCAAACCGATCAACGTATACGGGATTCAAACAGGAAAGACAACGGTACCATCGGGGACAACGATATATGTGGGCGGCAGTGGAGGTAAAGTCAACGTTGCCTAGGTCTTCGTTTGAATAATACATCCCTGATAAAAGTCCCCTCTCGCGTATCCATGGATACGCATAGCTGCGCCCCATCGTTAGCATCATGGGATATGTTCATCCATACACATTTAGTCTTGTCATGGTGTTTCTGAAGGTCAGTCTGGTACACACGTCCTGCTTGCACGGCCTTGAACGTCTGCTCACCCCAAAAGTCTCCCAAGACTTCTGGTATACAATCCCGCAAGACCACTTCAGGCTTGGGTACTATTTCAATACCGTTAGCGACGAAGTACCGCAGTCCTGCATGGATCTCCAGACAGATGCCAAACAGCTTCTGGGCAACCTCCTGCACTTTGTTGGACATTATTTCCACAGTCAGGTAGCATCCATATCGCGTCGAGTATGGGTCGTTTGGAAAGGACATGGAAATAGCCGCGACATAAGCGCCGGTATTGCACGGATCAGGTGTTCTCTTCGTGACACGACAAAGGTAGGTTGGAAATAAGCGTCGCATGTTGTCGAGCGGTGCGTTCACAAACGTGTGTTCGGTGTCATTCGGGGTGTCATAAGCGGTATCGTCCCCAGACCGCTGGTCAACAGGCTCAAGAGATGGTTGAGCGGCGGATCCGGGTCTTGTAGTTGTTTCTGAAGTGTCCGAATCTTCCGAGTTTTCCGAGTTTTCGGGGTTGATCTGAAGAGATGTGCCTAGAGATGAGTTAGACAAAATTAACTGATGTAGCTTGGAACTTACGAGGTCGCTTTCTCTGTAATGTCGGAGTCTTTAGCCTGTTAACCTTTTTTTGGAAACGCTCGAATAGTCCAACTTCATTCCTGGCCAACATGGTTCTGTTTAAGTCCTGGGCCAATTCTGATATCTGTTCGTCGGGCATGCCGTTGAGGTCCTCGACCAACTTTTTGCAATCTTTTTTGCCTTCGAAGGTATCCCCGTTACCAGCATCTCGTTCTGTGACGAAAATGGCGAGCCAAGTTGAACAACCAGCGGTTCGAAAGATCGCCCTTGCACGTGTGTCTGTCTCAGGAGCAGCCCAAGAGCTGAGCATCGGTGTTGTAATACGGTTGGCCTGCTGATATCGTTGGAGAAGTAGTTCGACACGATCTTGGGACAGATTGCTTGACATTATCGGATGAGGGGGTCACGAAACGGATTCGAAGGTCTTGCGCAAAGGGGTTTTCGAAAAAGGGAAAAGGCAAGGAGGAGATTGAAAAGGGGGCTTGGGAAGCGGCAAACGGGCAATGGAAAAGGATTTCGCATGCGTAAAAACCTGAGGCGTAATATTGCCAAGGCTAAAGGGGCTTTTGTGTCTAAACAAAATACTTAGTACTATGTACATAGTACTCACAGAGGCTAGATCGTTGGCAAGGGTGAGTTTGCCGCCGTCGGTCGTGGTGTGGGGTTCTGTTGCATTGCATTGCCAACAGGGCTGCCAGCGTTGGCCGAGCTTCACCAGGCTTACTTTGTTGCGAGGCTCTTTTACGAGGTTTCACTTGGTTCCAAGCGCTGTTAGCCTACATCATCCAAAATGCATCGTTCCATGAGCTTGATCTCGTCCGAACAGCCCTGACTGGACAGACAACTACAAGGGTGCGCGCGTTGGCATGAATTGTAAGGGAAATCGGATCTACTTTTGCAGCTTGCTGATAAAACAGCATCAGTCGGATGTTGGTTTGGTCGCCATCCGCTACGTCTGAATGACGAACAAAAATAAAGCACTTGGGGGAACTGGTGGTATACAAACCCAAACCTGGTACCAGGAGAGACAAAGTATAAGGAATTAATTGGGAGACTTTAGCCCAGCCTCTCGCGGTTCCTCACAACACTGCGAAGCGCAGGGAGAACCCGTTCTGCTGAACACCGTCGCCATCCCGCCGGTCCCCTATTGCAGACCATGCAGGCGAACGTACTCACTGGAACGAGCAACCACCCATCACCACAACCAATGCAACATGCTGAGGCTAGTCACTAACTATTTCGACATATACGTTGTCTTGACATATGCAAAGACTCCTGAGTTGGCCAGATGCAGTGTCCTTAGGACTTATCTTCTATGCATGCGTTGATTGTCCGACTTGTGAGACTGCCGGCCACTAGAGTTAGACCTGGGTATAAAGACAGGATATTGTCTTCTCTCAGCGCGCCACATAGGAATCCCCACGGATAGCGGTCACGATGAATCAACCAAGAAATGCCACGAAGCGCTTGCGCTGACTGAGCTCCGTTTCGTGTCTCCTAGCCATTATGTCTTGTCTCATGCTCAATTTTGCGCCCCTCGTGCCATTTGGGTGGCTGTATCATTATCTTCCGACGGTCGACCCAGATTACATCAAACTGGTGCTTCTCTAGCACTCAGTACTTCGATGACCTCCTGGAATCGTTGATCTTCTTCGTGCAACCGATGCTCGACACATCTGTCTCCGTTATTCTGTCCGACCACCCGGATCCCGACACGCGAGAGTTCTCCCTTGCAGTGGGTACAACATAAATTCATCTCTGGTCACGAAGATGTTGGGAGCCAGCCACTGTCAGCGAGTGGGCCCGACCATGGAGTAGGGGGTTTGTAGACTAAGTAAATCGCGAGTACAGTACCTTCCTCGCGTGGGCAAATTGGTTCCAAGTCCAGACGCTGTGACGTGACTCGGTGGGTGTGTAACTGCGTCGGCTGGCGACGCGGGCGACGTGACGCAAGTGCTTGTCCCTTAAACGCTGCCACAGAGAGCCAGAGCACATGCGCGAAGCGGGTGGTTGGACCAGCAAACATCTCCTTACCTGGAACCGCACATGTGGCCAGAGTGGTCCGAGCTGGGGGTGGCCCTCGTAGTGCGCGCATTGCTCCATCTGCGCCGTCCAGCATTGTGCATCGTCGCTGCGTCTGTCATTTCTCCGTTTCTCAGCGACTGGAGGTCCCACGATGGCGTCCCGATGCAACCCGGCGATTCGACGAGCCAATGGCGGCTTCCAATTGAGTCAATCCGACGCAGGTCGAGGGGAAGAAGCAACGACGTTTCGAAGCCACGCGGTCAAGATCGCGAACGTGGAGAGGTGCACATACCCCCGGAATGGCGGCAAGTTTACCTTGGACTACTCTTCGCGCCCTCACACAGAGCCTGAGAGAATCACCCTTCCATCGATCCGCCAGGTACGTCGAGTCGGACCGCGCTTGGTTTTGTGGTCGACATTTGCTGACAAGACAACATTAGGCCATCCCGGAACTTCAACTTCGCCTGCAGCCCCAGAAGGCCTCAACCACTAAGACCACTTCCTCCAACACGTCACCAACAGTCGGCTATGCCAGTGTCATGACGCCGCCCGAGTATGTTCACCTGCCGAACTCGAACAAGAAGAGGAGGCTTTCGATCGACGAGGAGCAGGAGAGCGAGAGACTCAGCTGCGTGCCGAGACTGTACGAGAGCCTGGCACGGGTTCCCCAACGGCACATTTCTCCACCAGCCCCGTCCCGCTCTGCCACCAAGAGCTGGACCGGATCTGCGAGAACGAGCCCGTACATTTCTTCATCAGGCATGCCATCCATGAGGTCCCCGGCCATGGAGGTCCACGAGCGATCCGAGACCCACCCAACACTCCCCAGTCTCCCGCCCGTGAACTTTGAAAGAGATCCATTCCCATGCAACGCGCCCGTGGTCACTCCCAAGACGAGTTCCAGCCTATCCGTTCTTCTATTGGCATGTCGGCAGGGCCCATGATGGAGCCAGCACTTTACCGCACCAGTGGCTCTGCATACGGATACCACCACCCCAGCCGGGTCCAGTCTCTATCCCTGGACGCCATTCACACCTTTGACCGCACTCCTTTCTCGGCTGCTGGCAACGGCCACGACCCGGAATTCACGCGCATCGGAGAGCTCGGCGCCATGGGGATGCACGGCGACAGCAAGCAGCACAAGCGTCGCGGCAACTTTCCCAAGGAGACAACCTGCAAGCTGTGTGCGTGTTTCGACGCTCACCTCCGCCATCCGTATCCCACCAAACTCGAGAAGCAGGAGCTTATGCGTCGGACCGGTCTGCAGATGAGTAAGTCCAACACCCTCCCCCAGCTCCCCTAGGCTGTAATGCTCCGGAGCCGTTAGACTCTGGGGAGTGGCTGTTTAATGAGTGGGCGTGTTTGCTTGGTGTCAAACGCTAATTTTCGTCTGCCTCTAGAACAGATCTCTGGATGGTTCGCCGAAGCGCGAAACCAGCTGCGGCTCATCACGATCAGCAACACTCGCGCCCAGTTGACTATGTCCAACCGCAGCGGCGAGAGCAGGATCCTCCCGTCGACAGAGCGCGGTGAGTTCGATGACGGAAAGCGCTTCAGCGTGCCCCTTAGCGAAACCGATGTCTTTGACGAGGACCTAGATAGTCTAAAGCACCAGAGCTCGGCGCAAATTAAGAGGGGAAGCGTCTGAGAGCGAGAGGGGGAAGGACAAGAGTGCGGAGTCAAAGAAGTGACCCCGCCGCCTCATCCATTTATCATCAAAGACAGAGGAAAACAACCCACAAGCAAACCCAGACAAAGTCCAAAACAAGATACCTTTGTCATTATACCGGGAACATTTCACGCATATTTCATTATTCAGCGACGCAATACAATCGCAAGACCCATCACACGTCACAAAAATCGGCTGGTACCAGGGGCAAAAAGCTTCTAATCTCTTCTGCTTTCACGAGCTCTTTCCTGTACAAAAAGTAATATCGCATGGGGAATGGATTAGACAGGGGCGTCCTCTAATACCGTCATTTTCCATTTCGATCTTTGTGTCTATGAGGGATAATGTTTGTATGTATCTTCGAACACGAGGAAAATGGTCTCCTCGGTGGGGTTCCTTGCGGATGGCCAAGGGCGAGAGGAGGCTTCCACTCGCTCACGACAGGACTTGGGAAAAAGATGGGAACGGGAGGCTATAGGACAGACAAATAAGTATTAAACTTCTGTTAAAAATTGGTTTC
Organism: Colletotrichum destructivum; assembly: GCF_034447905.1. NCBI lineage: Eukaryota > Fungi > Ascomycota > Sordariomycetes > Glomerellales > Glomerellaceae > Colletotrichum > Colletotrichum destructivum. Next base: position 835,263 of record NC_085906.1, read on the forward strand.
CTATTGTTGTTGTTTGTCAAGGGGGAGGGAGGGAGGTGTTTATGGGCGACGACGGGTATCATTCTGATGTCGGCCGAATCGGAGGCTCCCATTCTCTCTCTCTCTCTCACACCACAAGATACGTATTGGTGCAGTCGTTCGGGTAAAGGCTATCGAGTTTCGAAAGGTCAAACGATTGGCTCGAGAAAGCCGAACGGTCGGTCAAGCTGTTGTCGGTCAGGAAAATTGAGAGAGGTCAGTCGGAGAGACGGATTGATCAGCCCCTATGTACTGTACGTCTTCAGGCGGTCACGGTTCGAGTCTCAATGTGAAGTTAGCGATGCTGGGGTATCACAAGACTGTTGCGTCGAGAAGTGAGAAGCGAGGTTCTTGACGCGAGCTTTCGCCTCGTGGAGGAGGGAAGTGACATGCGGACGAAAGTGAAGAGTGGAAAGTGGGTGAAGTTGACTTCGTTGGGGGGGCTGTCACGACAGGGCGTTCGGCGAAAAATCGAATCGTTGGAGGGTGGGTCAGATTTAGTGATGCGATAAGCAGCCAGATCTTGCGTGTGTCGACTTGACCTGAGGGGCAACAGGGGCGTCTGCGTATACCCCTTGTCGGATAATGCCGTTCCATTGTACAGGGTATCCAACCCTTACACCCCCACTGACAGTACTTCTAACAGCCTGCTGGCTTGATAGTCAAATTCTATTCCATAAGTCATAAGCTTATATGTGGGGGTAGACACAACAGGGGGCCTTTAGTCACCCCTTGTACTCTCAAGTACGATGTATAAACAGGTTAGCCATTGGACGTCCTCGGGCTACCTGTACATCGTACTTGAGAGTACTGTGTACGTCGGTGAGCGGCGGGGCTGGCAGAGGAGCAACGTGCTGGGTGCATTGCGACCACCCATGTCGCCCCAAAACTGTTCTTGCACGCCACATCAATCGTCAACAAAAACACACCCCGGACCTGCTACGATGTACTCCGCGGCGCCACCCCCCTTTACGAGCCGGGGGGAGTGTCGAATTAGGGTGTGCTTGACTCAGCGGAACGCTACTTCGCTCAGCAGGGTGTGCCTTTGGTGAGGTGGGGTGCTGCTTAGAGAACAGCAATTTCTGTCGACGCGGGGTGTGAGGATTCGATCTGCAGTCCAGCAGTCCCAGCTGAGAAGGGACAGAGCGGAGGACTGTTGGCCCTGGCGCCCTGCACCCCTCTGCGGCCCATGCTCGACAGTGACCGAGCGCCAGATCTGGCTTGCATTCTCACACCACCAAGGGCTGCCGCCTAGTCTTGATAGGTTGACTTCCTCATTGGTCTGCACGTTGTTCCTGATCGAGTAACTGCACGGGACGGTATGAATGTTCAGGTGGTGACCAACATAAAAACAGATGAGTGACCACATTTCACACCACTCAGTCTACAGCGCTAATTCCTCGCGCATAGCGGGGCGCACAAAAGCAGGCGTGCCATGATTGGCTGTGTGGCGACACGTTCGTGGCGGTCTGGTGGAGCACCTTCCGCAAAGCGGAGAGAACCGAGTAATCTGGTAAGCAAGAAAGGGCTGGAATGGCAGGTCTCCAACTACGTATCTGAACACGGCTTATCCCATCGACCGCGAGAAGGCTGCAGACCCACTGTTTTCTCCGCACTACTTTATCAAGTAGAAGCACACAGTGCATCGGCAAATCTCTCTATCTTTACATGTAGAGCAACACTACTTATACCTTTGGCGCAGGCAGTTTTACTCAAGCATAAGGTACTATACAGAATTTATTCCAGGCAAGTCTCTATTTGGCTGCTACCCCGCACGTGCAGCCTTCTCGCGGTCGATAGGATACTGGCTTTCTCTATCCCGGTGGATATTAGACAATCCTCGCCAGCATCCTCGTGGGTCTTGGATGGGGTAAGACGCTGCTCCTTGGGTTCAGGGACTGAAGTGTCGGAGGGAAGCTCCTCGTCTTTCAACAATTTCTTGACCTGCTCAGAGAGAGAAGAATACCGGGCGAAAGCCAACACGTCGTGCTTGAAAAGATGATGAGCAAGATTGGCGAACACCGAAACTTAGATGGCAATGCGGCCCAAATCGACCTCCCCACGTCGCCTGGCTTCCAAGAGGGCGATGATGTCTTCTGCTCTGTTGCCAGTTGGCAGCTCTCTCAATCAGGCTAGGGGCTTTTTTCTTCACCTTAATGTCTATTGCCATCGGGACGTGTCAACCAGCCTAACAGCTCAGAGAAGCTGATGTGAAGAAGTTGAAAGGCAAGTAAAGCAATGGTGCGGTGGAAATAATAGCCAACACACACCACGAGCAGCAGGATTGTTCCGGAAATCTCTGCGACAATGTTGCAGACAGAAAGGGACATACTACATGTTTTTGATGGCATTCCGACGGATGCAACATTGCTGCATAGTATTTGTCACATTACCTTCAAAAGCTGTGTCTGCCTTGGCAGTAAGTGTGTTCATTACCTGGCCCCATCGTGGCCACATTTACGCGCCCACGCCTGTATGTCGATCACCTTGCATTTGGCCCTTTGATAGCTCTACTGGCCGAGGGGCCCAGCCACACCCTGTCTTGACAGACTCTTGGTTGTGCCATACGTGCATGAACCAGGGGAGGACGCAGCCGGTGTAATCAGTCCAGAGATGGTTGGCATGGGCAAATCAATCACAAGTTTTAATGGTTTCCAGCTTTCCGTGTTAACGGTTTGTCGCATTCTGGGTTACGTGGCTAGCATTCCAACGGAAGGTCCGTGCACGGATGTGAAATGTGATGGATTCTTTGCCAAGTCCACGTTCCGGTTTGGCGCGCAACGCCACGGTCGTCTCTTGTCGCCCCAGCACCTGACATCCGTATCGATGTAACTGTTGGTCGAGACTTCACAGCACCAACAAACCAATCAAATTATTGACAGGCTGGGAACAAAAAAACCATTTTGCAATGGAGCTTTGGTTACGCCGTACTTGAGCGTGTCAATTGAATGGTTTCTCTGGCACCTGTTCATTTCTAGCTTTGGCTGCAAATCAGCCTCAAACTCGGACTAACAGGGGCCCCCACTTGATCTTCTCCTCCACAAGAGCTCTCCACACATCCTTGCATCCGGGGAGACATCCGGCTTGGGAATCCTTGTCTACCTGACCTGTCTGTTTGGGCTTAGATAAATTGCTTTCCAGGGGGGCGTAAAAGTCTAGACGCAGGTGACACAACTCACTGCACACCATCATCTGAGGACTTCCGTTGCTGAGCGCCTTTGAGCAATCTAAGCCGCACACACCCACTTAACGAATCCATTGCGTCTTTTAGCCTTACTACTGTGAGTCAAACTGCTCAGCTCAGACCCATGGCCAGAAGCTTGAGGAAATATCCAAGTACCAGGGAGCTGAACCGATCGGGGTTTGAACTTTCATTGTTAGAAAGCCTTCAACTTTAGATGGTCTGCGGACAGGAAAAAGTGAGTTGACAAGGCTAAATACTTGATCTGCAAGCACAACACCCGTTTGGTGATTAATGATCTACTTCATATTGACAGTACATCAACAACCAACCATACTCAGGATGTTCACAAAGTCGCAAAGCCCTTTAATGATCCTTGCCGTTGCTGCCTGATGGTCAAGAAAGTACTACGCATGTGGTTGGGTGCCACGTATTAGTGAGCAGCGCGTAAGCAACGAACCAGTGCATCATGACCAGGCTGTCTGACATGGGTTATCTTACCCTGAGGCATAATCACATAGGTCGGTTGGACTGTCACTTCGTAGGCCAACGCCTACCTGCATGAAGTCTCTCGCGTTGCGCGCACTCAACCCGACTGGGTAAGACTGACACACCAAGACATGATCATTTCATTCAATAAGCTACTTAGTCATTGGAAGAGTCGATGAAGTATAGGTTGGATCGTTGGGTATAAAATGTCGTTCGTTTCTCCTTCCTCTTGTCCGAAAAATGATTATCCATCATCACCTTCACCAGCATCAATCTCACCTGCCTCAAATTATATCAACAATCATCCCAACTCTTCAAGGTGAGTTTATTTTCCCTCGGTCGGCATTCAACACTAATATCCTGTAGATGGCTGCCAAAGAACATCAAGAACTCGTCGACGGCTGTAACTTTTCGGTGACAGATCCACCCCGCAAGAATATTCAGTGCGCCAATACGAGTTGCCAGTATTATCATTATGCAATGGGCCAGTCGGCTGAGTCCTGAGTAGACGAGACAAACTACTCTTTTTCGGCCATGGTCATGTAACCTTTCACAAATGAAAGAAGCAGGACGCTGAAGGTCAAAATTGGGCCAATGGAGGGATTAGATGGGACGGGTGACTTTCCATTCTCTGGAGTATCCATCTCCAAAACTGTGGTTTATTAAAGGAGGGGGTGTTTGTCAACAATAAACCAAGCCAGTCCTTACCGATAACTACTGCTGAACCATCCATGCTTATTGTGCTCCTGATTGATGCTTTGCGTCTGTTGTAAGACAGTCTCTACGGTCATGAAAGCACCCGAGTGCAAGCAATACATATCATTTTCATTTCTACAGGACCTTCATTGTTTCACTTGCTGCGGTTGTGCAGCACAGACTGGAGGCCAATCCAGCTACTTGGGCTTGGCCTGTGACGTTTCCTTATCATCGGTATTATTCTGTCGATATGAGTGTTGACCGGGAAGAGTGCGCATCATGCCAAATAAACCTCATCGACCCTTATAGAGCCCCGCTGCCCCGACCCTTTCCAACTGCATAGGTTGGCAGCTGAATTGCCCTAGCGCTCAGCATGTTCTTTCGTGTGCTCTCCGTCGCATCCCTCGTGACTGTAGACGGATGCATACCACTCTCCTTGGCCCCCGGTAAGTGGATTGACAGGTCCGATGTGATACGTCTCCCTCTCTTCAATAAAATGGGCCGCGCTTAGAGATGGATCCTCGAATCAGATGCTGTTCCAGCTAGCCTGAACTTTGGCCGCCCGCCCGGCAGACGACAAATCAAAGCAATCAATGCATCCTCTCCCACTCTACATAAGTCACTTCTTTTCTTGTACCCGATCCAGATGAGTAGTCCCATGCTTGATCCCTTTTTGAATGCTAGGGGTATGGCACCTCTCCTGCGACTTCAGATGACGTCTGCCGTGAAAGCTGAACGCAATAAGCAATTACAACCAGCTGCCCCATTGAGCCAAGTTGAAAGATAACGCAAGCTCCATACTAAGCCCTATCTAGGCACACGCTAGCCCCGTTGGTAATGGGGATGTAAACAGACGCGACTGTTCCCACTTTACCACAGGTTAATGAACGAAGACGCAACCGCTTCGGGCTTTGATGAGGTAAGTCTCATCGCATGCAATTGCAAGCCGCAGATCAAAGCACGAGATAATCTTCTCGCTAGGAGTCTATTGGTCCAACGGTCAATAGCGTATCAAGAGTGCCTCATTTGACCTAGCCTGATTGACATGATAGGGCAGTGCTGTTGGTCTTGCGCTTTCCGTACACCATAGCAACCGAATAACATGTTGTCCGTCCATTGCAAACCATCGTTTTTTGCTCAGGCTAGATATTTGAGAGGGACAAGAGTCCGAGGCTAGCTCAATACCGCATTAGCGACCGTTGATCTCTCTGCAATTTTGTTATTTTTACGTCTTGCATAGTGACCAATTAGTGCTCCTATGCTACAATCGGCACGATTGTTCGCTGTGCGCCCTGACTCCACAGTGCAGAACAGGAGATGTAAGACAAGCTTCTTGTGACCGAATCTTTTGCTCTGTGGCGCAATCGGTTGTCCTGACCCGCTCGTTACATTCCAGTCCCAAGCTTGCATTCGTGTCAGTGACCAGAGGTGCTTTCATCTCTCAAGTGACACCGTTGAGTGGAAGTTTGATCTTTTTGACTGCACGAAGCTATGTTAAATGATATCATACTGAAAATGGGCGATGAACAGTATTTGAATCTATGTATTTCCTATGGAAACCATCTGCTGCCAAGTCAAGAAGTCGAGTGCACGACGGCGGTAGTGAACCATGCGCTTGTTCAGCTCATCAAGCTCGGGCAGGTAGGCGACTCCGCTGCGTTGCCGCTCCTCTATTATCCTCTTCACCTTTGTTTTCTCTTTGTCCAAGACCTCCAATGGCCAGATGTAATGGTCTTTGTCGAGAATTTGAGTCGGAAAGAAGTCTTCCTGAAGCAAAAGCATCTGTATGAGGCGTCCATCCTGGTGATTCGGGCTGCGGTCAGTGACTGCGTTTTGAATGCCCTTCAGCAAAATCTGTTTGAGAATCAGCTGGCTTGTCTAGGTGCAGGTGGTCAATCTTATTCCGGTCTACCCACCTCCCATGTCTGCGAGTTGGGTTGAATTCTTGCGCTCCCTCTGCGAAGCCAGAATAATATCATCTGTTGCTGGGTCGTCCATGGCCCCATGACTAGCTCGTCAGGAATGGTGGCGTGGGGATGCACATCGACGTAAAAGTTGAGAGAAGGTTTGACGCCATTGGTGCCATATTGAACCCAATCATATTCGAAGCAGCCGGTTGATTCAAAATGGCCAAAACCACCACTCCGATTATGTGTAGAATGGTAACAGTGCTTGGCGTCCTCATCCTCTAAGCTGACATGAGTGTGTGAAAACCATCGGTCGCAAGCAAAACGTCCGGCCCAAACCCGCTGCGCTTCGAGAATGATGTCCATACTCAGCCATTGGCACGCCAAAATCCCTGACTTCAAGAGAGTAAGCAGCTTTCATCCATCGGTTATCTCACTAGGGCGAGAGGGAAGCCAGACCTGAAACTTTGGGTCCCCAAAATATGACTCAGAGACAAAATCGAAGCACCAAGGAGTCGTTGTGTCAGCTTGCATATCGGCCCTCTTATTATGAACAGTTTTGATCTCTTGTCTGTTGACTCCAAAGCAGCAATCCCAGGTAGGTTGGAAGGCAGCAATAAACAGCCTTACAAGAGTGGAGCGGCCTGAAAGGAGGCGACCGAGGAGGGGGCTGCAATGTGGAAGGTTGAGATTCTCGCTGAGGACGAAGATCTGCTCCATGATTTCCAGTGGGATTTGGCGCTCCAAGAGCGATTTACGCTTGCTGGCCAGCCTCTTTGCACGTTGGGGGGCGTTTTCTTGATTTGAGATATGACGAAGAACAGTTGCTGGAGTTGTGGATACTATGAGCGAGGGACCGCTGCGCCTGCCTCTAGCTCTAATAGAAGTCAACTTCATGATATCTGTTGGTAGGGTCAGGTCTTTCGTATGTTCTGATCTCGATGACGGTGGTGCTTTGTGATGATGATGATGATGATGATGATGTATTTAACGTCCAGAGTAAAAGGGACGTGCCGGGCGGTACCGACATGGTCTATCCTAATCTAAACTATTTTACAGGCTGCCGTCTTCACCTAACGTTCCTGGTCAATGACTCGGGCAGATTTCGGAAAAGAAATTGGTCGCCTCCATCCATTCGCACAGAAGAGAAGCTCCCTGCGTAGTACCTAGCAGAAAATCTATGCTTGCCTTCGCCATACGTCGGCGGAGATGCCGCGGGGTGGCCTTACGGCCACGCTTGCAGAAGTAGAAGTGTACTGGGGTTTTGCGTCTTCCGCAACTGCAGTGAAGTAGTGCGTCTTGGTGGGCAAATCTCTCGTGGTACGCTGCAAAGTCTCCATGATGCGATCTTGCCGCATATAGCCTTCCTAGCAGATGCCGAGGAAGGCGAAGTTCGGGGGGCTTGGGATGAGGACTTATCCCAAGGTCGGCATACTGCCGAGGGCAGATTGACGGCCATCTCCTAGCGAAAGCCTGCAGATCGGCTGCTCTGGACTCCCGCTTCAGGTGCGCCAATGTAGGCTGTGGCTGTGATTCTGGGGTTTGTCTGCAGGCCTCCTTGGCAAGAGCGTCTGCTTCCTCGTTTCCAGCTATTCCCGTGTGTCCAGGGCACCACCAAATGTATACCCTGCCAGGCATCGTCCAGCTTGTCCGTCCTCTCTGTGCCCAAGAGGCGGAGAGCTCACTAAAGGCCCTAAACCTAGCCTGGCTGCTTCCTGGGCTCCGGGTGACGAGTCTGGCTGCGACTGCGAGGTTATCGAGGCAGATGTGAACATTGTCTGCCATCCGCGCCGTGGGAGACCTCATGGCTTCCAGTAGGCCCCGGAAAGCGGCTTGCGCTTCTGCGTCAAAGACCTCCGTCTGGTGGCCGAGCGGCTCTGATCCTCGGAAGATCTGCCGTGTGGCCTGGTACCCAACCCAGCCTGCTCCGGCGGCGGTTCTGCTACCGTCCACCATTAGGGAACCGTCAGTATAGACAACAATGTCCCGCTTTGAGAATGTTCCCAGTCTACCTGTAAAGGCGGTGGCCAGTTCATCCTTGGTCTTCCTTGGTTCATAGCCGACCATGCTCAGGGCTGTGTGCCAGTCGGCTGAGCGCTCCCAAGGCGGTAGCTCTAGCGGGTCGATGTATTCGGCATTTCTCTCGATAAGGCTTGCCATTCGCCGCAGTCTTGAGTCCGGTCCGGGCCTGTCTCCGAGCCTCGTTCGGAGGGGGTGTCGATCGTCAAGGCGATGGATCCTTACAGAGGCTTTATGGAGCTTCGCATCTAGCATCACCTCTGCTGGGGGCAGGGCAGCTTCACGCTGTAGGATCAGTACAGGCGTCGTTCTATACACAGGAAGTGCAGCTCGAATAGCCTTGGCCTGCGTAATATCAAGTTGGTTGAGTAGGCCGTTGACCCCGTTCGAGGCGATGTGCCCATTCTTGATCCGATTCCTGCCCGGCCACCATGCCTCTGATGCATAGTACTGAATGGGCAATACGCAGGAGGCAATAGCACGGCGCAGCAGGTGTGCCGGCGCGCCCCAGGCGGTGTTCCCTAGTCCCCGTAGTCCGTTGACCACTTGGCATGCTTTGGCGCAGTGGCCTTTCACATGGTTCTTGAAAGTGAGTCTCCGGTCGAAGTGGACCCCAAGCCACCGTAGTGAGGCCCCTTGATTGACGGCCTGAACTGTGTGCTGTCTCCCGTCCAACAGTCTGACGGTTATTGGCGGGTTTGTATTTTTTGGTCTCTTGGTGAAGTGGATGAGCTCGGATTTATCGGTGTCGAAAGTGATGCCCTCTAACGCCCCCCATTCTTGGGCTTCTTCCCATTCTTTCGCTAGCAGAGCACAATTGTCCTCTAGTGAGGTTGAGCTTGCCATGATGGCAATGTCGTCGGCGTAGCCAAATCGAGACCGCTTCCTGCCTGGATGAACAGTGCCCAGCTTGAATAAGGGTTCGATGTAAAGCATGAAGAGGATGGGGGACACGGGCGAGCCCTGTGGTAGCCCACACTCAAGGTCGAAGACGTCCCCCATCTCTCCGTCTAGTCTTATTCTTGCTCTTCTCCCGAGGACGAAACTCGAGACCCACCGCACGAGGTTCTCCGGCCATCCTTGGCATCGGAGGCGTCGGATCAGCCTCCCTGGCAGCACAGCGTCGAAGGCCCCTCTGATGTCGAGCGTAAGCATAGAGGTGACAAGACCTCTTTGCCAGGCACACTCGATATCGTGGATGGCCGCGGCGATGAGGTCGCTACACGAGCGGAGGGGGAGGGCCCCGAACTGTTGGTCGTGCAGTACCCGGAACTTGACTGTGATCCAGGCAAGCCTTCTTGCGACAAGTCTCTCCAAGCCTTTTCCGAGCACAGACAACAGCGCGATTGGTCTATACGAGCGCGGGAGCGCCCTGTCTCTCTTGCCCGGCTTAGGCAGGATGACTAGGATAGCTTCTTTGAAACAGGTGGGATGCCAGCCCTCGCATACGCATCCGCTGTAGAGCCGGAAGACGATATCCTCGATAACGGGCCACGCTGTCTTGAGGACGGCCGTTGTGATTCCGTCGGACCCGGGGGTGGTGCTTCTCGCAGAGAAGATTGACGTTTGTACCTCGTCTTTTGTAACATGCGGGAAAGGAAGATTGGCTTCCAGGCGAGGTCCTGGGCTCTCTGCTGGTATGTCCGTGGAGATAGCAGCATTTCTGAGGAGGACGCGGGCGAACAGATCCCGCTTCTCCTTCGGCTGTGAGATGAGCGCGGTTGGATTGCTCCCATCCCGGAGTGGAGGGGTCTGGAAGGATCCCTTAGCCTTCTGCCACCCGACCATTTCAAACACGTCTTTGCCAGTGGAGGCTGCGGCGATCTTTCCTCTCCAGTACGTGTCCTTAGAGCGCCGCAGCTGATGGAGAAAGTCCTGTTTCAGAGCGTCCTCCTCGTTTCGCTCCCATTGACAATCTATTCCCAAGGCGCAGAGTCTTGCCACAGTTGCTCTCTTGGTCGTGTAGGCTCGGTGTTTTCGCCTGCAGTTCTCGTCCCAGTATGGTCTCCCAGGTCCTCTGCCAAGCGCACGCCTTGTAGAAGCCGTAAGCGCTTCTACAAGGCAATCTGTGAGCTGCTGTGCTAGCATGTCCAGAGCCTGTGGGTCTCTTGCGTTGCTTGCAGTATGGCGCATGGGATGTATATTTCGCTGAAGGATGTCGAGGAAGAGCTTCTCGTCCATCGTGTCAAGCCGGAACCTCCCCGGGGTTGGGTCGACCGGATCGGTTAGGGCCAAGGGGACCCGGGTCAGCAGGCTTTCGTGGTCTGACGTTGTGTGTAGGGACGTTTCTATGCTGGTGGATGCCCCGTGGAGGCTGCCGGACGCCCAGCATAGGTCTAACGTGTTGCCGTCCTTATGTGTGGCTTCACCTATCGGCGACAGGAGGACAAGGCCAACGGTTTCTGTCCATTCCACCAGGTCATCAGCGTCCGAGGAGCTGGTCGCCTCGGGTTGCCAGGTCCAATGATGGAGGTTGAAATCCCCCGCGACCAACACACGTTCCTGGTGTCCGGGTTGCCAGGCTGTTATGATATCCCTAATCGCTTGGCCTGGTCGCAGCGAGCCACAAGGGGCGTTGTACACGTTGATGACTGTGAGAACTTTCCGCTTTCCCGCCAGGAGTTGTAGGAAGAGCAGGTCTGTGGATGGGCTGGGCAGCGGGCGTGTTTGTACGCCCCGTAGTCCCGTTCCTCTGCGGAGGTAGGTGAGCACCCTGGGTCTGTCTTCAACCCAGTTGTCCACTGGGGTGAAAATCTCGAAACCCGGGTGGCATCTTGTGAGCCTTCTCTCTTCCGAGCGGATAGCGGGCTCTTGTAGTAGCAGTATGTCGACATGGGCCGCGTAGGCTAGATTCAGTGCCGTTTCGTGTGCGAGTGGTCGTCTGGCCACGTTCGCCTGCATGATCTGCAGGACTTTAGAGGGCCGCATTCTCCTGATGTCCCTCATTAGCTTGGTTGCAGTCCATCTCTTCTCCTCTTTCTCGGGATTGTTGATGCGACTGCTGGGTCGCAAATCTCCATGATCTCTCTCCCTCGGCTCGGATGGCCCGTAGCTGTGCCTTGTTCCTCCTCTGGACTACGCCCCTCACCACTTTTGGTCTGATAGGGCAAGTCACGTCAAAGGCGGCATGGGGCCCGTTACACGACGGACACTTAAAGGGGCAGTCACAGCCATCGTAACCCTCAGTGCCGCCGCAAGGTGCCCGGTGTTGTTCGGTCGTGTGGGAAGGAGAGCTGCACTTGAGGCATCTCTTCCTTCTGGTACACGTTCGTTCGTTGTGAAAGCCGCCGCAGCGGTGGCATTGGGGAGACCTCTTCTCCTTCGGAAACTGCAGGTTGACGAAAACGCTGGCCCCCATCAAACGGAGGCGCCTTGGTAGTTGCCTTACGGCTTCCGCCTTGAACCAGGCTGTCACCGTGCCTAGCCTTTCGGCTTCGTCTTTTCTGGAAAAGTATGCTTTTTCGGGCTTGAGTTTCGTCGTGGCCTGGATCTCTTCAAGGAGCTCCTCGGTCGTGATTTCCAGCTCAGTGTTGGTGAGCAGGCAGTGTCTGGTGTAAGGGACGTTTGCGATATAGGCCCGGATCCAGGTGTCGCGCTGCTCGACCGCCTGTGCCTGGAGAAGGGCAGCAATCTGTTCTCTGTTCTCTAGCAGGACTTTTGCCCCATCTGCTGACGATGGTAGGAGTGCTAATCCTGTCTTGACATGGTCGATCCCCTTGAGGGCTTCTCGGGCTTGGGGACTTAGCTTTTCACGAACGAACGCGTAGATGTCGTAGGCTCTCTCGTTGCGGAGCGGGCTTTCAGGTGGCAGACGTGCGAAGATGCGAAGGTCTTTTGAAGCCGCCCGGTTTGCGGCTTGTTTTGCTGGCGTTGGTTCATGCAGTTTTCTGGTAAGCGGCTGGCTCGCCACCATCGCGTAGGACCGAACTTGGGGCGGCTGGTTCTGGGCTGTGTGTAAGGGATGCCCTTGGAAACTCAGGGCGGATTCGCTGGGTCCTGTGCTAGCAGCATGCATGGACCTTGCTAGACCGCGTTGGTGCCGGTCTGAACGCTGCTTCTCTTCCTGAAGCTCTTTCTCCAAGGATTCGATCTTCATCAAACAGTCTTTCAGGAACTGTGCCCTTTCGGCGTCCCGTCGTAGGAGATCCTGGACGAGGTTTGAGAGCTTGTTGATCTCGTCTTTAAGCTCCGCATTGTCTTGGTAGCTGACTTGCTCAACCACTCTGACCTTTGCGGTCGGTTTCCGGACACGTCCAGACCGTCGAGATGTACTGGCGTCCCCGTGAACGGTAATCGATGGCCCTGCGTCTAGAGAGACGGCCATGATGGTGAAATTCAGCTCGCGTGGGCTGATGGTGAGAAATGATAGTGCGGTGGGCCGGAGCCCTCTATGATCTTAACAGCTACTAACAGTGGATACCTTGTGAGGAGAAAGTTCTCTGACAATAAGCTCAAAGTACGAAGTGGCGTGGTGCTTTGTGTGAGGTCGGGGAAAAATATAGTCAAGAGCAAAAATGGAATTAGTCACGTGCTGGTGATAGCTGACTACGGTTGGTGGGGTTCCCCCCTGATGCGTGTGATGCCAGGATTTGACGCCGCTTTCGATGATCAATCTCCTATCTTTACTCTCAAAAGCGGCTATCCGGCTGCGGGGCGCCGATAAATAACTAACTATGCTCATTAGGCATCAGTTCCACCCTCACTGCATCTTCCACGCCTTGACATGTTGTGGGAGGCAGCTTGAGCTTTCCTTCCCAAACAATTGCTTCGTGCAGAAAACCCAAATCGATCCTGGTCACCGGCATCATATATCCCGAATACACATACAATGCCTAATCACTCTTCCCAAGAAGGTCAACAACTGCCGGATGCCTCCTCCTCTCTGCCCAATTCAGTGGCGTCCGCTGACGATCATCTTTCGAATCTACAACGACCCTATCATCCCTGAGGAATGAGCCGACGATGAGAACAAACCCGTTAGCTGCGGCCCAAGACAAGGGCGACCGTCCGCGATTATCGCCAGAGTTAGGATTAGTTCGGTTGTCTGCGAGTAGCAGCTTCACTGCCTCAAGATTCCCACTGCCTGCTGCCCACGACAGAGCAGTTCGCCCCGCATTATCAGATGAGTTCGGATTAACCTTCTCATCAGCAAGCAGCATCTCCATGACCAGAGTCTGGCCGTATTTTGCTGCCCAAGATAGCGGTGTACAACCGCGGATATCTTCGGCATCGGGTTTGACTCTGTCCCTTGAGAGAAGTAACTCCAGGACAGGGGCGTGGCCATGCTCTGCTGCCCAAGACAGCGGCGTTCGCCCTTCTTTATCCTTGGAATCAGGATCGACCTCTTCTTCTGTGAGTAACAGGTCAACGATCGTGCTGTGTCCGTTCTCCGCTGCCCGTGATAGTGGCGTTCGTCCGTCGTCGTCCTTAGCATCAGGAATGACACCGTCCTTTACAAGTAAAAGCTGAACAACCTTGGTATGTCCATTCTCGGCTGCCCATGATAGCGACGTCCACCCACAAATGTCGTTCGCGTTCGGGTCGACTCCATGCTCTTGTAATATCAGCTCTACAATGAGGCTGTGCCCGTTTTTTGCCGCAAGGTGCAGAGGTGTTTGTCCGCCATCAACCGCCACTCCTAAAGCGGCTTCAGCCTTCAATGAATTTTTATAAGTAGCTTCTGAACCTCGCTCTGCAGCCCACAGCAATGCCGAGCTGCGCTGAAATTTTGTGTTATGCCGGTAAAGTTCGGGATTGAAAAGGGCGTGGAACTGGCGACTCGTTCGTGTGAGCGCATTGAGTGTGTATGCCGAGTCGAACTTCTCTACTATGGAGTTCAAAATTTCAACTGGCATGTCGTGGAGCAACATCGTGCTGCAAGGCATATCAGCAAATGACGATTGATAACGCGAACTCATTCCCTCCTGCACTCTATTCTTACCTCAGTATTGTCCAAGGTCACGCTAAGAGCGGTACCATTGTTTGAACCTTGAGGCGGGTACACATCATCTAGACTTAGGTTTTTAATTGACGATAGACATGGTCGCCGTTAGGCAGCAGTGTCACATGTGTAGTGGGACCGTTGGACGGCGTCGTTTAAACATTAATCCGGACTACCCCATTTTTCTGGGGTCAAAAGTTTGAGGAGAAGGAATTGCCTACGGATTTTGCGACCGGCTGCTTCTTTACTGCACCTACGCTTTTTGAAGATTTGACTAAATTTCTTCCGTTCCTCCTCGATTCCTGCCTCAACTCAGATTGGTGTCGGGCCGTCTCTCTTGGCCTCGCCGACACCATGAACATCTCTCAACCCATCTCTTCATCTGTCGAGACGGTCGAGTTCGCATTCCTTACCGAAGAAGAAATCAAGGCTATCTCCGTCAAGCGCATCGAGAACGACAGTACCTTCGACAATCTCCTTAACCCCGTCCCCGGTGGCCTCTACGACCCGGCTCTTGGATCATGGGGGGATAGTCTGTATGATGACCGCCATTCCCTTTTTCCTTACCTCAATTGACTTACATCTTCTCTTCACAGTTGCGCCACCTGTAATCTGAATCAGTCTTCATGCCCTGGCCACGCCGGCCACATCGAGCTCCCTGTTCCTGTCTACCACCCCGTCTTTCTCGACCAGGTCCTTCGCCTTCTCCGATCACAATGTGTTTACTGTAAAGGGTTTCGCATGCGCCACCGCGAAATAAATCGCTACTCGTGCAAACTTCGACTCCTGCAATATGGTCTTCTTCACGAGGCTCACCTGGTTGATGCCATTGGCGAAGAACTAAAGGGTCTCGCCCTGCCCGGTGTGCCTACCGACTATGAGAGCGAGGCCGAAGAAGAAGGTACTCTCTCCGTGGACAACGTCATTGGCGCGAGGGAAGCCTACGTCCGCCAGGCTCTGAAGTCACACAAGCTCAGCCTCGGCGAAGTCAGGAAGGGCAAGCACGAAGGCGCCATCGAGATGCGCAGAGAGCTCATCAAGGACTTCTTGACGCAAATCACCAAGCCGAGGCGGTGCGACAACTGTGGTGGCATATCGCCTGCCTACCGCAAGGATCGCTTCGTTAAGATCTTCGAAAAGGCCCTCAGCGAGAGGGATCTTGCTCAGATGGCCCAGAGAAATCTGCATGTCAAAGACTCCATGGCAACAACAGCTTGCGCCCGTAAATCTAATCCAAAACGCGCCGCCGCCGGTGCCGACGACGGCGTCACCGACGTGGATACGACTTCAGCCAATGAAACCGACGTTGAAATGCGCGATGCCAGCGGTGACGAGCAGGATTCAGCGGATAAGGAAGAGAGTGCACAAGCCGACGCTGTTGCGATCGCTCCCGGTCAGCAGCGCTACATCAGTGCAATGGAGGTTCGCGCACGCCTACGGGAGCTATTCGAGAAAGAGCAAGACATGATGTCACTGGTGTACAACTCGAAACCGATCACCAAGAAAGCCGCCAAGGTATCGGCAGACATGTTCTTTATTCGGACCATTCTTGTCCCGCCGAACAAGTTTCGGCCCGAAGCCCGAACCGGCGACTCTCAAATCTCCGAGGCCCAGCAGAACTCGCTGTACAAGATGATTATGCGGAACTGCAGCAACATTGCGAGAATACACCAGAGCGTTGGAGCTACGGACCAGTATGGAAGACCGAGAAATATCACCGACTTACATCAAGTATGGACAGAGTTGCAAGAATCTGTCAACTCGCTGATCGACAAGAGCAAGAACCCTGTCCAAGGCGCAGCGGCCAAGAGAAACGAGGACGGCATTAAGCAGAAGCTGGAAAAGAAGGAGGGTCTCTTCCGAAAGAACATGATGGGAAAGCGTGTCAACTTCGCAGCCCGAAGCGTGATTTCCCCCGACCCCAACATCGAAACCAATGAGATCGGCGTGCCCCCTGTTTTTGCACGCAAACTCACCTATCCCGAACCGGTCACAAGTCACAACTTCAGAGATATGCAGCAAGCCGTTGTTAACGGGGTCGACAAGTGGCCCGGAGCAGCTGCAATCGAGTACGAGAATGGACAAATTATCAACCTTCGATCCAAGTCTGTCGACGACCGTGTGTCACTCGCCAACCAACTTCTCGCGCCAACCAATTACCAGATGAGCGGCATGAAGAGCAAAAAGGTATACCGACACCTGACAAACGGCGATGTTGTCTTGATGAACCGTCAGCCGACGCTACACAAGCCGTCTATCATGGGTCATCGAGTTCGTGTGCTGCCCGGAGAGAAGACTATCCGCATGCACTACGCCAACTGCAACACATATAACGCCGATTTCGACGGTGATGAGATGAACATGCATTTCCCACAAAACGAAGTCGCAAGAGCAGAGGCCCTTCAGATTGCCGATACGGATCATCAATATCTGTCAGGCACGGCCGGCAAGCCCCTTCGTGGTTTGATTCAGGACCATCTTTCAGTCTCCGTTGCGCTCTGTAACAAAGATACCTACTTTGATCGCGACTCCTACCATCAGCTCATCTACTCGGCTCTCCGCCCGGAGAGTGGCCACATCTTTGGCGAAAGGATCGAAGTTCTTCCACCAGCAATTATCAAGCCCAGACCCAAATGGACAGGCAAACAGGTCATCAGCACAATCCTCAAGAACATCAAACCACCCAATGGAGAAGGCCTTTGGATGAGTGGCAAATGCCAAGTCAAGGGTGAACAATGGGGCAAGAGCCATATGGAAGAGGGCGACGTTCTCTTCCAGGACGGTCAGTTCCTGACGGGCATTCTGGACAAGGCCCATCTGGGGCCCAGCTCGGGAGGTCTCATCCACTCTATCCACGAAATATATGGACCTAGTGTCGCAGGCAAGCTGCTCAGTGGCATGGGCCGACTCCTCACCAGATACTTGAATATGCGGGCCTTTACTTGCGGTATGGACGACCTGTTGCTCACACCGGACGGCGAGGCTGCCCGAAAGGACGCCTTGAAGGCAGCCAAGAACATCGGTCTTGAAGTCGCAGCCAAGTATGTCTCACTCGAGGACAAGACACCCGACAGCACGGACGCTGAGCTTCTCGTTCGCTTGGAGGAGGTCATGAGAGACGACAGCAAGCAAGAAGGTCTCGATATACTTGTGAATCAGAGCTCCCGAAACGTATCCAGCATGGCCATGTCAGCCTGTCTCCCGGCCGGTCTGGCCAAGCAGTTCCCCAAAAACCAAATGCAATCGATGACAACCTCTGGTGCAAAGGGAAGCCAAGTCAACGCCAACCTGATTTCCTGCAACTTGGGACAACAAATTCTCGAAGGCAGGAGAGTTCCCCTCATGGTTAGTGGAAAGTCTCTGCCCTGCTTCAAGCCTTTCGAGACGGATGTTCGCGCTGGAGGTTACATTGTCCAGCGATTCTTGACTGGTATCCGGCCTCAAGAGTACTACTTTCATCATATGGCAGGTCGTGAAGGCCTTATCGACACTGCTGTCAAGACCTCTAGATCAGGTTACTTGCAAAGATGCATCATCAAGGGTATGGAGGGATTGACAGTAGCATACGACTCGACGGTGCGTGATGCAGATGGTACGCTAGTGCAATTTCTCTACGGCGAGGACGGACTGGACCCGACAAAGCAAAAATACCTTACCGACTTTGGCTTCGTTCTTCGCAACGTAAATTCCGAAACCGCCCAGCTCAATTTTAGCAAGGACTTCAAAGAAAAGATTGCTAGCAACAAAGACGACATCCTCAAACACATGAAGAGCGCTGTCAAGCACGCCAAGCTCAACAGCTCCGGAGGCAAGGACCCCATTATTTCCTTGGTCAACCCTGCAAAAGTAGCATTCGCTACGTCCGAGAAGTACTACGAGCAAATGGTCAAGTACATCAAGGACAATGAGGACGGTCTCATTCGCGACAAGTCGCATGCCCCGTCTGGCCTGGTTAACACACCCACCGTCAGCAAGAAGTCGGCGGAGCTCGTCTTCGCTGCCAAGTACATGCGATCACTTGTCGAGGCTGGTGAAGGTGTCGGTATTGTTGCCGGTCAGAGTGTGGGAGAGCCCTCAACGCAGATGACACTCAATACCTTCCATTTGGCTGGTCACTCGGCAAAGAATGTCACCCTCGGCATTCCTCGTCTCCGCGAGATCCTCATGACAGCGAGTCGCTCCATTTCAACCCCGGCCATGACTCTTCCTCTTCACGAGGAGCTTTCCGCTGCCAAGGGAGAAGTCTTTGCAAAGTCGATTAGCGTCCTGCCCCTGGCTGACGTTCTCGACACAGCAACCGTCAATGAGCGTGTCGGCAAGGGCAGCAACGGTGCTCTGGCCAAGTTCTACGATGTACGACTCAACTTCTTCCCCGCGGATGAGTACACCAAGGCGTATGCTATTGACACATCCGATGTTTTCGACACGATTGAGAAGCGATTCCTAGATCACCTTTTGAAGATCATGGGCCGCGAGATCAAAAAACACCGCAGCTACTCCACTTCTGCGACGCCAAATGTCGGTGTCAAGGCGGGCGTTGTAGAGATGGCGACCGGCAACAGTGACGCGAGAGCTGTTAACGACGATTACGATGCCGATGACGATGATGGCGACGGTGACGCTACGAATGCCAAAAACAAGGCGAACCGCGAAGAGGCTGTGTCATACGGACCCAACGACGATGAGGATGATGCGATCCAGCGACTGATGGCGCGTGAGACGTCGACGGACGATGAAGAAGGCTTCGAGGGCAGTCTGGCGCCGGAGGCCGACAAACAGAATTTGGATGACGACGAGATAGTGGGGTCTGACCACTCCTCAGAAAGCGACAGCGGCTGGAGAGCGGATCGGATCAAGAGACGGTACCTTCGTGTCACCAACTTCGGCCACGACGAAGCGGGAGAGTGGTGTGAGTTCACGCTCGAATTCGAAGCAAATACTCCCAAGGTGTTGATGCTCAACATCGTGCAAGCCGCCGTCAAGAAGTCAGTTATTCAGCAAATTCCTGGTGTCGGCTTGTGTACGTTTACGGCGGATCACAAGGTCACGGATCCCAGCACAGGCGATGAGGTCAAGGTGCCAGCCATCTACTCATCAGGATGCAACCTTAAGGCCATGCAAAAGTATGGTGACTTTATCAACCCCAACAAGATTATGACGAATGACATTGGCGCCGTGTTGGACGTGTACGGTGTCGAAGCGTGCCGAAACAACATCGTCTTGGAGCTAGCAGGCGTCTTCAGAGGTCATGGCATCAGCGTCGACAACAGGCACTTGAACCTTATTGCTGACTACATGTCACGTAACGGCGACTACACTCCCTTTAACCGCAATGGCCTGCGCGGCAACGTCAGCCCCTTTACCAAGATGAGTTTTGAGACGACGCTGGCCTTCTTGAAGGACGCTGTGCTCGACGGTGACTGGGACGATCTTAAGACGCCAAGTGGTCGTCTTGTTATGGGCCGCTTGGGGAAGATTGGCACAGGTGCATTTGACGTCCTGACTACTCTACCTACTCACCATGTGTCATACAATGTTGAGTAAACCAGATCGTTTGTCAGTGGTTTCTGTCTCAATTCTCATTGCTCTAGGGCCCGGGGTTTGCTAGGATTGTTTTTTGGGCCAATGTGTGTTTTTTCTGTGGTAGGTATGGAATTGGTAGAGAAGTTAATGAGTTGAAGGTTAATCAATTCGAGTTATCAATACACTTGACCACGCGATTACTGCAGGAGAGCTGACAGATCATTTCAGCCTCCATCCGGTTGATAACCTCTCAACATAGTAGTCTCCACGATACGAACCATTATAGCCGGAGTCACTGCGGAAAGGTTTGTGGCTTTGCTGCAGTCCCAAAGGCTGTCAGCAGCTCGGCGAGAAACGGCATAGTGGGTGTTGGAGGTGACGTCCAGAAACCCGCTGCGGTTGGAGACGACCCGGAGCCTGAGTCGTTTTTCTTCACTCTCGGTCCGAGGTCAGAACAGACCCCTTATAGTGGACAACTGGCAGCGATGGCGTATACATTGCGTAGGTCGTTGCTGGGCGTCACTTGCGAGAGGATCACGATAGTGACATGCAACAAGGCGGCGGTGCTGACGCTAAAACGACCCCGTCAACAGTCTGGACAGGCATATCTACGAAGCATCTACGACTCAGTGGAAAAACTTCGAAAGGAACACAACACCATCACTGTTCACTGGAAGACCACAAGCGAGGAAGACGAACTGCTTAAGCAAACGAAGACCCAAGCGCGCGAAGCCACCAAAGAGGGAGCCACCCCGCAAGCGCAGTTTCCAGCGATGAAGTCAACGACACTCAACTTGGCACGATCAAAATGCTCACCGGAACGAGTGCTTCCCGAAAAGGTCGGAAGATACTCCAAGAGGGTCGACGCGGCCCTGCCAGGGAAGCACACCCGCCAACTCTACGACAAGCTCACTTGGAAAGAAGCGACCACACTTGCGCAACTCAGGACCGGAATAGCAAGACTGAATGGATATTTACATCGAATCGACGCAGCACCTTCAAACATGTGTGGTTGCGGACAGGCAGCAGAGACGGTTGAGCATTTCCTTTTCCGCTGCACACAATGGACAACGTTCAGAAGCGAGGTGCTCCAGTGCACAGAGACACAGAGAAGCAATCTATCCTTCTATCTGAGAGGCAAGATCCTATTGGACAACGACAAATGGACGCCAAACATGCAAGCGGTTCGAGCGACGATTCGATTTGCGCTGGCAACAAGCCGGCTGGACACAAGGCGATGAGAGACGGAACCGGAGGACCCCCCTAAAACACATCAAGCCCGGCATAACCCTAACCACCTAACAACCCGTGCGACAAACAGCAGGCACTGCTTCAGCCGCCGTAGATAGGACGTTGAACACTTGGAGAATAGGCTTCAAGGTGGCATGCTACTGTAATAATACAACTAAACCACGGGAATCCGAAGCGAGGCGGCAGATATGGGGGAGTAAGCAGGAAACGGAGACATCGCTTATGGGCTTCAAGGAGGCAGAGACATAAGCTCAGCAATGTACATGTAGTCAGCTTTAGTCGCCCTTTCGGCTTCGCCGCCGGGCGTAATAAATTGTGTGTGTGTGTGTGTGTGTAGCAGAACAATCAAGACTCCCAAAATAAGGCCAAGAATGTCCACAACCCAGAGCCAGAATCTCGGAGCTAGATCTGGAGTAACGTAAACTAGGAGCAGGAAATTGATATAGCGGATAGGGGGCACGGCGAAGAAAATTGCTCCCTGCGTGGCTAGGATAGTGACTCCTAAAACAACAGGCTCTCAAGATGAAATTGCAGCGGCGTCGAAAGTTGACTTCTGGGTCACGGCTTTGGAACATGACAACTGGGATCCAAAAATGAATTTTAGGGACAGGGACGTACTGTAGTAGAGTGGTAAGAGTCATCGTCGGATGGTTGAGAATGCCTTCCATGAAAGGTCAGAGCCTGCTCCTCCAGGAGCTGGATATGGTCAGTGCAGATAGAACACATCGTAGAACAAGAAAGCTCCTTGTTCCATGGCTGGGAAGACTCTAGACCAAAAGCCAGAACCGGCTTCCGCGACGTAGTTACAGATACGTTAAAACTGGGCTTCCAGGCCATGGGTCTCCAATATATCAATAGCAGCCAGATATGGATCTTGCAGTCACCGTAAGTGGTAGAGGAAGAAATCTCCTTGCTGCGTGGCTGGGAAGACCAGCCTGAACCAGCTTCTGGCAAGAGTCAGATGTGGAGCATGTAGACAGGGGAGGTGGTGGGACAAGGAGGACCCTTGTTGTGTGCCTGGGGACAACCTCCACCAAAAGCCAGAACCAGCACCTGCCTCATCGTTGCGGCGACGTTGGAACTGGATCTCTAGGTCTCGACATTCCATTCTACACAGCAGAGCAAGATCCTAGTCGCGCGGCTGAGGAGTTCATCTCCCGAAGCCGGAATCAAAAAGTAAGAAATGGCTTTCCAAAAAGGCCAGATTTGGATCTTGCAAACAGGGGACATGACTTAGCAAGCAAGATCCTTGTCGTGTGGTTGGGGATATTCTCGCTCCAAACTCGGCCGGTTGAAGGGAGCTGGAAATGGACTTTGCGGACATAATGAATGGCACCTTACAAGAGCCATATCCATCTCTTTTCAACATGGGAAACGGAGTGGTCAGTAAGGTCGTTGGTGTGTGGCTAGGAGGACGGGTCAAAACTGACTTCTGGTAAGAATTAGATACGGATGCTGAAGACAGGGGATCTAGGTAAGCAAGCGAGATCCTGGCTGGGCGGGCCGTGCACCAGTCGCCAGAAGCGACCACCAACAACGTGATTGCAGCGGCATCCAATGCCAACTTCTGGATCTCGACACTCCAATACAGTGGATGAAGGCAGATACGGATCTTAAGAAAAGGGCACATGTCGGTATGCGCAGGGTCTTTTCTTATAGGATTGAGAATCTCTACCCCCGAGAGTCGAAACCGGCTCCTAGAAGGGGCCCGGTAAGGGTTTTGCGGACGGGTGATGCGCTGGTGCATAAATCAGGTTATTCCCATAGTCTTCGTTTTTCATAATTGTTAGGTAATCGATGTCGATTCGATGCAATACGGATTCTTCCCATCCCGGCCGAAGCGGGGTTCTGTCTCGTATCTATCCGTTCTCACCGGTTCGTGCATATTGTAACTATGCTGATAAGCCAGTTTTGGCTCCCTTTTACATGTTATTGACACCCTACCTCTATCTATGGGCCTGTCAGTCGCTGTATGACAATTATTATCTGGTGTTTCGTTGCCCAGTAAATAACAATGCATCCACAAATATTGGCGCTGGCTGGATTGTACTATGTAGAAGTGAGGCTTTGCGTGCACGGGTCACAACACTCCGATGGAAGGGTTGTGGCCTGTGCACCAGCATCTCAGTTGGACTTCACCGATTGCACCTGGCGGTTGACCTGGATGAAATTAACCCATCGTGATGCATCGAGAATAGGATGCAGGCAGAGACAGAGAAGCGTTGTGGCAGTAAGAGCAGCGCGGAAGCCCAAAATGCTTCGCAAATAGCGCAGGTCCAGGGCGCCGGACTCGCTGAGTTCGGATGGGCCACCCCGCCGGTGGCACAGTGACGGTTAGTCAGGGTGGCCAGCGGAATATGCATATATGAGTGAGCAGAAAAGAGTGTCTTATTCGTACTAAAGAGTGGATGGTATCACCACGGGCTTGTGGGCCTAATGCTATCCTAATAACTGTTCCAGAGCTAGGGCCAGGTGGAAATGACAGGCTGGCCTGTTTAAGTACAGTCAGACCATCCTGGATGGGTTATGTCCATGACTCGCATAGAAGCATGCATGGATTCTGTCACACCCCCTCAGAGAAGCAACTGTTGAAGTTGTGTCTCTGGATAAAGCAGAGCTTTTGATAACTGACGATTAGCGAGAGCGACAGAAGGTAGGGTAATGTAGTGTTGAAGACCCAAGATTGGGATTTCCCTTGATCAAGTCGTGTGGTGTTGTGACCACTGCTGATCTGGTCTGCAGATCATCCTACCCAAGCATCTAAGCTGCCTGAGCTATCTCGGCTTCTCTGAGAGCCTTGACTTGTTGCTCAACGTTTGCCATACCTAGCTGGGCTAGAAATCGGCAGTGCTTCTGAGCTGGCAGTGCTTTGGTGAGTCCGTCTGCGACCATCTCATTGGTTTTGATCCAGTTGAAGTTGATGAGACCACCCCTGACTTCCTGACGAAGCCAAAGATTGCTGATATTGATATGACGAAGCTTGCTAGTCACTTGAGGTCTCTCGGTGGTGAGGAGTCTCAAGGTTGCTTGGTTGTCGCACTGGAGAGAGTAGTCACCATCAAGATCAAGCTGAAGTTGTTCGACTAGTCGGATAGTGGCCTTGTATTCCTTTGCAGCTTGCGTGAGGGCGACCAGCTCAGCCTCAGTACTCGAGGTAACAACGCGACGTTGCTTAGATGACCTCCAGCCAATAGGGCCACCAAACATCATCATCATATACCCTTGGGTGCTCTTGCGAGTTGCGAGGTCGTCAGCAAAGGAGGCATCTGAGGCACAGAAGAGAGTTCCTGGTCCTTGAGAGTTGTATTCGATCGCGAGATAACGAGTATGATCGAGGTAGTCAAGGCAAGCGTCGGCTGCCTTCTTGTGGTTGGCTGATGGGTTGGTGAGGAATTCAGAGAGTCTAGATGAAGTTCTAGAGATGTCTGGTCTTCCAACGACTCCTGCATAGTTTAGGGATCCAATGAGTCGCTGGTAGTGATGGATTTCTGCTGTAGTTGCTTGCTGATCATTAGGAACAAGATTATCGGCAGCCATTGGCGTCCCGGTTGGCTTCTTCCTCTTGTTGGCTCCGAATTCGTCACAGACCTTGGCAATGTAGTTATCAAGGCTGAGCCAAAGCCTGCCAGCCTTGCGGTCTCTGATGACTCGTATGCCTAGAAAGATGTTCATTTCTCCCATGATCTTCATCTCGTAGATCTCTTGAAGTCCCTTGACGACTTGCTCGGCCATCTTTTCGTTTTTCTTACGATAGATCACCGCAATATCGTCAACAAAGAAGAAGACTAGGACTCCCTTGCCAATGAGGATACAGTCGTCCTCATCAAGGGGAGCAAGTCCAAGTCTCTTGAGAGTGTCGGAGAGGCTCTTCTGCCACAAAAGAGGGCTTCTCCTCAGACCATAGAGTGCCTTGCGAAGGATGAGGCAGGATCCCGGCCTGCTGTAGCCCGGAGGGAACCAGACATAAACCAGTTCATCAAGAGTAGCGTTAGTGAAGGCATTTACAGCATCAAGCTGCATCGTCTCTAGGTTGAAACGTGCCACAAGGGCCATCACGCTGCGAAATGATCTTCCAGCGAGTGTCGATGCGTAGGTTTCCAGCCCATTGAGTGGTTGAAGATCTCCTCTAACACAGATCCTTGCTTTGAATCGCTTGAGAAATCCATGCTTGTCGAATTTGTAGGTATATACCCATTTGAGAGGAAGAATTCGATGGATCTTCTGATTGACGTCTTCCAGTCTGGTAAGCTCGAAGGTGCCCTTCTTCCAGACTGTTCGATATTCCACGTTCATTGCCGCCAGCCACTTGGGCCAGAACTTGTGCTCTTTTGCTTCGGAGTATTTCTGGGGAGGTGAGGGGAGGTCTCTGCGATGAATTTGACCTAGATCATGAGCGAAGTCGTCCCATCTATCCTTTTCCTTGGCTGAATCGGTCAATTGGAAGAAGGAAGATCTGATTGATGAAGATCTATCCTTAAGTCGGCGAGAGGATCTTGTAGCTGCCTCTGGTTGATGATTGGTTTGACCAATTGGCGTTTCCCGATTGTAAATAGAGTTATTGCGACTTCCTCTTGGTCGTCCTTTTGGTCTCCCTGTACCTATAGTAGGAGGTGGAGCATCCGAAGAATCAGCGACGTGGATTGTTGACTCAGCGGTCGTTGCTAAGGATGATGATGAGGTGGAGGGCGAGCGATCCTGAATTGCAGTATCCGGAGTGGGTGACTCTTCATGGGTTGTTGACTCAGGAGTAGGAGGGTCCTGAATGAAAGGTTGATCTGAGTCTGAAGTTGTTTGTAGTGACAGTTGCTGAGTAACTGTCTCTTCTTCTGGGTCTGTATAGGTTAAAACATGCTCTTCCACCCCCTCAACTGAAGGAGTGTGTGACTCCTGAAGTTGTGTTCCTGGAGAACCAGTAGGAGTAGGCAGTTGAGGCTCTCGCTGTTGGTCGAAGCACTGTTCCCTGGCATCCCTTGGTCCAACTGCAGCAGCTGAATGATGCCAGAGGTCTTCGTCATTCCACAGTCGTGAATCCAAGGGGAGATCTTCACTCTGAGGATCAGGAATCGGAATCTCCAAAATAGAGAAAACTCTCTCTAGCTCCGTTCGATGAAGGAGACTGGTATCCTCCTGGCTGGGGTCGTATAGCTTCGTTTCGTCGAATGTGACGTCCCTAGTCCTCATGACCTTGTTGATGGCTGGGACCCAGATGCGATAGATGTTGGTACTGTCATAACCACAGAGATACCCAACGTGGGCTCTAGGCTCGGTCTTTTTCGCCTTCTCTTCCCCTCTAAGGTATGTTGCAGTGAGCGGGTAGGCCTTGCAGCCGTATCGTCGTAGATGAGCAAGTTGGGGGAGCTCAGCTCTCTGATGAGTAGTCCAGGGCCTAGAGTTGAGCCAAGAATTGATCAATCCCTCTGGGGTTTGCCAAGCGTGCCTCTTGCGGGGCATTCTGTTGCTGAGATAATTTGCAGCTCTCACAAGTTCAGGGGCTAATTCCTCTGGGAATCGTGATTGATATCGTAGGGCCCTGGTGATCTTGAAGAGAATCTCACCAGCCTTCTCTGCTGGATTTTGAGCCCCAGTATAGGCTGCAGATCGCTCAATAAGCTTGCCGTTATCTGCTGCCCACAAGTCGAAGGCATTTCGAAGAGCTGTTTCCCAATCAAGGCGAAGGATCGAGAGTTTGAAGTGGTATTGTTGCTCAAGAAATGTGGCGATCTGAATGATCGCCTGGAGTCCCTCCTTACGAGAATTGAGGAACCGGACCCATGTAAACCCACTCCATTCGTCCCTTACGAGCAGGACGATCTTCTCACCATTATAGGTCCTTCTCAGTGTGAAGAAGTCTATGGAGACGTAATCTCCTGGGGCGGTCGGATTGTGGTCAGGCCTCCTTCTTGAGACTTTACGAATCGCCTTGCCTGTGCTGCAAGCCTCGCATTCGATGGTTGTCACCCCCTGAATCTTGATTCCTCGGCTGGTCTTGAGCAGATGCTCAAGAGCTTTTGCACTTGGATGGCCGAGACGTTCGTGCCAGATCATGGCCTCTGCAATGGAGGGCGTAAGAGGATCCCTGGAATTAGGTTGACCTCGCTTGGCTGCAGGCTGGGCGTCTGAAAGAACGAAGCTAACGTGTTTATCGGAGGTTGTATTTGCTGGGACTGACGTCGTGGTGTCATTGTTATTAAAGGATGAAGCTTGAGCAATAGTTGAGTCATGATTGTGGTACTCCAGGAGATATTGACCATGTTTCCAAGGTGTGTGATACAGGACCTCTCCTGTTCTGGTCTCAAGTCCTGGATGGCGAACCGTGAAGATCAGGCCTTTTTCCTTCAGGGGCTCAGCTCCAATGAGGGTTACAGGGTAGTCTGGGCAATACCAGGCATCCCGTACGATAAACCCTTTCTTCCTGAGACCACCTTGGTTAGGGCGGATCTTCATAGTCCCGCGAGCGATAGCTGTCATTCTTCCTCCTCCAGTAGTGAACTCTGTTGAATGGCTGAAGTCTAGATCCTTCATTCTAGAGCGATCGTTGCAGATGTGGAATCCAGTCCCAGAGTCGACGATAACACTGTTCCGGAGTGGAAAACCAGCATATAGACTTATTGCTGGAGCGCTGTTTGGGGCAGCATAGAAGGACGAGGAATCAGAACTGTGTTCGGTGTCCCTATCGGAGTCTGACTGCTCTTGGTTGAAGTAGGAAGAACTTTGACCTGCGTTCTCCTTGTACGGTGGAGAGGAAGATTGAGTAGCCGGCTTGTCTGACGAGGCTGACGAGGAGACTTTAGCGTTGTTGAGTCGCCCCTGCGCCCTTGGGTTCTTCTTAAGCCAGGCCTGACCCCGTTCAATAGCCTTCTTGTTCTGAGGATGGTTTGGGTCGTAACTAGCCTTCCTCTTCTCCGGGTTGAAGTGAGGACAGTCAATGACCCAGTGTTTTATATAACCAAGGCAAGCAGGACACTTGGGAACCAGTATCTCGTTTCTTTTCCCTTGTGACTCTGTTGGATTGCCCTTCTCATCTTCTCCTTGCCAAGTGGCGAAGCTGGATGCTTTGGCGTCTCTGAAGAGCCAGTCAGGATGGAAGGACCTGACCCATTGACGGAAGAAGTTGGCTTGTTGAATTCCAGCACATTTCTCTCCTGTCTTAGGAGGCTTCTTTATGCCGTTTTGGTTGAAGGAGAAGGTAGCAGTTGTATAGTAGCTGGGAGCGAGTGGCTCTACTGCCTTAAGGAAGTCAGCAACTTGGGTGGTTGGGTCAAGAAGCGCTGGAAGTCCAACGTCAACGACCTCATCCATGATGTCAATGTAGTTGCTGAGCCAATCAGACAGCTTGGATCGCTTGATTGAGCCCATGTGAGCTTGATAGCGACGAAGAATGAGTTGTTGCCTCGCGTAGTTATCCGGGGCAAGCTCGTCCCTGAGAGCGATGATCATTTCTCTGAGACTCTCTTTACCACTGACGTGGTTGATGTGTGTGTTTGAACACTATCACCGACGCTTTAACCACACCGAAGCTTTGCTAACCTGCTCCTGCGGGGAGGCAAAGGAAGTAGATCATCTGGTCTACTGCCCAGCGACCCTGGCGAGGAGGCAGCAGTGGCCCACCCTCTACCCAACTGGTCCGCTCGACCCCATAGGACCTATGGGGTCTCTTGAACGATACTTCAAGGGACTAATGACTGACCCAAAAGGCTTTGAGGCCTTCCTGCACGTGACAAACTTCTTCCGGAAGATCTGTCCACGCTACTAGGGAACGGGCTTCGGCACGGGATCTAGACAGCCAACTCAACCCCTAAAGGGAAATAGACGGGAAGCAATGAAACTGGGGAACCAGCGGGAACCAGGGACAGATAGAAGGCATAGTAGCCATCAGGCAGGATTTGGAGGACGAAAGGAAGGGCGATGTATGAAGTACATAGTCCTAGCCCACGGCTCTCCACGCCACATACCCTTCGGGAGGTCTGCGACAAGGGTTCCAACCTTGCCGCCATGGCGTTAAATACAACAACAACAACAACAACAACAACAACGTGGTTGATGTACTGGGCCTCAACTGTGGAGGTGACCCAGGAAAGAACGGCAATGATGCCTTTGTTAGCCCTTTTGTAGTCTTCCATTCGATCGGCATGTCTGGCCTTAGCCAAGGCAAGCTCGTTGACGAAGTTCTCGGCTTCAGGGCTTGGTTCAGTAAGACGGGGCCTGATGTTCACCACTTGTTGGTCTGGATCTATATAGTTCCAGACCTCATGGATCCTAGCCACCAGCTTGAGGTTTCCGTACCATTTGGTCCAGTCAGCGTCAGAAGTCAGCTTCTGAGTGACCTTAGATGACTCCATGGTTGAGGAAGAGGCAATTGTAGCCTTGTGGGGTTGTATCGATATCGTTAGGATGGATCGATTGCCTATAGAGAGGCAGAGTTGTTGCTTCCGTTGAAGCTGAAGATCCTGGCCTGTGTGGCTGCAGGATTGGCGCTGGCCAAAGGAGACTGAATAGTCTCAAGAGTTGCAATGCACTTGATCGATTGATGCTGTCTGAGTGACAGGTCCTTGCCTCTTGGCTGAAGGAATCAATCAAGACGACAGTTGCTAGAGTCGACTGGGCTCATAACTGACGGTTAGTCAGGGTGGCCAGCGGAATATGCATATATGAGTGAGCAGAAAAGAGTGTCTTATTCGTACTAAAGAGTGGATGGTATCACCACGGGCTTGTGGGCCTAATGCTATCCTAATAACTGTTCCAGAGCTAGGGCCAGGTGGAAATGACAGGCTGGCCTGTTTAAGTACAGTCAGACCATCCTGGATGGGTTATGTCCATGACTCGCATAGAAGCATGCATGGATTCTGTCACACAGCCCTGGCAATCAGACCGCTTCCTGTGTTATAAGCCCGCCACAATCATAACGGCTGATGCTGTTGAAAACCCTCCGAGCCGGCATTGATAGTTCACGCTAACTGAAAGTGCCATCTGCCCTAGCAATTGAAGCGTCCCTCGCACAGGTGCCAGCATTCGTTCGGCAGGGAGACGTCTGTTTTGATGGAGTTGACGAGAACATCGCTTTCGTCCGATTATTTCTCACAGCTGCTGGTGTACCTCATCCAGCACGAGAATTCAGTGAACATGCATCTCTGTCGAAAGTCAAGCAGTAATTACCTGAATAAGGCGAATCTGAATAACGGCAAAACCTCAGAGTTTTGCATCCATTTAGTTATTTCCGAGTTGAAAGCGGGCTTGGCGTGGGTAGAGGCCCAGAGTAGAAACGTCCAAGAACCACACTTGGGAGAGGATAATATCCGGAGATTTTTGGTTTCGGTGACGAAGTCATTAAGACTTGCGGCCTCATGCGGGTTCAAGTGCATAGTCAACTGGTCTGGGATTTCCGCCTGTTGGTTTCAATCAGCATCTAGAACTTTGAAATTTCACATGTACTAACCAACGTCTCAAACGGCAGAAGAACATCCAAACTCTGGAGGTCTCTCAGTAGCTCAAGGGGGCGCTGATGCAGATCGTCCTCTTGGCCGAATGCCGAAATGGTGGCAAGGATTTCCACGGTTTGAACCTTGTTTGTTGGGTCTCTCTGTGCTGTTGCCAGAGATTTAATTTCCTCTGCAAAATCAATTCTGCAATAATGATTGTCCGAGGGCTGTATACCCAGAAAGTGCCCACAAAGTTGTAGGTTTTCGGCGAAAGTGAAAGCATGGTCAACCTCTTCGATTGACGACGTGTTGCTAAACTTACCACCAGCTAAATCCAGAACGCAATGCAGAATCGCGATAAGATGGAGCTCTTTTTGATTGGGCGGTGGTGCTTTCGCTTTCGCTTCTAGTATGCCAACCAGTGCTGCATGATCGAGGTCCCTCAAGCCCTCGTCCATGGGGTTTATCAGGAGCCCATACAAGACGAGCATCTGAAGAAAGGTTGTTTTCGTCTTTGCCTCAGAGTTCTCCATTTCATTAGCGTTAGGCAGGGACCTAGATAGCAAGACAAGTTATCTCTAAAGCGCAACGTAGACCCTCCCACCCTTTAGACTCCAGGGTGGACTCGGCTAGGAAATGAAAACTGACTTGCTGAGGCATGTTGTCAGAAAACGTTGAGAAGATGAGGGCTGAGAGACGAAAAGAAAATGGCTTCTTTGAGAAGAAAACTGTTGCAGTTACATTTACACTTACCAAACAGATGCCTGGTCAAAGTCAAACCGTTTGAGCTCCTTCCCTGCGTCCTCGAGATCCTTCTTCGCTTTCATTCTCATGTAAAAAATAGGACAATCCTTGCTACTGCAAATTACCTCGCAGTGCAAGCTGCCCTGACACCGTTGACATTGTGTCCACAATCGTCCGAACCGCACCTCTGAGCTTGACACCACGTCCAGTGTTTTCTTGTACAGTTCACCGACCCTGGGTGCGCAACTCGAGCACACTGCGCCAGCGTTCTCCTCCTTGTCCGCCAAGGGTTTTTTGCAGCCCATACAAGTCAGTGTTCTCTTCGCGAATCTCATTAGCCCACCAACGGTCGGCGCGGCAACTGAAATAGTCCGTGTGTGTGCTCCCGAAAGTAGCAAGTTGGCTTTTGACTCCCCTAGGATCGGCTCGAAAATCCTGCCCAAAGGCTTCGCAAGCTAGTTGTCCAGATAGTACTTCGTGTCGATGGGGATGTTGTTTTCCAACACGTAGATCGGATCCTCTGACTTCTCATAGTTCTTGGATCCGGCCGCACCCTTGATCATAACATACGCAACCCGGTCACCAAGGCCAGGCGCTGAGCCAGCATCGCGTTTCCTCATCCGTTGAGCAAGCTCAACATGAGCTTGCTTGACTGCGTAGTCATCCTTGGTCAACGCTTTGGTAATGACGAGCTTGGACATGTCAATTTTGTTTTGTAACAGGTTTGCGATCGTATCTTTCACGTATCTACGGGAATGCGTTAGTTTTAAGCCTATCAGATGAGGAACAGAAACTTACTCTTGGGCACCCGAGACGTCCTGGTCGATGAGAATCATTCTGAGAACTTTGTCGATAACAGTTTGCACTAACAAACAGTTATCTCTCCGAACCGTCTCGATACCCTTCGTGTCCATCTTGTCGTACGCTTTCAAATTGGTCCAGTACAGGCCGGCGTACCGCTTATTGTTGATAAGCAGATATGGATAGTAAACCTTTTCAAATTCAAGCTTGATTGGCGTGATAAACTTGGAGGATACGAGCCTAGCCGCCTCTTCGTCCAGTCTCATCGCCTCGGAGAGATCTTTGGTGCCGAACTTGACCATGACCGAGTCGGTGTCACCGTAAATGACTTCAGCGTCGTGAGAATGACCATTAGCAATGGTGTAAAGATTCTCGACCTCTTCCTTCGTCCTCTCAATCATCTTTCGGCCAAAGGCAGTCGTGCTACTAGCGATCTCAAGGCACGGAAGCTTCCCAGTTGTGGCACCAGTTAGGCCATATACGGAGTTGGCACTGATCTTTAACGCCAGCTGCCTCCCGTTCAACACTGCCTTTTTGAACGGATCCTTCTCCACCGAGAGTTCTCGCTTCGCCTGTTTCCTTGCGGTGAGCAGTTCATCCAGGATCTGAGCTAGCAGTCCTTTTTGCTGCTTTGTCGTTAAAAATGTGGCACCCGACGGAGTGACAATGTAGTCGTCATCTTTCTCAAGATTGAGCGTCTCAATGGCCTTGTTGTTGACCAAAGTGGTGTAGCAGTGGTTATGCGCCTGTATGATACTGGGGTAAAGGGATGCAAAATCCAGCGTGGCGATTGGCACATCATAGAATCCGCGTTTGGGCTCGATAACTGTGGCACCTTCGTACTGCTCATCATTGGCTTCCTACTTTAAGTTAGGAATGATGAGCCCCTGCTCTCTCGCCTTTCTGAATAGTTGACTGATGAACTTGACCTGTTGACCTCTCGCCAACAAATAATTGAACGGTACACCGGTGACTCTTGCCATCTCAGTGTAGTTCTCAAGGCATGAGAGCTTGTCTATCAGTCTTTGGGGCAAGTAAGCGTCCTTCAAGCAATAGAGAGCCAGCCGACGTCGCGTTTCGGGGCTCCCATTGAAAAGCTCGGTAATCATTGTGTAGTGAACGTCTTCTTTCTGCTCGCCTAAGAAATGGGAGCAGACAGAGTTCAGGGTGTAGCTGCGGAGATGGTGATCAAGTTGCACTAGTTGAAGCAGATCGAGCTGTAGTCGACCATTTGTGTTGGTGGATTTTGAGTCTCGACTTCCTATTTGTTTGCTGGTGAAGTTGGTATCTTTTGCTTTGGAGGCAACGCCAAGGAGGCGTGACCAGTGCTCGAAGTTCCCCACGCCGAGGTGCCTCGCTCGGGCGAGCAGATAGGGAAAGTCGAAATTGGCAATGTTGTAGCCTATGATGAGATCGGGATCGACGGCCTGAAGAAACTGTTACCACTGGCTCAACATCTCCCTCTCGTCTGAGAACTCCAGGATTTGAGTCGCAACAACAGAGCTGATCTTCTCCGGACAAAACACGTTACGAACAAACGGTTTTTTCTCTCCGTGTACTGCAGCCGTTGGAGTTACACGTTGCGCTCAAGGTTACTCCGCCTGTGTCCGATGTCTTGATGGCTTCTGCTCTCATTACCAACTCTGTCCCCTTTTTATTTTGTGCTGCTTTTCCTTTTTTTGAAACATGCTTTGGAATTCTTTTGGGCGATGGCCTTCTTCGCCGAGGACTGCGCGGAGGAGCTGCTAGCAGTAGCCGCCTTGTCCTGGGATTTTTTGTTAAGTATCTGATGAGGATGGCGCAAGCCTGCTTGCACCGGCGAATGAGGTTCGAACAAACGTTCGGCTTGTTTCTCTTCCTTTTCCCTCGACGCACTTATTAGTCGGTTGGAAGCTTGGTGACCTCGAACAAGGACTGACGTGTCGGCAGCTTTCGGTGGAATATCTATTTCGGCTTGTGGTAACCCCTGGGTACTCTGGGCTTTCGCTTTGCAGCAAAACCATTTGACAAAGAGTACAATAATTAAAGCGCCAAAGAGAAAGGGCATCAGTGGTGATATGACCGCGCCGACCAGACACGCGTAAAAAAATTTGTTAAAAGAGCGATATTCATCATGGCTGAGCTCAGGTTCCCCATGTATTGTGGCAGCGATTGCCCATTGAGGGCAAGCTTTTTTTTAATACGCATCTTGACCATTAAAGCAGCTGTACAATAGCTTACCTTTCGCCCCATTTACTTTTCTCCATTTCCTCCCAGCTTCTTTCTCAGTTCCGTTTTGTTCAATCCAGTTGTCTTGTTCATCTACTGGCCAGTATTGGTAGGTGAGATCTCCGGCTTCCTTGACCGTTGGGTGTGCTACCATGATTCTGTCAACAGTCCGAGGTGAAAGCAGGCCCTTGATGACTGGTCCCTCAATCTCTTGAAAACTCGGTCTCCTCGATGGGTTGAAGCGACTCGGCAGAGGCGGCACCAACAATGTTGTAAATTTTCCAGAGGTGTTGATACGCCAAGAGAAGATGAGAGAGGCGCCTTTAACATAATTGCTCCATTCTTTGATAGACTTCTGACTCTTAAGACATGCTGGATCCCCCTTATCCATTAAAGAACCCATGGCGATTGTCAGCGTCTGCATATCATGGTTCTTCGCGTCTATCTGTGCTTCTTCAAATGGGATACCGCTCCATAGGATTTGCCTGTCTTGCAGCCATTGCTCGCCTGACAGCTGGTCAATGATGTCGCTGACTTCCCGAAGGCTGAGGTACTGGGGGCAGACTGTGCAAATGAGAGCGTGGAAGTCGATCGTCTCCGGACTGGTCCAATGTCTAGGCCAGTACATGATCACTTTTGAGGCCATGCTAAAGCTTTGGACTACGTCGGTGTGTGTCTTTTGATTGATTGATCTTAAACATATTAGGCAGATGTCGCTTTTGGCCGCAGCATGTCAGACGGAACTTTCCATTGCCCCATATTTCTCCTCTCTTCCCCTCTCCGCCCTACCCCTCAGCAACAGCCCTCTTACGTGTCGCCTACCTCAATTTCTGGCCATCCCTCTCCACTTTGTACTTTAAGCTTATCATTCTTCGGCAGTGATCGGTATGTTGGATAAAACTTGGATAACGTAGGTAACTTGGATAATTAGTACTTGTTGCTTAGTAATTCCTGCCAAGTGGAAGCATAATTGCATGAAGTATCGCTGTGATCCCTGATGTTGAGGATGTTACTCACCGCCTGCCCTGTAGATAATAGAATTCATTTCCCCTCACTGAAGGCGTTTATCGATTGCGTCTTCCTCTTGCTAACGTTGTTATCGCGAAGTTGCAATGGCGAATTGGCAAAGCGAAGAAGGACTCTCCATTAACAAAGAGGGTACTATCGTTGTTGTTGCTGACGAAGACGACAGCAGCAGCGGCAGCGGCAGCGGCAGCAAGAGAAAGCACCCACCACGGCGGTCAGCAAGGCAACCCGCAAAGCGAAGGCGGTGGTTTGATGATCTTGATGATGATGATGATGAAGTTGGTGAAGCAGTCAACCAAGGCAGTACCTTGCCTTTCTACGAAGAACAGACTCGGCAGTCTATCAGAAATGTTAGCCAAGCACAAAAACGGTCTCGCACGCCATGGAACTCGGACCTGACTCATCGCTTCATGGAGGAGCTCGTCATCCTCTACCGGGACAAGAAACTCAACACCACCAAGGCTGCCACGAGAAGGCCAATTTTCATCGAGCTTGCAACGCAAATAAACGACGAGGCCTGGTTCGCCAACAGCGTAACTGCTATACAGTTAGCTAATAAGTACGACGTTGAGAGAAAGAGGTACGATACCTGGGCCTCTGTTGCCTATCGGTCAGGCAATACGTACGATGAAGATGACGGCAGAGTCTTTTGCAGTGATGAGGCAAAAGAGAGCTTTTTTAGCGACCACCCACGGCAAGAGTGGGTTTTCGAGAAGGGGATAGGGCCGCCAGCTCCATACCAAGAGATATGGAGTACCACTGTCGGCAAGGGCAACAATATCCAGTCTATTGAAGAGGTTAGCCGTGAGGTCGACTCTGGGGGCAACGGTAGTGACCAAGAGGATGTTGGAGATGTCGAAGAAGGCGACCTTCATCCAGGTACACGGGATCTACAGCCAAGTCAGTCTCCCTTTTCATCGCCACAGTCCCTAACGTCATATCTTCACTCAACTCCTCCACCTCAACGTAGCCAATTCATTCCTATCGGCAACAAGCCACAGAGAAAGAAAACACTTACTGCTGCCGAGGCCAACGCGTACGTTGGCCAGTCGATCCAGGACCTTGGAAACAAGTTCTCCAGCAGTAAAAGAGAGGTATTAGCAATGAAGTTAAAGGAGAAACACAGGGTGAGAGAGCAGCCGTCACGTGAAGAAGTTGAGGTGAATAAGGCGATGAAGGACCTTGCGAGGTTTCAAAGTGACCTTAATTATGACGTTTATCTGGTAGTTTCAAATAGGCTGATAACAAAGGAGAAGAAGTTAGTAGTATCGCGAGCAAGGTATTGGAACTTACTACCAAGTGACGAGTTAAAGAAGGCATATTGTATAGAAGTATACAAGCAAGAAAAAAGTCGATAGGTCAGTTAGTTGTAATGACCAGTTATAATTATTCTTATCTACCTCTGCGCGCCTGCTGCCTGCCACTGTTGCCACATTGCCGTTGCTGTCTGCTGCCGAATATCGTCCATACCTCGCCCCATACACCACTTATCAGCCCTTTCACCTGCTTGAAATACATCAATACCCTCATCTTCGGTGTCTTCAACAACCTTCTCTTCAACATGATAAAGCAAGAAGTTGTGGAGGCCTGTTACTGCGTATATGATCTTGACTTGCGAGCCAAGGCAATACTCTGGAGCTGCTTGGCGAATAATCTTCCACGTCCGCTTAGGGCGACCAAAGACCTGCTCAACGATGACTCGAAGGCGACTATGACAGAGGTTGTATAGCTCTTGGGCTGTTGCTGGCGGTCTCTCTGCGTCCCTCCATTCCTGCAAATGATAACGAGTTTTGTTATACGTAACAACAAGGCCACTTCGTCCACCAAAGCCTGCGTCAGCTAAGAAATATCGGCCTTCTGGGACTCGAAACCCTCGACTATACGCAAAATTGACCAGGCTGGCATCGTGGACAGACCCTTCAGCCCCAGCAAGCACATACGAGAACCCACCATCGAACCGGACTGCAGCAAAGACATTCTGGGCCACGGTACCCTTCCGACTTCGCCACGTTGCCTGATTGTTTTCGGAGATATACGCATTAATAAGAGTGCCGTCAACTGCGCCAACACAGCCAGTAAAGTATTTGCCTAGCTTCTTGTTGTTCTCGATCTCTGGCGAAAGCTCTGCTTCTCCAGCTGGTATTACGTATGCCTTGTGGAGTTTAACAAGGTATGGCAATACCTCATTCCACACCATACATACTGTTGACTGACTGATCCGGAAGAAATGACTAACGTTCCGTTGTGCGCTGCCAGTTGCCAATATAAACAGACTAATAAGCACTTTCTGCTCAACTAGAAGGTTCTTTGACGACTGTAGAGGCGTGTTATTCCTAAGCCACCTCATGAGTACTCGAAACTGCCGTTGACCCATACGAAAGAGGCTGAAGAAGCGACGATTTGAGCCGCGAAGGAGCTGCTGACAGAACCGCCGGGCTGCCTTTTTTCCACCCTTATTAATAACCTCCTTTTCTGCTGCAATTTGCCCATAGTTATATGGGCAGCCGCCGACTGCAACAGCGCCAGATACTGCGACTGTTGCGAATAGTTGCGTATTTTTCATGACAGTTGTGAGTTATTAGCGGTTGGATAACGTTATCCAAGTGCTAATGATGGTCCGGAGGACCACTAGGGATTTGTATGGGCAAAGAGGGGTTATGAGCCCTTTCAGGGCGGCAGAATGTCAATCTTATCCAGGTACGGGGCAAATGTGGCATAACTTTGAGTTCATGCACAGGCGAACCCAGGACATGGAAAATGGGCCTCAAAAAGGCCTAGCGCAGCATTTATTCAGTTTTAGGGTTCATTTCTTATCCAAGTTGCGTTATCCAACTGGCATTTGAAAGTTATCCAAGGGCCTGATCGGAAACTTGGATAACTTTCAAATGCCAGTTGGATAACGCAACTTGGATAAGAAATGAACCCTAAAACTGAATAAATGCTGCGCTAGGCCTTTTTGAGGCCCATTTTCCATGTCCTGGGTTCGCCTCTGCATGAACTCAAAGTTATGCCACATTTGCCCCGTACCTGGATAAGATTGACATTCTGCCGCCCTGAAAGGGATCATAACCCCTCTTTGCCCATACAAATCCCTAATGGTCCTCCGGACCATCATTAGCACTTGGATAACGTTATCCAACCGCTAATAACTCACAACTGTCATGAAAAATACGCAACTATTCGCAACAGTCGCAGTATCTGGCGCTGTTGCAGTCGGCCGCTGCCCATATAACTATGGGCAAATTGCAGCAGAAAAGGAGGTTATTAATAAGGGTGGAAAAAAGGCAGCCCAGCGGTTCTGTCAGCAGCTCCTTCGCGGCTCAAATCGTCGCTTCTTCAGCCTCTTTCGTATGGGTCAACGGCAGTTTCGAGTACTCATGAGGTGGCTTAGGAATAACACGCCTCTACAGTCGTCAAAGAACCTTCTAATTGAGCAGAAAGTGCTTATTAGTCTGTTTATATTGGCAACTGGCAGCGCACAACGGAACGCTAGTCATTTCTTCCGGATCAGTCAGTCAACAGTGTGTATGGTGTGGAATGAGGTATTGCCATACCTTGTTAAACTCCACAAGGCATACGTAATACCAGCTGGAGAAGCAGAGCTTTCGCCAGAGATCGAGAACAACAAGAAGCTAGGCAAATACTTTACTGGCTGTGTTGGCGCAGTTGACGGCACTCTTATTAATGCGTATATCTCCGAAAACAATCAGGCAACGTGGCGAAGTCGGAAGGGTACCGTGGCCCAGAATGTCTTTGCTGCAGTCCGGTTCGATGGAGGGTTCTCGTATGTGCTTGCTGGGGCTGAAGGATCTGTCCACGATGCCAGCCTGGTCAATTTTGCGTATAGTCGAGGGTTTCGAGTCCCAGAAGGCCGATATTTCTTAGCTGACGCAGGGTTTGGTGGACGAAGTGGCCTTGTTGTTCCGTATAACAAAACTCGTTATCATTTGCAGGAATGGAGGGACGCAGAGAGACCGCCAGCAACAGCCCAAGAGCTATACAACCTCCGTCATAGTCGCCTTCGAGTCATCGTTGAGCAGGTCTTTGGTCGCCTTAAGCGGAAGTGGAAGATTATTCGCCAAGCAGCTCCAGAGTATTGCCTTGACTCGCAAGTCAAGATCATATACGCAGTAACAGGCCTCCACAACTTTTTGCTTTATCATCTTGAAGAGAAGGTTGTTGAAGACACCGAAGATAAGGATATTGATGTATTTCAAGCAGGCGAAAGGGCTGATAAGTGGTGTATGGGGCGAGGTATGGACGATATTCGGCAGCAGACAGCAACGGTAATGTGGCAACAGTGGCAGGCAGTAGGCGCGCAGAGGTAGATAGGAATAATTATAACTGTTCATTACAACTGACTGACCTATCGACTTTTCTCTTGCTTATATACTTCCATACAATACGCCTTCTTTAACTCGTCACTTGGTAGTAAGTTCCAATACCTTGCTCGCGATACTACCAACTTCTTCTCCTTCGTTATCAACCTATTTGAAACAACCAGATAAACCTCATAGTTAAGGTCACTTTGAAACCTCGCAAGGTCCTCCATCGCTTTATTCGCCTCAACTTCTTCACGTGACGGCTGCTCTCTCACCCTCTGTTTCTCCTTTAACTTCATTGCTAACACCTCTCTTTTACTGCTGGAGAACTTGTTGCCAAGGTCCTGTATCGACTGGCCAACGTACGCGTTGGCCTCGGCAGCAGTAAATGTTTTCTTCCTCCGTGGGTTGTTGCCGATAGGTATGAATTGGCAACGTTGAGGAGTAGGAGTTGAGTGAAGACATGACGTTAGGGACTGAGGCGATGAAAAAGGAGACTGACTTGGCTGTAGATCCCGTGTACCTGGATTAAGGTCGTCTTCTTCGACATCGTCAACGTTCTCTTGGTCACTACTGTTGCCCCCAGAGTCGACCTCACGGCTGACCTCGTCAATAGACTGGATATTGTTGCCCTTGCCAACAGTGGTACTCCATATCTCTTGGTATGGAGCTGGCGGTCCTATCCCTTTCTCGAAAACCCACTCTTGCCGTGGGTGGTCGCTGAGAAAGCTCTCTTTTGCCTCATCACTGCAAAAGACTCTGCCGTCATCTTCATCGTACGTATTGCCTGACCTATAGGCAACAGAGGCCCAGTTATCGTACCTCTTTCTCTCAACGTCATACTTATTAGCTAACTGTATAGCAGTTACGCTGTTGGCGAACCAGGCCTCGTCGTTTATTTGCGTTGCAAGCTCGATGAAAATTGGCCTTCTCGTGGCAGCCTTGGTGGTGTTGAGTTTCTTGTCCCGATAAAGGATGACGAGCTCCTCCATGAAGCGATGAGTTAGGTCTGAGTTCCATGGCGTACGAGACCGTTTTCGTGCTTGGCTAACATTCCTGATAGACTGCTGAGTCTGTTCTTCGTAGGAAGGCAGAATGCTGCCTTGGTTGACTGCCTCACCAACTTCTTCATCATCATCGAGATCATCAAACCACCGCCTTCGCTTTGCTGGTTGCCTTGATGACCGCCGTGGTGGGTGCTTTCTCTTGCTGCCGCTGCCGCTGTCGCTTCCGCTGTCGCTGCTGCTGTCGCTGCTGCTATCGTCTTCGTCAGCAACAACAATGATAGTGCCCTCTTTGTTAATGGAGAGTCCTTCTTCGCTTTGCCAATTCGCCATTGCAGTTTCGCGATAACGACGTTAGCAAGAGGAAGAAGCAATCAATAACAACGTCAAAAGTGAGGGGAAATGAACCCTATTATCTACAGGGCAGGCGGTGAGTAACATCCTCAACATCAGGGATCACAGCGATACTTCATGCAATTATGCTTCCACTTGGCAGGAATTACTAAGCAACAAGTACTAATTATCCAAGTTACCTACGTTATCCAAGTTTTATCCAACATACCGATCACTGCCCAAGTTTCCGATCAGGCCCTTCATCGGCTTATCGGATTACCGTCGTTATCGTCTTTCACTACTTCACCACGACGCAACTATCTAAGGTTACTACTTTATTCTCTTAATATCAGGTACTCTTATCATTGTATGTCCTCTTATGCCAGATACCCCTTCTTTTGTATATATTTGGCGCCAGCGACCTTGGAGTTCTACTATCTCAGGGTCTTACCGGACTTATGTTGATTACAGAGCAAAGGAAGCTGCTTGCAAGGCTTAGAAAAAGCACTCCCACTCTACCTAATTCAGAAGGTCAAGCCTCTCTGCTCGCAGAACTCAGTCTATTGCTCGCCATTCCACTTCTGTTACTACCTCTGCAAGCAATAAAGGGCCATCAGCTTGCTCCACCTGTAGAAGATTTTGGATTCAGTGCGATTTCAGATTTGTAACGACTGTTGAGTTTGCCTCGCTACACAATGTTATCAACATTCAGTGATACCTGCCTATATAGAGTCACTAACTGGCTACTGTATTTGGTGCTATTGATCTTGGTCCTTAACTGCTTATGTGTGACGATTGATGGTTTACCTTTGCGGAGCGCGAAGCGCGACGCTTATTTCTTGTTGATTGATTGGTTCCTACACGGTTTCAGCCGCTCTTATGTCAGCAGCTATGCCCGGACAGCAAGGTTTGGCCGACAGCCGACGCGCCCCGGCTGTTATTCCGTTACGCCCCACTTCGGCAATGCAAAACATTGACCAGCTGTTTCCAAATTTCCCGCTTTGCTCTCCAACCTCATCTACCCCTGGCTGCCACCAAGTGTAGTTTGCGGTTCTCTACTAATGTACACATGTTTCTAGGCTCTGTCGAGGTCTTGCTCCTCTTGCGATGGTTCCG
This sequence comes from Colletotrichum destructivum, assembly GCF_034447905.1. Lineage (NCBI taxonomy): Eukaryota > Fungi > Ascomycota > Sordariomycetes > Glomerellales > Glomerellaceae > Colletotrichum > Colletotrichum destructivum. The sequence goes on from NC_085906.1 coordinate 877,258, forward strand.
TCTACCTACAGTCTCCCCCCAATCAATGTTCAGCTTTGTCTGGGTTGCGACTCGATCCCGTGTTGTCCAAGGATCTCGGTCTGTTCTATGAATCAGATTGCCTTGGCGGCTGCTTTGCGCTTGTTCAGTATGACCCGAAGATTGTGTCGTCCAGGGAGGGCTCCGAGTTCCTGGCGTCGGAGCTGTCGATACTTGCGGCATCGCAGCAGGATGTGCGATACCGTTTGTCGTCCTTCCCGGCACGGGCAGTTGGCGCTGGTGATGCCTGGCACTCTTCGGTTGAAGAGGAAATCCTGGAGTCCGATCTTTTCCGTGCGCATCTGGACTAGGAGCGCATTTTGTTGTTTGCTGAGCCCTTCGTGAGCTTGAAGGACCTTCTTTGTTGGCTTCGGCGTGTAACGGAATAACGTTCTTCCTCGTGTCTCGACTTCCCAGTTGGTTTGCCATTTTCGGTGCGCCTGCTTATGTGACCAGGTCTTGACTGTGGACCTTAGCTTGAACAGGGCTCTCAGCTTGTCTGCCCTGGCGCTTGTCTGTCCGTTCTGTCTCTATCCCGTGGCTTCTTTAGCGGCGGCGTCTGCTGCTTCGTTGCCCTGGATGCCGGTGTGGGCGGGTACCCATCGGAGCTCGACGTTGAGTCCTTGTTCGCGGAGGGCTTGTGTCTTGTCTGCGATGATCTTGAGGAGGTAAGAGCCAGATTTCTCCTTTGGTTTGGCTGACGATCTGATGGCGGCTTGATTGTCAGTGTGGATGAAAACTTTGCTTCTTTGGTTTCCGTTTTGCTTGTCCGCCTGAGCCATCTTAAGGGCTAGAATGATCCCTTGCAGCTCTCCCGCATAGACCGTCGATGTTGTGTCGTCGCCCATGTGTGATTTGCTGGTTTGCTGTGTAGTTGTGCAGACTGCAGCGGCCCCGATTTGACCATCAATGCCGCTGCCATCTGTATAGATATGGAATGCGTTGGTGCTTTGTTCCAGACATCGTTGATGTTCCTTTTCAGCTTGTTCTGCGCCTCCGACGATGTGGATGCGCGGTCCCTGCCACCACAGGGGAGTCACGAAGGGCAGGATGTGCTCGGGCTCTTGGCTGATTGCCTCTTGTCCATCGAGCAGTCGTTTTGTTATCGTCTGTCTCGGGCTCATTTTTCTTCCTCTGCGTGCAGGGGCTCCGGCCATGCCTGTTCTGCTGATGGTGTCGATGTTGTGTTTCCATATCTGTTGTTCGACTGGCAGGAGATGCATCTCCACGTCTAGCGCCGGAAACGAGGTCGCCCTGTATGCTCCGCTTATTGCCCTGGCTGCTCTGGCTTGAAGCCTTTGCACCCTGTGTAGTGTCTTCTTGGTGTAGCCTTTCTCTCCCCATCCACTGTTGGACCATAGCGAGCACGCGTACATCATCTGCGGTATTGCGACTCCTTTATAGATAATCCTCATTTCTCTGGTCCTCACGCCCCATGTGGAGCTGCCTGGGCTGCTGAGTGCTGTAATGATGTTGGTGACCTTGCGTTCTGTCTCGTTGATGTGTGGTTTCCACTTGAGAGTTGAGTCCATGGTGAGGCCGAGGTATTTACAGGTTGTCTTGGGCTCGATTTCTCCCCATTGACTCTGGAGTGGAGAGTCTGTGTTGATTCTGGTTTTCGCTCGCGTGAAGTGGGTGAGCTGAAACTTCTCGGGTGCGAAGACGGACGCATGGGTGAAAGCCCAAGTCTCGGCTTTCCGGAGTGCTTCTTGAAGCTTCCGACAGGTTTCCTCAGTGCTGTTTCCTACGGCAAGTATCGCTACGTCGTCAATGAAACCGGTGGCTGTCGTGTCTTCGGCTTCGTTACAACTGTCTAAAAGATCCGCATTGTAGAAGAGGTAGAGTATCGGTGACAGAGGCATCCTTGGGGGGAATGCCGGCGTTGATTCTGTATGTTTCGCATCGAAACCCGTCCACTTGGATTTCCGTCTCTCGTGGCCTGAGAAGGCTTGCGATCCATCGCACTGTTGCTTCGTCGATCCGTCTTTTCCTCAAGTTGTGCAGGAGCCGGCGGTGTGAGACGTTGTCAAAGGCGCCCGACACGTCCAGGAGGAGTAAGCTTGCCACCTTGCCTGAGCCCAAGCTTCGTATATCTGGTCTGCTATCCGGTGCAGTGCGTGTTCTGTGGACCGTTTCTTTCTGCCTCCCATATGGCTGTCTGGTAATAGTCCATGTGTTTCAGCGAGGTAGCTTAGCCTTGCTATTATAGCATCCATAATCTTGCCAACCGTGTTCAGGAGAGCTATTAGTCTATATGCTTTGGGCACTGTGTAATTGTCTCTGCCTGGTTTCCTCAGCACCACCGTGGTGGACTTTCTGAAATGTTGCGGGCAGTGTCCGATTCGGGGGCTTTGAATGAATATGCGGGTGAGGTGTGGTGTGATCCATGGTCTCGCTATCTGAAGTGCCTTGTTGGTGACGCCGTCAGGGCCTGGAGCCTTCAGCGGCGCTGCTTCTTGAATGGCCTCTTCCACTTCGCTTTCCGATATTAGCGGTAAAATGATCTGGTTGCTGGATGATGCGTTGTCGATATCTCCAAGGTTTGCCTCTGGAGGTGGAGGGAAGGTTTCCTTAAATAGCGCCGCTTTCTCTCCAGGTGTAGTTCTGCTACTGCTAGGTGCAGGGACGTCACTATAGGTAGGTGATCGGAGTCGTGGTTAATGTCGTGGTCTACTTCGCATCTGATTATCCTGTCAACGAGACCGACTGTAACGAGGCATAGGTCGATCGTCGTCCGGCGGTTCCCTTCCTCGTATGTGATAGTTCCCGGTTGTAGTTGGCTCGTAAGATTCATATCGTCCATGAGGTCTAAGAGTTCTGTTGCTTCTCGGTCTCGCGCCCGGATATTACTACTTCCCCACAGCTCGTGGTGAAGGTTGAAGTCGCCAACGACAATTTGCTCGCTTTGTTGGTGTGTTTCTAGCGATTTCCGCAGTTGTTGCAGAACTTGTGGTCGATCGTCCTCCTGTGGTGGTGAGGGGTTATATATGTTGTGTATCACTGTTGGCGGTTCGTTGTCCTCGCCTGTCCTAATGCTGATAGTGCAGAGATCTCTGCTGCTTTCCCTGAACTGCCATCGAGAGTGGTCGAGCCTTTTGTTAATAAATAAGCACACTCTGGCTGGTCCTCTTTCTACACCGGACGGGTAGCAGAGGTGGAAGCGGTCCTTGGCTGGGTGATGTGTCGTTGCGCTGAAGGGGTTCCTCCATGGTTCCTGGATGGCGATAATGTCGTATTTGTCGATGTTCGGGTCGCGGAGGAGTGTTGCCATGACTGTGTCCTTGGATTTTCTTACGTCGTACTGTAGTATTGTGAGTGCATGTTGCTCATTCATTCGCTGTCGTCAACTACGATCTCCATCGCTGTACTGTCGTTTGCCATCTGTGTGTTTGGTTCGAGTGCCTCGAGCGCTCTTCGCGATCGGATGATGGTGCGCTTCGGGCGCGTACTCTCCTCGGCTACCGTGATCGTCTCCTCTGATTCCTGGGTGGCTGTTGGATTAGGCCTCTTCTGGACCTTCTTTGTCCGGGACCTGCTCCGGCCCGGTTGGTTCTCCTGGGATTGACCTGGTTCCAGTGTCGGTCGTGTGGTCCTCGGGTTCGGCCTGGTCCGGGCTTCCGGTCCTAGGGCCGGCTGCGGGGCCATTTGTTCCGGGTGGTACCTCGGCCGTTGGTTGTAGGCGGTCTTGATCTTGGCCTTCTCGCGTATCTTGGTTGGGCACCTGCTGTTCTATGCCTCGTGTTCGCCGCGGCATGCGGCACATTTCCTGGGCGTTTCCGTGTCGCTTTTCGAGGGGCAATCTCGGGTCATGTTTTCTTGCGCGCAGTAGCCGCATGTTATCGTTGCCTTGCACTGGGTTCCTATGTGGCCGTATGCGTAGCACTTGAAACATTGCCTCAGACGGCAGTATCTGTCGTATCGTTCGCATTGGAACACCTGGCCTTGCCAGATGAGTCCCTCGTCAATGGGTTTGTTGGCGTCTTCCGCCTTAGAGAATTCCACCACGACTGATGATGCAGTCTTTTTGCTGGCTGATCGGGTCAGCCAGCCGATATATTTGATCTCTGCGGTAGGGATGAATGCTTTGTTGTCCTGCAGCAGGTCATCTCTGATCTCGTTGAAGCGATCCATATCCATTGAGCTGGTCCTTATGCCGTGCGCTAGCACTCCGTAGGTTGGGATCCGTACCGCGGCTCCGTTGCCGATGCGGTTTTCCCAGTCCTCGGCAAACTGGCGGAGGGTCTCCATATCTTTTGTCGTGGCTGTCTTGATGCTCAGGTCGCCGCTCTTGAGCTGATTGGCCGACACTGCTTTGAGCTTGCGGATATGCTCGTTGCTGCTTCCTTTTATAGCGCGGTCTACGTGTGTCTTAAGGCTACGAGAGTTCATGGCTCTTATGCTGGCGATGGTAATGGGATCTCTAATGTTCACAATGATCTCACGTAGAGTCTGGGCCTGGGACGCTCTCTGGTTATAGAGATTATGCATGCTTCCTGCAAGTCCTCCTCGGGCGGCTACGCTAGCATATGACTGTGCGGTGCTCCCCCGATTCATCGATCACAGTGCTTTGATATCCTTTACGACCTTCGTCGCCAGCTCGCTGGCTCTCCAGGCTTCCTTAGCGGCCTCGTTGGCCGCTCGCGTGGTGTTGGTATTCTCCTTGAGTTCGACTGTGTTCTGCTGCAGGGCGATCTTTATGGTTCTCGTTTCGCGGGTGGTGTTCTCGTTGGCTGTTTTGGTTTCTGCTCGCAGACTCTCAATAGCCTGGTGGAGGTGTCCGAGCTCGGGCAGGTTCTGTAATTTAACGATCAGCGAGAGGGCCGCGATGAGCGTGATCCTCACCGCCTGTGGATTGAGGGGGTTTCCATTTGCGGTGTCGATATACTTGACTGCTGTCTGGAGGTGTCTGCTAAGTTCGGTGGCATGCTCTCGGTGGTGCGTTGGCCATAGCTGCTCTGGAGGCCATGGGGTTGCCATGGCGCCTACGTCGCTTTGGGCTTTACGACGAGCACCCGGCTATCCAGTTGACCTTTCAGAGTGTGTTGTGGCGCTGTTTTTGCTCAGATTTCAAAAATTTCGTTCTCGCTTTTGTTGATGTTGCTTTTCCTTTCCACAACATTTTTGTATGGAAAAGAAACAAGGTCATACGGATGCCTCCTCGGAAACGGAAGAACTGGGGAAGGTCACGTGAAGATGAGGCGGACCGACAACCGAGGAGCGACTTGGAGATGTTGGTCCCAGCAACAAGGCCAAGGGATATAAGTACATTCATTACACAGAGGTAGATTGCTATCCATAGCTCTTCAGCAATCAACTTCGTGTTTCACTCTACCATAAGTGATTCTTGGATTATCCTTCCGTTGTGAAGACTATTTAACTAGCTGTCTAGTATACGACTGATTACCGTAACCTCACCAACAAGACTACCATCAAGCCAGCAATACCCAATACTGTTCATCGAGTAACGACCTCAGCTACCTGGTAGTAGAAACGCCACTGTCAGATATCTGACCGTAAAATTGGTATTCATATAGCTACTACCTTAAATCAATGCAACCATCTAATGATTTGAACATTTTCGTACTGGCCCTAACACCGGACATCCTATTTCTTAGAGGTTAATAGCAAGTTTTAGCCCTCTTTGGCCCAAAACTTGCTAATGATTACTACACCTTTCTACTAACATGCTCACATCACATTGCTTCACCATGATGTCGTGGTATTCGTCGCGTACCTACCGCAGCCTATTCTCTCTGCCAGATCCGCAACGGCTGTCAAAGTACCATTTCAAGATTGACGGGGTTTTGGTAAGCAGTGCCTTTCACGCTGGTCGAGGCCACCCTCACTGGTTTCAGCAGAAGAAAAATCGACCATTTATTTCATCAATTTTAAGGACATCTCACCTTCTATCAATTATACTCATGCATACTCTGTGTATGGCAGGTAAAAAGTCTCAGGTTCCCAGGTAGAATATCGATTCATGCCTAACCCTCCGTCAAAACACTTGCATATTCAGACACAAAGTCTTTTCGCTGCTGTTTGTATCTGGCTTTAAACCGCTCATCGAAAGATGTTTCTAAGCCTTCAGTTTCTGTGCTGGCAGCCTTTAACATGACAAGCACATGATAACCCCAGTCCAACAATCTGCTTAGGTTCATATACTCTACTTTATCATCTATAAAGGTAACTTTGTAGTTTTGACGTCCTACTAGGGCATTTATGGCGGATACTCTGAGACAAGGGGGAACAGGGACTGGATCTATCCCTTTTTCATAAGCTTGTTGCTTCCATAACGCACGGAGTTTCTCGACTAATCCCTCCTTGTCAAGTGCCAATAGCTGCTTTAATGGTACCCGCTTTTCCCCCACGTCCTGATGTTCCAGTGTGACGCTGTGATCCACACCTGGACCACTGGATTCTATTGACTTGATGTGCCAGCATGTACCATTCTTTTTAGGCTTCCTTCGACCTTGGCTTGATTTAGGCATTCTCCCGTTTTCTCTACACGGCTTCGCTTCGTTTCCGAGCAAATCCTTATGGGGTGTACAGCCTGTGGACTTGTGTTGGGTTCTTCGACTTGTGACTGTAATATTGCCTGATTCAGCCAAGCAAGTACCAGTGCTGGCAGTTGGAGTCCTGACTCTGGTTGGCACAGGCTGTTTGTCCTTCGGATGAAGCTTGCTGCCACTGTCACCTGTCGGCCCTGATACGGCATCCTTGCCAGTATTGACCCGCAGCACTTTTATGGGTTGCTGGTTCAGTCTGTCTTTTAAGGTATTGATTGCGGAATCAGTGTCTGTAATCCCTGCGTTGTTCTTGTTCGATAGCTGTACCCCGCTAGCTCTCCAGTTGCATCCTAACTCCAACCTTCGTAATTCGCATGAAGTTGAGACGAATTTATCTTGCAGTTCCTCAAAGCGAGCGTATTGAGACGACAAGATATCGTTCATACTTTTGATCTCTAATCTGGCTAGTTGCAGCTCAAAATGGAGATTTTTGTTTTGTTGCCGTTTTTTCGTGATGTATTCTGTGATATTTTTCTCAAATTTTGCTCTATCGACCTCATTGCTACGCAATTGAAACTTCAAGTTTTCGAGCTCGTTGTTCTTATCTTTCAGACAGTGGGACAGCTCAATTTCGTAGGCTTGGGCTTGTGTTAACTCGCTTGCACGCTCTGTCTGTGCCGCAGCTTTGTCGTGTCTTTCTCTCTCAAGAAGCGCTATCTTGGGGGGTTTATCAATGTCTAGACTCTTTTTTTCTGTTTCAGTCTTGTTAAGTCCCATCTGAGCCGTTGTTAGAGTAGTGCGATTGTCTTTAAAATTCTTTGCTAATGCATCCAAGCGACTCGTTGTATCCTTCAACTCGGACCGGAGGCTGTCGCACTTGGCATTCGGTTCTGTGTCAGATGTGGCCTTAGACAGACTGAGCCTTTCTTCTTTTGCGTGACTGTTTCGAAAGTCATTTATGATCTTCTCCATTTCTCGTCTTACGCTCAATATTTCTTTTTCGGACTGAATTACCCTTAGCATCAGGGGTTGTTGGCTTTTGCCATGTTTGGGGGATTCCGCCTGTTGCCCGACTTCTTGGAATGAAGCTTTCTCTCCTAGCTTAGTCTCGGAGGCGTTTACTAGTGCCGGCTCATTTTGGTATTCGAGGCGACTCATTTGATGATCATACATGTCGATTGCGGTTTGCAAGTTTCCTACTTTTTCGGACACATCGTTTAGACCTTTCTCAACTTCCGTAAGTTTTGTTCTGTTTTCTTCCGACAGCAGCTTTGCAAAGTCCGCTGAAGCGTTTTCCATATTTAGCTGGCCTTGTAAACCTTCGACTTTTTCTTCACAGTTGTCAAGTTTCGTTCGGAGGCTTTTTATAAAAGCTTTACTTTCCGTTACATCTCTCTCTAGCATTTCAAATTTCCCTTTGCTCTCTTTTTGTTGCTCCCATTGAGTTGTTGCGTAATTCTTGAAAAGATCAAACGTAGCCCTTAAATCGTTCGTTGCGGATGCGCATTTGCTTCTAGTTTCCTCCAGTTTTGCCACATTGTGGGTAGTCTTTTCCGCCTCTAATCTTAGTTTATCCAGGTCTGCCTCGATATTCTTCAAAGCAGTGTTTAAGGCTTCTTGCGAAGCACTGTTTGTTATCACGCAGTCCCGTATTTTAGACTTTGTCTCTGCTTTGAATTCTTCAGTCTCGCTTCTTAGCTCTTGTAATTTAGCGTCCATTTTGCTTGATATTGCTTCCAAAGCTAAGTTCAACGTTAGATTCCCAACTCCCTTTATGATTTTCTCTATAGAAGCCTTTTTACCTGACTCATCTGAGTTTGCTTGTTCTATGTCGTTCTCAATCGGAGTCATGTCTTGATGTGTTGCGCTCAGACTGGTCGTATGTATAGTCTGGGTTGTGTCCGTTACCACTTTCCCCGAGAGATGTGCACTAGGTTTCAGGTTTCTCTGAGACTCCGCAGTCCCATTCACAACCATTGGTTGCTCGACTGACGGACATAAGGCTTTCTCTTCAACCCCAGTCGTTTGCCATTTCTTTATTGTTGTCTTGCTCTGGGATCCGATCTGACTACCCTGGACTGTGGTCATCGCCTTTAAGTTTGCTACTTCTTTCCAAAGATCTTCGATGTCTCTTTTCATTCCCCCGAGACTGATGCTGTTATTGTCTTGTAGGAGGTTTTTTGCATTGGCCAAGGTGATTTTCATCTTGAGCTCGTTTTGCAATTCTTCGATTTTGCCGTTAGACCTTGTAAGGCTTTCTCGGAACATTTTCGAATCTTCCCTAACTTGCCGAACGTGGTTTTCCGCTTCTTCTCTAGATAGTTTGTCTCTTGCTGCCTGTATGTGTAGTCCCTTCCAATTCTCTTCTGTCCTCAATTTGAAGCCATTAATCTCATGTTGTAAACTACTTATTGCGGATTTCGACTTTTCTGCGACGTCGTTCGTAGCTTTCTCTGTTTTTACTCTTAACTCTTCCAAGACTGCCCTGATAGTTTTCGAAGTAATATCCAATTTCTCATCCGTGGAGTTGTTTGCGGCAAAGAGCGTTTCGAGTCGAGCATTTACCTCTGCCCATTGTATTTGAGTCTCTGGGTTTTGTATTTCTGTGAGGACCCGCTTTGAGGCATCTGCTTTGTTGAAACTGTCTTCTGCTTCCTTGGACGCGTCTTGGGTGGACTTTAAAGCATCCCAGAGACTGGCTATGTCGGACCTATGCTGGTCCAGAGTTATCTCTTGCAGCTTGACACCGCTTGTTGCCTTCGCCAAACTGTCCTCTTGTAAACGTCGTTTTATTTTCTCGCTTTCGAGTTCTTGGGATAAAGTTGCTGTCTGCTCGGTCAGACTTTTAGACCGCTCCTTCACATATTGCAGGTCTGTACTCATGTCGTAGTAATTTGTACTTATGTTGTTGAGCTTATTTGTCGATTCTGAATCCTTTCCCTCCATGATATGTGATAACTCGGTGAGCCTGGTTTCTTGTTCTTTTATTTTTCTTCGCAGCTGAATTTCGCTGGATTTCACTGCGTTCACTTGAGTTTGTACCTCCTTTATAGAGCTTTGTGTCGTTTTTATGTCGGCCATGAATGTAGTTTCCACGTGATTTTGTACCGTTTGAAACACTTTAGCATTCTTGTCTATGGAAGTTTTCAAACGGTCCAAAGCGCCGTCTGCTTCCTCTACTTTATCTCTCAAATCATTGATGTCTTTGGTGCTGGTAGTCTTTACGCTCAACATGCCCCCCCGAAGAGCTGCTATCTCGTCGTTCTGAACGTTCACCTTCTTTTCGATGATCTCAAGACGATCTTGCAAGGTATCGAAACGGATATTGGATTTTGCACACTCTTCTTCTAGACTTTTAATCATACGCATTACGTCATTTCTTAAGTTCTCGAGGATCTCCGAGCTATGAGGCAGTCTTTGTTTATCATAATTTTCATGCTTCTGAATCTGCTCGGCAATTTCTGATGTTAGGTAAGATTTCAACCGTACTATCTCGGAACGCATTGTAGATTCTAGATGTTCATGTGTTGCAAAGGTCTGTGCAAACCTTGATATATTATCTTCGTTAACGTCATTTATGGCCAGGGAACCCTCTACCCTGTGATGGGGCAAATTTTGTTCATGACCATGCGCGGTCAAGCCGTTATGGTTATTATGTGATTCTGTTCGACGTTTTTCTCGTATGATAGGGTCTGAGGTGGGGGGTGTCTTTGGTGACAGAGCGAAAACATTCTCTCCTAAATTTCCCCGAGGGTTGTTTAACTTGGTGCCAGGCTCAGTCTCAGCATCAGGCTGGCCAGCCTCATCTCTACTGACTGCTGGAAGTGTTGATAAACTTTCGTGCGCTTCGCTAAGAAGTTGCATCTCTGCTTCGTTGTCGTTGATAGTCTCCATAATCTCGTCTTCTGGCTTCTTTTTTTCCCTTGCTTCTGCGTTCCTTCCTTCTGCTGCTTTCTCCTCCACTCTCGATGATCTTCGTGGCTTTTTTTTTGAGTCTAGCCCGCTTTGTTGGTCTAATAGGTACTCAACGATTATGTTATTGGCGTTAATGGAAAAGTGTTTGACGCGGCTGTGGTTTGAACAAGTCTCCTGGTCATATTTCTCCAACCCAAGCTCCTTCTTCAAGTTCATCTCCCTGGTGTTCTGTGTACAGTAGATACAGTTGGGTATGAATGGCATAACCGTCCTTGGGTCAGGCCTAGATGGATCCCATGCAAGCAATTGATCCCAAACAGTGAGCGCCACGTCATTCTGCTTAGGGTCTCCATTGAGAAAATTTTGAATGTTATATGGATTGAGGCAGAGGTTGGTGAAGTCTGCGTTCCTCCGGAGCACACTTACAGTCGGTTTGATGATTTCGCGTAGCATATGTGGGGCCCATCGAATGTCTTGTAATATCTTATCCGGGATGAACAGTGCAATTTCAACGAGACAGATGCAGAACCTCACCAGTTCCCCTTCAGCCGCATATTTTTTTGCTCCAGACACAGCATATTTAAGCCGTTGCGTAGATGGTACTTCCCCCTCTTCAAGTTGGACGTCTGCGTCAATTATCGACGTGCCCTTCTTGCCTTGGCCCTTCTGTAAAATGAGTTTTGGTGCTGGTGGTAGCGCACCAACACACAACTCTAGGTTGTGCCATAGTAATATTGTTACCGGGCCAAAACTTTTATAACTTTTCTGTTTTGCTAAGCGCTGGATGATGTTTTGTTCTCGGTCTGTATAGGCTTCGAGCTTGCGTTTGGACATTTCATCTTTTCCATCAAAGTAATCGTTGTGACTCGAATCATTTAAATGCAATTTTCTCAAGCCACTAAACGTAACTATTACAAACAAACTTAATTTACTTCGAAACCTGCTCTGCGACGAACCACAAATCGATCTCGTCATTGCTGACGAGAGTGGCCCCGATATAGCAGATGTTCTAACACGCAACCAGAGTGATAGAGGAACAATATCTTTTACTCATCACCGCATAGTTCCTCACATTCTCAAGTCCAGCATCAGCGCTCTTATCTCTATGACATGAAGCCATTATCGTCTTTGACAGCAAAACTTGCCAGCTCCCGTAATGTCTAATATATTTTTAACGAGCGTGGCTTGGTAACCTGACACACCAGCCAGCCATACTCGCCTTATCAAAACTCCTCTACCGACCACTTTGCGGCACATGTTAGTAAAAAATTTTGACGTCTGGATTATATCGCCTGACCTTACATTCGTCTCCAGGCAACCCCAAAACGATGAATTCCGACAAGGTATTAAGGACTATATTTGTCGAATACCGAGACATTTTAGCCAGCGGCCGATAATCCTGATACTTTTGAGAAGCAAGACTTTCAAGAACCAGACCTCGACGCCTGCGGCCTGCCACCCCTTGACACTGGTCCTTTGTTCGTCAACTATAATGACCAGATATGCGATGATACGCTCACAATGATGGTTTCGAAATGTGGTTGTCTTTTCTTGTGAAGGAATGTGGTTGGTGTAACAGTCAGCAAAATTTTAGCTTTCATGAAGCCTGCTGTAGCATGGAGAGACAACACGAAACGCGATCGGATGCAAAGGCGATTGCCACGACTGCTAATTATGCGTCGTGTCCGCCGACTCAGTCATCGTCGTTTAGGCAGGACGACATCAATTATCAGAAATTGGCCTCCATCCTTGACTTTCCCCAGTTTAGCTGCTCCCTCCATCTCCGACTACCGTTACCGTCTAGAAATTAAAAAAAATAAAAATCAACAGTACTTGTCTCTTCTAAGATTTATTCTACACGAAGGTCCGGTTGAATACTTTTAAGATCGGCCATGTGACAAGCGTGTGGCTCGTGCCACTTAATTTGGCTAATGGAGCACTTGTGTTTCACGATATGTCAAATGGCACTAGGCTGCACCTCCTAGGTAGTTAAACTACTAGGCTGTTGCTGCATATCTGCGGCAAATAAGTCTTCAATTCCAGTCCTTCGCCTTAAGTACATGGTCCTGTATCCTAGCTTATAGCTATTGTGGCCCTATACGCCCTTTCTGACAGACAGGCCATGAGCTAAGACCTTACGTGTTGCGCAGGAGAAGATTGACTAGCAAGTCTGCTGTTTAAAGATGACGATTGATTCTATATTTCCAGGTTCGTGAAGGGCGAAATGAATCATGGATCTCATCCTTCGGCAGTGGCGGGCGTTCTTTCTCACAGTCTTTCGGTGTAAACGCCTCTGGTGGCCTCCTAGGCACTAATTTCTGTAGCGCGAGCTTAGTATATCAAAACATGTTGATGCAACTGCGAAAGCCCGCTGGAAAGGGTTGGTGCTAGAATACCTTGCAGTAGTTATGAAATCGTGCCACGTCATGGGGCTCTAGTTTTGGTCCGACTTCGACGTTTACACAATGGGCTGGCCGGGGCACCACAATGAATGTGTAAGCAAAGAGAAAGTTGAGTGTGATTTTGGAAGTAACGTCGAGCACCCACTTTTCACTCACCCCCCCATTTCGAACACCTAAAAAGAGGGCATTCCTACCAACACCAGTGTGTTCAATTAACTATTGACTATGCCTAGATGCCATTACAACACAGCTTTCAGCTTTACTAGGTAAATCAGACTTGCTAGATTCACCTGTAATATCTTCTTTTTTACAAGCTATAACCTGCGCCTTCTGCACGTCTAAGCTAATAGCAAACTTAGTATTAGGACCTAGTTAGACTGCCCTTCTTTTCCTTGCTGCAGTATTAGTAACTTAAGCCTGCAGCAGCTTCAGATTTTTCTGGGTAGCTGCTAGCTTATAGGCCTCTTTGCTGGAAGCCTTTTTTACCTTGATAAAAAGGAGGCGTTAAGTGCTGGCGTTATTATCTAGCTCTGTGAATAGCTTGAGTTGGCTAGCTATATCCTTTATCTTCCTTAGCGTTGACTTTGCTACTGCAGATAACGCAGATGCCTATCCCTCAGCTTCTTTACTTTCTTTACCTCTAGACTGCCTTTTGCAGGCCTAATCTAATAGCCCTAGTATTAATAGGAGCAGCAATAAGCTTATAAGAGGCTTTACTATAGAGTATTTTGACCAGTCAGACATAACAGGACCAGGGGACGCCCCCACAGGGCGCCTGGCAGTTACGGACAAGTTATAAGCAGCAGACACGAGAAACAAGGGTGACTCCTCCGGCGCGGAAGAACGATGGTGCAAGGTCACGTGAATATGATGAAGTGAGCAACTGACTATGCGTGAGCACGATTGATCACGAAGTGAGCGCTCACGCGCCCCACTTCGAGTGATCACTCCATACAACATCTGGATTACTGGTAACCAGGTGTAAGCTAGCCTTCACCAGAAGACACACGAGACTTGTATATAGGATGGACTTGGACCACGCACCTCCAATGGAGATGCTGTACCTCACCTAAGGCACTAAGTGTGCTCTTGTCCTGTGGACAAGTTTCGAGTTGTGTCCGTTCCAATCAGCGCGGGAATCAAACGAATCAAGATCTTGCTGGTCGACACGACGCGTTGAAATGGCTGAACTTGGCATCACCAATGCTCAAGCTCTTTTCGGTATTGTGTAACGGACACGCAAAACCATTGGGTTCGTTTGAACGCAGCTGGGTGAATTACGCCAAGACAACCAACCTGCTAGCAAGCCCATGTACTTATCCCATCAACTGCGGCAAGGGCTCCTTCACACCCTTCGAAGTGCCGGCCCGGGCCCCAGAGATATCGGAGCTGCCGGAGACACCGGTCAACCTCTCCCTCCGATTCGTACCCCGTAGTCTCGTTGAGAAGTGGGTCCAGTGGACGAATGCCGGCGTGCCTCTCGGCCCTCATAAACGACACATCCGGATGTATTCGTGGAAGAATACCTCTATTGACGAGATTTACCTCTTCGTATCAATTGTTCTTTGTATGGGGTTACACCCAGAATACGAAATCGAGAGATATTGGTCTAATGGCCCACCTAAAATTGGCTCTGCTTACGCATTCACCCGGTATATGTCCCAGGATCGGTGCGAAATACTGGACTGCCGGCTCCGGATCTTCAACCCGGATGAATTTCAACCCAGCAGAGCTCCGGCTCCAGGCCTGGCCGGGACAGAGGCCCCGATGCCCGATATATACCGGAATGTCAACGAATGGTCGGCCCATATCCAAGAAACCGGGGGCACCTTCTATACGTCCGTCCGGCTGCGATCTTACCGTTGACGAGGCTATGGTCCGATTTACGGGCCGGGCCCGGGAGAAATCAACGATCCCGACGAAGCCGATCCCGACCCGCTTTAAGGTATGGATACTTACCTAATCAGATCATTGCCTCCGGTGGCTCTGGCACATCCACGGGAAGGGCTCGTACGGGCTTGTCCCGCAGGCCCGTCCCGCCCACGCGACCCGCGAAGGCGACTCAACGGCCCGGGAGGCCCGCTTGACGCCGACGCAGCTGGTCGTAACGACCCTTATCGGCCTTCTCCGGCCAGCAGCCTGGCACGTGTTTCTAGATAACCTCTTCTCATCCGTCCGGCCTTTTCGGGCCCTCCGGCACCTCGGCATTGGAGCTTCCGGTACGTGCCGCCGAAATAGCGGGATAGATACGGTCCTTATTTTCGAGAACAACGCCGAGGGCCGGGGCATCTCTTGGGGCACTATACATACTATTGCTACATCGGATGGTGTGATGAGCACCATACGTCTAGGAATGAGAGAGTGAACAGTGGTTGATCTTTCTAAGATCTATTCTACAAGATGGTTCGGGTTGAAATACCCGTGAGATCGGTCATGTGTCACCTTCGCGTGACTCGTGTCATTCAACGTGACCTACGAAGCAGTTCTGCTTCACGACAGATGGGTTGGTATGTATAGCAGTGAAAACGTCTTTTATATTTGATCTCTATACTGATAAGTTCTCCCTTGCCATATAGGTTAACCAATTCAATTAGAAGGATAATGTCCTTGAGCTCTTTCTCACTACGGTATTGCGGTCCCGTACGGAGGACGAAGTTATCCATTACCGCCGCCGGCCAACCAGGGTTACTGCCGTTAACCGGGCTGCCCAGCGGCTCTTCGGCCCCGACGTCGTCCGGAAGGACCTGCCGGTGCTGGAGCCGATTGACCAATACAATCACAGTATGAATGGCGTCGATATTAGTGACCAGATGAGGGACTATTATCAATGGCACCACCCTATTCGTCGAAGGGGGTTGGCAGGCCTTTGCCTGGGAGTTTCTCCCGCCAGTCGCACTTGTGAATAGCTTCATGCTCCGGCACTTAGGCAACCCAGGCTGGACCTCTATTGCAAACCAATACCTATGGCGAGAGGCCATTGCTACCCAACTTATTCAACGATTTGGAGCATCAGCTAAAGGTCGACTAAGAGTAAGGCCAAGAGAGCCTACAGATGGGCAGAAAAACCTCATTCCCTGGCAGGACCACGTGAAAGGCAAAAGAGGAAGGCAATCGCCTTGCGCCTAATGTAGTAGGGCAAAAGCACGTGAGCATAGGGCCCTT
Organism: Colletotrichum destructivum; assembly: GCF_034447905.1. Classification (NCBI taxonomy): domain Eukaryota; kingdom Fungi; phylum Ascomycota; class Sordariomycetes; order Glomerellales; family Glomerellaceae; genus Colletotrichum; species Colletotrichum destructivum. The sequence continues at coordinate 893,261 of NC_085906.1, forward strand.
ACTGAGATAAATGGGAATAGCCTCATTCAGGCCCTACGGATAAAAAGTTGGTATGGCTGCTTGACTTGTGACGTGGCTCCCTGTAGAGTAGGAAATTGCTGGTACCTCTGGCATAACCAAAAATAGGCGTTAGGTACTGTACATTTTTCACTCTAAAAGGGGTTCTTCTTGGTAGTTACCCCGCACTTGGGGCCTTGCCGCGGTTGATGGGATGGTATCAAGCAGTGGCTTGTTTGCACCGGTACTTCTCGATGCCGCCATAGTGCCGCGGTACATGACGTAGGATTGAAACCACCCAATACTCACCGCTCGCCGAGGTGGAGCGGGAACTCTGTGGCCATGGGTATACCTGCCCGTAGTTTGCTGTCTTGAGCTGTACTATGGTAGCAGGCAAAAGTTTTATACCCCTGCCAGGTATCTTCTGGCTTGCGATCAAGCTGATCTAAGCCTAGATACATCACACACTCTCCAACATAGTATGTATAATTTCAGCCACTCAGGGTGTGAACCCAAGCTGTCTGTGGATCACGACCCATAACCTACATGTTGTGAATGTTTAACATACCCATCACACCATTGTATATCATTGCACCAAGAGCTCTAGCGGCTAGCCCAGAACCACAACAGCGGCATGATTATGCAGGCCTCTGGGGCATATCTCCCTGTCGCTTCGATCCACCAACGAACAATGAAAGTTGTTGATCGGCAATGGCGTCCCTGTCATACTCTCAGTCCGAGGGTGGTCAGCTCGACGTGCAGCGATGTTCTATTCGTGACGGTGCACTAATGGGCCCACTAGTGCGGCCGGTCGTTTGCGCAGCACTGGTGTACATTATGCATTCAAATCTTTCTACAGCGCAGCTGGTCGCTCGTGAAAAAGAATGTGTGCTCTCATGAAGTCAACCGTGGACGTAGTCTTCTGACGCAGATGAATCCGCTTCTGACAGCCTCAGGCAGCATAATGAAACACCCAGCAGGACAGCACTCTGTACATCCGGCTGGGTGACTCACCGCTCTGTCACCAAGCCATACGCACAGCCAAGCAAGAGAAACGACGTCGACAGAAAAGGCAAGTCGCCCATTGCGGACTAAGAAGCTGTTTCGTTGACACGGGGAGCAGGCGGCTTTCCCCCTGCAAGACGGTTCTCGGGAGTCTCGTCGCCCTTGTGCTCGCCAGGGGTTGGCAACCAGACACATTGACGCCAGCAGGGGGTTCGGGATCAATATCCTCAATATCGCGAGCGTCAATTCGCTAGGCTGGCACGTTGGTCCGTTGCCGCGCTGGTAAGCGGGAAAGACGTTTGCTTATACTAGTACCTAAATTACCATGAGACTTATGTCCAATAGAAGGAGTTTCTCGCAGCTGCGACCAGCCCTAGCGCCATTACTGCTGTCGTGATCAGCAGTGAACAGCGTGTTCGACGTTGTGCATTTCCCAGGGGCTATGTAGGAGTGCTCACTCAGGTGCCTGCTGCACTTATCTACTTGTACACTTTGCCCCTGTTGTCTGGCTCAACGAGAAAGCTTGACAGCTAAGCGCTGCATGCTGAAATGCACTACAGAAACGGAAGCAAAGCCCAATACTCTGTACACCAGACGAGGTACGTGATGAGACAAATGTGTTGGTCTGGTGCCTGCTTTCGGTCACGGTCACATCACTGGCGACTAGGGCTGACAGGTGAGCTAAGCCACAGGTAGGTGCAGCCCAGACGGGGAAAAGCAATTCACGAGGGAGGAGTTTCCTGAGACAATGCAAGAGGGCCTATTGCAGGTAACGCGTCGGCCGGGGGAGACGTTTGCAGGACTACGGGGCACTGCAGTGAGGCGTCCACTGGGGATAGGAGAAGCCAATCAACAGTGAATGCTTTGGGAGGGCATCGCCTTGAGGTAAATTAACTAATCGCTCACTGTCTCCATACCGCTTTCAGCAGCAATGACAGGCATGCAAGCCACTTTGTGACGACCTGCGCATAGGTACAGGTGCATGCACTGCGACGTAAAGAGGAAATTGGGGGTTTGTGATAAGACACTATTAATGCAGGGGGCCGACGATTTGCGCTGGGTCATTTTCCGGTTTTTTGCAAGCCGGGGGCGGACGTTGTCGAAAGCCTTGATAAAACGGTGTTCTGCTGTATCAACACAACGAGCTTCTCGCTCTCCGTTCATATTCATCAAAAGGTCACGTACTTACCGTAATAGGGATCACAATATGGGCAACGACTTCTTCCACAAAATCGATCCGGAGGGCGACGTCCTACTCATCCTCCATACCCCTTGTGCGCCGTTTGCTGTATGGGATGTCAGCGAGGAAACTAGCATCCAGGATCTCAATGCATGGTTTGCCCTTCCCACCCAGGGTTCTATTTTGTAACTCGGCTTGAACTGTCGCTCAAACTCTAACGAGACCATAGTGTACCCGAGCGCCCCTGCTTACCAGAACCTGAGCCTGGACTTGCAAGCCAAGACCAATTCGATACCGACATACCTTCAGAGGTGGAAGCGCCTGAACCTGTGCCAGTCTGGGATGGGGAACCTCTTGCTGTCGAAATGCCGCCCTCTGAAGAATGCGAAGCAAAAAAGGATTCATGCGGCGACGAGCCCCACAAGGCTCCCAATACTGATACTTCTTCTGTGAGGTTTCTTCTATCCTCGCGACACTTGATATTGGCTTCGCGATACTTTAACACTAAGCTCAAAGGCCCCTGGGTGGAAGCTTCAGTTAGTGGTGCTGACGGTCGACGCCATATCGAAGCTTCTGACTGGGATGACCAAGCATTTCTGTTATTCATGCGTGTCCTCCACGGACTGAACAACGAGGTTCCCAGAAAAGTGAGCTTGGAGATGTTGGCGAAGATTGCAGTCTTGGTTGATTACTATGACTGCTGCGAAGCCGTCGACCTGGCAGCACACATATGGATCGATTCCCTCAAGGGTTCTCTCCCTCTAGGATGTAATAGGGATTTAATCTTGTGGATCCTGATATCACGGGTTTTCCATCAACCAGATATCTTTCTGTCAGTCACGAAAACGGCCATCCAAGAAAGTCGTGCCCCATTGCCGACACTCGAACTCCCAATCTCCGTTGGTGTAATTAGTAGGTATTCGTTGGTCACACATGGAGCGAAGATGTAACTAACCCACAAAGCAATGATCGATTGCCGCAGGCAGGAAGCAATTGGCTCTGTGGTCAAGGGTCTGAAAGATCTTGTTTCCAAGTTTCGCAAAGGAGCTGCTGGATGCGATTCCTTCGAATGCTCCTCCATCATGCTCGGCGCCTTGACAAAACAGCTGTGCGCTCACAATTTGATACAACCAACACCGAAGCCGCCTTATCTTGGTTACGGCCTGATGACCACTTTCAAGTCAGTCCGCGACTTCTATTCGCCAGTGTGGGCCCTGCCAAATACCACAAAGAGAAATTTCATTTACGCGCATGGATGCTCACTTGAACATTTCATCGAGCAGGCTTTGGGTCCGATTCAAAGGGATCTAGAGGGACTCTCTCTGAGTGATGTTCAGCAATAGATCACCCGCAATTGAAGACGCCTTTATCCTTGTGAAACTCGAGCTTAGACTTTATAAGCGTGTGTTAAAAAAAAAAGGGCTAGACTGGGCCGACATGACAAGGTGACATTGGAGTCCAATGAGTATATATCTTCAGCTATTGACCCCCTAGGTATTCAGACGTGTTTCCTGACTTGGCGATGTCGAAAGATCACAGAGCAGATGCTAAAGCAAATGTTCCACTGGACCCCATGTTTCTTATCCATGTCATCATAACTCCCGTAACTTGCCCATCCGTAGAACTTGCCATAGCCGGAAGCCAGTTGTGCCAAGTACAGGCAAGGTTGATCAAGGTGGCCGAGTGTACCTCGTCATCGAAGGGGTCCTAACGAGCGTCGACTGGCGCCTACGACATATAATGCGCCTCACGTTTCCTTAGATGCCGGAGCTGACCCCTCTTCCCGAATGACGAGAAAGTTAGACGCGAACCAAGGCCAGCAAAATGGTTTCGCTCACTAGTTTATGTTTTAAACAGCCAATGAAGAAAAGAAGAGATTTGATCGAAGAGTGGAAATCAGCTTATTATCGGTCGTAAGCATAATCATAATAAAGGAGTTGTATCTATAAGCGACCTCTCAGAGAGAAAAGACGGTGGGGGATTAGGAGCACGTTGCGGGCGAACAAGGAGGTTGAGGCGGAACAAGTGCCGACACCGTCACCGGGCATGACCGCAGCCATTCTTCGACTCCCGGGTGGTTGAGTGCTGGTTGTGTCAGTGCAAATCCCGGTACACGAGCGCGAGATACTTCGCCAGACATGTTCCATGTCACAACAGGCCATCGTGGACGTCAAGAGCAGCGCGGGCGAGGTCGTGGATGTGGTCTACGTTGTTGACTTCAACCGGCACGACCAACTATGGGGAGGGAACAATGTCTCAACGACCATGCAGGGAGAGGCAGACTCGATCATCGCATTGATGAACGACTTGTCACTCAGGAGCCTCTTGCCACGAGGGACGAAGACGTGGCACAAGAACGACGCGGCAACGACGATTGACCTGTCAATTGCATCGGAAGAGCTGACAAGGACGATAAAAAACTGGCGGTGTATGAGACAGACCATGGGTCAGACCACCGAGCGACCGAGACAACATCTGAGATTGCGACTCCGAAGATCGACGGCAAACCTTGACTTTTGTTCAAGAACGCTCCATAGGAGGCGATCAATACCAGGATTCAGGCGACGCTGCAATGTACTCCTACGGGAGGTACGGAGCAACAACAGACGGACCGACTCATGTCGACAGTATCGGAAGCGGTAGAGACGCCGACCTCTACAGCCAAGCCGTCTAGGTATGCGAAAAGGTGGTGACCTGCCGACCTTACTCAGCTGCGCCGGATCCATCCAATCTGGAGGAACCGGGCGAGGGCGGAGAGACGGGGCAGCCACTGTCCGCAGGATCTCGAGGAGATCTAGGTTACCCAATCCAACAACGTGGGCTCGGCTAGACGCACAATTATTTAAATTTCCGAGTACAAGCCGCCCCATTAGCTGACCCCGCCGCATCTTCGTCTCGGCCTGGCCCTATGAATATCATCTACAGGGACATAGTCAACCGAAAGACAACCCCGACGTCGGTGGACCCAGATACACGTTTCCAGTGTGATTTGGAAAGGCTGGCTGTTGCCGCCATCACGCAAACCTACCACTATATGATCGAGGGAAGACTCGAGTATGGGCGAGGTGATCACGTTTCTCAACATCGACTGGCGGGAACCTGAGACGCTTTTCTGTCACCTAGCTCAGCCAGATGAAGACGAGGAAGGAAGATTTCGAGAAGACGCTACGATTGACTCCAGAGGACGAACGACACGCACCGAAGAGCTCACTGAGCCACCAACCGGAACCAGGCACAAAGGGAGCCAGGAGCACTATCCAATGATTAGTCAGCCAGGGATTGCCAGACACGCCGAGCCCGACAGAATAGCAGACACATCGAGAAGGTTTAGAAGGTCGGGAGGCCAGGAAATTCGACGCAGTCACCCCTGATAATCGAATCAATGCACGACAAAGACCAGAGAAAAGAGACCTTTCAGCAAAGATATGAGTATATCAGTGTTAGAATGCTGACAATGATCATGAATGTCTATCCCGAAAATAGTGTGTCCAACTCGATAAGACAGTCTCCTTCCCGAGGGATTTTCCAAGTGCTCAACCCGGATAACCCCTTTGTCATCAGACGCAGTTCCCACAGTAGCCACAAATGAGATTTTGACAGCAGGGCAACTTGTTGGCAAACATTGCCAATTCGGAACAGATTGAGCACCGTAGGTGCAAAGGAATGGAGTTTATGTCGGATGGGTTCATGCCCGTTTGATTGAAATATTGCTGCTGTGGCAGTCTGCTACTCTCTAGTGACCCAATATTCGTAGAAACAGCCGCAGTCTTTGTCTCGATCCCATCGACGTCCACATTGCGTGGTCGTTATGAATTGCTTGACAAAGCTCTATAACATGGCATAACACTTTGCTATACATTGTTTGACCATCATCGACATTGTGGAGATTATGTTAGCTTTCTTTTTACCCCTAACAACGAGCCAGAACAGCATACAGGACGGGTGCAAATTAGCAGTGGGGTTTGCTAGCCAGACTGCGCGCTACTTTGAAAACCTGAGAACCTTAGCTCATAACCTAGTTTCTTTAAGGGTCAACTGTAGCAAAGGTTCGACAATCAACAGCACAAGGCCAGATGGAGCAAATGAACAAACTACATCCGGTATTCACGTCAAACGAAGGATGCAATCACAGCGAAACGTCAATTTCTGCGCCAGATCATTTGCAGCATGTCGATACTAGTGATCTTCGAATGGGGATAGGCGCAACTGGGCGAGAGCGGCGCTAGCACGGAACCGGCCCGATTTGGCCAATGGAATTAGCCCCATCACTCAACAAGTGGGGCATAGCCCAACTAACTGGTAGAACGGTTACACCTGAAGCTTGACCGTGTTGTAAACCCCTGAAAGAATTACGTTAGCCTCCTGCAATGACCCCTAATGTGTCCCGTCCCCTTGGATTCTGGTCTTCAACTGCCCGAGGGAGAGCACGTGCTGTTTTCTAACGCTTCATTTCCAAATGCATTGCCTTGCGACATCCGTTGTTCACACGGCGATGTTAACAGTTATTTAGTGTCTGACACAGCCGCACTCTACAGTCTTGCTGTGGCAACAGATCGCATTATCAAAATCATGTTGCTGCTGACATGTTATCTCTGTGGTACCGCTGAGATGTAGGTTATCGGCCTGCAGCTACACAATGACAGTTATGTCAAGAGTAGGCTGGGCAAAGCCGCTCTCGGGGCTTTGCATCGTGCGGGAGACTTGGCAAATAATGTTACCTAGGTATAAAGAGACAAGAGGTGCGTAATTTGGGGTACGTTGGGGAAACAGAAAGAAGGTTGACGGTGAAAGCAAGCCATCAGGCTAATCAATACTCAAGACGCGTTAGACAGGACGAGAGAGCACAATAGGATGCGTACACCGAGAATTCATGGAGGTTCACAATGTTACAAATGCTGGCATCAGAGTGGAGAAATCAACCATAGACACACTTGATACCTGTACGTGTATAACTTTATTCTATCCCGGCCGGCCTAGATGTGACGCAAAATAGACATTTCTATCACATTTCTACCACAATTCCCCCGATTAATCAACAAACATAGGTTCACTGGTATGGCTACTCCCTGACAGCCCCTTTATCTACACCATCTGATTCAAACACATATGCGAGGTGTCCCGGAAAAGACACCTATCAGAATCTATATGATCTTTGGGTAGTTGTAAACGGTTATGTGAGAAATCAACAATGTTTCTATCAGACATGGTGGCACATTGCATCGCATGAATTGCTTTCTTATTGGGTTCCAGATCAGCCCAAATTTACTCAAATAAGTCTTGTTTATGGACGCAGAGACAGTCCCCTAAACGACACCAAGATCCCATAAGAACCGTCTTACCTATTCTCTAGAGAGACCAAACTTTCAGTGAACGCAATGGTTCGTTTGTGTTGGTTGTTTTGGAGCGAAAAACGACTACACTTTCATTTTATCATCGATCATTGACAGACACCGCTAATAGGATTCGCACGTGCATCTGGGTGCATGACTGATGCCCGCAACAGTAGATGTGATAAGTGTAGTTGCTCCAGGCATTTCATAAGTGGCATCGGACGGAACACCAGAAGGGATGATAGAGGAGACCTCAGGAGTAAGAGCAGAAGGCATGCCAGAGGGGATGGCAGGAGAGACTTCAGGAGTGATAACAGAAGGGGCGTCAGTAGGGGCGATAGATGGTACACCCGCCGTGGCGCCGCCGGTGGTCTCTATTAACGTTGTAGGCATGACATTCGTCTCTGAAGGATCAATTGAAAAGTCCGTAGTGGTGGATGTTGGCTCAGCAGAACCAAGGTTAGAGCCAGACGATGTTGGCTGGATGGCGGAGCCACCTGTTTCGACGTCAGTAGAGGAGTATGCGGACGGTGGTTGGATCTCCGTCAAGTGAGTGGGGTATGCCGAAGCATCCCCGTTCACCGCAGTCGAAGAACTAGTCACGGCTGTCGATGGGGTATTGTCCCATGGGACACTGGTTGTGCCGATAGCGTCTGGCGTCGGAGAAGCCGCCGTCGCAGTGCTGGAATCAAGGCATGTTCGAGCCATCGCCAGGGATAACGGCACGGCTGGCTCTGATCCTTCCGCCGGCAGAAGCCTGATCATCTGACAGCTAGGTCCGTCATCGTTGCCACACAGGAAAGTGATCTTGGCATAGGTAGCAGTAACGTCTGCCGGAAAAGAAATGGCCTGTAACAGGTTGGAATCACAGGTAGTCGACGAGTTAGTGATGTTTACGTGACGGGATAAGAGGACTTTATCCTGAGGGCCCAAGAAGTAAATATGAGCCTCAGGGCACGCTGCTGCATTATCGGGGGTTTCGAAGTATTCCAAGCCACCGAGTTTCATGGCGGGGCCCTTCCAGCAGTCCTCCTCAGCTGCCTCCGCTACAACGCGAGTCAATATAAAAGAAGTAAAAGTACTGATTGTAAAGCAAGCGAGCCACTTCATTATCGGAAGAACAAAGAATCATAATACGCCATCTGGTGCCTTATATATTTCTGTTCGAGTTCCCATTGTTGGTTCACCAGCTGTCTAGCACGCATTGATTCCGTCCTACTGATTGTCTCACTTGATGCGAGATGGCAAAGGACCAAGGACTCTTACATCATATTTTCGGGAGAGGATTACGATATCTAACCAGCATTACCCTAAGAAATGATGTATTGTGCTCTCGGAGAGGAAACTGGCCAGCAAATTGAATGAAGCGCATGGAGTGATGTGAGAATACAGATATTTTTGGCAGTGATTTGGTCTGAGAGTCTCTCACTACCTCACGCACATAAACCAAAGAGCCGTCTACGTTGATGAATCGGATAACGCTTCTCAGCCTCGACGAATTTAAGAGTACCACTCCTTCAATGGACGCTCAAGCAAGACCCCTGACGTCAACGAGCTCCTACTCTGGCGAAACATTTATCGGCAATGCATCACCCCCAGGTTCATGTTACTTCAGTTACAGTGTCGTGTCGACACTTATAAATGCAGTTGAGGATGACTCAGATGCGCGTTGCGATGAGACGAGATTAGCGGGATCAGCAAGATCAGCAGCAAACGCGGCGACCGTCCACGCGTGGTTACGCTCGATAGTCGGCAGCGATCCGCCGTCCGAGTATCTTGACACCGACAGCTTCGACACCCGCCCAGACGCTGTAGAATTCAATCAAGGTAGATCGATGACGGCAGGTCAGCGTCAAGAGTAACTATCGACACCCAGAAGCTCAACCTCGGACAATACGATAGTTGGCTCTCCGGCCAATTCTTGGTCCTCCGATGTTAGCGGATTGACGATCCATCCAGCAGACGAGAGAGAACTAATCGACACAATTCTGAAAAACTAGTATTGAATCAGGTCGAGGCTCTCTGTCGCCTCAGAATTTTCATATCTGCCGCCAATTCCGAAGTCCTCCACGATACTTGTCTCTATGGCACGCAAATGATATATGTACTCCCTCCTAATCCCAACCACAACTTTGCAGGCAGTGTTGCCAAAGTTAACGGCGACTATATTCCATGCAGTGCTCAAAACACCGGCTCGTGTCTTTCATCGGGACGACACATTCGACCTGCAGCCCGAATACACACAGCGCTGGCCGTAGTCTGCAACCTACTCGACGGGAACGTCGACCTCAGTTTACGACCTTGGTCCACCCGACCTATACAATGGAACGGAAGGATACCCGTTCCTCAAGCTCTTTCTTGGGCGCGGTGACGGCGAGCACAGAGATGAGGTCACAGCCGCATGCATGTCGCTGATCAACGCGCGAACAAACATTCTGGTAGACGCCTTTAGGTGTCTCGATCTTGTACAATAACCTTGCGAGCGCAAAGTTACTCTTGTATGTTGGCGCCGATCCAGACATCCCTGGAGAGTGGGGCGAGCCGCCTATATACTTTGCTGTTCGTAACGACAGTCTCGAGGCCGTCACCATGCTCTCGAGCTACGCGGCTAAAGTTACCGCTCTTACGTACTTGAAAGTCCGCTCCAATCAGGTGGAGGCTTCTTTTCGATCTAGAGACAGGCCTGAACAGGCATGATTGGCCATTGCCACAGTGGAAGGAATTTGGAAGTTGGCATGGACTTGGAAACAGAAGTGGGAAACGTATTGTCCTCGATTCGTGCTATGGCAAAATGAAAAGTATGGACATGTAACACCCTAGTATTTTACAGGGCCCGTTATTGAGACAACCTTTCGATTCTGTTGCTCAATGCAGCCTTTTATAGCCGCAGCTATGTCTCGTCGACTACTTTGATCGATTCTGGACCCAGTAGCGTCCTGGAATTCAACCGCATACCCGCGCCGCGTCAAGTCAACCCAAACATGAGCTGAAGTGGAAACGAAGAATACGACAGGAATGATTGGTATATCCTTACCGAGTGAGTACAGGGTTAGCTGCCAATGGGAATTTAACGGTCCAAACCCGATGTAATTTGGAGTCGATCCCGCATACGCCCAGGTTGGCCTGCCATCGGATGCTGTCAAGCCAGAGAATGAGATGCTGGGGTATTCCATACAAACCAAAGTGGCCGAAATCCCCTTGATGGGATTACCTGAGGAATCCGAAACCTGACAAGAAATGTCCATGATAAATAAGTCTGTGCACTATGTCACCTGAGTCGGATGGCGCAGGGTGGAGGATGCGATCAGGGAATTAACGGAGAGAGAATTGCTTGCATTTTAAGTTACTGAACTCCAGCCTAAAGGGTTAATGTAGCATTTGTTATTTATGGATACAATAATGTGTTACAGCGCTTGTATCTCTGTGATGCCACCCTGTTTATCGGCGTCACTCGCCAACACATTGCGGTATAACATTCACATCAACTCCCTCAGTGCATCGTTACTGTTCTGTTATGAATTCGCTTGCACCGCCATAAATGAAAAACAGAGAGTTCCGCGGCAAAAAAAAACAAAAACAAAAAAACACTAGCCATTTGGAAATGTCAGTAATTGCTTGCGACTAGGGTTCGTTAGGGCTTGGCGAGCTGGTTCATAATCCCAACACAGATATGTCTACCCTACGTGTGCCATCCGAAGTACCAGCCACAACCCATGTTTTGGCGGTGGGGCCCTCTCTTTCAACACGTTAAGGCAACTCTTTCAATAACATTGGGTCTCAAAGGGAAGCACTACCCTATGAAACACTCCGGTCACAGCATCGTTTGACGCGGTCTAACAGGAATGTTTTTGCTTTCAACTTAGTTAACTGTATGTTGAAGATTTTGAATAACTTGTCGAGCCATTCGCAAGGTACAAATCTAAGGAAAAGTTTCCAGGCACATTTCGCCCCCCGTCAAGAAAGGAACATGTTCTTCGCAGTTCAAGCCAGACTGTAGGCATTGGGAGCATGAAGGGCTTTGGCCGTCACATTGAGAGTTGTTACTCAGCAAGCAAGGAAAGCAGACCTGGTATTATATCAGTTTCCGGCCATTGAACGGTGTATGCGGAGTAATGTCTTACCACTGACGGGGAAAACTGGAAGCCCATCCCGGAAACATCCGCCGTGACTTGGTGTTCCTCCATGGTCATAGAAGCATGCGGAGCGACTTCCTCGTTTGCTTCTAGCTCCTGTATGCTTTCTAAAGGAGACTGATGGTGATGGGAGTCGTGGATGGTCTCAGACGACACCGACTTAGAGGAGCAAACAGAGCCCTGAGTTGGGGCGTCCAAAATGTGGAATGATCTCGTAGATTGCAAATCATGCATCAATCCAGACGACAGATGCCATGTTGACCGTACACCTTTCATTTTCGTAAAATCCTGCGTCATACATTAGTGAACATCTCCTAGCTAAGATTCCGACCTGTTTTGTGGTGATCTGACGCATGGCGACTTTGGTGTCATAGATGGAGAAGCATTCGCAACAGAAGTATTACCAACCTTGTTCACACAGAGAGTATGACGTATGCTGCTCTTACACCAAGATCCGTCCTCTTCCATGTTGTCCTTAAACCAGGTGTAGAGCTAATCAAGAGTCATCGGTTGATTATCCTTCTCATGGAACGCCTCGTGAATCAGTTTCGAGTAGGGTTTTCTTTTAGAGATATCTCTTCTTGGGCTTGATGATGGTAACATTGCTCAACGAGTTCGCTCATGACACAAACAGCGGCCTACAGAGGAGGAGTCAAACTTATGGGTTGGGAACCGAAAGCTTTGTCAATCAGCGGTTGCATTTAATATGGAATTGTAGTCTCCGTGGCAGGGCGAGCTCAGAGGTATGGTTGACACGTGACGGTTAGCTCCGATACCTATTCCTGTTTCATCTGTGTTATTTTTACCGACATTGAAGTCATCTCGATATATTTACATCCACGGATGTGTTACAAAACACTCTGACTCTTGAAAGTACGCAACAACAGCGCAGGAGAATGGTTAGATATAAAAGCATAACAACGGATTAACCATAAAGACCCGTCAACAGGCTCGAGTGACATACCAGCTAGGTAACATTATCGAGATTTTCCGTTCAGCTGCTTCGCACAGGACAAATAATATGTCAGCGGATTCCATCAGAGTCTCCCTTGGAGAACAGTCCGGTACAAAATAAGAAGCATGCCAGCCTGAAACTAATCATGTGCACAATTCACATCCTAAAGTGCCAAGATTGTCTCAACTACACGTTTAGTCGAAAAGTATGTGAGGGTACATCCCCTCATCGCATCTGCCAGCGTGGTCGAACTGAAACTGTCACCACATATCTTCTTGACGGTCATTGCGACTGCTGTCGAGAGAAACCCGGCCCCTACCGAACTGGAGTTCACGACGCTGCGGTGCCTAGGATCAGACATAGGGTTTGCTTACGGAGAATACGGCGATGGTTCGTCTCAACAGTGTTGGAGCTGCATTCAGACTTGCGTTGGGACTTGCGTTGGGACTTGCGTTTTACTCGATCGCCAACTGGTGGACACTATATGAACTGTAACTGAACTTTGTTTGTGAAAGGATTGGATTGATGCATTAATCTATCTTGACAAAGCGATAGAAAACGCGGAGAAGACTTTCTGAATATGAATACGGTCTTTAGCTGAAGCTGAGTGCTGCTTCACAAAAAGTAACTTCCAGAAGAGAACAGCTGTATGGCAATGTAGTGCCTTTTTTGTCACTTTTCCCCTTGCGCTACAGACAAGCCGTGTTTTGTCACGTTTCCGGTTATGGACGCGTTTCTTCATATATGGTCCCTACGCAGTAGTTACACTGGTTCATCAATCGTCATAGAAAAGACGGAATTGCAGGACACAATAGAAGAAGACGAAGCTACAATATAACCGTGGTCTTAAGGAGCAATTGGTGGTAACTAAATGTAGCGACGTAGGCTTTCCTTTCACATTGAGCATGTACAGACTGAAAAATGCTTCTGCTCATCATCATCATCATCCCAAGGACGTCTTCTTGTGATGATGCAGTCCAAAAGCTACGAATTGCAATCTATTTGGCTTCAATCTACATCTGTACGTTAGGGTTAGGTGATTCGCGGCGTTTGGACCAGCCTCAAAACTCAAACGTTGGAAATTTCTTGGATAAGATAGATTAGAGTGGAGGCCGCAGCCAGTAAACAAAATGACGCGCCAACCGTGGAAGATGCGCTGAGATACGGCACATGGCTGCGAGGAGTCGCAATGGCTCGAGCACTGGTAGCGTGACCGGTATTGGAGACGCCGGTTGTATTGTCATATGGTGCAGACCTCTTGACCAGCTTGAAGTTCGCGCAGCTGATACGCGTCTTGTTTGCGAAGTGAAAAACGAAACTACGGTTGCCAAAAAAAGCGCCCGGACCCCTCACATTCGAAAGATAGGGATCGATGTAGGTTTGTTGGTGGTCGCCAGTGACGGAGCCGTGCTTGCCGCTCAGGTCACCCACCTGGCAGGTCTCAGGCCTGGAGGCATCGCACGGTATAGCCTCTCCGCGGATGAACGGGTCGTGGTGTGCGAGTGCTTTGGTGCAGTTTCCGTCCTCTGGGATCGGATCAACATGGAGATGGTAGGCTCCAGCATGTTAGAAGAACAGCTACATTACGGTTTAGTCAGCGGAAGTGGTTGTCAACGTACTGAAAGGTCCACCCTCGTTTGGCAGGTTCGAAAAGTCGACTGTAAACTTGACGCCGTTTCCATCCGGAGCTGTTACGGCGGTGATAATGCCTCGGACGTTGTCGTTCAACGAGCATCCTTTGAAGAATGGCGTGTCCGGCAGCGTCGCCTCATAGACAACTCCCGGAGGGTTTGTGACGACTAGAGCATCTCCAAGGTCCTGCATCAAGAATTCGTCAACCCTGACGTGAGAGTGTGGGAGTTTGGGTGGCTTTACACCAGTGATTCGCGATACGGTGCTGGCAAGGGCCATAGTGATGACGAAGAAGACACAGAGCCTCCACATTTTGTGATATTGTAAACCCAACAAGTTACTGAGCATTGTCTTTGCTCGTTCAGAGACTCTGATGAGAGAAGGCGCGTAAGATTGGCGCTTAGTCATGTACTACGCGTTTATATAATGGTTGATCACATCGAGCGCTGCTACATCTTGGGGCTAGCTGGCTTTCTGTGGTAGTGGTGGGGGGTCCGTACGCTAGTATTTCTCTTTTTGATGTGGTTTGGAAATCAGCACTGTTTCATGATCAGGATCGTACAAGGTTCGAAATCATGTTAGATAGGCTGCGGAGTATAACAGGCTGTGCCGACAGCTTGAGTATAAAAGAAAGGACTGCCCTGGGGTTCTGTATTATTTGGAAGGAGATGTAGACGCTGTAGATCCATCTTGCTCTCGTTAGATCGAAAGCCCGGTTACAAGCAAGAAAACCGTCACCAAACAAGGGACAAATAACAGCAGTACTTAGGCTTGTTATGGTGATCCACACTCAGTATGGCTTTTTAGGAAAAATATTAATGTCGTGGCTGTTCCGTAAGTTACGGCCAACCCAGATCGGAATTTCTGCGTAAAATACAAGTTGTAACGAGTAAAACGTGTCAATGGCTACTTTCTCACTTTGTTAAAGGAGCTCCGATTCAGACTCTATTGTTTTCGACGCGATTGGTGGGGGTGCTTGCTGGCGTAACTATATAGTGCAGAACAGGGGATAGAAATACAGGTGCAACGTTACCAAAGCTTTGTTTTGCTGTGCAGTTGGTTGCCCGGATCTTCTCGTAAGGTTCATTCCTCGAGTTTCAATCCAGTGTTGGCTTTGCCGACTCGAGTGATGGTCTCGAACCGCAGCGCGAAATGGAAGATCGTTCCCTATGTAGATCAAAATAGCATGTTTCAACCATGTACAAAGCTAGCATTCAACCGCTCCCTGTAGAGCATCTAGAGCACAGCTGCTCTCTGAAGAGGGGTTTTAATGAATATGATGAAGCTAAAGTGTCATTTGTGCTGATTGAAACTGCCTTGGCGGGACGGCGAACATGGACACCAGCTTGTAAGCGTCTCAAGATAGCCTGGTCGACTTGTCAGAGGAGAGTGTACCATTAGTGTTTGTTATTCAGATTGGCTCCAGTTTGCTGGTTTCGTTGAGATGATCGATCGGACTCACGGCGCGCCGCCTGTCGAGTTTCGTCATGATGAGTGTCCAGGAAGCCCTACAAAAAGCAACATTCTCACATCGCCACTACGCAGCGTGGATGCAGTACATAATTTGAAACAGTTTGCCGCAAATACCTATTTGTTATAAAGTTTGATGCGTTTCAAACAAACGTGATGTATTGAGTGTACAAGCCGGACACCCAATGTCAAAGTCCAACGGATTCTCATCAATGGTTACGTGTCTTACCTTAAGTGTCTTTCCCCCCGTTAAGAATCTCTTGTGCTTCGGTGAGGTAAGAAAACATAATGGAATATGGAGAGACCTAATACCTGTCTAACAAGAAAACCTATAGGTTAGCCGTTAACTACGCATGTTGCTTTTCTTTTCTTTCCTGTTTATTTTGTTGGGTGACACGTAATTATGCCGCCTGCTTGGCGACTGGTATTGATGCTTGGAGGGTTTCGTTACGGTGTAAAACGTCCAAACAACCTAGCTGTTATGTTACATTAAAGGCATCGTTTAGCATATGTGGATCTAAGAGACATACTAAACCTAGGACTTGGGTATAAATCCGTGTTACTCCATGTCAGTATCAGACCATTTAGTTATGTTAAACCTGGAAGCTAACAGCCACATCATCAGGTCAAGCAATCTTTACAGAAACACAAAATACGACAGTGTCAGTGCCACTCATTGTGGATACGGACGCCGACGCAGGGTAGATGGGACGCGACCCTTCTCCTTGCAGCATCTTAAAGCCTTTACAACGGAATTTGTGCAGATGCTTCTGTACGGCCGTGCAGATATCAGAATGTGGAAATGAAAACAAAAATCAGTTAGTGTTTTGTTCTGATCAGGTCGCCGACGGTTTCGTTTCGAACTGTGCAGATTGTCGGTTATGTGAGCCAACCGTTCAAATTTCCACCGCTCACATCTTTGTGCACATCATCCATGGAAATACAGCGCCATGTGTTGCACCAAAACGCCACGCTCCAGTTTAAGCCAATTATTCTTGTTCCAGTTGTTATCTTTTTGTTGCTTGTTAACTATCCAGCCACTGTAACTGATTGGTGGGTTTGGACGTTGGTACCAATTTTAAGCCCTCTGCAGTTCCCAGTCATTAATGGTACCACTCGCGATACATGGGGTCAAACTTTCCCATCCAATCATTGTGCACGGTATCTCCACCTGCCTGCTCACTTTCGTTGTCTGACATGGCTAATTTGTTTTGCCCATAATCAGTTGTGTCAGGTCCCACTCCTGCCTCCACTTTAGGCTGCGTGCGCGACACCAACTCCCACTCGTCATCTTCAACGCCAACATTCAGGATGAACGCCACCCCTCGCGCGCCTTCGCAGAGCTCAGATGCCCACTTGCGAAGCATATCATCATGGCGATCGTGTACGGCGCAAGGTGTAATCAGCGGGCCAGCCATATTGGTGGAAGACGTCCGTAGCTCTTCGTAGCTATCCAACCATTGGGACAGTGCCGTCACTTCGGTGAGCGCAATACTGGCAACTTCGGGCAGGACAATGGAGCCCAAACAGCGCCGGAACTCGTTTTTCGCTTCTCTCAGCGCCCCCCGCTCGGTTGGCGCACTGGCTATGACCTCGGTCTCTATTCTCGCAATTAATCTATTCAAACTTCCATCAAGGTCAAGTTCCATTTTGTGGCAAAAAGAATTCTACGGCATGTATTCATTTATGTAGAAGTTGTGGCTGGTTGATCCGACGACCTAGATACAGTTGATATCGGATGCATTACGTACAGCTGTTTCGTTACGTCCAACCACTTCAGAACCATACGAATCGGTTATCTGATCCAGCCTGATTTAGTTAGAAGTAGTATCGGAAACCTCGCATATCTAGATGTACTTTCTAATACGTGCCTGTCCGGGATACTGTGCATTGCAACAAGTTATGTTGGAGATTTCCATTTTTAGCAAACCAGTTCAGTTGGTAATTGTGACTGTGAACATGCATGTAAACGCGAACTAGGTATGCTAAAACACTTATTATAAAGCCACGTGCCCACTTTACGCTTCGGAGGTGAATGGTTTCTCTGCAGAGACCTCTCGAAGCATGGAGAACGCCAGAACAATAGTCAGACAAGCCGTGCGTGCAATTTACAGCCCCGAACAAGTTGTCATAGTTGACACCTTGTCGCGCCACGAAATGTAGGTTCTCGAAGCATTGAGAAATTAGTCAGCTCACCAGACCTTGGGATACAGCCTTTCAATGACTCAACTGCGCTCGCTGTCTATTACAGACGATCACAGATCTCTGAGAAAATCCTGCGCTGAGCTTGAGCGTGACAGGATCGTGTGTACGTGAGTGCACCCACCCAGAGCTAAGCTTTTCCTTTCGACATCTCCTCCGACCTCCTCGCACACGGTTACGGGGCTCTACACCTCTACGAACCACAGTAACAACTTCACAGGCGACAGTTGAGCGAGGATGAGTCATACGTCTTTATCGACTATTATCAAGCTGTCCATGTGATTCATTACATGATCTACGAAATAGGGCGCCAGATTCAGGAAGCGAACGTGCGCGAGTCAACAGCGGAGATTGTGAGGCGCTACATTTGTCCCATTTGCACCACCAAGTGTGATTTGATCGATGTTATCGACAATGTAGACTGCGACGGTAGCTTTCTATGTAAGCGATGTGTGACTCCAAGCATTCTATTCGAAGAACCGGTCAAACCAGACCTGCTGCCACGCTTCAACGACCAATTCGCGCCTTTTTTACTTGTACTTCAGCGTCTCGACAGCAGCAGCATTCCAAGAGTGACTTTTGAAGGTCTCTATGCGCAGAAATTCCCCGACGGCGATGGCGCTTCTAAACGACAGTGCTTGTAGTTATCATTATATTTCAGACATCGTTTCACGCATAGTTGACCGCGTGTTCAAGACGATAGACCGTTGTTTCATCGTTGGAGATGCCTGGTCGTTAACCGGCGGTCGACGAAGCAGGATGTCTTGTGCAGTTATACGAGTCAGTAGGTTGTAAAATATCAACTTTTTCCGGAGTCGAGCTATAGAATGCCTACGTTTGTGGCATTGGAAGAGTGCAGCGTAGAGAATACCAAAGCGGTGCGGTGATCTAAGAATAGACACCACTACCCACTAAGGCAACACAGGATGCCTCCTCAATCGGCTCAAAGCTGTCCTGATCAGAGGAATTGAGGTCCCATTCGGGCTTGTTTTAGAGGCCGATCAGAGGAGTAGACTCTCCCGCTCATCTTGTGTGATCACGTTCGAAAGTAGATGATAGGAAAGGCTCCAGTTCGCTCCAAGAGATGGATGAGAAAGAAACGGTGAAAAGTGAGTAGATTCCTTCTGGTTCTGTTCTCTGAGTCTGATCGACCCTGCTCCCTTGTATCCTCCTGGCGATCAGGCTTAGCTTACATAATCCCCAATTCCGATCGAAAAGTCCTGAAACTGAGCCCATAGGACTGATCGCCCCAGCCCCACTCCAGTATATTATGCGCGAACTGCAAGCCCGAAGTGGTTGTTGGTCTCCAAACTCTTCGTCTCGAACTTAAATATACTGTGAAAACCAAAAGTCAAACGGAGTAAGCATTGAAAATATGTGTTTGTTGTTGCTGTCTAGATAGAACGGGAACTAGATAGGGTCGGTACATAAAACCCTGCGAGGGATCCAACATGAAGTCGGCCAGGACAAATACCGCGTGGCATGTACGACATAATACGAATGAGTAGAATCCCACGATCAAACGGCACCAGGAAACGTTGAATCGTGTAACCGAAAACAGCCAATCCATAATACCATTCGCGTCAACTAGACCTCAACACTCATAACATCTGTCCCTCTTTATGGATGACCTCCCTCGTTCGTCATATTGCTTTTGGGCCATTTTTATGAGGGCATTGCGTTCGGCTCGCGAGGATGTAAAGGCCACTTCGGTCTACCGTGATGCCTGGCGCTCCGTGGCTTGGAATAACTCCTGAAAGGGTCGGCAGTGATGCATAGTTTGACGCTTAACAATTTGGTACGCGTCGACAGAGTGAGCGTCGAATCGACAGGTCTGCCAGTGCAATCGATGGAGCCTTTGAAGCTCATTTGATACCCATCGACGAACACCTCAATCTGGTATGGTGTCTCAGGTGCTGTGTTTTCCTTATAACCATCGCAATAGAAAGAGGAGTCTCTTTCGTCTTGTGAACCGTCTGGATGCATCTGTTGTGGGTTCAAATCGGAGAGCTGTGTTGGCGCATAGTCATTAGGGTGGTTGAATCTGTCCTGAGGACTCTGATTTCCTGAGGGTGTTCCGCGAGGCTGATCTTGTGAGCCCGACATCTGAGAGTCTGAACAGGCGACATTGACCAGAGTTTCAAAAGCCCCCTCTCGATCCATCTGTTCATAAGCACTCGGCAAGAGAGCTGATAAGTTTTTCAAGGATCTTGACTGGTCCGCCTGATTCAGCTGTAAGGAAGTCTCAACGTAGTTGCCAGTAGAGACAGATAGAGGCCGAGTTTGAGAGTTAGAGATAGAGAAACAGAGGAAAAGAGAGAGGGTGAGCAAAAGTATCAAGATGCTGCCTTTTATCCTTCGGTTTGTAGCCAAAGAGCTGTCATAATATCCGTACTAAGGGCTATCTAAACAACTCAATCCTCCTTTACCCTGCATGTACCATAGTGTCTTGGGCGGGGGTATTAAATCACAGAGATAGCAAATACCTCGGCCGTCGTCGACCCCAGAGTGCATCTCCCCCACCAAAATGTGGATAGGCCTGATGAACCATGCGCCCAGTCCTTGTCCATAATTGTGTCCTCTCAGCGTGTTCTGTCAGAAGTTGTGAAATTATTGCTTTTGGGCCTTGCGGCTGGCAGTGATGACCGAAATACCTTGATCCCTTGCCTTTCCTTTTATGGCGGAGCAGCCGGGTAGCCTGATATGCAACCACAGAAGAATCGTTAAGGTATCCTTTGTAGGTATTGCTAATCTGTCCCTAGTGCAGTTCTAGGCATCCAATCGGCGAGGCCGGTCTCCGAAGACTGGACATCATCTCCGACCCTGCAAATTTGAAACCAGAGAGCTCTACTTATCCGTCGTTACGCTGCCTGAATGATGCATATTAGTTTCATATAAACTAAGGTTCAATTGTTGTTTACGAAGACAGCTACCAAGAAGATAACATAAATGCCAGCACTTGTCGAGTGCTCGTTTGCGATTGTGCCTTGATTCCTTATCTCACAGAAAAGTACGCCTCGGATGAGGGGTGTTTGGCAGAGAGAGAGAGTGTGTGTAGTATTACGTATCTTGGTCCCAAGTAGTGTCCCAAAAACGTGACTGTTACTGTTATGTATTATTTCCACAATGATAACACTGATTCTCGTGTTCTGTTGCAACACATTAACCTAACAACAAGGTCGTTTTATGCAGAAGTATTCTGTTATCCGAGGGAGCAGCCGGCGCAACAGATTGATAAGACATCCTGCAAGCCTCTTTTCATGGCAGTCTTCGGAAGTTCTTGACGAGATAGCCATTATTGAAAGGCAACATATGACGAGACTGCAAGAACTTCATAGCGTGTTTGGTTATATCGTCACGATGGAGACTAACCCACCATTGTTAACACAACTGTTACATCGCTTGCGGTTCAAAATATTAACACCCGTTTGTTCCAGGTAGAAAAGGGATTAGGCGGTAACAGATTGATTAAAAACTCCGAGGAATCACCCCGATGTGGTGGATTCAAAACATTAGCCACAGGTTCGGAAATAGCCAGGTCACGCCCATCGACATCTACAAATTGAGCTAATTCCCTTTATTTTCTCCGATATTATGCGTTTAGACACCGACTTCACCCAGCAACCTGCTCTCTTCCTCGACCTTAAAATGAAAAACCCAACCTCGCCGAGCGCGAAAATGCGGACTTGTTACACTGAAAGGGGCGGCGCCGGAAACGCGGTACGGCCGAGAAGCTCGACAAGTGAGCCTCAGCAGAGCAGCACTCAGAACAATGTTTCACCCGCTGGTTCTCAGTCCAACATAGGAGGCGTACAGAAAATATCCCGGCGGATGTTTAGGAGTCTCAGCATATGAAAACAGTACGCAGCTAGATGCGTCTGCGCGCCGTAATGTCCAGAGGGGATGCAGAATACTTGTGAAGGTCTATTCTGGCTTAGGCATTAGGTATTGTTTGAATAGGCTTCCATGACTTGATACATAGCTCGCAATGAGAGACAAATCCATCGCGTTCCGTCGCCAGGTCAAACACCTCCGTTTCGCCGAAATATGCAGCCGTGATAACCTTATCCGTTAGTCCTGGGCGGGGACAGGTCTTTAGGGATGCGCTCTGGAGTTGCGTGTGCTGGAGAGGGTCCTCGCTGCCATGGGCTGCGCCGCTTTAATACTTGCATGTGGCACAGAAAGGGGGCCAATCATCAGATCTCACGGACAGGTCCTCTTGCGGTCAAAATAAGGGAACCAATGGGAAATCGATCGCGTGCGGTGCTGCTGAGGACCCAGTTGGTGGGGAAGGCATTGGCCAAAGTACGTACATGTGATTGGTGCTTCCCACCGTCCTATTTCTGACGACGAATAGGATTGCG
Source organism: Colletotrichum destructivum (assembly GCF_034447905.1). Classification (NCBI taxonomy): domain Eukaryota; kingdom Fungi; phylum Ascomycota; class Sordariomycetes; order Glomerellales; family Glomerellaceae; genus Colletotrichum; species Colletotrichum destructivum. The sequence goes on from NC_085906.1 coordinate 915,529, forward strand.
GTTTTGCTGCCCGTCTGTTGACGGCCAATCAGAATGCAGCTTGCTGACGCCAATCCGTGACCGCGATGGTCTGCCGCCAGGTACCAGACTCCACCATCCGACACAGCTCGGTTATGACCTGAACGACATTGAATGGGCATTTGTTCGGAACACTATGCTTGTCAAGCTTGGCCTCGCGGTCAAAGAAGAGGCGATGCTCAATGTCGTCAACAAGCCAGAAGGATATGAGAGGACGCAAGATCAGGGCTCTCTGTTGACATGTACTTGTGGAAGGGAATCGAGATGGTGCGAGAAGCCGGTGAACCTAGACCGTCTTTCGGTTCTCGTGATAATACAAGCGTATTTTTTTTTTACTTCACAGATGATCGTTATACGTGTGAGGCCCTGGTTTCTTGGCTCTATTTCCCGGGGCCGATACTACTACCGTCTAAGAGTCAGTTGGACCCAATGCGCAGTTAGAATCTTCAGTAACTAAGATGTTAACATCAAATAACACACAGATTGGTTAACGGAAGGGTGGAAGGCTGAATCACTTGGCAATTAACACAAACTACGCCGACTTTAACAATATGTTAACAACAAGCTCCACAACATAACAAGCCCGTAACAAAACAACCAGAAAAAAATTGTTTCAACACAATTCTCACATTGACCAGGTTATATATAGTAAGTAAATGCCCTCAAACTTGAATTAGTCTTGAATCTTATCGTTGTTTGAATAATGGACAAAGGTCAACATGGCAGGCCAATATCCCGATCAGCACCAGACTAAATTTGAATGGAAGAACAACGCACCTGAGTGGTGGACCCATCAACAACCCCAGCAACGGACCCGTCCTGAGACATTCCACCACCAATCGGCTCGCGAACAACAACAACAACGCGAGCACGCTTTCCGTCAGCAGCAACAGTTTCACGCAGAACAACAGAAGAACATGCTATACCTGATCAAGGAGGTTGTCAAAGTGATTAGGCAAGAGGCCCGACACGGGGGCACGCAAGCGTTCAATGACGTGTTACACGACAATGATGCAGTGAGTCTGCTTAGAGCGCAGATCGAAGGATGCAGGACACAAGAAGAATCAGGAAAAGAAGTGAATCGTGAGGTCAGATTGCTCTTGGATACTATATGCGACAAGCTTGGGCTTCTGACCGAAAGCTTTGGGAGGCTTGAACTCTTGATCGAAAGTGTCGACAAGCTTAGAATCCTGATGGAAAGCTTCGACCGATTCGGGATTGCAATCGAACAACACACACAGAACTTGTCAGACTCGATCGGGTGTGTGGGTGCTCTTCCTCGACCCTCATGTCGTGCGCCGCAATCTTCACGTAGTGTGCGGAATCGAAAGAAGAGCGATCCGAAACGTGGGACAAGAAGGTCGATGCGTATTGCAGCAAATACACGCCAAAAAGAAAAAGCATACAGGTCGGCTGATTTATATTCTAAATAGGGTGTGTAGAGCCATTCGCCGACGTTCTTTGGTCGCACTCTGTGGCCCTAGGCATTTGATGGCGAAAAACTTGTTGTTTTGGGGTGTCCACAGTCGCAGGAGAGATGTCAGTTAAGGGAGGCTTTTCCGTCGGTTTCTGTTCATAATATTCACAAACACAACATCTTATAAGACTACTGCTGTATTCTTAGCCGCAAACATACAGTAAACTCCGATGAAGCTTCATTACGCGTATAACGTCTAGCAAGGTGATCGTTTTGCGCTTTGTGTTATCGCAATGTCTTTCTGCGTTGTGGACGACATTTTCCAGAAGTTGATGGTAACTATTAAACACCCGCAGAGATGCGCTTCATGCTGCTACAATGGGCTAGTAGGCGTATAGTGGCATGGTCTACTGATGCGATTGATGTTACTAACAATGACCTTTATCTGGCATTGAACGCTGAGCCCGCCGAAGTCACGGACAGAAACATGACCAGTATGAGTCAGGGGTACTGGACGACGATCCGTTAAGTTATCTCTGATTGATGCCTCTACCCGTAAGTTTCAAACCATTCTTCGTTATCTTGCGTCTCTCTGCGTCCAAATGAGCCGCTTTTCAGCCATAAAGATCAGAGAACGCTTCGAAGCAAATCGATGAGGCGTGTTGAGGAATCCTTTAACGTGCGCAAACCTCGATGACGAGAATAAACCCCTATAAAAGACCCAAAGAAAAATTTGAAAAAGGTTACGAACTGTGCTGCTGATCTGTTAATCTTCAATGCCAACAGACCTGTCTATTAAGTCATTATTACCCAGGCAAGTCACGAGATCGACCCCAACTGATGGTGCATATCGCTTCCCCACTGTTATTCAGCTCAACGTCCACTATATCCTCAAAAATCCACATTCGACGTGATCGCGTGACCACGCCAGCAGCTTGGCCCTTTTGATACTGCGTGTGCCGCTCCCATCCTTCGACGCCGTACTTCTCCAAAATCCGCAGCTGCAGAAGGGCAAAACCCGCAGGGCCGTGGATGTTGCTAGCAGGCGTCTCAGTGTCTTTGTAAAACATCCTGCGGCGCCCAGAACGAGTCGGATAAATGAACGTCTCTGTTGGCCAGGTTTCCTGGTTTGAAAGCAACACCTTTTTCTTGGCCAATGGAGAAGACGCTGGAAAACTGTCAGTCTACTTCAACGAGACTGGTAGAAATGATCCCCACTCTTCTTGGTAACTCTTCGGAGCTTTTCGGCCCAGAACATCCTATGGCGGTGTGCTGGCCACTTTGCCGTGGGCTCAGAATCATAGAGGGCTCTCAGTGGTATGATCATTGTGAACGTAGATATCAAATCAGTCCGGTTGGCAAATGATCTGAGGGATTGTGCACGAAACAATAAGGCTAATTGGGAAGAGAGTGGGTCGGGAATAGCATGGAAATACGATGGGCTCTTATGTTCTTTGTGAAGAGTCTGTTCCTGGCTAGTTGCGTCACCAAAGACCAAGCACAATCATAACCGCAAAAGGGCGTGATTGAGTAGCTGGCCCATCAGGAGCCACAAGAGCGATGCTGACATGGGTCATATAACAGCTATAACAGAGACATAACAAAGACATAACAGACATAACCGCAACTGGTGAGCTTACGTGGCTGATCAAGCAAAATCGAACAGCGCGAAGCCCGAGTCCGTTGGGCCATGTTCATTCTGTGCATGCCCAGTTCTCACCATCAGCATTGGCCCCATGGGACCCAGAGGCTTGGAATCAATAAATTTACGCATTCCGATGCGCTTTCACGTCAGCCGTGCAATACTGTTGAGCACTGTCACTAAGTCTGGAAATTGACACAAGCATTCCGGTACCTAAGACCAATTGGGTCAGTATGTGCCTGTTTAATATAAGAAAATCATATCGGCTGCGGGTTTTCCGTTTGGTTCTATGCAATCGCCTCTGTACCTGATGCATCAAAATGCCGCCTACGCAATGCCCAGACTTTAACGTTTTCGATGCGCTGGGAATGGACGCTGTTCCGCCCACTGGTGAACCAATCAAACTCCAGTTCAAAGACGTCATGCAACAGTACAGAAAAGCATCTCGGCACTGCCACCCAGATAAGATGCGTTGGCGGGCCCAAGGTTGTGCTCTCGCTTTCCCTACATGGGAGCAGCTAGCACAAGCGAAGGACTTCCTTGTTGACGATCAAAGACAAGAAATCGCTTCAGAGAGGTATCAGTGGGCGGTGGAGAAACAGGCTAGTCAGCAAACTAGACCATTCAATCCAGATCTTGAGATCTCCAACCCTAAGGTCTTTGACTTGGACGCCTTTCCGAATGCCCCTGATTCGCCTCACTTCTCCATGTGGTCCCCTCCTCGCCGCCCTCGCCGCCCTCGGGCCTCCAACCGGCTGACGGCCTACTCCATACGTCTAGGTTGGCCAAAGTCTGCCGCTTGCATCAAGCGGTCTGTGAAGCGACCCATTGTACTTGGACGATTTGAGGGAAGAGGGCACTTTAGCTGCCGAGTCCAGGAATATGATGCCAACGGGCAACCGCTATCGGATGAATACAAGTATCGGGGCTGTCCTGAGATCCTTCTGAAAGATATCGAACTCATCCACTCGTTAAGTAAATATCCAACAGACCTACAAGGGGCAGTCTGTAAGATGCTCAACAACAGGGAAAGACGATTTCATCACCTTTTCTATCCGTATTCGGGGATTTGTGGTACTTGGAAGTAACAGCAGCAAGTGATCTAGCAGTGTGGTTTATGTCGAATACGAAAAAAAAAAAAGAAAGAGAGAAAGAAAAGAAAAGGGAAAGAAGATAAGAAGTAAATACACTGAGAAAAGTGTATTATAACTAATGCGTCATTGAAATGACTACCAACGGTTTTAAGAATGACTCGATAGGCAGGTGACGGGGTTGAGGTATTGGGGCGCTTGATTATTTTCAAGGGACAAGGAAAGAAACAATCAGTAAATCTTTAACTGTCAATGAGTCCGAATGTCGTTATTGTCCATTGGAAGACGTGCTGAGCTCTGGACAGAATCTACTAAACCATTCTTGTGACTCGTTAGAGTCCCGATCTTCAGTCGTGGTAGATACGTCCCAGCACACTGAGAATAACACTGAGGACGGCGGAAACTTATCACGCGGAAATCAGTAAACAAAAAGAAAGGAGTTAAAGAAACTAGTTATGTTTGATTATCTTGGGTGGTTTTGAAAGGCGCTTTGTTGGTCTTAGTGATGGATACCAATCAAAGGCTTGCGCGCTGTTGGCCGCATCTAATAAAGAAACCAAGATCCTAACAGCCACTACCTGTAAGATTCCATATGTCTCAGTCACTGAAACTACCTTCATCGCATTTTGAAGACATAGTTATCGTTGATGTTGCAAGGGAGAGAACATTGTTGCTGACATAGTGTTGCGGTTTAAATCCGTCGTTGAAGTAATATACTCGGAGTAGCGTCACCGGAACTGCGGCCTCACGACAACCCGGATTTAACTCGATTGGATAGGTTTAGTCATCCACAGCCACCTTTACAGGGTTGTTGCAAGATAAATTAGAGAGCCTAGCCTTTTCTGGTTTGAAGACCCGACTGAGGTTCACGCTGTTTGTCTTGTAGCCCCGCGCGGCAATCGGAACTTCTGGTTCTCTTTATGCTCTTCAAGTCACTCGAGCCCCTGAGAAATCTCTTCAGCATTATATTGCCTGCATGACGAGGTCAATACGCTAGATGAGCTACCGAATGTTTCAATGACTTGGCTTGGTCTTCGGTGGATGCGCTGTGCAACACAGTTCCGGGTTCGCGGCGCTTCGCAAGGTCAAGAATCTCGGCTCAGTTCTCATAAGGCTTGACAGAAATGCCAAAGCAATGGTTATTTACTGTTGGCTTGCCAAGAGGCACTAGTCATGTAGGTTATTTTGATATGACATGTCGAAGAAGACAACTAACGATTGTGGTTGTCCATGGGATGGTCGACGCGAGACAACAAAATATTTGATGTGAAGCAGGCCACTGCTTGCAAGTTAGAATACATAATGGTTCGGAGAAAGGGAACCGGGGGAATCTATAGACAAAAACTGGAGCCTAAGAACAAGAATGGAAACCAGAAGAAAGCGAGGATCGGCAAGCGTTAGTTGAATCTGGTCAAAGACTTCTTTTAAATTTGGCCTAAGCGAGGCATACCATGGGAGTGACAGCTTCGCTTCGTATCACACCATTCTAGGTCTCTGCTCTGCCCTGTTTCGCCTTGCTTTGCCTATATAGTGGCTCTAAGAACGTCATACCCTTGTGGGTGGAGACTGCCCAGGCTTGGCTATGGAAGGTGGCTTGCTGGGAAATTGCAGGAAAGCGTGTCTATGGAAGACTACGATGAGAGGTGCATGTGAGGAATGGGGGCGCCATGGGCAGAGTCTGTCGAATCAGTAACTCCAAGGTTCTGTTGCTTAGAGATGAACAGAAAGTTATTGAAAATAGAAATGAAAATAGAAATGAAAACGATTCGAGCACACGAAAAGAGGTCAGTGTGAGACAGAAATATAGGGCGAAGAGACGTAACCGGGGATATCGTAAGAGACAGTGGTCGAATCATGCAATTGAGGCAACACTTCAGTCTCACTGTGCCATAACCTCCCCTCCAGCGTGGTCTTGGTAGATAGTCAACCGTCAAAAGTTGTCTCGGGGGAGGACTCTGTAGACTCCAAAAATTGACGAATTACCCCCAAAGCAAGCACAAGTTCTGTCGCACTCTACAGCATCTCCTGTGCTGAACCAACTGGGTCTCTACTTTCGTTTAGCCTAGATCTACCAAGGACGTTTCTTACGCGAAACTTACCTCTGTGATCTGTATCCATTCAACGGCAGTACTAGTGATGGTCCGACTTTTGTTTGCGTTGGAGTAGTTGCCGGATAAGTGCGGTCCCGGCACCTCGTTTGTGTGTGCATCCGTTTGCGTCCGTTACGGAGGTAGATCTGTGTTGTTGTTAGCATCATCAAAACACCGAGCGACAAAAAGAACTTGACCAACGTTTCAAGTAATAATGGGGCGGACAGAACTCAAGGTTAAAGAACTACCCTGGCGACTCGGCTGGGCAACAAAAACGCTGTGTCTGGTGCGCGTCATGTGATGTAGGAAAACCTTCAAATAGAAATCACACGATGACGCGTAATATGTTATTGTGGCTTAGTTCATGCTAATCGAATCACGTCCGATGATGCTCGTGAACACTCAACTCGCTACTCCATTATTCTTCAACCTTGAAGGTCACCTTAGATTAGGAGGCCGCCTGTTGTGTTACATGGGAACCAATGCACGCAAACCACTGTCAAAACGGCTTTAAAATAGTAGCCTCGCACTCGATCTTTTGTTGAGAAGTAGAGGGTGTACGACGTCCAGTGCTTGCCATTAGAGCCGCTCTGGAGTCTAGGTGGTGTAAAGAAGCACCTTGCTGGCCTATTTGTACGACATTTCACATGTCATTATGGTCTCATTGATCGGAGTCTCTAATACCGACATTATTACCAGGTTCTGCGCCGGTGTCCTTATAACTCTTTGTGCTAGCCCAGTTCAGAGATTGCTGGCTCGTGTACAAGGTTCCAGGTTTGGCATGTATGGGTCCGATGAACAAGACCGCCATTCAAGGGTGTGGTAGCGGAAGTCGTCCATTGATGTGGAGGCCTGAAGTGTAATTTGGGCGTGGAATTTATGTTCCTGATAGTGTCGCCGATTGGTAAAATCCTTTGTTCTGAGGTGTCAAGCGCCTCAGAGGGTGGCATACGTACGACCTAGCAAGACGACGCATAGCAATCTGACAGCCAGAGTCGACATCCACTAGGCCGAATTATGGGACGAATCACAAGCAGAAACCGACTGATCCTACCGCTTCTACTTTCCAATGCCTGTTCTCCTGATGAAACTTGGCCTGCCACGCCCGTATTCGACACTCACATCAAGTTGAGTCTAGTTGCTCGAGAGTCTTCAGCGCTGTCCCTGCGGCGCAGCGGAACTCCGGATTCGGGATCAACAGAAGCTACAATACGATTAGCAACAGAAATCTCAATCTCATGGTATGAAATCGTTTACTTGTGTGACCTCAAGGATCTGGTTCATCAATGGAGGTGAAATCGTAATCTCGGGAAGCTTCAAGGTTGAGTTACAGAAGCTTGTAGCAAGCTTTTCGTTAATGAAGCCGGAGGATAAATAGAACTTCCTTCGCATCGTTAACGTCGATAGAAAAAAAGAGCCCGGTCACTTACTTACTTGATAATTGCGTCGAGCTGCTCGATCGAACTCGTAGTCGACGAGTAAATTGTCCTCGCCGGTCGGAACACCGGGCCCAGCCCCACAATCATTTCCCGAAGGATGCAGCCGGCAGACCAATTGTCGATGGCGGAGGTGTACGTCAGACCACGAACCTTATTTAGGAACACATTTGCTCGGAGGAGCTCTGGTGGTCTATAATACAGCGTGCACACCTGCGCATGGGGTTAGACAAGTGCGATCGCGATAGACGTTGTGAAGGAGCCACGCACCAACGGTGTTCGTGGTTCACAGCCGCTTATAACATGAGAGAGCCCAAAGTCTGCTATTTTCAAACCGTTGGGGGAAGAAAGCAAGATGTTGTTGGGCTTAAGATCACGATGAGTAATTCCGACGTCGTGAAGAAATTGAAGGCCTCGAAGGATCTGTACAGAGTACGATAAGGCGAGTTCAGGACCCAGCCTCGCCTCGCTTAGAAGCTCACCGAGAGTTCCGCCGGTCATCAACTCCAAGTCAAGCATTATGTTCGTCTTCGATATCTCAATGTGGAGAACATCAATGCAATTTCTTCTATCGCTGGGAGAGTAGTTTCTCAACCGTCGCAAACAGGCAATTTCTCTTATGCCTTCGGGCGGCAATCCGCCACCTGATTGGGGAAGCCGTATGTATTTCCGGGCGATAGGAAGACCTTGGAGCCTGAACACGGTACCAAAGGATCCTGATCCAAGCAACTCTTCTTGCGGGTTTGGCGTTCTTACAATCATCGGGAACCTTTCGCACACAGAGACAGGCACAGAGCCTAAGGTCTCTGATGTACATATATATGCATCTTGCTTTAGTGTTTGCCCCCCGAGTAGCTGTTGCTGAATCGACTTATACTGCAATGAGATAAATGAGACCGCTTGAAACATACATTGTACCCTTGAAACTTGTGACAGTGGCGAGTGATACAGGATTATTATTTTGTTCAGGCGCATTACGTCGCACATTGAGTTATTGGCAGCAATCTGCTTTCGGCCATTTGATGGGTTTCGGTGCGGTGACTCGACATTTCTCTGCTTCAGAATAGTGTCTGCCCGTTTGGAACCCGTGGTGCCTATAGCGCTTAGTCAATCATTTGTCATGCTTATAGAATACGTGACTGTCGCTAGAACAGTGATCGGGCAAGATCACTTGCTCCGGCGCTCTTAGACCATCGATCATAGACGCTGCACCACCAGTCTTCAAGCTGCGCTCGCTTGCGACCCTGCACTCACGCATCAACACGGCACTTATAGATTCAGGATTGGCCTTCGGTTTTTCACTTCTACGGAACTGGATATATTCCTAACAACAGCCTCAAACGTTCTCGGGTACGGTGCGGAAGTTCAAAGAATGCCTGTGACAATGACTTGATTGATGTAGCCAGGACATTACTTCCAAACACTGAATCATCAGTTGAACAGACCGGAAGACAAAGCTGCTTTGTGTGCACATAGAGCTAGCACTGATAAAGTTACGATATAATCCATGGTTAACTTGGAAGTGCCTCAAGAGCTCTTACTGCCCAACTCGAGACCCGGTGAAACCGTTTGTTGCGGTTATGATAACACGTCAATCAACTCGCAATAACTTTCCGAGGACCGTTGTACTATTCGTTACGCAAACGTCTATCCTGTTACCAAATACGTTACACAACAATATATATCATGTACATCGTGAGATTTGCGTCTTGACGTATTTAAAGGGAGCAAAGCTAAATCAATATCCAAACAGCATGCCGTATCCATGGGTTCAAATCATCGAGGGGAACCCGCCGTCAGCCGCCATTAGTCTGCCAGCACCCCTTCACCGTTCACAAAGACCGTCTGTGGTTAGTATAGTTGACGAGGAGCTGCCGGCAGATCATCAAGGGGTGGAGGTGATTCGGGCCAGGAGGCACGTCGTCATGAATAAAGTCAGTTTCCAGTGCAATGCCTTTTTGCAGAACCAGCCGACGAGTGCCCATGGCTGTGAGAAATATCCCGTGCGATGCAACAGCACGCGTGGGATAATTTGCCGATGGTCCGCTCTGATGAGCGATGTTCTTCTTTTTGTCGCCAGAGACATTCCGTCTGCGCGTCGTCTGCTTCAGTCGTGGGCCTCAGAGTGCAGTGACCTACCCCCAAGCCATCGCCCAGCGGTAAGTGTCCTAGTCGAGAAGATCCGGGATGTCGACGAGCCGGTGGACCTGACCCGTGTGGTTTTCGACGATCAGCCTTCCTGCTGTTTTAGCAGCATAAAAGTGTACCGGGCTGGACCATCTACTGGGAAGATTCCCAATGATGTCTTCTCCGAGGTCCGATGCGTGAGAAAGAGAAGGCAGGCGGAAAGGACGCTTTGGGATTGGCATACACTCTTTCGCGTGTCTCGCGGAATTCTGCAGCAATTGGCAAGTGCGCCAGAGCCGGCACAGGGGACTAATCTGGCCGTGAGCCATGTGTCAGCGTTCGACATGAGCCGGTTGCCCCAGCCTCTGAAGAAGGCGAGCCCTTGGCTGAAAGATGTCTGGGGTGAGTGGATCCAGCAGGCTGTGTCGGTGGACGATCTACGACGAACGAGATTGCCCATTGTCGCCAATGCCCTTTCAATGGATACAGTGGTATCTTACGACGGTGCGTGGCGATTCTCTTCTCTCTGGCAACCGTGACTGACCAAACCGAGCAGCGTTTTGTGAAGAGAAAGTCTTTGGAGAGTTGTATCACGACGCGCTGTCTGCAGCGCTCATTCACCAACAATTCATGCCGGTGACTGATGCAATAGCAATCGTAACCTCGATGGTGAAGGCAATGATGGGCGAACTGCGCCTGGCGACCCCAAAAGGCCGGCGAGAAGTGCGGGTGAGATTTTTAAGCCAGCACCGCGCCGGTCTCGCGTTGACCAAGTCCTCCCGCCTATGTCTTGTGTGCTTTGTGCAGCCTGCCGAGGTATTCCTCCCATGTGAATGCGCATTGTGTGAGATATGCTACCGTGGATACGGAAACGGTGAGTTGACCGGAACCGTGATCGTGTTCGATAGATGTGTTTTATGCGAAACAGTGTTCGCCTCTGGGTGCGCCGTACGTCTGAAGCCGCCCACGGCGGGATGCCGCGTCCTGGCCCTCGATGGCGGCGGAGTAAAGGGCATCGTTCAGCTGCGTGTTCTACATGAGATACAAAACTTGACCGGACTACCTATACAAATCTTTTTTGACTTGGCCATCGGGACCAGCGTCGGTAGGCTGCCTTTATTCCACACGAGAAAGAGAAGTACGTTCAGAACTGATGTGTTTCTAGGAGGCATCAATGCGTTGTCGATTGGTGTCCTAGGATCGTCGCTAGACACTTGTGAGAAGGATTTCGTGGAACTGGCGCGCAAGATATTTCCCAAGGCCTCGACAAGGCTTGGTCGCTGGTGCCAAAAACTGTCGCAGTGTGTTCGACTTGTCTGTAAAGATGGCATTTATAGTCCCAGCGAGCCGATTTTAAGGTCGATCACAGGAGAGGCAAGACTCAGAGGACCACGAAAGTCGCTCTACGATCGGAAACCCTTCGAGCAGATGAAGGTAGCCGTAACGTCAATCGAGTCGAGAACGAGTACGTCGAAGCTATTTACTACGTATACAGACCATAACGCTCCAACCAACCTAGTCCGAGTGGTGTAAGCATTTGCAGGCTTAGTGGTGTACAGTTCTCACGCTAACCTTTGTGACAAACAGGGCTGGGATAACCTCGGCCGCTCCTGTGTGAGTGTTTATCATCGGAACGAAAAAGAGCAGTGGATAAGCTGACACGTATCAGATATTTCCCCCCCATATCCCTGGGGTCTCCGAAGGTAGCGTATTATGACGGGCTGGAGATCCCGCTGTTACATGCGCGAGACGAAGCGCTGCGCCTATCTCCCCGTAAGGTGCCTGATTATATCCTTTCGGTAGGTAACGGCATCATGAGGACGACCCCGAATACTTTAATGAACTCTCTATCGCGGTTTGCACACTTCAGCCTCGAGTCTTTGTGGGGGCACCGTCAGTATGAAAAGCTTGGTGGGCCGGTGGGCGAGGCGTTCAACGAGTTCCGGATCGACCCTGTTCTTGACATGGAGGCGGTGGCGCTAGACGACGCGGATGCCATAGGCAAGCTGGTCCAACAGCTGAACCGGCAATTCGTTGTCAATTCAGAGCTTCGCCAGCGGATAAAACAGTTATCGCTAGTAATGGTTGCTTCCTTGTTCTATTTCCAGTTTCAAACGATGCCGTGGATAAATCGACGGGGCGAAGTGGTTTGCCAAGGGTTTATTACCTGCCGATACGAGGACGACTCGAACATGACAAGAGCGCTGGCGGCGAGTTACAAAGGGCTTTCGGTCATAGTAGCTGGTAACGAGTACAGTGTGACTGCAGACCGACGCACTAGCGTCGATTTCACTTTGCCTTCATGGAGCCTTCCGTTTGACATCAGACTAAAGCATAGTGGAAAGTCCTCTTCTATTACCGGATTCCCACAATCGGCCGACGGATTGGTAGAGTTGCAACTTCATGGTGGAAACCTGCTGAGGCCAACTACGAAACGATCCAGAGTAAGAAGTACATACAGCCCTCGCCTACCAAAGAAGAGAAGACTGTTTTTGTAGTAAGAATAATTAGACGAGATGATTATCAAGAAATGCACCCCCTTATGGGCCCTCCCAGATCTGGGCACCCCACTTACCACCTATTTAAACTGAAAGTGCTACTTTCCATCCTACCCATAAATTAACTATGAGGGTTATGTTCCGCAGTCGGCTTTAAGTTGCCTCTTGAATCCTTCCAATGAAGCAGATATGTTGCTTCCAATCCATTCAACCGGCGCGAAGACCTATACCTCGACAGTTCAACGGACTTGGGGATCCAGGACGTGATTTCCCGGCGATTTGAGCGCTCGCAATGGATATCATACGGGTGATGGGTCATGGTCCAAGCTTGAGAGAGGTGGCACCTCCTTCGTCAGTCATTACCATAGGGGAGCACACACACACACACAGAGTTTATTACGCCCTGGCTAAGCCATAAAGGGCTCTTACGTCTATCTTACATGCTACCATTATTGATTGTCTACCCTGGTCTCAAAATAAGCCCCATATATAAGATCCACTTCCGTCTGCGTCATCTTTGGTTACTCCTTCCGATGATTGCGATTTCTCGTGAAGGTTAGTAGCAGGTACTCTTGGAGCCAATTCCTCCAAGTGTTCAGGTCTCTATTTTCGGCGGCTGAAGCGAGCCCTGCTGTCGATGGCACGAGGGTGCGTGAGGGGTTAGTCGGTGATTCGTATTGGTGCTGTGATATTGTGCTGTTGTTGTCCTACGTTTGGTTGATCTGCATATCGAGTCGTCCCGTTGCCATGGCAAACTTCACTGTTTCTCTTACGACGTCCATGTATGGTGACCAGTCGTCGTCAGGGTCGGATGTGGCCTTCCCGCCTAAGTAAAATGACAGAATGCCTCTGTGCGTATCAGTTCGTTGGATCATCGGTGCGCGTTGTACTGTCCATTGGGTGCAACGGAAGAGAAAATGCTCGACCGTCTCTGCTGCTTGCCCGCATGCACATTGCTCCGAGACGGCCGCCCCGATCTGGTGCAGGTACCAGTTGAGCCTTGCCATCCCCGTCCGTAGCTGGGCCAGTATGCTGGCCTCCTTCCATGAAAATGAGTCGTATAGTTGCCGTGTATGCATTCCCGGCAGGGCAGCATCCACCCTTTTCGAGAACTTTCCTACACCTTCGGGTAGCCTGCGGTACTTCTGTATTCTCTCTAGCGCGTGCCTTAGGGTGGTTGAATAGGCCCTCGCTGGCTTCTTCCTTGGCGTTTTCCCTAGTTGCGTGCTCTCTTTCGCCGCTGTTTTGGCTGCCAACTTGAGGTCGGACTCTACTTCTGCCGGAAGCCAGAAGAGTGTAACCTTATTGCCATTACTTGTGAGCGTCTTGGCTGCCTCGTTTATGCGACGGATTTCTTGTTGGCCCGATTGTTGTCGTGGTCTTCCTGCTGCTAGGACGGCCGCTTTGTTGGTGGAGAAAACGTAGATGGCGAGGTAACGGACTCTCTTCGAAAGAGACTCCATCACCGCTGCTATCGCCATGAGTTCCGCCGTATATGGGTTTTGCTCCGTCCTAGGGCCGACGGTGGTTGATGCTGTCGTCGTGGAGCCGCCTCTCCTGTGCGACAAAGGGAGCAGTACTGTTGTTCCGTAGCCCACGATTCCGTTTCTTGCCGAGCTGCCTGTTGCAGCCCTCACGGCCCACCCAGTCTGGGTCGCCTTGCTTGCCCTATCGCCGTCTTCTTCCACTACCGTATGGATTCGACTTTCCCACGGTGGCTGTGGGAACGCTTCGATGGTCTCTAGCCTGTCCACTGGTAGGTCTTGGTATGCTGTGGCCATCTTCTGGAAAGGCGAGATGTGCCTCTTGAAGCTCTGAGGTCTGATGCGTCGCAGCGGGTGACTCGTAGGCAGAGTCTGGCGACGCACCCAGAACTTGATCGCTTTCCTTTCGAATCGTTCCTGGGCTGACTGTATGCTCGCCTCTGCTTCAGCAACCGCTGTGGCCACCGTACTGAAGGTTCCGATGATCGCTTGAGCTCCGATCCTCTGTACCCTGTTGATGACCCTCATCTGGGCTGCCCTGCACCTGTGTTTCCAGACGTTCGATGCGTAGTCCATTGTTGGTGCTACCGCCGCCACGAAGAGTTGCCTTGCTGTTGACGGAGAGAGGCCCTTGAGCCGTCTGAGTTCCAGCACGGCTTCGAGGCCTTTCGACGCTGCTTCTGCAATATGTTGCTTGAAATGGAGTTTGGTATCCATGATTACGCCTAAAACCTTTACGCGGTCTTTGGGCCTGACGGTGTCCCCTTTGATGTCGAAGGTTGAGTAATCTTCCGGTTGTCGCCAGTTACGGGTGAAGTGGATGATGGCCGTCTTGTCTGTTTCGAATGTCGCCCCGCTTCGTCGTTCCCAGTCGAGGGCTCGGTCAATGATGGCCTGGATCCCTTGTCGGTTCGCCTCTCGCGACGGTCCGGTGACCCATGCCGTATAGTCGTCTACAAATGCCAGCGATCCTCCATTCTCATTGATTTGGTGCTGGACCAAATCGGCGTTGAAGAAAAGGAATAGGACAGGCGACAGCGGTGAGCCCTGAGGTAGCCCAGCTTGAGGCAGGGAGCGGACCTCCGAATACTGGCCGTTGACCTGGATGCTTGCTGTCCGATGCGAACAGAACGCATCGACCCACTTCACCAGCTTTTCCGGGATCCCTCTCGCCTTGAGTCTCTGAAGCAGTCTCTCCTTGTACACCCCATTGTATGCGCCTTTGACGTCGAAGCTGACTAGACTGAGGACTTTTCTTTTCCTCCATGCTCTGTAGATGTACTCTTGGAGCAGAACCAGAGCCTGCTCTGCCGATCGCTGCTTCCGAGCCCCGAAGTGGTTTGTAGGCAGGAGCCCGTATGTCTCGACAGCATGCGATATCCTCTCGGCCATCACCGACTCAAGCACCTTCCCCAGCGTCGATAACAGCGAGATCGGTCGCCAGGCCTTCGCGATGGTGTAGTCGTCCTTGTTCGGTTTCTTCAGCGGAATGATCTTTGCATGCCTCCACTGCTTAGGCAGCTCTCCCGCCTCCACCGAGGACTGGAACAGCGCGTGAACCCGATGTTTCACTACGGGCCACGTCTGCTTCCACACGGCTACCGGCAACCCATCCTCTCCGGGTGCTTTCCACGGTTTCGACGCGAACAGCTGTCTCTCCACCTCTTCTAACGTGATAGCGGGGAAGGGCACGGGCGGCCGTTGTGGACGATGTCCCTCGTCGTCGATCCTATCCGGAAGCGGAGGGAAGAACGCAGTCAACAGCTCCTCCGCCTGTTCCCCGGTCTCTTCCGTCTTTGAACCGTCTGCTCTGATAAGCTGGGGGATCTTGTCGAACGAGGCCCCTTTGTCGGCGCATAGATACTTGGCTGCCTTCCAGATGTTCGTATCGTCGGCCAGGAACTCATGCCAGTGGTGCTTCTTCTGTTGTCGGATTGCGTCGTGGTACTGCTTCGCCGCTGCCCGTGCTCGCTCCTCAAGATCCGGCGGACAGTGGCCAGCCCGTCTCTCCGCCCTCGCTCGGTTCCTCCAGAATGTGTGGATCCGGCGCAGCTGAGTGAGGTCGTCCGTCCACCACCTCTTTGCATACCTAGACGGTTTGGCCGTAGGCGTCAACGCCTCTACCGCTTCCACTACTGCCGACATGAGTCGGTCCGTCTGTTGTTGTACCGTGCCTCCTGTAGGAGTGCGTTGCAGCGTCGCCTCAATCCTGGCATTGATCGCCTTCCATGGAGCGTTCTTGAACAGAAGCCGGGGCTTGCCGTCCGTGTCTGGAGTCGCAATCTCAAACGTTGTCTCGATCGCTTGATGGTCCGATCCGTGGTCTGTCTCGTGCACAGCGCATCTTGTCATCATTCTTGCCAGCTCCTCCGACGCGATTGACAGATCAATCGTTGTTGCCGCGTCGTGCTTGTGCCACGTCTTCGTCCCTCGTGATAAGAGGCTTCTGAGTGACAAGTCGCTCATCAGTTCGATGATCGGATCCGCTTCTCCCTGCCTGTTCGCTGAGATGTCGTCCCCTCCCCATAGTTGGTCATGCCGATTGAAGTCTCCAATGAGGACCACGTCCACCACCTCGCCCGTGCCGCTTCTGGCTCCCGAGATGGCCTGCCGTAACAGGGCACACGCCTGTCGAAGCATCTCAGGTTCTTGTGCCGGAACATACACCGACACAACCAGCACTCGACGACCCGAGAGTCGAAGGATGGCTCCGGTCATGTCCGGTGACGGTATCGGCACTTGCTCCGCCTCGACCTCCTTGTTGACCCACAACATGCTCCTGATCCCCCATCGTCCCTCCTCTCTCCACGCCGTCGGAAGCACCCTCGTCCACCTACTATGCCGCATCGGCACCGTCAAGACCTTGCCCTCTCTCTTCCACACCCATGGCTCTTGAACCGTTATGACTGTGAAGTCTCGCAGTTGCTCATCGTTCATCAGGCTTTCGTGTACTGCATCCTGTTTTCTCACGTTCAGTTGGAGAATCCGAAAGTTTTTACTCATGGAGAGATGGGTAGAGCTTCGGACACTTCTTGCTGAAAGACTCGTGCGGGCCGCCGCAGGGAACGCACTTCAGTACCGTCTCGCAACACTCCTTGTGGTGGTGGCCCTCCTTAGCACACCGTCCGCATACCAAGCGGTTCGGGCATCAGGACGCCTTGTGCGGGGCGATCTGCTGACATTGGAAGCACTGTTGTGGCTGAAACTGGGGTTTGAATACCCCCGTGGTTCCGGATTCTCCTCCTGCGTGGAAATAACCTTCCGAGATGAGCCTCCTGGCCTCACTGGCTTTGGTCAGGTAGACCGCCATCGATCCGTACGCTTTCGGGTTTTCCTTGTCGCTTAGCCACACGATCTTGGCGACGGTCGTTTCGTTTTCTTTGCTGAACTCCTCTGCTGCTTGGCTTCTGTACTTCCCTTTCTCCTCCCAGACTGCTGACCATCGCACGAAGTCTACCTTGATCGGATACAGGTCGTCGTCCCGGACTCGCATACCCGGGGCGATCTTCGTCTCTGCGATTTGTTTGACTATCCGGTGTTCCGCGTCGTCTCGGCAGACGATTCTGATGAGACTCTCATTCCTTGGGTTCACGGTGACGGCCTGGCACCGCCATCCCGTGCGCCCGTCCGCACGCATCTCCTTTTCCACTGCTGCTCTGATCGTGCCCGCGTTGGGCTTGTTGCCATCTTCTGCTTCAACTCGCGAGGTGTCTATCGTGCAGTACAGAGTGTCGGTCACGTTGGGCGATGATGCGCCGGACGTGCGGGTTCGTGCCTCGATGGTCTGGCCGGTTGGGAGGTTTCGGGCGACGGCGGCATAGGATGGACTGGGGTCGCTACGCGCCGGAGCCAGAGTCGCTAAGGCTTCGAGCTTTTCGTGCGTCTTGGTGTTATCGTCTTCAACTTGCTGCTTCAACGCCTGCAGGTCCCCGCGGACCGTCTGCAGCTCATCCTTGATTGACCCGAGTTCTTCGTTCGCCGTCCGAAGTTCGTCCGTGGCTTGTCGAAGCTCGGTCTGGATATCCTTGTTGCGCAGTTCCGATTTCTTCCATGCGTCGAACACCACCTGGAGGGATGCATGCAGTTCCTTCATCTGCCTTCCCATGGCCAGGAGCATCACTCTGTCGTCGTCCTCGGTCGCCTTGGTCCTTCCTTTCGCGGCTGACGCGCCCCTGGTGGCCGCCCTCCGCACACCGTTTCCTGCCAGCTCGTTCGGTTCTGGGGTTCCATCGTCGGCAGTCTCTTGGTTTTCCTCGTTCAATCGGGCTTTGGTCGTTGGTTTACGTAGCCGTCGCAGTGAGCGCTCCGTTCCGCTGACCTCCTCGTCAGGCGCGACGTTGATCGTGTCCACCTCCATGTTTCACAGCACGGGACGCGCCGCAAGTGGGTCCACTAGTGCCGCGCCACGCGTTTCCGTATCACCCCTTCCGCAAAACACCCAAACAACTCTCAACAGCAACGATAAAAGATGATAATACGAGTTTTCCCACGTAAGTCATAGGGGAGCATTTGGGGTACGCTGTTTCATCTTATTCAGAGCCAGGCGTCACATGGCTCACACGGACCATCTTCGTGGACCAGCCTGACACATGGCGTCCGACCCATCGCAATCGCAGCCAATCAAACACCCGCCAGTCAACTTCACTCAACCACCTCCACAAGATGCCACCCACTTCCGCGTATGCTACATGTCACAATACCAGCCTACTAAGTCGTACATAAGGGGAATGGATGGACTTGCGGGTCACAGTTCCGGTTCAGATAAGAATGGCTTGCCGGTGCATCCCAAGCAGAGGTCAGAGTCATCTTGAGCGTTGGCTTTGATAGCACGATCCTCGTCCAGGTGCATCATGGCAAGGGCAGAGTCCGTCAACATTGGGTCGATCTCCACTGTCATATCCCTAAAGCAGACCGGACGTGGAAAAGCTAACGTGGCCGCTGTGGAGAACCAGTGGCTTCGTTTTGTTTTCAGAACTTGTTGCCACCATCCAACCTACCGTCGTAAAAGGAAGAACCAGGGTGCACCTCAATACAGCAATGGCATCTTGGCGCATGCACACCAAGACGACGGACGACATGTATCCCGGGTCAAGATTCGAGCCTCCAAAGCAGCAACACTACAAGAGAGTCAATTCTACAATGGACAATGGCCACAGCAATCCACGGCCTTCCAAAGGTTTACTTCGGGCTACCCTTATGCACCAGATATGATCAGGTAGAGACACCAGCTAGGGATCCTTGAACGGGCAGCGAAGGTAAGAAGGCGAAACAGATCAGAACCAAGATGCGATGGATCCGGGATAGCCGGAAATCCTGAAAGCGGGGAGTGGAGACAGAGCAATAGGGAACGGAAGCCTCACAGGCATACCTCAGCGATCAACCAAGGGCTCACGCGTCCATGCTAGCCAGGGCTGCCAGTGCAATGATCCAGGTGCGCCACTAGCTTGAATCCTTCAGCAAGGGCGAACCGGACTGTTGGATCAGTCTGACCAATAGCACCACATGGCAGAGCATGGCTCGAAGGATGGTTGACCAACGGTATGAAAGCCCACGCGCACTTCAACCCCTTACCATCACGGTCGTTGAAGGCGCAGCGTGATGAACGAGGTCAGAACAATTTCAAATCTGATCACACTTGGATGGCAAATCTGTTCTTTTCAGCATTGACCAGGCCACATAACCGGGGCAGACACTGGCTTTCATCTTCTTCATGGAGCAGGGACCAACGAGATTCGATTTCTACTATGAGTAATTCACTCCGTCGCTGACATGGATCCGCTTGGGGCCGCTGTGAACGGGCTACTGGAGTTGATCATTAGGCTTGGCATCAGGCGACCTGTCGGGATCAAAGCCACACCATGCGGGGATTGCTGGTGATGGTGGAGGGCCGGGTATCATTTGGGACTGAGATTGTCCCCAAAAATGATGCAAAGGCGCCGGCACTGTAGGCGACGAAGTTTGTGATCGAGATCGTCACACCAGGGCCGTAAAATCAGCTAGTCCAGTGCCTCCACTGGTCTTCAATACCACAACTGGGCTAATATACCCAGAGCACTCAGTTCTCATTTCTGTTTGTTACCTTCGTTATCGTTACATCCCTACTAATGATGTTATTATCCCTGGCTATTTCGTTACGATCGAGGATAGCCTCAATTTGAAATCCCTGTGATCCACTCGTGTTACAAAACTCATAGGGAGGCCACTATGTGCCCGACACCAACATCTGTTGGTCTTGGAGACTGCTGCACAACAGCTTGGCTGTGGTATCGACACGAGCGGTGGGGGGGGCCTTGCATTTCACCCGCCCAGGACGATCGGTCTTCTCCGTGGTGCACCGAAGCCAGAGGCCAAGAGATCCGAAATTGATGCAGGGTAGCAATCGACGACATCTCGGTCCAGAAGGGGGATGGATTCCAACTGTCTTGATGATATTCCCTGCTCTTAATCCGTTTTACACTGCATCCCACGTGGGCTTGATGAAATGTGACATAACGACCCCTTCACGGTTTGGTAGACGGTTTGGTACCGCTGAACGATCGTCCGGTCGCCTTGCATCCTATCCTGGCACATCGAGAATTCTGGAACCCAGTCCATGATAGTTACATCTATCATTGGTCACTCGCTCAACTCACACTGTGCTGAATCGATGGTGTTCTCCAAAACACCTTGTAGCTAAGTGACCACTTGTCAGGCCCAAAGACAGTCGTGAAAAGGATGGCTTATCTCGTGTTGTCGATGGGCGTGGTCACTTCCTGCTAGACACTCCGACCTGGCTGCGTGGATATGTGTGATAGTCCTCGTATCTCAAGGTTCGGCTGGTTTGGCCTCATGGCGATGGTGAATGAAACGCTATTTTCCAGCCCTGGGAGTTCGCCTCATACACGTTTGCTGCTTCCTCTTCTATCTCCGGCATCCTGGACGGGCGTGTCATCGTATTAACCGTAAAGATATGTATCATTTCTAAGCGTCAGACCCACTCCTACTACCACGTCTGCGCGTGGCACAGATGGCCTGGACCATGGATTGCAGCCTCTGACAAGATATCTGTGAGGACAGTACCTTCGTTAGCCCCGACTTTCATAGATTTCAACATCTTCCAAGGGATACAGACAAGCACAGCCCGTTCGCATTTGTCATAAGCGCGCAGAAGGCTGGCTGCAAAGCGTCTGTCCATGCAGCGGGAAAACCGCACACACACCCGTGACACGGTCCTTCGTCTACGTAACACGTTTGGCAAAGAACAAAGATGCATAAACGCAGACAGACAGGCCCGAAACAGTGACATGGCCGCGGCTACGGATCTCAACCTGGGTAGGTGCGTCGCCCCTGAGGTCCACGTGGCTGGTTCAATAGACGCCCTGCCTCTTTTCCAACAATGGTGTCGGCGCACCCATGTCTCGTCCCTGTTCGGGTTTCCACTGTCTCCCTTACGGCCGAGACCTCGTGTGTATTGCTGGTACCCAGTCCGATCGCCAAGTTGAATGTCACACATCTATGTGTTGCCCTACGAACTGGGGTCTGGTTTTGCAACATCTCGCATGCTAAGACCCTTGCTTGAAGCGCTTCTAGCAGGGAACGACAATTTGTGTCTATGCACCCATTATCAAGAGTCAGGGCAATGATACCTTCTCGCTTTTGGAGAGAGCTACTTTTCGATATGTTTCCTATTTAGTACAGAAGTGATCCGCCCACCATCACTGCTCAACTGATCAATGTCCCCTTAAACATTGTGGCCACCACCCAAGCAACAACACAGTCATAACATACCTTATAACCAGAATCACAACAACACAATACCAGCAACGCCAGTTTCCAGTTCGTGATCCCAAACAGCAACGACAGAACCAGCGCGTGAACCAGAGCGCCATTGTCAACCAACAACACCAGTCGCTTACAATGAACACTATGCCCTGTGTCCCTGAGACATCTTCGTCAACCGAGGGGTTTGCCAATGACCGGAGCGATAGTTACAAGTACAACTCCAACTATGGTCAAGGCGCCTACACAGCGTGCAGCCCGTCGCTTGTCAACTGGAGCCCCTGCCGTCCCGCCTCCACCCAAACTATCGTTCCCGCCGTCGCCGCCCAACACCACCTGTTCTTTCACCCCCAGGAACAGCCTTCAGTTTCTGGTAACCTCAAAATCCCGATGCATATCTCACCGGACGAATTGGTCACAAGAAGCATGGATGGCCAAGGGCATTACGACAATAGCGTCTTTCAGCAGAGCTTCTGGCTGAATCGATGGGACAGCGGATCTCTTCAGTGCTCCACCATGATGGAAAGACCAACCCAGGATGAGTTCAAAGCTATAGACGCTTCCGTGTTCCAACACCGTAGCTCACCGGTGTCCTTTATGGAGGGTTCCGTGGTGGGGCCGAACGTTATTCCGGAGCTGAGCGTGGTCCCGGAGCTCGGACAGCACACTTTTTCTGCTACCGGTTCGCCACTCCAGGAGAAAGTCAAACCTGGGAAGCCCTACTCGGCGCTTATTCACGAAGCCCTGAAGCAAGCGGATGATCACACCATGACGCTACGGGAGCTGTATAAGTGGTTCAGGGATCACACTGATAAGATAAAAAGGGAAGGCGACACTGGTTGGCAGAATAGCATCCGTCACAACCTAAGCATGAACAAAGTGAGTAACTTTCCAAAAGCCACTTGCATTCTCTTTCGATGTTATCGTGATCCTCCTGCCAAACCGATCTGGAAAACGGCACGTCACACCAGCATCTTCGCTAGTATAACACACTCCTCACCAATGTGCTCTGCCCAAACTACAAGAACCTTGGTCTGAGTCGTTTCATAGGCATTCAAGAAAGTCGAGGCAGGCCTGTCGAAGTGGACTCTGGACCCCGATTACATCAACAAGATCCAGCCAACGACACAATTCCGTTCTGGCAACCGAACTGGCTCCCAAAAGAGCCCCTCCCGACTCAGACGTGCCCATAACGGCGGGCTTCGTAGACGAAAAGACACTTCCCCCGAGAATACTACGCCACATCGAAAAAGAAACAGACAAGCGCCAACGACGGGCGGCTGAGTCGTCATCAGGACCAGAATATATTCCAGAAAGAGGCCAAGTTCAAAAACTGGTCAGGTGGCCCTCGATTCGTCCGTTCCATGATTTCCGCCGGTTCTGGGGTTGGTATTGAAATAAACGAAACAAGACCCCCCGGGGGTAACTGTGTGGGCACCCGAGCCGACTTTTCTTGTCAGCCTTACCAGCTCCCATCAATTGGCGTTATTGGCATCAACACAGTGTACAGACCTCCCCCTTCCAGCCATTTCACTTCGAGATATGTCTTCCATACCTAGTTACAAATATAAACATGAGTCTACCTCCATCGTTACCGTTAGAAGGGGATCAGGCGTGCTGTTTGCACTAAATGGGAAGTACACTTTCCAACCTCATGACATTTTCCCGCTCGTGCATGTGATTTGAAACCATGATAAACAACAGAGGGATTGGATTTCGCCCATCATGAAGCGCTTTGAAACTAGGCTGTCAACAATCTCCTCGGATGTGTCTATCTTTGTTCCATGTTTCTGTTCCAGTATGGTATGCCTGTGTCAGAGACAGATGACTAAGGGGACACATATGGGGCGCTGGGGTCCCCGAATCAAGGGATCGGCCGGTATATCGATAGTCCGGCAAGGCATTTAAAGGGCATCAGTCAAGCCAGGGGCTTGACGAGGTCAGATTTGAATAGTCATCCCTACCTATCCCTACCTTTGGGCATCGTCATCGGCTCTTTCACTCTGTGCGACCCCAGTGGCTGACACTCTGTGACACAAGTCCTCAGAAAACTTTACCTGGGGCTTGTCGCCGATCGGCGCCAGACACAGCTTGTCGTCAAAGAACACGCGTTCACCTACAGAGGAAATGACTCCTCTCCGGAATTTCAAGTTCCCGCATCCAGTGATGGCTGCGCTGAGTGCTACAGTGGCTGTCGCTGCATTTCAGTGGACCGCAAATGCTGTCGTGAACAATGCAAATGCACTGGTAGTCCTAGGATTGGAAAACACACTTACCCTGTGCCTGTGTAGACTGCGCTCTGGGCGATTCGCTATTTCTCCACAAATCCTCTGGCGCTTGATCCTTAGTGGTGGTCAGTGGCGTCGCGATGGCTGCAGCATCAAGCATGGGGCGACATGGGGCGCTCCACCAACGGAAGTAAGCCAGTAATTCCTAGGATATTGGCTGGATATACTATGGTGTGATCCAGCAGTGGCGATCAAAGTTAATTCTTATTCCAGATCGCAACCACTGGGGACATACCGCAGGAATTGCAGACAAGGCACGGTCCAACATTAGCGTGGCAACATGAAAGATCACCCACCAGCAACGGACCACATACTCCGTATCCTAGCGAGTGACCAAAATGCGGCAGGGGAATGTCAACTTCACGTATGGATCGAGTCGGCTGCAAATGCAACCTTGACCACTTGCTTGCTTATCTGCGGCGGATGCGTCACTTTGAAGTGGAGAAGGCGTTGGATGAGTTACGCACCTTGATGCGTGTTGGACTGTTGGACTGTTGGACAAAGGTTCCTGCAACCGCAATATCAGGGCGGGGCGACACCCCAGCGTGCGTTCTGGAGTCAGCAGGTCCCGACAGTCTGGTTGCTAGTGCAGCTTGGCGCGCTAGTGCTCCACTATGATGGATTAGATCGGCGTGTTCACGCGGCCGAGAAGAATGCTGCGCAAACTCCACAGGAATTCGCTACTTCTGTTGCTCTTCGGCCGTAGTGAGATTCTTATACCCCACCTACGATAAGCCACCTCCTTGCCCAGGCGAGATCACCCGGCGTAATCTGTGCGCGATAAATCGTTAACGAATCGGAAACTCGGGTTTGCATCCGCGATTTCCCAACCCTGTTGGCTGTACCCCATCTCACCCCACTGTCGCTTTTGCGGCCAACAGATCAATTCCACTTCAAGGACCAATGCAAACATCACGGATTGCGCCATTAATCAAATATAACGGCCTGAATACCAAACCGACTCACCCTGGAAGCTAGGCATGCTTCGACCCTGGGATTTCATGAGCGCCACCATCCCTTGGGTTCGAAACTGCGGCCTGTCACTTGGCGACAGGCCAAAACTGTGTACACTTGTATCGATTCGTGTTTGCCCTTGGATCAAAGAACGACAGAGTCGCAAGTGGAGATACCGGGGTTTCTTGGTGCGCGCGTAGATTGAGGACCTAGCAGCAAGAGGCGCAATCAGCTCGGGGCAATGGTGACAGGCCAAAAGTGGACCTCGTCGAGAGACGCTCTGTAGCTTGCTGCCCATGTTGGCTCGACATGCAGTCCCGCAATTCATCTCACATAACTAAACCTGCATCATTTGACGCCTGTCGCTCCATTTGAAAGCGGTAATGCATACGGTGTTATTAGTAGTCCCTGGAGGGCTTTGGCTTTCTCGCCGGTTGTCCGGAGAAAACCGATCGGCCGCTCGGGATCTTTTCATGGACCGTTGTGTTGACTGCCAGGGGCATTGCGTCTTGACGCAAGCTGGCAATCTATGGGGGTTAGCTTAGGGTTAGTACAAGGCAAGCTATCGAGGTCAAATCTATGCTAAACAGAGCTGATGGCGTTGGAACAATATTGGACAACAATCGGTACCGAGTCTGTGGTTGTGCTGAAATTTTCCCCCGAGAACATACGTCGCAACCGGTTGACAGAAGGTTTTCGAAGTAAAAAGAGTCTTCTTTTGGTTTGATTCATTGGAGGAGCTTGCGGCTAAGAGTTCCTAGAAGAAAAACATGTTGCAAAGTAACCGGAGCGTTTGTCATTGGCTCCGTGACCATGGTTATCATGGTCTGTACCTGTTTGTGTCTAGCTGGCACGAGAACCTCACTTTTAGGAGGCTCTTAGCCGCATCACGTGCCTCACTTACATGGCTCATAACGACCACCTTCTCACGTGATCTACTCATGGATTTTAGCTCATGGTTTGGGTATATATGTAGGCTCCATGATACTCTTCAGCATTTTCTAGAGTCAAGCATCTTTCACGCTATATATCGTGTGCTCCGCTGTGCGTTCTAAAGGACATAACTGAACTATGAATAGGTCCAGTTGGGAGAATAAAGCTAACTTCGCAGTTCAGTCAAAGAAAGACTAGCAGTAGTATGTGTGGGAGAATTAGGCATAGACAACAGTAGCTCTAGTCTTCTAGGGAAGCGTCGATGAAGAGGACAAATCAAGGCGCTAATCTATCCATGGAACATCTGGCACGATTGAGTACCCAACGATGGAGACAGAGGCGCCCATTGGCGAACCTATCAGAATAACCAATATTTGGGCGTCACCTAGGTTTCGCTGTTTGATCCGTCAGGTCATTAGGTATCTGAGTCACTGACAAATACACCAAGCAGTTTCGGTCGCGAGAGTCTGGAAGCGAATGGCGCCGGCGGGACTTATGCTTCTTCGTTTCCTGCGAGACGCGTATGCCGAACTTCGCGGACTTGCAGTCCAAACCCACCGTCAGCCTCGGCACTGGATTCAACGGCCGATAAGTGGTACCACACCGTACAGCGGTTTTGGGCAGCAGCTGACAGACCTGTAGAAAGGTGGAAAATCATTGGGGTGAATTGACGAGCATGCTAAATGAAGGACTATGAACGTATCCGTCTATATTTATAACGAATGCACGGTTCCCTGATCCTGGCGTACCCTTGGGAGACATATTCATGCTCGTATACAACACAATAGACGGTGGTGCATAGTTGTACTATTGTTGCAACGAATGTGCTGGGTTCGGCCGGAAATTTGAAAATGCCAGACAACAAGAAAATCCTGGAAGGTGTTCAGTGAATGAGACCAGCAACTTTCTTACGCTTTGGTAAGGCCCTCACTTACGTTTGCCAATCTTTCCGCACGAACTGATGGCCGAAAGGTCGCCCAAGTCTAAACTATGCGAGCGGAAGTGATTGGCGAACCACTGGCACTACTTGAAAAGTTGGTTTTGAACTCTTATGAACACACACTGTCGTGGTTTGAGCATTATTTAGCAATTTGAATCCGGAGCCTATGGTTGAGGCTATACTGCGGGGGGTCACAAAGGGAAAAAAAAGGAAGCCAAGTAAAGGTAAAGTGGAAGGCCAGGAAACCCTCCAAATATGACCCAAATGCCCTGCCTCCACCCCAATGTAGACTTCTCTCAATCCGGCCGGATCTGCCACCACGCAAACAATTGGCTAATCCTCATCTCTGCACAGGATTGGAAAATAAGAACAAGCATTACAACCCATGAAAAGTCGTCAGGGGTATTATTGTTGCGGTTTGGTAGCAGCATTTAGCAAATCAGGCAGGCTGTGACGCCATTGCGGTTCACGTCATCGAAATGAAGGCCATTTTTATTGTGCGCATGTGGAAGAAAGGGTACCTTTTCTTTGCATAAACACACATATGTCACAATAATGAGATACGACAATGACAAAGCTATACGCTATCTGGCAAGGTTAAGATCAAGGTGGAACAGCTTGTCTAGTCGTCAGCACGACCTCATGCCTCTCATCTAGCGTCGTGTTCCACTAGCCATCGGACACACCTGTGGGACAACACAGCTCCGTGTTGGTGAGCCTGTTGAGTCAGAAGGTAGACCATCGTATCGGCAGCTGACCGGGGCGAATATCGCAGTTCAAGAGACTCTGTGGGTAAGCAACCTCTGATAAGTGGAGGAACTGCTTCACATGGCGCACAGGCATCTACCACATCACCTACGCAGCAAGTACTCTTCCGCTTGTAAGTACCCACGTACCCATCTGTCTTTATCTCACGTAGACCGTCCTTCGCGACGAGAACGTCCGGATCGAGTCTCCTGAGCCCGTCCCGGGCTGCAGGCCGCTTTTCATGGGCAAAGGTACCTATCCTATCTATTTCCTACTACATCCGGAATTCCTACACACAACCGAACATATCCGAGTCCTGCTTCATTACTCCTATGATCACTACACCTTTTGTTGCTGGATCACCCGTTCTCGTGGGCAAGTGAGGAGTAATAGCCGTAAAATAGAAACGGGAGGCACTGTTTGTCTAAAGCGATGGTTGTTCATTAGTCTTTGGCTCACGTAAAAGTGCTATTCGAGCACTGATTCGTTCAATTTTCTGGCTAAAGATCCTCGCCGGCGTTTAAAGTTGATTATGATAATTCCCAGATCAATGTAGATCTATTTCGGATTCTTCATACCGAATGTTCTGGTGACACCCGCTTTCGCATGTAGCAGGCCAGTAAGAGAAGAATAGTGAATATCGCTAGCCCTAGTGAAGTGTACACAACGATCCAAAATGAGCGCATGAATGAGTCGAATGAACCGTGACGAAGTGACACTACGACGAATGAGAGGGGCTATGGTGTCTAAATCGTCATTCAAGGGTCCAATATAACTAACAAAAACCGGAACTAGTTTAAGCCACGTCTATTATGTACGCTCGTAGAAGGGCAAACAAAAAGTTACTGCGACAAAGACTAAAATTCTATATGCTAAAAGGAAGAATGAAGCTCATGAGAACTGCAAAGATGTGAAAGAGTACATGTAGGTCTGCGGTAGTGGATTTTGGCAATTGGCGTTCCTCAATGTGGCTTTTACCTTCGGCTGGGTGGGTACTCGTGTGAGTGCTGGCGACGATTACGCCGCCTGTAAAATGGGAGATCCATCTGGTTGGCCAGCCTCAAAGCGAAGTGGATACTTATGTCCCTTGTTGTGGCTGAACGAGCAATTCCACCTCACCCAGCGTGGCTGGCTGCCGGCCGGTGGGACCGACCGGTGTTTCTCTTTGCCCTTCGTTTGCTTTGTTTGGACATTACCAGAAACCTTACAAACGTTATTTGATACACGGACCAATTAACACCAGGGCTTGCTAATATGTTTTCTATGAAACCTGAACGCTGGACCAATGGTTTTTTTGGTCTAGCGCGCTGCTGTGCCCAGGAGTGGTAATCCTAGGAGGTTATCTCGACTTTAGATGGTGGTGCTGGCTGTTGTCTTTACATCCCAGGGAGTCGTAATTCATGTTGTGCTGGGAAGGCATCAAGTCCAAGCATGATTTGCTGATCCATTGTGTTTTTGGACCTGACGACAAACACAAGTTTGAGCACTCAGAAACAAGACTACGTCTGGAGATCCTTCACAGTATGGAGAGTGACTATGAGGCCCTCAACGTTCCCGCCTCCTCGAAACACTTCATTTCACATGTCGTCATTGACCGGAAAGTGACACGTCAAGTCAGCCGAGCATGCAAAGTCATGTTCTTGTTTGTTTGATCCGTTAACAATCTGTCCCATCCGCCGTGACTGACGTCAGCCAGCCCTTGTCTGGTGTAGAGCTAGCAATTGTCGACCTTAAATTTGTCACAGTTTTTTGAATCAAAATTTGTAACGAGTAACGATCAGGTAACAACAATGTATAGCTTTGATTAGGCCTCATTTTCCAGTCCCCGCTTTATTGTGTGTAGCGAAAACATAGTTATTATCAAGCATTGAGTCTGCCATCGTTGCCGTAGTATAGGCATCGGTATCACACGGATACTACTCCGGGTTGCAACTGGACGAGGTAAAAGTCACGGCGTTCGTGGTGATCGCATATACGTGTAATCTGTTTGTCTATCTATCCATGGGGTTGCTGGCGGTGGTGGATATTTGACAATGGAACCGCGGGTGAACATCCCCGTTCTGATTGGTCAGGAACGTCCGGGTCAGGCAGGAATGCCCCCAATATTCCGACGTACACGCACATTAGCTTGTGTACGACCAGCAGGCCTGCAAATATCTCACGATAGATCCGGTTACAAGGAGTCGTTTATTAACACATTCTTGTCAACACAAAACCGTGTAAGAACTGAGATTGTCGTCATCCACGTTGATTGTTTGACCTTGAATCTGTCGTAGGCGATTGTCCGTCAGCAACTTTGGCCAGCGTCCACCCTTTTAATAGGGCTTCCCTTCTGGTCTTTTAGAGCGACACAGTTTCTTAGGTCAGTCTCTAAGGCCAGAATCCGCCGAGGAAGAAATTCACGCTAGTGTTAAGATGGATGGGCGCTTGTATCGTTCTTCTTACTTTGAAGATGCCAAATTACCAAGCATTTGTTCTACTCGAAAAACCGAACCTGGGTTCACGCCACTTCCCCGCCTGGTCGAGTTGACTCCGTCGCCATTTCTTACACCAACAGTTTCAGATCTTACCAGAAGGCCTCATCACCAACCTGCCCAACCACGGCCGACCTACAGACGACTACCATGCCAGGCCGAATCCATACGCCAATACACCGACGAAGGCTCTAGGCTCCCTAGGGCTAGAAGAGTCTTGTCACCCAATGCAGTCGTTTACCTTGATACAACGATGCAATATCAAATAGAAATTCTGCCCATCTGGCGTAAGCATTAGTTTGGAAGTAAGAGAGCGAGTCTAATGGTATGTTCACAGTGCATAACTACTACGCCCGAACACAAAAGTCACGGACGTCGAGGGCAGGATGGAACCTTTCCACACACAGGCTTCTACTGGGAAGACATAGAACATGTGTGACTTTGCATACGGCGCGCTGTGCTTTGTCGGTTTCTCAACAACAGGTTAGATGAACTATCTAGTGTACACTATGTCTTTAGACAAGAGTATCGCCGCAAGCTATCATAATTCGATATTTTCTCACGAGAAGAATAATACACCACTGCAGCGATACCAGCAGGATGGTTGTAGAAGAGAGACATTGACGATAGGGAAGCAACAAAAGTGCGGCAGGTGCCGGGTGGTCGGACATAACTATCGTACATGTCAGCGCGTGGCTGGACACGCTGTCTGAATGTTTGTCGCCTTCATCCAGCCTAGGTTATGTCCCGTGGTTAACCTTGTTTCTTGGCAACTTGAAGATAGGGATTTCCAAATAAGGTCGGCTGGATTGACGAATAAAGTCACGACGAAAGGAATCCCCCCAGAGCGGTGCAGTACGTTCCCAGGATGCACAGCCAAGGTACATTTGTCTCGGTTCAGGCTCACGATGCGACACGCAATGGTGGCCTGATTTGCACTCCAAGGATTCTGGCAGAAACATGTGTTACTATGCCTAGTGGGAGGGCTTTTGTGACGGTTGCTGGGGTTCCTGAATAAACACGCTTGTCTGAGGACATCTCGGAATATAACTGGTGATTGCAGATGTCTATGGTAACAAGCGCAGCAAAAGTCACCGTGAGATGAGCCGCGGCTTAGTTCTCTAGGTGCACCTTCACCATCGTGTCGGAATCCTTTTCTTGCATTAGGACCCGAACCACTTCCGACGTGGACCTCTACAGCTGTCCCGTACACCAGCGAGCTCGAGCTCGAAGTTGGTCATTTCCCTGCCGGCTCCAAGGTCTTCACATGATGTTTGTCTCAGATCAGGTATGGATGTTGACAGCGTCTTGCTCTCTGATGGTGGCGAGGTCGGCGGTGTTTTCTACAGTGAATCCAGCCCGCCTTTGGTATCATATATTGCAAATTCTCATATTGAGAGGCCTTTCAATATACTTTTACCTTTTGTCTTCTCCGTTGCATCTTTTCGTGATGCGATAACTTTTCAGAATTTCACCATGCTTCCATTGTTGAGGGACAGCCATGAAGACGTGTCCAGTCACTGCGAAGAGAAATGCTACGAAAGGCTCCTGGAAGCTGCTTTATGCACGGTTGTTCACAATGTCTGTGCCGCCCTCATCTCCGAATCCCGGTAAGTCGACTGCTCCATAGCACTTTATGCAACAACACTAACAGTAACATCCCCTATCCAAAGATTCAATTCCCCCAGGCCATCCATGCTAGTCAGGCGCCAGATAAATCGGCATCAGGACTCTTAATCAGCATTCCTGTTGGTAGAGGCCAGCAATCTATGGATCATTCTTTACTTTGATTGACAGGGTTACAAACAAACCGTTACACCGACCGTCACTGCGCTGTAATGCTAGCCTCAGCTACTCGTTATGGAAAAACGCCACTGTTATGTATCTCATTCCACGCTATGTTGACCGAACTTAGATGTTCAGTCATAGATGGGTGGATTTAGCCACCCATAGTAATATTTTTACTAAGCATTCTAATATCGGTGACCAACGAGTCATACCATACCAAGCTGTTACAACGTTAATCTGTTGACTTCTAATTCACGTCAATTTCGTTTAGGACGACATAAAGTTAAGATGTGCTCTTGAAGCTGTCAGGCTCCATCGAGGATACGGTTTTATTTATAGGAATGCTGTCCCTAACTCTAATTGTTTTCGCATTCTATCAATAAACACTAGCAATCGTGTTAATGCATAGTGAAAAGTTGCATTCTGAACGTAACAGGTTTAATAAAAGGTGTAGATGGCACGGCGACTTGAGTTAGGACTAAGTTTGGCGATTGAAGTAGGTAAAGGCTTTTCCTTTGTCTTTTGGTTAGAGGGCCTTAGAGATTGTAACCAACTTTTGGGCCCAGAATTACACCGGAACGTTTTGTTTTTGCTCTACATAATCTTTGTCCTGATCCAGTTGTCTTATGCCTAGTTGATGCTGTGCGACGTTGCTTATTTCGGTCTAGCTCCATCGTGTGCACTCGTGCCTCGATGTGGGCTAGATCCAAACAGCATTTTGATACAGCTCTTATCATGGCATGAATATGCAGATTGCATTGTTTTCGTAGGAAGAAAATCGCATATATAGTGAGCACGATGACAGTGGTGCCTACTATATCATTGATTGTGGGGTAGCCCATGTTCCCTTGACTACTTTGGTTGAAGCGACCGGGTTATATACAATGTCCTGGGCTTTTGTTACAACAAGTATGAGTCTGATTGACAGACTGATAACGCATTAAAAGGTTGGACAAGATGTGAAAATCGGCAGGCTAATCGTGTGTTAACAAACCTAATGTCTCAAGATTTGTAAACATCTACTAAGGCAAGAAAAGTCTGGACGGGTGGCTTGAGTGCCTTTGAATGACTAAAATAAACGGACTGACTAACGTTAAGTATGGAACACGACAAACCACGCATATTATTGAATCAACTTTGCTAGTTTACAAATAGAATCAAGATTTATAAAATACTTTCCTCACATCAGGAAGTACCGTCACTCATTTCACTCACTGCCGATGGAAAACACAGCTAAAACAGATTGCTCACTCTATTGGCCACCCAGAAGATAAGGCTACATCAGTTATGATAATTCACCTCACCCAGTATAGTGATGCAGCGTCCTCGAGAGGCGCGTTTACTCTAAACAACCTCGAGATCTTTGTTTCGTTATAGACGTTTTACCAATATTTCGGATCCTGTTGTGCCTCAGTGCCGCAGGGCATTCTTGTGCGGAACCTTCAGAGTGCAGTTACATTAACGGACATAGTACGCACGTCTATTGTGCCCTTCTCGCTTGGCGAAAACCGAATCGGGTGGCAGTTCTGCAGAGATTATTGAGAGATATCGGCAAAAGGACATCAGAAACAAGTCTTCACTCGGCAAGGCAATGTAAATTATCACATTGATGTGGTAAGAAACTCAATGGCAGTAGCCCACAACTCAACGGCTACTTTCCCGCATTTCCTGGTGCTGTAAACACCAACTTTAAAACTGCATCTGGACCTCTTTCACCATCAGCGGTCATCTTCAGACTGTACAACTAAAAACGGCACGAAGGAGACATGAAAACAGTGTCAAAATCAAAAACAAATAAAGTATTTCTTCAACGGAAACTTATTCACAAGGGCTCAGTCGCTATACATAGCGGCGATAACTGCAGCAACTTCAATCAGATATACGACGTGCCCACAGATGAATTCATCAGGACACTGAAGTTACCATTTGATTTCATTGATCTGTCTGGAGAGACTAGCAAGCAAAGGAGCGATGGGAGGAGGCATTACAAGTATATTCGACGAAAGACTACGAACGTATTCGTCCAACGACTGTATGGAGGTAGCGGAGGTCCCCCCCAAAAACAGGCTCTTGGTATACTTCAACGTAACGGTGCAAGACAACGCTATCTCTCATAGATAACAAGCACCTTTGTAGTAGTCCTGGGTGGAATAGGCCTAATGGTTGGGTATGACATCAAACTCGTTAACTAAATGTATTCAGAGAATGGCGGTTTTAGGCTAAACAGCCAGATGGCTTCTGATCGTTATCGGAAATAACTCATTGTTAATCAATTAGTTGTGATCAGTGGTCAGCGGAGATGAGCTTGTCCTAACTTAACACTTGGATCGTGAAAACGCAATCCAGACTCAAAAAGCTACAAGAGAAGAACCCGGTACTCGGGTGCTGTGGGCTACTCCTGGTTCTCAACCTTACCGCGCGTCTACCTGTCTGATTTGTCTAACATCGTAAAGCTAGGCAGAAGACTAGACGTTTAGACCACAGCTCTTTTGCTGCTTCAGCACCAGTTTGGAACCCTTCAGAAAAGAAAAGAAAAGAAAAGAAAAGAAAAAGAACCCGCAGAACGCGTGCTCTAGGGCAACCGCGGGAGTGCACTAAATCCGACTAACAGTAAAAGAAAAATAGAACTAAGTGGATTACCAAAAAATGAGGACGGAAAGACTTACATGACGATTGAAAATGGTAATCGGTTGATCTAGCACTCGCGTATCTGTTACGTTACCCAAGAGCAAACCCAGGCTTCCACTAATGTAAGTGGACTGTAGTACATCCTAGCAACCATCTCATAAACACTTTCACATCTTCATTCTTAACCGAATAGAGATAAGTCCTTTTTTTCAGTTTACCCTTGCGCTTTGTGACAGTCAGTGTTTCCGTGCGTAATGAAGGTGATTGCTGCGGGCAGGTTAGCGGTCCAACTGCACCACAAAGTAAAAGATTCGGGAGTGATGCACCTGCACAATTATTCCCTGCTTTGCACTATAGAGTCACGCCAGAAAGCATCCCAACTGGTTGGGCTTTAACACCGATATCAATATCTTGCAATCGTTACGTTTTCATGTTCATCACCATGCAGGCTAACCCGTACAATCATTCATGCAATGGTTTCTGCTACTTTGAGAGCTGGA
Source organism: Colletotrichum destructivum (assembly GCF_034447905.1). Lineage (NCBI taxonomy): Eukaryota > Fungi > Ascomycota > Sordariomycetes > Glomerellales > Glomerellaceae > Colletotrichum > Colletotrichum destructivum. The sequence continues at coordinate 950,342 of NC_085906.1, forward strand.
AAACAACTACAAACCTCATAGTATGACTAATTCTAAGTGTCAATGTGGGTTTCTCTCAATTAGCATCATGTGCGTATGCATCAATCGCAAACGACTTATTCACTAGGATTACGTCTGACTGTATTAAATATAACGTAATCACTCGAATGAGAATAAGATTAGGTACTGTTTATGTTGTTTAGAGCTAGTCATACCGTTATTAAAACAGGGCGAAGGAGGATAAAATCGACAATCAGAACTGCAGTTTTCCTGATTCTTAGGTGGAAGTACCCGTATATTAACAGTAACACTGCAACTCACGTGTCCTTTTTTACTCCATTGAAACACTTGGCGAAAAAGATGCTAACACTTTACGACGCACTGGATTTCATACAGTTTGTGAAACTGGAATCCCGAGAGAAATGCGGGAAATGCGTGGGGAGGTCTCAGTCCGGCAACCGGTGTAAGAGAAAACTTCAAAATGTTTTTCAGGAAGCCTGCTTAGTTCACGTCGAGAACGAAAAGCTGGAAGGCATTGTGGATAAATCACTCTGCAGACTGCATAAGTCACAAACGACTAGCATCGTTAAGCTTTGGCGAGGACATCTGTCACGGGCGAGAGTTGAGGTCAGCACAGATGTCAACAAAGAGTATAACAGGAAGCGTCAACTACAGGAGACTATCCTGCGAAAGGAGTTTCGCCGCTTACAGCTGCGTGAGAGGAGCGACATCATGAGATTCAAACGTCGCCAATACTTCAGTACCCTCAGAGGGGCAAACCAAGGCATACCCACAAAAGCTGCCTTTGATCCGACAGACACTGGGCCTGCGCTAGTCACATCCGGGAGTAGATATCTTGCGCTAGATGCACCCAATGTCATGAAGCTTGAGCCGTCTATTTCAGACGACTCCAAACTGCCTCGTGACCATCTAGCTTGGACCGAATCGGGATCGGCCAGTGGGCCATTATGGAAGTATTAACCCCGTGATTGTGACTTCGGTCTATTGCTCGAGAGCCCAATCGTTATGGTTTCCCTAAGTTGTTTGGGAGTTTTCCATCTCTTAGATAACCGTGTCATCCTCCGTGATGGAACGGACAAGGCGTTGTCTGAGATGGAAAACAAGTCGCGGCGAAAGAGACTACTACTTCGAAAACGCCGAGAACCAGCAGCAAAAGCGTATGGTATTTTCAGTCGTCAATCTCACTTTGCATTAATCGTTTGACAGATGGGGACATGATGCTGCTGGTTTAGCTGTAAATTTGTAAGCAGATCACTATACCAACACTGTGGTGAATGACATTGTTGTAATGCATGCTGCTGGAAAGCGTCATCAATTACGTAGTTATGACCTGAAACTGCGCCCATGTATGTATCTCAGACTAAACCGAGTCACTCATTCCTCTTTCATGTTAGTGTCGGGCTAGCCGTTGGATACAGGCCTGGTGGCTGCATGACAGGTACTGCGTTTGTTCGTGACCATTGCAAAAATAGCTTAACTAGTCATACATAGCCTCAGTGAAAATGCGCAGGGAATCTTCAAGCTTTTGGATTAAAATCTACAACGTCCAAATCTAGGAAAGCCTTAAAGGTTTGTCGGTGATGAATTCTAGCATCGTCGTGACATCTTCGTACAAGATGACGCGATCGACCATCCTGAGTAATTTAAATTTGTAATGTGATGAATAAGCTCCGATGACGATGATCCCCTGATACTCAGCCGCTGATTGAGTCCGGTGGAGAACACGGTACCCAAGGTGGAAAACACGACCGATAGCGAGATGAGCCCTGTCTGGTTGGAGGCCATCCTCAATGCCAATCCAGTCGTTGCTTGTTAGCAATCGATCCAGCGTATTCTCACCCAATCTCCAAGGCTCGTGCGTAGGGACCGAACAGTAGTTCTGAATCATATGAAGGTTGAAGCCGGCATTGTTACGACAGATTCCGATAACCAATAAACAGTCGAACCGATTGTTTGTTACGATGCGGTTCGCCTCCTCCGCTGCGTTAGGATTCCAGAAGTGGGCAATCGGTGTCAAAGCAAACCAGATCTCATCTTTCATCACTTCTTCGTCCCCTAGCTTGTAGAATTCCTCTACTTCCGGGCATTCAAGTGATATGTTGGGCTCGCAGTATCTCATACATTCGATGACGTGTCTTGGGCTGGCAATGGCAATCTCAGTCGTGCTCATCGCCGCTGGGTCGGGCTCTCTGTGAAACCTGGATCGAACATGAAAAGCCTCATCCCCTCCACTGTTCTGGATAGTTGCCTGCTTCCGATGTCTCATAAGGTCTCGCGACGAACCTGGAGGTTCCTCTCGCGCGATCATCGCTTTCGCAGGACGTACTCCAGGGTGTTGGGGAAAGCGCGTCGTCCTTTGGTAGCTTGCATGTTCGGACAGGCGTGCTTTCTGGAGCCTTCCCTGTATGAGAAATTGGGCAATCGATCCCATTTTGTTAGTGGTATGCAGTCAGCAATGAGACCGACCTGTGAGCGTAGAATGGGGCTGGGACTTGTTTGATATGCCACTTGATATACAATCGAGCCTTGTTATCTGCTGACCAAGGAAAACAGGGAAATGAATAAATGGTTCACAATGGCAATATCCGGCACAACAAGGTTTTTGATCCTTCACTTGAAGAAAGAAAGAGCCTGAAACCAGCCCCGATAGCAGGACTGCGAAATGTAATTGATAAATAATAGTAGTTGGATTTTTGGTTAGAGTATTTTGTTCTGTCTTTCTCCTGAAACATTTAACTCTGACAATAACACCGTACATTAACACTTCACGTGTTCTTGTTTTGTATTCTTACCACCATTTGCAATAAATGATGGATGGCCGGCTGAGATTGGCTGCTTCCACAGCCTAACATATTTGCTAACGTTACTCGAAGCAGGTTTAACATCCGCTAACTAAATCGTCTCTTGTTACGAGTTATGTCTTGACGGTTAAATAGGTATGACCACAGCAAACGGCTAACACATGGTTGGGTTATTCTTTTCGGGCTCAGGAAGTCTAAGCCATGGATGTTGCGAGCAGGTCAGGGCAACCAACTGCAGCATAAAGCAAAAGCTTCGTTCATCTGAGATGCACTATAGAGTTGCGCCTGCCAGCCAACACCGAAATGGTTGGACCATTACAGAGGGTCTATTCCGCTCATCAACGCGAATGAACGTAGAACCATCCCCCTATGATTCAAAGCGATGAGTGGTTCTTGAAACAGTCGCTAAGTGTAGTACGTCCAATATCGTTTTCAATCGAAAACGCAGTCATAGCAAATACACGCCCTTATATATGAAGACCGGTTAGCCGTTCAGCGCGCTAAAACAAAGTTGAGTGCTAGGCAAATCGACCGTACTGACGGATGGAACGAAAAGAAGGGCGAGTTTTAAGATGACCACAATAGCGTAAGTTATCATGCAGGTGTTACTAATGTTTTGCTAACTAAACAGCGCTGTGTAAGCTAAGGCCCTAGTCCGGGTTAGCGACATAAAGCCTCTTTAGTGCGCCTAGAGAAACCGGTAGATCGCTAATGGAGCCTGTCATCGACTCGCCCTGCTCAAATGACAGACGGCTCCGGCGGAGCATCCAAACGGCGATGGCCACAACTATCAAGGCGACCGCGAGCGTCCCCGCAATGATTGCGGCAAGTTCTGTCGGGCTCACTGTCCCACCGGGCTTGGACGATGACGGAATTGTTGCTGGGACTGTAGTTTTGAAGTCATTGGAAGCTTCTGATGAGGCGGAAACCATGCTTCTGGTGTTGGTGATCGTTTGTGTTAGTGTCTGGGTGAGCACGTGCTCGACAATTCGCGTCCGAAATAAAGTCTCCACCAATGTTCGCGTTGGGTTTTCCGTTCTTGAATCAATACTGTTCTCTGGCGAGATGTTGTTGCGAAGCGTTATGTAGCCGAAAAGGTCCCTACCACCACAAGTCTCGTACGGATAGCCAGGGCATGGTGTGTCACAAAATCGATTTGCTGTCAACCCCACAATAGCAGATTCATTGGAACACCAGCACGCAGTTTGTTGCAAGATAGCAAAGGCCCAATTGTCGCAAAGTTTGGCGCATAAGCCTCTGGACTGGAACACGCTGCTGTCTTGGCATCTTAGAATGAGCTTTTCCAAATGTATGGTCTGGTAAATGCGGAACCTACTTGCAGCTATTGTTGCGACATTTGAAGAACTACATGAATTCATTGCGGCATGTATACAATGGCGGGATTACTTCAACTTTAAGTATGAAGCAGAAGTCCTAGACGCAATGCCAAAGACGACACATCCACTGGCGGCTAGTTCCAAGTAAGGAGTGAGATTTAATGACATGTCAACACATGGCAATGTTCCATGTAAGTCGCTTGGAGGATCGTCAGTCGCTAAATCTGATAAAGCATTAGGGTAGCCTGACAGCATGACGAATCGCTCCACAAGAAGTCGTGAAGTCCATTAGGCAGAGGTAAGCATATTACAAACATGGCAAGATCTCCTGATGCACTCGCACTTTTTGAAACGTGACGACAACCATGGAATCAATCTCCGGCTTGGCACGCTCTGCTGGTGCTACAGTCGTTGTTTGCCGATTGGCGATATTAGTCAACGTACATATCCTCCTTTAACCGAGTAGACGATTACTCGACCGAACACAACCGCAAGCACATCGATATTAATATCGCCCACCACATGTAGGTGCAGATAGAATTTTGAAACGTAAAGTATGTGAAGCTCTGACAAAAATAAGAAAAACCTAGGCAATATCATTACGTGAAAGCTTGCTGGCCTACTACAGCTTCGCCTCTTGTTTCATTATCTACAGTAGATTCTCACTCATTAACGCTTCTACGGCTTTCAATAACCTACTACTTTCTCACTGTAACTATCTCGTAGTAGCTAAGCTTGTAAATCGTCCCTACGTCACTTTTGTTATCGTTAAGATGCTGGACTGGTTAGAAGTGACATAGAAGTTAACTTTATAACGAATGGTTATACATCCTCAAACTGGGTCTCTTTGTTACTAACGCCCCACTCAAAGCTGGAGTTCACCGAAGCATACGAGGGGTACCTGTAAACACTGGAGAAACAGCAGGTGGTCAGACTGGAAGCATATGAAGAGCCGACTTGGGCTTCGTTGAACTTGAATTTCCCGGGTGCCTGATTACTTTGTAGTGTCCTTTTGTCCTCACTCGGGGGCTAGGAGCTGACCTGAAACGATGCCTCGGATTCTAAAAAGAGCTGCTCCAGATATATGGGGCCCTACCGAAGTATCCATATCCAAACGACAGAAGACTGCTCTCGGCACGCGTCAACCTGGTGATGGATATTCGGAGGACATTCTCAGAAATATGGAACAAAGAGAGGCATGTATTTCGGACAACATAACAATAGGGTCACTTGTGGCATGCTAACAATGGCCAAGGCCGAGACGACGCCTGATATTAGTCGTATTCCGGCTGAGATTCGTACCATGAGACCCGAAGTCATCCAACGTCTTACAGTGGCTCATGAAGAGCTTGGCTTGCTTCCTCAAACATTGCATCTGTCAGTCAACTTACTAGATCGGTTCTGCTGTGAACAAAGTTTCTACGGGGAACCCTACTACAAGTTGGTCGGCTGCGTTGCTTTGTGGATTGCTTCTAAATACATAGAAAAGAAGAACCGAGTGCCACGTATCCCAGATCTAATGCGCTTCGTGCCGGAAGGGTATTACCGAGAAAGAAGGCTGGTCCTGCAACTAGAAATGTTCATTCTCACCGTACTGAAGTGGCGTGTTAACCACCCAACTCCACACTGTTTCATCCAGCTTCTTGCGGTCGACTGTGGCGATGAAACCGGGGTCAGGGAGTCGGCAGCCAAATTCTGTAACGCCAAACTGGCTGACCGCAAATACTTGGGTGCTAGGCCGTCTATTTTGGCTCGTGATTGCTTGTCACTGGCTAGCAACAGTTCACTCGGCGCCAACAGTTCATCATAGCGATGAACTTGGCTGTATGACTCAATACGAAGGCAACGACTGGCTGGCTCAGTACAAAAACGAGAGAGTGGAGTGGGCATTGTTGCATTCGTTATGTTATTCAGATATTGCTACAGGAGACACGCGATGCCGGAGAAAGAGGCACCGGACGTTCCGATGAGTGTGGTCTAGTTAGTGAAACAAGTAGCAAAACTTGGTCCTATACTCTTTTGGGTTGGTTTGATTGGAAACAACGACCGGCTGTTGCGTTGCTTTCGCTGGATTGGTGAGATGGTCTGAGCGGAGCGGTGCCGACCAGAGCTGGAAAAGAGCTTGCCGCCATCCTAAAGAACAAAGATTTGTCAAATTCGAAACATTTGAATTCGGTATAGCAAAACTTCAAGAAGGACTCAGAAACCACTCCAGTATCCATTGTGACATTGGTGCGAAGCTACGTAGCTACTTGCTCTAAGCTACACACGTTTCCACTTTTGTGCATCTTCAATGAAAACCCGGCGATTCGGTGGCGGAAGATCTCGATGAATAGTTCCTTCACGTCCTCGAAAGAGATAGAGGGAATCAAAAGTGGCTGCAGTTGCCGGGACGGGCCAGAGGGTGCAGCCAATCTAATCAAGCCATCCCAGTTTTCCCGCCTTATCACCAGCAATACTAATACAAAGATCGCCGCCAGGTTCAAAATGGGAAGGACAAGGTGTAGAACGCCATCTAGAATGTAAAGACCGGCGGTGACAATCAGGAGTGTAAGCACAGGATGGAATGGGGCTTTGTTCCCCATTTTGTTTTCGAAACTGAAAAGACTTTATCGTAGGCTAGGTTTGAGTGCTTAAGTATGTTGATGAACAGTCTCTCTTACCAATCTTTTTTGTTCCGCTTACGCGAAGCTTATTCATATGACTAGGTCAATCATGATTTAGCAAATTTCACTTATGTCATTGCCGTGACCTGTTCACAGAAGCCATTCACACGCTCTCAGAATGCATGAAACGCCTTGTTTTGGAAGCTGTGCAACGTCTATTTAAGATTCCTACCTGTGGTGCGTGTAGGATCAATTCACGGAACCATTACCTATCAACGATGGGAACCAAAACCAAGTCGCTAGAGCATAGATGTGATGTGTGTAATAATCCGCGGTCCGGATCATTTCACAAGAAACACCCATTTCAACCCGGATCAAAGCCCCTGAGTAATATTTGCAGGCAATGTCGCTCGAAGAAGAGTCGGTCCGTTGAGGTCACGCATGACGACCATCACGGCCATCAGCACCATCAGCACCATCAACACCATCATCACCATCACCACCATCACCACCACCACCATCACCATCACCACCATTATGATTACTACCCGAAACAAGAAATAGAGGAAAGAAGATGGAAAGGTGATATTGAGAACCCTTCTTCGATGCCTTCGGCGGCGTTTGAGTTGCAGGGGAGTCAGGCTGCTCCATGGCGTGCGCCATCGCAGGCAGGACCAGACGATTCACCGCCGGCCGTCAATATGAGAACAAAGCCGCATATTTCATTTGGTAGCTTTCGCTAGTTTCCAATGAATATTGTACGCCGGATACAGATTGTTGAAAAACTACGAGAATCCTGCGTTACTCCGTGCCGCCAGCGCATCATTTGCCGACTTAGGAGCAGATAGACTTTTCCTCAGAAATGATTACCTCTTCGTACCGATTGTGACGCCGGTATTTATGTGTCTGCGCCAACAAAGTGGGATTTAATCAGCAGTCGCTTCCCCTTTTTTTACGAATCATTCATTTACCAAAGCTCATTATTCAAAAATATGGCCTTTCCTGTTATTGCTGTGGTTATTCACCGGTTCTCGCCAGGCAAGTCTATAATCTGCCTATGTGGTAGGCCGTATGCGTTAGCCTCACGTTAATTCAACACTGGCTTCACTCGTACAGCACGACTCTGTCTTTGTTGCGAAGACCATGTCACGACTTAGACTTGTGACAACTTTTGACAACATGCCATAAAACTTGGCCGCTACGAGTGGAAATGTCCAGGAAAAAGTCCGTAATGACTCGGATCTCGTATCCAGTCGTGTCGTGATAGACATGCTGCCCGCCAGTGCCGACAACCATGGGCACAAAGGTCTGTGTGTTTTGGTGAGAGAACAGATTCCCTTCTCTCCATAGAAAGCACCAACGAGGAATGAAACTCCAACCTCCGTGAAGACCAGGCCGATAAAGAAGTTCATAGGGGCTAGCTCCTCGGCAACGCCACAGTGAAAATGCCAAGCACAGCACACTGAGGTGAGACGAGGCAAATCGTGGAGCTACAAACGAACTTGCAAAGGATCGATATAGGTGAAAATTAGGAGACATCAATTTCCCGCCAACACTGACGTCTTGAAGCACACGACCAGCGATCACTCAACGCAATGCTGTTAAAGGCAGTGGAGAGCTGCGATGAGGATGGAAAGCCCTATGCAAGACATCAGATGTTGTGTTGCCCAATACGGCGCTTGAAGATTTCTTCCAGGGGAATCACAGCCGCACAGACGATGGCGTAAAGCGTGCCAACACAGAGCGCTTGAATTGAATCGCCGTCGACATCTTGGATGGTAGACTTGGCTATGCTGAGCACAATTGGGGGAGGGACCCGAGGTTGGAAAAGGAGACTTAGGCTTGGAGAAGTCTTGGCATCGCTGGAGGACCAACAGAGCTAAGTCAACATACCCACTTTTGGAACACCCCCTCATTTGGAACACCCAGAATGAAGCTATCCCCAACATCACCACCATCTTCAATTAATTATTGACTAGGCCTAGATGCCACCACAATACAGCTTTCAGCTTCACTAGGGGTATTAGAGTCGCTGGATTCATCTGTGATATCCTCTTTTTCGCCAGCCTTAATCTGAGCCTTCTGGATGTCCTTGATATTGGCAAACTTGGTGTTTGGGTCGATCTGGACTGTCCTTCTTTTCCTTGCTGCAGTATTGGTGACTTGGGCCTGCAGGAGCTCCAGCTTATGCTGGGCAGTAGCCAGCTCATAGGCCTGCTCGCTGAAGCCTTTTTTCACCTTCATAAAAAGAAGGCGTTGAGTAGAGGCATCATTATCCAGCTCTGTGAATAGCTTCGGTTGGCCAGCCAGATCCTTCATCTTCCTTGGCGTTGACCATGCCACTGCAGACGACGCAGATGCCCACCCTTCACCTTCTTTGCCCTTAGACTGCCCTTTGCTGACCTGATCTGATGATGCTGATGGCTCTGGTGTTGTTGGGAGTAGGAGGGAGCTCATCAGAGGCTTCGCCATAGAGACAGGCCATAACCCTGTCCATTTCCAACCACTTCTGATGTTCTGCATCGTCATACCTGCAGTACGAGCCTTCTGATAACAGCCTATAAAGTTCCTCTTGCCTACAATAGTAGAGTTATTCCACTGACTAAGGTATCCAAGCTCCTTCCTATAGGCTGCCTTCACAGGGCTGAAGACTGACTGGTCAAGTGGCTGGAGCACATGGGAGGTATGTGGTGGTAGGAACAATAGAAGGATTTTATTAATATAGCAGAGCCACATAAAGTCCGTCGTTGTGTGACTCCCATGGCCATCAACAACCAGCAGTCTGGCCTCCTCCTTGCCCTCCTGGCCCTCCTTGCCCTGGGAGGCAGTCTGAGGGATAGTCTGAGGGATGAAGACCTTCTGCAGCCATTCAACTGCAGTGTCGTCTGTAGTCCATCCATTCTCTGTTGCAGTGAACTGCCATCCTTCATAAGGGCCAAGGTCTAGAGGAAACCACTGCTGCTGGACTGTCTTGCCCTTATGTATAATAAGGGGATCAAGGGCATGGCCCAGGGCAGAGATGCATTCGATGATGGATACCCATGCCCTTGATCCAGGCTGTTTCTTGCGTACAGACTTCGTCTCAGACATGCCTAACACCAGCCCATTAGATCCCTGGCCCTCAAGGATACCAGTCTCATCCATGTTGTATCTATTGGATGGTTTGATGCCCTTGACCTCTGGTATGGCGAGGAGTTTGAACCAGTCCCTGATAACCTCAGTAGATGCTCCATTAACACGTCTAGAGTCAATAAGGCGACTTCTCTGGACCTTGATAGATGGATTTCTCTTTAGAAAGGCATGGATCCAGCCCTTTCCTATAGGCTCCTTGTCCCCCATAGCACAGAGGATTCATTCTGCGAATGCCCTCACTTGTTGATGGGTTGGGGCAACACCAAGGGCATGCTGGATTCGCACCCATTCAGCCAACTTAGCCTCCTGGTCAGGGGAAAGCCTCTGAAGGTCTGAAAATGCTGCTGCCCTTGCCTGGGTGCCTGTGAGACGGTTGTGGAGGGTGGTAATTGGGATGCCATATTCGCGGGCTGCCTTCCTTAGGCTTTGGCCGTCTGAAACAGCCTGGATTGCCTGATTGACTTCATACTCAGTATACTGGGCCATAAGGCAGGAATAAAGGTCCTCTGAAAAAATGAGGTTATTTGCATAAGGTATGAAATTGTTGTGATAGTTCGAAGTTGGAGGAAGTAGGAGGCTGGTGGTGGGGTTGAGGCATTTTTAGGTGTTCCAAATGATGGGGTGTTCCAAAAGTGGGTATGTTGACTTACCCAAAAAGTGGGCTTATGCTTCGTCATGATACGTGCTGGCCGATGCGGGGCACGAGTTAATTCTGTGAAGAGCCTATAATTTAATACAATAAATTGTAAACATAAACCCACCTTGCACAAGAATGGCTAATTGGTCATTGAGATTCGTATCAAGTGAAAGCAGCGGCGAAATGGAAGTGAAGGGGTTGTGAGGCACTGCAACCGAACACAAAAGCAGACGTAAGCATTCAAGTCCTTGAATTTCCATTTTCTTTGGGCGTTGATAAATGTCTTGGTTCGTTTTGATTAAAAATGAGCACTCGCAAGAGTGCACTAGTGCGGATAACCCTATCTTGGTGGAAAACTACTGATTCAACATCGTCCTTCCCAGTCTGGCTATAGCCCTGGATGCCACTCAGCCATCGAATCTCTATGTCAGAATGACATTCAACATGCGAACCAAACTTCAATAGCCAATCCGATGGTAGGCCTTCGGGGTTTTTGGGGGGTTTGTTCCATGTTTCTTAGCTCTCGAGGTTTTGTTTTGCTGTGCACCGAACCCGGACCGTCGCCCTGGCCGTGCCGATCATGAGCGGACTTAAAACGGAAAATACGTCGATAACATGGCCCTAAAGCTATCCAGCCAAACCTGCCTGGCTCAGCCTAGTATGGGGGCACAGCCGCCGACAGAAGGGTCCAAAATTATGAAGGACGGCGAAAAGAGACCTACCCATGGCTATGGGGATTTGGCAATTGAGAGGAGGCTCAATTCCAATGCTTCAGCACAAGCCAAGTGAGGACATCAAATATAGGCTTCCCCAGGCACAATAAGGAGCCAGGCGTTGCCTGGTGTCTCCAGACTGATATTGAACACAGTCGCTCTACGCCACAGAACGAAGTCGAGGCGCGAAAGATAGATAGTAAACCATTAATGGTACGAAAGACGTGGTCTTCCAGAGGGCCTCCCTAGCTTATTCAATAATCGCAGTGACTGCCTTGCCGGCTTGGTTCCCCTCCGCAATCTCGGACCGCGTAGAGACCTTCTTCCTCTGACCGGCTGAGGGTCATACCGAGTGACCTTCTTCGCGGACACAGTAACAGTCTTAAGATTCACTTGATGCCGCCTTTTGGAATTCCAATAGTCGTCGACGAGCTGAGGATCAGCCTCCCTTATGGCTGTCTCCGGCTCCCAAGATCGAGCTGTCGATCCCACCCAGGAAACCTTCAGCTTGAAGCCTCTGCCATCTTTCTTGTGCCCCTCGATCTCCAATACGTGCCAAAGGTCCTTGTTGGTCATGGCACCGGACCGACAACCCTCCAAACTGCTCCAGTACTTGAAAAGATCCTCTGCTGCGGCCAATTGAACTTTGCTCTCGAGCTCCCAAGTCACCTCGCCGTGCGTCCATTGAATTTGCATCTGAATCAGTGTCTCATCTTGTTGATGCTTGCGATGTCCGATAATGGATTCGATCACGGGTCGGCCATCCTTGGGGTCGTCCTCTATCTCTATAGTCTGGTCACGTCCTGTAGACTCGTTGACATAGGCAGTATGCTTCCTATCGTCGACATTCGATCTAGCCCCGTTGCAGTTGTCGGTTTGGTCGTTTGGACAGTTGTCAGAACACATACACCTCATATCTGCAATCGGCGCAACAAAAGAAGTGACTGCGAAAACTGTGGGCGTGGCGACTATGGTCATGATGGTACCTCCAGTATCTCTACATAGCGTTAGGTCTATGTCGAAGGACGGCCCAGGCCCAGGGAAGACTTACGGCAGCCGTTGAGAAGAGCAGTGTGTCGGCAACTGTTGAAACAGAGTTGTTGCGAACGCTGATTTGGGGCGCCAACGATGCCAATGGGTGTCAATGGCGCGACGGCGTTCTGCACCGATGAACTAATCAATGGGCGGTTTGAGTGGGTGGCACGCGCCGACTGGATTAAAACGAGCATGCAAATAAGTCGGGGGGCTTGAGGTCCGCCGGTCGCGCGGGGATGCTCTCATTACTATGTATCAAACAGAGTGTGTGGAACTGCGGCAGGCTGTGGTTGGTCAGCGGCTGAAGAGGGGTTGGGTGTTGCGGTCGTTCCCAACCGTTGACACCATTGGCTCTCCGCCTCATTGGTTATCAACTGGTTATTGACTGGTTAACTCAGCCTTGTTATGTTGTATTCCATCGCGTGCGCGTGATCCGCAGTGTTGATTAAAGGCCCGCTCATATCTGAATGTGCCGGGGCATAAAAGTCCTGACAGGGATAGAAGCAGCGTCCGTGGTATTGCTGACCGACTGGTCAACCTGTCACCCCATCTGATGTGACCTACTGTCCTGGGTAGCAGTCCACCCCCGCCTTGCGACGCAAAGCCCGCTTGCACGCTATGGTTCGACGCTAGTTACCACACTGTCGGGACGAACCTTTTAATTTTCCAGGTTCCCGGCGTATGCAGCGGCTGTGGAGAAGCATGGAGTGAGTGCGGGTCGCTGTCTGAGGAGACGGACAAAACCCGACGACGCCCGGGGCCGTGATGAATGGTCGGCGACTGAAAGATCGCCGCCGGTACCACCTGACTTGACGGTCGGACCAACCTGGAAATGTAGTACATGATCAAACAATGCTTTTGAATCGCTCTTGGGAGAGCTATTGAGTCCCTGCCACGCTGCAAGTGCACCCGATGTCAGCAGCGCAAGCCGGACATCACACGCGTGCGTCGCAAAGTGCAGGACGCCAGTGCTCTCACAATAGGCTGTTGTTGAAAGCTCGGCCTCCATGGTCATGCTCGGCGATGCGGTAAACACACAAGCCTCGGGCCTTCGGGCCCGACGACGACGAATTTGCAGCCCGTGGCGCGAACGAACCGCCACGAGGGAAGCTAGCTGCTTAACGGCCGTAACAGCGGGACTGCCAAGCGGGTCGAGCCTGCGCAGCGAGATCTCGGCGACAAGGAGCTTTCAGGTTTCACCTAAACACGAGGTTCTACCACACCTTTGGAAAGATCCGACAGACTGACATCCCATTCAGCTCGTCTGCAACGGACTATCAATGATCGGCATCAAATTACAATCGGCAGTGCAGCGAGTTGTTTGTGTATGCAAGCTGCTCCATCGTACGACAGGATCGGTACTAGAATTGGACGTCACTCGGTCGCCATGAATTGCTTGTGTAGGCAACAACGTAGCTACGGAGAACTCGCCGAGATAATGACACCCTTTAACTCGAGTTGGTAGTGCGATTGGTTGATTGTTCGCTGCAACAACAAAAGAAGGATCCCAAGCCCAGTCACAGATCAGGGCCCCGAGGGAGCAAACACTCCATCCATATCGAGAAAGACGATCATCCGTCCAATGTCCAATGGAAGGCTTCGTTGAGGAGCCCAATCGACGCAGGAGGGGAGCCCTGAGGGCAGTGCAGCCCCCGGAAAATATGCCGGCACGGCCGGGAAAGTCATTGCGCACAGCAAGAGCAGCCACCAAGTGTCTATAAGTTGCCCTGCAAAGCAGTCCTCGTGCTATGGGTCTATCTCACAAACCAGCGACTGAGAGCCTTCGTTTCGGGACGTGAAAGATGCATGACGCCCTCCGGTTCTCCATAAGGCCACAGAGACACCAACTTTACGTAGGTTCTCAATCGCAATTGGGCTCTCTGTGGGGGCAGGCGAGAGGGTTTGTTGTGGGGTGTTGGGCTTGGTTTGAGGAATGATCCTTGTCACAGACCCCTTCTCGACTGTCGCTTTCGAGGTCGCGGCAGTGCACCGGCCTTGTCAGTCTTCCCACTTGGTGTGGTACGGAGCGATTGCAGGTCGCGGAGGTCAGATGATTACTGACGCCAACAGCATCAACGAGAGAAACATCGTCTCCCCCACTGGAAAGCATCCTTGGATCGAAATGGAGCCGATCAATGCCTTCTTCAACACCTGTCCGACTCGTAGACTAGAAACGCTTGGTGACGACGATGGTCTGTAATATAGCTGAGATTAGCATAGACCATGTTGGCGTTGCCTGGCACGTCCGTTGTTATTCTGGACGTTAAATGCAACATCACCACCATCATCATCCTTGGATCGAAGCCTACATATCCCTGCAGTCAACTCTCAGTGGTATAGTTGATGACATTGCAAGTACGGCCGAACACCAAACAGCTTGCCGCCCCAAGTCCTTCGTCCTTCATCCTCGTCACTGACTCCTGACTGTGTGGGCCGTGATGATACCTTGTATAACACTTTCTACCCCCAGGTACTCCTTGTGGCGGCAGCCTGCTTACAATGAGCCCGAACGTGTGTCTATATCTTCCACCGGGGCCCGAGTGCCGAGTGGCCAGTCGACTGCCCAGGTTCAGCAGCCTTTTCACACTGTCGAGAAATGCGCAAATGGCCCAGCAAGCACAGTTCCAAATTCAGCAGGATCTATCGCCAATCGAATGGTCTCCATGGACAGTCAATGCCACGCAGCTATGGAATCCTGAAGCTCTACCATGTTATTTGGCCCCCTTCAACTACGGCGACGACCACCAGCCAGCCCTTTCCGAACACCACCCACCGCCATCGGCTGTCTTCAGCTCAAAAAGCCTGCGATCCTCAAACCAGCCGGAGACACCTCGCCATGTTGAACCCGACAATCCCGAAGAGTCGACGATGGAGTTCACTCCTTCCAAGTATTCTTACTTTAAAAAAGACGAACGATTCATTCTGGAGGCCCGTCTGAGGAATGAGACATGGAAAGCCATCACAGAGAGTTACAAGAAGGAATTCCCCAACTTAACCCCACCAAAGTACAATACGTTAAGCATGAAAGTATGTCGCCTCAAAAAGAAGCATCCGGAGATACGACAACTCTTCAATAAGAGAATCCCAACTACGAAGATGGGACGCCCAGCCACGAGGGGAAAACGCCGGACGGCTCGATTATCCGGAGCAGAAGACGATGAACCGGCGGGCAAGAAGAGAGATAGAGGTGTGCAACAATTGTCATACGAGGACGCGATCGAGGCTGGGCGAACGGTGCTCGACTTTCTTGGTCAGCCCGGGAACGACGGCCTGGCGCCGCTGAGTGATTGTATGGCGTTGCTTAGGATAGTGGGTCTACTTGATAGAACCTCCAGAAGCCTCAAGGGACGCAAACATGTGTCAACCGCAAAAGATGCTAAATAACGCAAGGGAAAGCGCTTGCATACTCATGCATCCATACATAATGCATTGGCAACCCATTGGCATCTGGTTTTGCTGCGCGTGCCTGTGTCCTACTCATTTTCTTTGTGCGCAAAGCGCCTATGTTTGTCGCCTCATTTGATGTTCTGGCCGAGTCGTTGCCGCTCCTGTGACTCGACTTTCTGCTTTAGTGTGTTTGTTGTTTTAGGTGCACTCAAGCTCATGCTTGGCCGAGCCAACAGTGCTAGACTTCACCTAACCACCAATGCAAAGCTCTTGCTATCAGAAATCTCGGTTTGGGGCCGCGGCAACTGAGCCGGCCTTCGCCACGACGGAAATGAATGGGCTGGCCTTGTTGGCATTCTCTGTGTTATGAAGCTGTCACCCCACGCAGACGTGGACAGACCTGGCCAAAGCTTCATGCAAGGGCATCATAACATCAAGCTCCATCCCATCATCAATCCCTGATGTGAAATGTGTGCTGTTTCCCTTTTCGGCTTCCTGGAAAGAGGAAAGACGGGCTTGGTAAGGATCTGAGATTAGCCGCCAACCCGGTAGAAGTGTGTGTGCCCAGGACCGGTCGGCCGTACACATTGATTTGTCATTCGAGCACTCACACTTGTCCTCCCTGGAACGACGCCAACGGCAAACGCATCCAAATTTACCCTGTGCGCGTCCTCCGCCAAAACCATGTCTTTAGCAAACAACAGAGGAGGGGGGGGGGGGGTGCGGGGCTTTTACAGCAGCCTAGATGATACCCACCTCGTGCTCTGACGATTGTCGGCACCAAGTAACCTACGTCCGTAGGATATGCAAAAGAAAAAAAAAAAACTCCGCATTGATACACCAGTTCCACACCGGCCTTCGAGGCCGACAATCCTTGTTATGATCGACGGATGGGTAAAGCGACACCTACCTCAAAAGATTCAAAGCAAACAAGACTATTTTGAAAAGGTTGTCTGTTCAAGAGATCGAGACGATGCGTATACCAGCTGCGCCGGCTGGAATGGTTGGCAGCCGCCACTTCAACCACGTTTGTTACCTTATTCGGCTCGGTGCCGCCACCAAAAAACGACCACCAATAACTGACCGGTATTCGATGACACCCACCGGCACGCAAACGCCTGGAAAGTTTGAAAAAACAACCTGGTGCTCGCGCCGCATGCGAAAGGTACCCCGTCGTCCAACCAAAAGGACTCGATCGGATGATCGACGTGGGAGGCGGGTCCATCGCCGAGGAAGCCCAGAACACTGCCGACCATGGTCGACCTTGCTTCCATGGCGAGCAGCCTGCAACTAAATCAACCGAGAGATGCCGCGACCACTCATTTGAGGACGGATTCTTCCCGGCCACCGCAGGCCCCTTGTTGCCGGTCAAGAGGACCACGATGTTGGTTTGGGGCCAGAGTCTTCTCCCAACAACCGGCTGAAGTCTCCAAGGTCGGTTACCGGGTTCATGGCTCGTGTACGGCCCAGGAGCAGATGATGTGCAACTCATTCCATCCGTACCTTGCAGTTCCGCCTGGCGTCGAGTTCGATACGCACTCATTCAATTTGAACAGGAAACGGAGTTCCGCCATGGGCTACTGCGGAAGAAGCTAGGAGTAGCCCTGCAGTTCTGGGAATGAAACGACTGCAAATCACCTTGCCTATGGTCTCGGCTTGATTGGACCCAACATACAAGGCGTCCTTAGGCAGAAGTCAAGATCCCAGACTCAACAGTTGCTTGATCCATCAAGTGAGGCAGCAGTAGCGCTTCAAGGTTAGGCGGACTTGACATTAACGTAACTCATGGTTTCATAACCGTTTAGGATGGTTATGATAAGATATACATGATGACTGTTTGTCATAACTCACAGCCCAATGGCTGATGTTGTTTTGGACCACACCGCACAGATTTACAGTTTGCCTCCCTTCGCGGACGAGTCTCGGCTGTTTGTTTCGTGAGATTGGACAAAGTCACAGACAATGACTTCCATACCCCAGGAGTTAACCTTTGCAGCGGAGGTGGCGAACTCGATGCACGTTTGGTTTGCGCTTTGATCTTCCACGGGATAGCACACAAGATGCAGAACCACATTGGTAATGATGGGGACCTGATCCCGCGCATGAGCAGACGTCCGAAGATGTTTCAACAAGCTCGACCACAGAATCACTGGGATATGTTGACGTTTGGCTGGCAGTTTGGCGAAGCTGAGGCCTCACAGTAACTCCTCTGCTTAGTCTTGCCCCCCTCGTGCTCTCCCCCTCTTCGATTCCCACGGCGTCCAACAGCCTTCAAGCTCCATTTACTATTACGAGTCGCCTCTGCGTGTGTTGGAAGAACCAGATCTCCCGTCCCAAGACAACTAGAGCTCACGCCGTCTAGTGTAGGAAGGAGCCTGACTATCCCGGGGAGCCAGATTGTAACCTGTTGACCTTTGACTCATTGTCTCTATGCAAGCAGGAACAATTCATTGGTCAGGCGCGATTTGAGAAACACACAAGGCGCGAGACTCAGTACGATTAGTAAGCGGCCGTCGGCGCTTCAAGCTCTTCCACGCAGCAGGCATTACTCATGAGGCCTTCTCATCCCAGGAAGGATGCCCAAAGATACGGTCGATATTGGGCGGAGAGACAATGAAGAGAGCAAGAAGATCTAAAACGAGGACGAAGAGGATACGAAAAACATCGCGAGTGAGCGCCGTCACGACTGCACAAGCCCTGTTTAACTTTCTTCGACAGTCGGGCAGAGGAAAACTGGTATCCCCAGGTGATTCTATGGCAGTCGTTGGTGTCATGGAACGGCTGTGAGCTCGGAGGCTTTAGCAGGCAGTACATCAAATCATGATCGGACCGGTTACCACCGCGCTACGGGGCAAAAACTACTGATACCCCTGATTCTGCCTCTCTTTGCCTCTTTTTGGAGAGGCCAAAACAGTTCAGTCGCATCTACACGTGCTTAAATGCCCCAATGCAACATCCTCTGACGGGATGTATTTGTTTTTGAATCAATACTGTAGGCGTAGGAGTGCACTGAAAGAGACCTTGGCTACACTTGACGGTATACATAGTGTCATAGCTTCCACTCATCTCTGTCTCGGCCAGGTTCATCGGCGTCATAGGTTCCAAACTCTTCTCCAAGACTTCAACGTACTGCTTCTGTAGGGATATCAATACTTCTTGGCATTTCCGCTGTTTTTCAACCGACTCCAGCCTCTCCCGGAGCACATTCATTTGTCTCTGACAGCGCTCAGAGTGGCGTAAAGTCGATGACTCTGATGGTCTGGCACATCTTGATGGCCGTAGTCGGTGTTGGGAATATTATGGGTCATTTTGCGTTCAAGGCTTCGTACAGATACGCATCAGTAATGGCAGAAGGCCGTCTCTACTAAGCCACAAGCCTTCTTATATAACTCTGCTCTTCTCTAGGAACAATCCATTTGGACACGGCGCTGAATTGGTTACGATCACGAGAATCATAACTTCAGACAAAACGTAACCAGACGCGCCACCATCCAAAACACAACCCTTAGGTCTGGGTATCTGAGACAATCGACGTCTATGTAACCACCGTTCGACTTCTTCTCCTCATATTTCAATAGCTTTCCAGATATCACCGACGAACAGGTTATGTTTTTATCGTATATGATTGGCTGGACTGCATTTTGGACCTGTCATGTGCTGCACGGCTCGGCCCATTCAACAAAGAACATACACAATCCGCGTGTTGTACTTCTATCACAAGCGTAATTGTTCCATTCCACAGTTGGTGCCCCTAGACAGAAGTTGTGATTGCCTCGATCATTACAAAACTCCTCTGCCCACGCCGGAAACCATTGCAAGGTTTGCAGTCCGATGTCTCTGCGCACAGCACTATTTTTCAGAGAGACGTAGAGCAGCCGTTGCAGTACTTTTCCGGCCTATTTGTAGCTGTTAACTCGACGGTAAGATCGGCGGCCCTATATCAAACTTCTCTGTGTGTCTTGCCGGGCTTGTAAGCTGCCCGATGGCTTAAACTTGGGTTGGCGCTTTTTCTGGCTTGGTTGATTGAATCTTGGCCAAACTCGTTGTACTAACAGTCTGGTGACTTTGAACAGACAGCGGGGAGAAGTAGCAAGTGCTAGGAGCAGCGTAGTAGTTCTTTGATAACGAGGTATTGATGTGTATGACGCAATAGGGAGTTCCATAATCAATACGGCCGACGTTCTCTACGTCGTTGTTGCCCTGTTTAAACTCATCTGCGTCAATGCCAAGAGGTTGCAGCACGCTGTCAACGTTTCAACCCGGTTGCCGAGTAAGGGCGCCATAGCGCTGCGTCTTTAGCGTAACAGCTTGCGAGCGCAAGTTCGAAAAAATAGACCAAAACTGGAAAGAAGGGCCCACCTCACATGCAAGTGATGGGGGGAATATTGGACACGGTGTGGTCGAAAATGTTAACGTGACTACAGAGCGGATTGACTATGGAACGAGACTAGGTGCAAACAGATGTAAATGGAATGCTAAAAGCCCTCAAACATGCGTGACTACAGAGATACGTGATTGACAATGTGATGGTGTGACTAAACTCAGGTGGAGATGTGACGGTAGTTGTACTTAAACTGAAGTGTGATGGTAACTGTAACCTACAACAGGAGTGATGATAACCTCAAACAGTGTCGGTGTCGCTAGATCCCCAGCGAAAACATGATGGGAAACGTAGTGCATCAGAAAACCTAACGAACGCGGCGAGTTGAACCCCAAGCAGTGGCACCAGACACCCCTTCCGGACTGCCAAAGCCACGAGTGATGCAGGCTAGGACGACTGGCAGGACGAATGGAGCGCAATGGTATGATTAGGTCATGCTTGTGTACCGCACTGACAGGGGTGGAAGTGTGGGTGGGGCGAAAGACCCAATGGCCAACCAAGAGGAAGACCGAGCGAAGCAGGGTGAGAACGGTTAAAAGGGGCGAGGGTCCCCAACGGAGAGCAGCAACAAAACTCGGGGGTCTTATTCTTTCACACATATGCAACCGGAGGCGGTGGTCATGATGTAAACGCATGGCACTGGTCAACAACGACTGACGGCGGGAGCAATAAACGACAAGAGGAGTGCTCAAGAACCAGACGAGAGGCTGGCACTTCCAAGTGAAATAGTCGCAGGCGGCGATGGCAGGAGACTGCAACCAAGCAAGAACGCAGCAGGTTTGTTCTTTGGTAGCACTACCGGAGGAGGTGCTTGAAGGCATCGTGAGATGCATCTCAGTGGCGGATGGCACTGTAGTGAAGGTGGCCCATTCTAGCAGGAGACTGCGGGACCTAGTGTTGTTTGTTCTGGGAACAGACAGGTATTGGAAGGACAAGTTGAACAGCCGAGAGGCGGTGAGGTACGAAACGGAGGTGAAGTTGTATTCAGTGAATGGTCGCGGGCATATTGGTACAGGAGTCTGTACGGAGCCGGTGTTGTTTCTGCACGGGAGTGTTGGGCAGCTCGTGCGTGATCGCGTTCATACCAAGGGCTTGGTGTTGCCGTTGAGTTTTTTGGGGTTCTCCGAAGGGGTTACGTCGTGTGGTTGCTCTGCTGGTCCGTGTGCCGAGGTTGACATCAGCTGTTGTGTGGCTCGCTGGGACAGCAACTGTAAGGCCTGTGAAGCTGTTCGTGTTAGTGTTAGAGTCAGTTTTGAGCTGTGGAATCTTGCTTCAGGAGACGCGCTGTTTGAAGGGGCGTGCAGTTCTTGTTGTGGAGCCCCTGTGGGCGGAGTAGGAGGTACTCTGGTCGGAGTGCTAGGCGAGAAGCCGATGGTGAGGTCTTGTATATGCAAGACGGAGTTGTTAACAGATGACGTGGAGCACCAACTTGAGAGGTCGGCACGAGAGTGTTGGGGTTATGTGACGCGGAGGCCAGTAGCAGTAGCCGATGCGAAATGATGATGAGTTAGATTTGGATGGTAGTGAGTTAAATAGACTGAGTTAAACGGACTTGTTGACTTGACTTGAGACTTGACTTGAATTGATGTGACTTAATGGATTAGTGACAATTGGTGCAGATGTAGGTTGGTGGACACGGTGATGATTTGATGTGAGATGGATTAAGTTCAGTGAAATGGATTAAAACCGTGGTGGATGAGATGCACCAGGCCCAAGCATTGGCAATGCGCCACACATCGAGCGCAGCGAGACTGACGAACCTGAACATCCCTTCCAGACCGCCGAAGCCACGAGTGGCGCTGGCTGGGATGGCGACGGGGTCGTCTATGACTTGTAATAAGGGGTGCCCCAAGTGTCCAAACCACGTGACAATGTGGGCAGGGCCAAACATGGATCGCGGAGGTGAGTCAGCACCGCAGCATCCAGACGGTAGAGAAGCGACATGACAGAATCCATGCATGCTTCTATGCGAGTCATGGACATAACCCATCCAGGATGGTCTGACTGTACTTAAACAGGCCAGCCTGTCATTTCCACCTGGCCCTAGCTCTGGAACAGTTATTAGGATAGCATTAGGCCCACAAGCCTGTGGTGATCCCATCCACTCTTTAGTACGAATAAGACACTCTTTTCTGCTCACTCATATATGCATATTCCGCTGGCCACCCTGACTAACCGTCAGAACCCCTTACTCAGCACCTTTCTGAGCCAGAAACTACATCAATAAGTTCCAATGTCGCCTAATAGCATGTTCGCTGATATAAAGTGCATCCGACGGTCGCAAAACGGCGAAGTGGCTCCAGATTAATCCAGGGCATCAGAATTATCTAGTGAAGCAGAAAGCTGTATTTGGGAGGGTGGTAGGGTTAAGGAATAATTGATGTTAGTAGTGGTGATAGTGGTGATATTGGTGCGTAGGATGTGGGGATGCGCAGGAAGGGGGCGGTGGAGTTAATGACTCGCGTTGTGATCGGTGCACCTACCACTATTCGCAGCTCGAGCCATGGCCAGTCATGTTACATAGTAGGCCTGTTTGCCAGCCAGAGCTGCTTGACACGAGGCTACTTCTGCTCCCAACCGTGAGTCTCTTGGCGCCCCAAAGTCCACTTTCAGCCAGTCATCAATGTTTCCAAATACGAAAGTGTCGATTGTGGCCGTACCCCCAAGCAAATGCTTTGCCGCGGCTTAGCAACCCCAAGGATAGTTTGGCCGCACACACCGTAACATCGTTAATGCGACTCCAATTGCCTTGATGACTGAGACACTGAGCCGAAGTGCTTGACCTTGCCAACTAACAGGCTGAGTCATCGGCGAAATCAACCTTTTGTTCACAAAACTTAAGCAGCAATTACTGTCTGCTGTAACACCCTGATAAATACCACAAAGTTTAGAGTTCATGAGAGCCATGACTTGCAGAGAGTTGGGAATAACCTCAATGGTTAACGCTGAAGATATAAGATGAGGGCTTGATCGGCTTTTGGGTAGCTCAAGGAATCCTCATCCAAAAACCACTGAATAGCCCATAGTGTCGAAATGGCCGATTCCAAACCCTTCCGAATCGATACCTTAGACGCCATCTCCAGGCGTAAAAGGCCTTTGAAGGTCGAAACATCAATCTGCTATGATATACATCACGCAGACTAAAACACGGAAGATTCTGACGCCCACACCATCACATTCTTGATCTTGGCATCCGCAGTCTCGTTCGTAAGTGAAAGCAGGTTTTGGCTTGGTGACATTCATACACACAAAGGAGTTTCAGTCTCGGTACGATATGCACCGTCATAAGCAAGCTTGTCCTGGCCCTATTCGGGGTCGCTGTGGGCCACGCCTACCAGCCACCCACCCGGATGTAACAGGGTCGCAGCTCCGCGTTATTAGCCCTGGATCGCGAAGGTTGGCCGAGGGTCTAGAATTCCCTTGATGCAGAAGCATTGAGTCATGTGTCCAGTAGAAGCTCTTCCGTATCAAGCTGGGGGCGCATGACGACAGGCAAATGTGGATCACAGCCAACACAGCTTTGACCACAGCACGATAAAGGGTTGCATTCTCGAGTCATGAACGTCGTTTCCTTGGACAGTGACAGACCCGCTTTCATACAGAAGCGAACTTTTGCTCTTACTTTGGTAATGAGCCAACAAATGGCCGGAAACGACTACTCCAAGACAGACGTCCCTGTGGAGAAAAGCTATGCTTTGGACTGGGTTTGTCGAGCCGGAGTCCAAGGGCACGTTGGAATCAAGCATCCTTGGCCTTCGGAGTCAACTACAGCCATTATTGGCTCCATGTCCATTCAAGGTGTATTTAAGCGGCCGAAGCCCATACGATGTTGATGCGCTGGACAACACAATTCGAAACGCTTATTTCCGCGCCTTCATCCTCCGATGATAGAGCACCATGGCAGATACATCTTCGGCAGGAAAGTACAGACGCGATAAGTACACCAAAAATGAAGCTCAAGATTTTGGTGGTAGCGCTAAACGACAAGCGATCCAATTAGGCCAGGAGGCCAATGTGTTTTCCGCCGTCATCTACTACAACCTGATCTCCAAACAAATGGACGGAGCCGTCCATGTTCCGAGAGGGCAGAGCATCCCGAATGTTAACCAACTTGTAAGCTGTGGTGTTGAAGAAAAAGTTAATTACTGCCTGAACTGACACGATTACGTTCTAGTTGCGAAAGCTTTCAAACGACATGCAACTCCGCGTCCCGCACCGGCATGACCGAGCTGCTCAAAGTGGACGGTGGACAAGGACTCCTGCACAGAACGAAATTTCGGTGAAGACAATCGACAAAGTTGATAGAAGTGAGGGAACCACCGATGCCACTGTCTTTGAGGCTGCCGTCACTCTTTGCCGTATCCAAGAAAAGCCACGCCACGTAGCGAACTCGGTGACAGACAACTCAAAGAACGAGCTTCAAGACGAAGCAAAATTTCGTACGACTCAAGGGTCCAAGTCAGAAGTCGGCTTTCGCATTGGTCTAAGCAATCATGATCGTCCAAGCAGCGTGCTCGACCCAGGAGCAATCAAGGACGGTCCAGTCAGCCATGCCGACAACGCTGCCGGTAAAAAGAGCCCACCTCGCTCTCATGGTGGGGCCAACTGTTCAATCACAGAAGGGCAGCATAGCGCGCAGTTCCACGAAGAATCTGCCGTCTTTGACCGAACGCCTATCATGGCAAACGAGAGACGAAGTGGAGAGGTGCTCAGAATAGCACCAGCACGTGAGCCAGTACGGATACTGGTAAGAGATGCAGCCAACGCCCGAGTGGCTCCGGCCCGTCAAGGTAGCAGGCACAATCGTCAATTCTCCCAACAAGTATCCAAGCAACTTTGGTTCGCGAAACATCATGGGCATCCCAACGTCACATTGAATGCTGAGTCGGCACCAGTGGACCTCGCCGTTCGACACAATAGTAATAGCGGACCAGGTAGCACCGAGTTTACTAAAGTGCCGCAGCGGATGGCCGCAGATGGCACAGAGCCTCGTCTGATGATCCGAGACCAACTTCCCCGCTCCGCTCGATTTCGTAGCAGAGGGCTGGAAATGCCGCCAATGGATGCTCTTAACGCCGCAGATATTAGAAAATATCGCTTTTTTCGATTGGTCGCTTTGCAACTGCGACGAAGTCGTCAGCATGCAAAGTAAACTGGAGGACATGGCATGTCGGGTAGACGGGAGTCCACACCGTTCCGGAAGCCGTGAAGCTACTGCGTTACTTTTATACAATTAGCAAGTCTAGACCTCATCGCTCAGACTTGTTTCTTTTTCATATTGGCTCTTTCATTGATGTAGATTACACTTAGCTCCAGCAACACATTTGCATGAGACTTTTCAACGGCTTCCCTGTAGGAAACTCACCTATACCGACCGCTGCCAAGTGTCTTCTCCGAGTCAGTCTTGTTGACGAAACGATAAATCTGAAGGGTTTCGGGCTGTCACATTCAGAGTACTTGACCACACCTAGCGAAGACGAGCAACTAGTAGTTTACAGACGACGATTAGGGCCAGAGGAGACATGACAAGTACACTAAAATAGAAAATCCAGCCCAAGAGGTTGATGCTGGGTCAGATTTCGAGCTATTCACCCAGGGGTCTCAGGATTCAAACCCCCTCCACAAGACGACAGGAATTCCATGTACCTCATGCTCCGTCAAACTCCTCAGAGGAGGGCAGAAATGCGGACCTACGAAAACTGGGCCAGGAGCAGGATGATGCCCATTGGAGGACACCTGACGATGACATTCATTCTTCAGAGGACTGGAAAGTACTGGTTCAAGTTACATCTACCCTTGAGCTTTTCTACCTGCAGACGAAGAGGAAGAAGGAATGGGGTTGGGGAATGGGCATGGTCGACTCCAGGGGGTCATGACTGGTATGGTGTATCTTCTTGAACTTTTTGAGAATTTGAAGAATCTGAATAATTCTGTTCCCCATCCTGTTGCTTTTCAGCAAGAAAGGGAGCCTACGATTAACCTGACTGCCGAGGAAAACCCCCAATCATCACGTCCCATTCGATCGTAACTTAACGGCCAGAGTCAGCCTCATCAGGCATCTCAACTTCCGCATCATATAAGAGAGCACTCGAACCAACGTACTGACCGATTTCGGGACCTTTCATCCGAATACGGAGAGCACCTCCATAGTTCTGCTGAGCTGGCCTGGCAGAAGCTCTCCTCCTACTACACAAAGTTGGAGGAGTCTCTCCTGTTTGCTGCTTCTGTTATTTTACACCCTTCACTTGGTATCTCATACTTTGAGGCAGTCTGGGACCAAGGGGTTCAGCTTGAGTGGGTTCGAGACGCGAAGAAATGACTCAGAGACTGCTTTGACACTTGGTGTAGGTCAG
This sequence comes from Colletotrichum destructivum, assembly GCF_034447905.1. NCBI lineage: Eukaryota > Fungi > Ascomycota > Sordariomycetes > Glomerellales > Glomerellaceae > Colletotrichum > Colletotrichum destructivum. The sequence continues at coordinate 976,724 of NC_085906.1, forward strand.
AGGAGGTCTCTAACAACTCTAGGTCCATCCTTGAGATTACACTTCCATCCCACAAAGACAGTCATTTCAGGCAATGGGTACAGAGTGGACGAAGTTGTGAGAAATCTCGACAGCAAGATGAGCTTGAGAAGTACCTTAGGTAACCTTATTAATCAACAGAGAGTTTTACCAAGTGGTGTAGAGACCACCAGTCGACATAGCCCTTCCTCAGCAAGCTGGCACTTGACATAGTCGCCGTTTCAGCCATGGCTGTTGACTGTGACAGGGCGTTTAGTGCTGCTAAGTCGACCCTGACGCCACAAAGGTACTCGACAAAGCCCCGGATGGTGGGTCAGTCGCAGCTGGTAAAGAATTAGCTGAAGGGGAGTGTCATATCTGTTGGTGTTGAGGTTGGTTCATTCGTGGCATCGTGACCAGTTGTGGATAGCTGGCCAACAAGCCAAATTCAACCAATGCTGGCGAAAGAGGCAGTCATATCAGTCAAATCTTGGCGCTATTTGACTTGATGGCTTTGACGGTAGGTGGACCGCCTGCCAACACTTTTCAAACCTGCTGTGTGTCGTGAAAATCTTTATCTTTGAAGAGTAGAGCCCAGGGTCCAGGATTTTCCACCTCTCATCGCTTGTAAACACCCCTTTCCGTAGCTTGTTGATTCACGTGATCAAAGGTTGATTGTACGGTGTGAAACAATCTGCTGCAATCTTGAGAAGAGACTTTCATCACTAACCGTACCAAATTTTGATAGGATCAACTTTTTCCCCCTCTCGTAGTTCCAGCTGTCAAATTCAGTGGGAATAATGTCCTTGCCGTTCTCTTCGTTGGACGCATATCCAGAACAGTTGTCAGAGACTGGGTTCGCACAGAGTGAAAGAGTCGATGATGATGCCCTCAATAGACTGAAAGGTAGGTATGGGTAAGGATGACCATTCCGATCTGACCTCCTCAAGCCCCTGGCTTCGCTGGAGGCCCTTAAATGCCTCGTCGGACTATGGATATGCCGGCCGATCCCTTGCATACCGGGCCCCCGGTGCCCCCCATGTGCCCCTTAGTCATCGGTCCCTGACAACAGTAGCTAGAAGAACGACTTGAGGTCATGCATAAGTGAGTGTTGCTCGCTCAGCAGCGCTCCAATAGCCATGAATGCCCGTGTACCCATCTTGCCCTTGGCACCAGGAGTTAACTAGGCAATTATAGCACCCTTTAATCCATCTGTATCGCTTACGCTGGCAAACAAAACCAATGAAAGATGAGAGCGTTCGTAGCAAATTTATCTTTGGTTTTCATCTTCCCGTTCAACCGCAAACCGAGACTCTGGCATCCCTTCTCCACTTCTAACACTACTAATCTTGACTGGAAGACATCGGTTTGACTTGGAAGAAACACGAGCCGCTTTTAGTTTGCCTGCGTGAGAGTATCTTTGTTTTCTGGCAATACTAGCAAGAAGAAAAGGAAAGTAACAGACAATCTTTACATAAATTCGGCAGGCCAGGAGCGTAGGGATGGAACCTTGCTGTAGTAAAGTGCTTTATTATGTGCAGAAATAGCTGCTGTAGCCGGCGAGATCATAAAGCTGGCTGAGAGTGCACACTAAGGTAGTTGATTGGCGCTCTACCTCAGCCATAGAAGAATGCACGCAGCCATTAAGCTGATCGCCTGTAACAATCAGCGCAGCCGCCAAAGCAACGCCAACAACGCAAAGTCCAACTAAGTCAAGCAAATGAAGCTATTCAGACCACCCAAATAAGTAAGCCAACCCCCCCGATTTGGATTGATTGATTTGACTTCTGACTAAGGTGCTTTGACCAATGAGCGTGCTGGATTTCAGTCTCCCTCTGTCATATACCTCACCCTCCATACTTCACCCACCAGCCCCTTCATCCCTTTACTGATCGGTAATTTCTTTCCTTAACCTTCGCTGACGATATAAGGCGTTCGTTTTTCCCATTTGAATGGCTGTATTTCTATTATTAGCTTTATCCAACCTTACCTTCCCAGCTCCTACTTGATCCCCTTGTGGTCACTACCTGTTGCTGTTACCACCTCTGCCATACATACAAGGTAATGTTTTTTTCTGTCTATCGTACAGTCTACTGATAAGGCTATTCGTAGATGTCAGAACCTCTCAATGCGACTGCCCTTACCAGATTAGGACAGCCACCAACTAGGGTCTCAGCCCAAGTTGCTACCAGTCGCGCCGCCACCCTCCCTTCGAATCCCTCCATCTCCGACCTTCAACCTATCCTATGGGGGAATCGGCGATTCGTCATTGAGGAGCAGCTGGCCCGTAAGGGTGGAAGAGGCCGTACAACTTGGGTACGGGCTTATGGAGTCTTCCTTGTCGAACTCAGTCGCAACAACGAAGCTGGGCCAGCCTACTGGTGTTGCCAACGATGTGACGAAAAGGGGCGGCCCGAATTCTTCTCCGCAGTCGCCACCAGCTCTGCTCAAGAGCATCTACGTCGGTAAGTCTTTATTGTCGTGAAGCTATTCGCAACTTACTAATCTCATAAAGGGTCCATCATATTAGCCCTTGTGACCCCATTGATGGGCACAGGGATGACCCCTCTTCCGACGAGACAGCCACACCACCCCCCTCGCAACGTCCCCGCCTCACCACTTCGAGTATCCCTCGATCGAAGGTCGCTATTATTAGGGATCTCGCCCTTGCTACGATTGTTGGTCAAGACCTTCCTTTCAACCACTTCGACGATACCTTCCTCCAGCGCCTCCTTCGCTTCCACAACGTCGATCTATTCGCTCAGGTGCCATGGGGTAAAACCTCAATGGCTGACCACCTTGAGACTATATGGAGTCGAGGCAGAGCAACAGTCAAGGCTGAACTCCGCGAAGCCTCTACAAGGATTCATCTCTCTTTCGACCTATGGACATCGCCGAATATTTATGCTTTTATGGCTGTCACTTCTCACTTCCTTGACTCGAAGGGGAAGCACCAATCGCGCCTCCTCGCCTTCACTCAGCAACAAGGAAACCAATCTGGTGTCAACCTTGCGACCACCCTCGAAGATACTGTGAGGGATTGGGGCTTAGTCAGCCGTATGGGAGTAGTGATCTGCGACAACGCTACGAATAACGACACTTGCTTGGCCTCCTTCTACCCACGGATAAACCCCAGGATGACTTCACGTGACTGCAAAGCACATCGAATGCGTTGTTACGGTCACATCCTCAATCTTGTGGCCAAGTCCCTCCTCTTCGGCAGCGACTTCGAGACCTTTGAGGCTGAGTCGGAATTCTACCAGACAGTCCATCGCGATGAGGAAGATCTCAAACTTTGGAGGAAGACCGGGCCTGTGGGCAAGCTTCGGAACATCGTGAGATTCATCCGCGCCTCTCCACAACGGTCAGAACGCTTCAAGAAGGTCGCAAAGGAGGTTGATGGTGGTTCTGATTACTGTCTCTTCAACAGAAGCTCGTCAGAGCTACAGTTAATCCTCAACAATGATACCAGGTGGAATTCGACCTACTTAATGATCGAGAGGGCAGTCGAGAAGAGGCATGAGATCCGGGCTTACCTTTCAGGTCTCAACGACGACGAGGAATCCCTCCAAATTCCTATCTCTGATCACTTGACGGATGAGGATTGGCTTGTTCTCGTTGAGGTCAAGAGCCTCCTGGAGCCCCTCTTTTTCCAGACAAAACGAACGGAGGGATGGGGCAAGGGAGACGGTCATGGACGCCTTTGGGAGGTGATTACTGGCATGGAGTATATCCTTGAACACCTCGAGGAGTGGAAGAATTACTACAATCACGAGATTGCTCCTATTGTTGTACAGGAGGATGAGGAAGATGAGGAGGAGGAGGATCGGCAACTCCCTACTCGCAACAGTCGTAGTCTGAGGTCTTCAGCTCGGCGATCCTTCAACGAGAGCTCTCTTCCGGATCACGTGGAGGTTGACTGGGCCCGGCGAAGGGCTGAAGCCACTTCGCAGTTCCGTCGTCTTCGGAAGGGGTGCCAGGTGAATCTTCGGACCTCTATTGAGCTGGCTTGGCAGAAGCTGAACAAGTATTACTCAGCTCTTGCTGAGTCACCCCTCTTTGCTGCTTCAATTATTCTCCATCCCTACTTTGGCTTCAATTACCTCAAGGAAGTATGGGGTAGAGATGGCCAAGAGGCATGGGTACGGAGTGCGGAAAAGGGGCTGGAGCGCTTCTTCAATAAGTGGTATAAGGATGACGATGTGTCAGTCGTATCACTAGCGTCTTCGTCAGCCTCCTCATTGGCCCCATCTTCCCAAGAAGACAGCCACTTCAGACAGTGGCTGAGAAGTCGTCGTAGTCAGGAAGCAAGGGCGACGTCTGACGAGCTTCACTCGTACCTCAGGCAAGCCCCAGAGGAGACAGATGACCCTGCGCGATGGTGGCTAGACCGTCAGGCTCAGTACCCTCGGTTGAGTAAATTAGCCCTTGACGTCTTTGCGATCCCAGCCATGGCGTCAGACTGTGAGCGAGCCTTCAGTGCAGCGAAACTAACGCTGACGTCGCAGAGACTCTCGATGAAGGCAGAGAGTATAGAGCGACTGCAGCTGACGAAGAACTGGCTGAAGAGAGGGGTTCTACCAATGTCAGGGATCGATGGATTTGTAGTTCATCCGTGACATCTCTAGAGACCTGTGCTTAGCTTCAGTTGTTTCCTAATCAGGCAATACAAGCAGTCACGTGCCTTTAATTTGATGGATTTATCAACAGGGCCAAATAAGCAAGGATCTAGCGGCGATGAGGCAAATTAACAAATATGAGGGCCGATTTGCTTTATTTGCTTTGGCGGCTGCGCTGGTAACAATATACATATGAATACAAGTATTCCTGAAGGTTGCCAGCTGCTTAAGACGCTCATTAATGGTGGCTTGCACTGTGTTACTATTGAGATGCCCCAACGCTGCTAGTACTGTAACGCGGTAGTCAGCGAAGCGCCCTGTCAAGTCGGCGCCCCACCGACCTACTAGGCCATTGAAACGCATTAAAACATTGCCCAGATGACTTCACCTCCGACCAGCTTACTACTCTGGTTACAGGGGTGAATTACTAGCAAGTGCAAAGCGTGCCGCCAAGATAACCTTTTTCAAACAGTGCCGGCTGGGGCACTGTCTTTCGAATCAAGATTACATGATAAGCACCGGCTGGAAGGCGACGGCCACTATTTCCCACCGCCGAGAGTCACATTACGCAGCAGTAGACCGGTCGGATTCGTTAGACGGGGTAAACGGGGATCCGAGCGCCCTACTACGCCGTAGGGACACATTGGCCAACCGCCCTACATTGGGCTGCTCCATTTGGCAAGGTCAAGTACTGCTGTTCCTCTGCTAACTGGATCCAGGCTACAAACAAGAACAAAGGTCCCTATTCTCTTACTCGTCTACATGCACGATGCAAGCAAGGCCAGAGTAAGGGATCCACGTGACCTCCGGATACTCCAGTTGATCCGTCCTCCGGCCTGCATTCCAACATATTACATCATAACGCTGTCAGCTAGGTAATATCTACGTCCTGGTTAGGCTGAAATGCTGCTGCCTGAAAACACATCTTGTGTCCCCGCATTGTAGTCCTTTTAAGCACATTTCGATACGTGTTGTGGCCGCATTTTTTTTAATCAACTACTGCCTCCACTGTATCTAGATCCTGCGGAAACAATGGGCCGTCTTGTTATCCCTGAGGGATCGTTCTTCACTGCGAGCCCGGAACTTTTCATCCAATGCGCCAGAGAATATGACCGACTTGCTCAAGACACGTTGACTCAGGAGAAGCGGCAGTTTCCCAATAAGGGATTCCATATGGATTGCTTGTTGCGACCCCAGAGTCCTGCTGAACGAGATGGACATTTGGCCCGGCTTGAAGGGGTCCGGAGAATGGATTATTTCTTGCGAATGATACGTACTTGGGCCTCAAAGACTGTCTTGTACCAACATTAAAGAGTGGGTCTGCACCAACTTTAATTTCGCCTCCTAATATTTATGGGACAGCCGGTTGGATGGGAGGTCACCATTGGCGAACATCCTTGTGTTATGCTAGCCTACAACGAAAAGTGGAGGAGACTCAAGTAGGGCGAAGAACAACCTGAAAAAGGCGAGTACGGATACTCAAAAGAGGGTGAGTTCCAGTGTTTCTACCGTGGTGTTATCAAATAACTGCTATTGTATGCAGAATGTTTATACTGTAACAGAAACTATGACAAAGCGATTCAGGAGAAGTTATGGTCTGAGATTGGCGAGTTGGGAAGAATTGAATACGCTGTACTCCAGATGCTTGACTCTAGCCATTCGTCCACTGGCCCTTGGTAATTGGGGGATTAATCGCCGCTGACAGACTCATAACCGAAGGTGAACGATTTACATCCACTGTGCGTGGGGCTTCTACAGTCGTCTGCACATGGACATTAAATGGCGTGCCAGCCTCCATACAGATAAAGGAGTCTTGAGACGGGGGGTCTTTGGCCGATGAGTGGTGCTTATTTCCTCAGTACAACTTACGTATATGCTGTTTTGAACGAGGGCGCCCCTGTACACTGGACGAAAAGCCCTTCACTGGTCTCAACCAAATTCTGTCTAGGCCGGGACCAAGAACGTCGCAACATGCCTCGAAGAGTTCACCTATCATTCTTTTCATCCGTTTGCCACCTTTTCCAGAATCTCCTCTGAGTAGATTCGGGATACATAAGGTTGAGAACGACTGTGACGCCTATTGAGGTGTACTTCATGCTTTCGTGGAAGGACTTGAGACTTGGAATAGCCCCCCTGAACTGTAACACACTCTTGCGTATCTCTGCACGGATCTGCGCATCTTGAACTCTTGTAAAGGCTTTGCCGCTATCAAATACTTCTTTCACGGTTCTTCGGTCGCTTTTGCTAAGCTTTGGTGCTCGCCCTTCAAGAAGCTATACTGTAGCAATGTCGACAACTGCCGGATGGTTGCATGAGATGTCTACCCAGACATTGCGGATACGCGATAGATAACTAACAATCTCATCATCGAAGTGCAAAGAGAGGTGCTTGTGGAAACTGCCTAATGGTAGGCTATCCAGAAGGCCGGGAAAAGGTATCAGCTCGTCTAAACGACTGTGACTCGCGGAACCCCGAGCTCCGGCTCGGTCTTCTATTCCTATAATTCATTATCTGGCGTCCTATGAACTATTAAATAGAAGCTCCAGGTATTCTCCTGACCTAGTGCAACGACTTCCACCCTTAGATTTATGTTGCCTCTACTACTCTCAAAACGGATAGCTTGGATAGTAGTAATCATTCTTAACCACTCTAAATTGTAGAATTTCTTGGTCCATCTGTGCTTACCTCGGCTTCGTTATTGAAAGCTAACAAGCCCAAAACCTCGCTACGCTCGAACATCGTTGTAGCCGCAAGCATTGCAGCCTTTTTAGAAAACCTGTACACCAAGTTAAAACTTTTCTTGTTCCATTGATAAGTCGATTTGTCTAGACGTAACATTTCTTAAAGGTTTCACAGTAGGGGTTGAAATGTTACGTAAAATACGATCAATGGAACTGTCATTACACTCGTACCAGTGATTAAGGAAGTCCTCAGGGCTGTGTAGAACTACCACATCAAATAGGTATATACGTATGCGTCCAGCGAAATTTAGTCCAGCGACATTGGAGCATTGTAGTGTAAGGATAGCAATAACGCTACTAACAAGAAATATCTCAACAATGCACCCTTCTACATGAGCACGAAAGAGCCAACCATGCCGAGGTAGCAAGCCCTTATCACTCAATACTCTGTTTAAATTGGTAGCTGAGAAAGCCAGCATCCACGGGTCAATATGATGCGTTTGACGGCCAACCAGCGGAGGGTGATTATCAAAAACAGCCGATTGGGAGCCATTCGTACCTTGTCAAAGGTCGCTCACATTGCACTATTCCATTGGCAAGATACGAAAGCAGTCAGGGAGTATCCGCGGTGCTAAAATGGAACGATAAGATTAGATTTAAGGTGACGGTGATGTCGCCAAAGGTAGGCGGGCCTTGCATCATGGATGTGGCGTTATCTGAAGGAATGGAGCTTGTGTGTACAGAATCCACAGTAGAAATTTGAACTACACTTTGAAAGGCGCTTTTCCTGCGGAGGTAAAAACTCTTGCTCATGTGTAATCCTTATATATCTACTACCGCTGGTCTATCTCTGAAAAACCCGCTACCTGTATGTCAATCTGATCTGGCCTAATGCTCGTACAATTCACAGCGCCTCTAAAAGTGGCTTGGGAATGTCTCTCTGAAGTTGAAATGAGTTTACAGTATTGATATGAGACAGGTAACGGTTGTGTGCGCCCAGTCTATTCAATCTGGAGGCCATAAGTATCCGTAGGTTCTTTAACATCCATAAGCCTATCTGATAGTAGACTGGGACAGCAAAGTTGATAAGTCAGACTACCCACTTTTCGGCACCCCCCCCCATTTCGGCACCCCAAAAATGAAGCTATCCCCATCATACTCGTCGACTTCAATTAATCATTGACTTCTTCTAGATGCAACAACAATACAGCTTTCAGCTTCACTAGGGTATTCAGAGTCGCTGGATTCAGCTGCATCATCCTCTTTTTCCCCAGCCTTAAGTTGCGCCTGCTGGATGTCTTTGATGTTGGCGAACTTAGTGTTAGGATCCAGCTGGACTGCCCTTCTTTTCCTCACTGCAGTATTGGTGACTTGGGCCTGCAGAAGCTCCAGTTTCTGCTGGGTATTTGCCAGCTCATATGCCTGCTCGCTGAAGCCTTTTTTTACCTTCCTGAATAGAAGGCGTTGAGTGAAGGCATCATTCTCCAGCTCTGTGAATAGCTTCAACTGCCCAGCTAGATCCTTCATCTTCCTTGGCGTCGACCATGCCACTGCAGATGACGCAGATACCCATCCTTCAGCTTCCTTGCCTCCAGACTGCCCTTTGCTGACCTGATCAGATGATCCTGATGCTGCTGGTGTTGATGGGAGCAGTAGGGAGCTCATCAGAGGCTTCGCCATAGAGACAGGCCATAACCCTGTCTATTTCCAACCACTTCTGATGTTCTGCATCGTCATACCTGCAGTACGAGCCTTCTGATAACAGCCTATAAAGTTCCTCTTGCCTACAACAGTTGAATCATTCCACTGACCAAGGTATCCAAGCTCCTTCCTATAGGCTGCCTTGACAGGGCCAAAGACTGACTGATCAAGTGGCTGGAGGACATGGGAGGTATGTGGCGGTAAGAACAATAGATGGATGTTGTTTTTAGAGTGAAGTTCTGGCAATACATTAAGAATTATATATGATCATCTTTCCTGACCCGAAATTCAATATTCTTTATCGAAGTCCTGATCCAGAGCGTGATTTCTGCCATGATGGGAATCAAGACCCCTAGATGCACGCCAACAAACAGCAAAGACCACCAACTGTGCCGAGGAATGAACCAAAGTAGGAGCCCGATGACGAACTCGACTAGTGCGAAATCAGCCATTGCAATGGGTGCCCATGCTACAGCGAAGTCTTCCGAGGTAGGCGTCTGACAGTCTCGAAACTGAAATGATAGCATGGTAGTGATGGCAACTGTAAAAAACGCGACCATAACCGAGCTTGCTAAGAAAGAAGCTGCAAGAGGCCCTGATGAGAGAGTTTCACCGGGGAATTCGTGGATAACTAGCACAAGAGCACTAGTGCCGAGAGCAGCCGCAAGGAAGCTCAAACTCAGGTATGAACTTCTCAAACGATGGAAAACCGCTTGGTATGGCCGGGGTCAGCCACGTAGATCAGAGATGAAGGGAATCTATGTCTTACATGGGAGAGGATGCGGCATGGTGCTGCCCAAGAGATATCCTTATTCTTTTTCAAGATATGTCAAGTTATAAGATCTTACTTCTTCTTTGTTGAAAGTTCAGTCGAGAGCCTTCAAGATAAGCACTGACGAACTCTGACCTCGGGTCACCTTATATATCTAAAGTCAGGAAGTACAACTTTGGTTTGTCTCCTAAACACTAGGCGACATCGGCCCTTACCATACCAGGGACGATCCTCAGGCATTACCCCGATTCTTACTTGAGAGATGACCTGGACTATAGAGAATTTTAGCAACATTGTGATGATTGCATGTTACAGCCAGTTGAAACAATCTCATTAATATAACGTCTAACTAATCAATATTATGCGGCTGTTATGATCTACGTGAAATGAAATGATAACAAGGGCTATCCTCTCCTTGAACACAGGGTCACTGGACTGGGGTAGAAGCAGCAGCCGTCTAACAAAGCCAAACCAAAATGTTTCTCTGGACAGCCGCGTAAGCATGTGGTGCCTGTGTCAGCTGGCACAGTTGAACGCTGTGCATCGTGACAAAATAATGCAAACAGAATAATGGTAAGACAGGGTTCTTGCTACTAAAATTTCGCTTCGCGGCGCAGTTAGCTGCCCAGGCCTGCTCGTGAAAACAACATAAAACGTGATTCCTTAGCATTAGCTCTTTTGGAATGGGGAGGGGGGATCAGGTCTACCAGCGATTTGCTTGGTTTTCTTTAAACACCTTGCCACCGCGATCTGATAAGCAGCCCTTTTCGGGCTAACGAATAGTCAGAGCGTCGCACAGACTTGTTCTGATCAAGTAACAAACACTTATGTTAGTATTATTCACAAGTGACAGTGGTTGATCTCGTTCGTTCCATCGGATTTTGGTGCAGTTATTTTGTTGTTATTGTTCTTGTTAGCACAGTTGTCGTGATGCCCCCAGCCCGTCCGGGCCCGTCCGGTCTGTCTGGGTCTTCCCGGCCTCCATCGGGGCATTTTTGTTACATCAGTGTTCCAGCCTGACTCATGATACCTTTATATCTTCATTCGCCTGGGTATATAGATCCTAGGAGACCCTTTCTTTGTATAGTTAGTCCTAGAGACTCGGGTCACTTATAGATACGATCCTGTGTCCCATGCTCACGACAAATCATGATATCCATGATGCGCCCGGCACCTCTGGGTACTGTGCGTTGTAGCAATGCGATGTAGAACAGGAAATAATAAGACTGCTTCTTTGCCCCAGCCCGCCCAGGCTCGTCCGGGCACTCCCGGCCGCGTCCGGCAAGGCCAGACCATCCCAGCCCTCATCGGGCACATCTGGCTGCACCAATGTTACAGACCGAGTTATGATAGCTCCATTCGCCTGGTTATATAGATCCTAGCGTACCTTTCCCGTTGCATAAATGGTTCTAGGGAGGGGAGGTCACTAATAGATACAACCCCTAAGTCCTCTTCTCACGACATTTTCACTACCAACACTTCCGCTTTATTTCGTAATTAGGTGTTCTGACCTGCTAGTGAGAACTCCCCATCACTGAGTTCTACATAGTCAATTTTCATTTCTCAGCTGCCGCATTACTCATGAAGGGCGATACAACTACTCTTGGCGACAAGACTATCAGCGCAAAGCCCTCCCTGCTGTAGCACAGGTCCACCATTAGGTGATGTCTATAGGTGACTTCAGCTTTGACTGTGCAGAAGATACGCAAAGTAAGTCTAAGACCTGCGAAGATGAGAGAGAACTGATGCAAGATGGACAAGTCGCCTTTTTCTTCTCTTCGATTTTGGGGGAAAGAAAAGAATTGGCAAACCCCGTTCCGCCGTATGCCGGGCGTGGCGGCATCGGGGGTAGGGGTGGTTGATATCAATGGCCATGTGCGCGCTCAGATGAAGTACGATTACTCACTGTAGGCCGTGCCAAGTACGGTGTTGCTTGCAACTTTCTAATAATGAAGTTGTTTTATCACTGTACATTATCTGTGTCCTTCCGGGGCTTATTATGACAAACACAACAGTATCGGTAATCTAATGTCATAAACTTTATTTACGAGTCATCAGTTACCCTTGGCCAAATCCAAGTTGGCTTCGAAGCCGGCTCTTGATTCTGACAAGCGCCATGCAGTCATCCGGGCTCACTATATGCTCAACATCCGGGTGCACAAGGAAACTGAGCAGTTTCTCCGTGGCCAGGACTGCATCCGTCGATGATACTTCTTGTGAATGATCATGGGGATCCGTATCTTCATCCTCTGCTCGTTCATCTTTGTTTTCCTCCCCTATCATGGTAAACGTATGCATTTTACCTGCCTGTCGACTTCTCCTGCCTTGGGGAGCTGTTGCCTTTTTCGCTTCCTTGACAACTGGGGAGACATTACCTCCCCCGGCTCGCAGCTCCGGGTGCGTTTTCTTGAGGCGAGACAATCTCATCGCCAGGGCTTGTGGTGTCGAAGCGTTCGACACCCCAAAACAATCTTGGTACGCCTTTGAGATAGATTTCCATGGCAGTTTCTCCGCGCGAGCTTCGATGATGAATCGATCCCTATCTTCGAACTCGGTACATGCTGAGGACGGATGATCTGGCGGTAGCTCTTCAATACGATAGGGCTCCTCGCAAGAAGAAAGCAAGCTGAGGCCATTCTGAAAAGAGAGTTCCGTTGAATCGAAGGTATTTGGTGGTAATTGATACCCATCAGTGGGATTCGACTGATAGTCATCACAGAGATTTAGGGGAAACACCGGAAAGTGTTGAAGGTGCTGTGACGTGGAGAAGTGCGTTTGTGTGGCCTTAACCGGGTCCGAATGCAAATCAAGTCGCGGCATATCCTGCCACGTTTGGATCTGTTCTTGCCGGCCCATTACCACGCTCCCGAGGGTCTATTGAGTTACCTGGTCACTTCCGACTTCTGGTCTTGGACTTGGTCCCATTTTGTACGCTATTAGGAGAATATTAAAGCATGTGGCAAACTTATGGCGAACCAGCCGTCGCAAGGGGTCAGCCAAGTTACAATGGTGTTGTTTGTTACAATCGGTGATGTCACGAACCGTATTATCAGGAGTCACTGGTCAAGCAGCATGTGTGAAGTATACGTAAGGAGTCAGGCGAGCAAGCAACTTTTGTTATGTCCAGTGCTGTTCTCGTCCATGCTGCCAAGAATCATCGCGAAACACGGAGTGGCGTTGATGGACGCTGCAGCAAGACAGTTCGAAACGATAGTTATAGTCTGTTGATTCAACAATAACGACACTACTGGAACGAATTACAATACTTTAGCTGTCGAAGTGGCAAGGGTGTAACTCGCAAACGAAGCGCAATGCTTTGGCGCCTATTGCTAGATGGTAATCCACCTAGATTCGAGGGGTTGCACCTATACATATCGCCCTTGCATCGTACCGGGGAACGGTCGAGCTAAAATTTGGCAAACCCAAGGTTGCAAGGAGTCCCATGATCAACAAGGTCGTTCCACACTGCAGAGCAACTGCGAACAGAGGCTAGTTAATGAACAAGGGTGGGCGGGAATCGTCGAGCAAAACGAACCATTCATCCTTCAAGTTAGGTCGACCCTTGGAACCCTGACAGTACGATCACACCTGGAAGTTGTGATATCCCCATTTAGTTTGTCAGCATATTAAATCTCAAAAGCAACTGCGCAGTAGCCTAGCGTGGATGGATGGGGCAAGGGAACTTTCCGCACTCTCCTTCTTTCGCTCAAATGACAGGAATAATAGGAGCCAGCTAAGGCGAATCGAATCCCGTTGAAGATGTTTCCAATTTCATTTTCCTGTCCCTTTTTTGGATACTGCCCGCACCAATTGCTGGACCTGCTAGATGCCGGCCCTACAAGATCCGAAGAAGGTGATGCTGTGGGTACCTCCCCGTCGAAATGCGCCTAGCACCCGGGAAGCATGTGGCCTAATGGCAGACTTGGAGAGGGGTCTTTATTTTGATGCTGCAGGACCCTCTTGTTATATCACTCACTAACCAACCTTGGTAAAACACAAGTTTCGATTTCCGCTCACAGCCATGCAACGAATCGCAGCATTCAGCATGGCCTACAAGGCACAACTCTCCAAGCAGACCAAGGCAGAATTTAGGATATGTCTTGTTCGGATCGCACGCTTGCGTCACTAACTCAGGGCCGATACGAGAGCTATGTTTTCAACTGGGCGAGAATGTGAACCACATCCTGCGCTATGTGAACCGATCATTTGAACAACATATTTTCCTTGATCCCAGCAGACGCCGCATCTAGAGCGCTCCTCAGTCAGGACCACGACCCAAGAGGACTTGCGACCACGACAAGCAATTTTAGAATGGCCCGAGGGAACCATGAGGAAGCCCCTGATTTTAATCGAAATCGTCAGTTTCCTGATAGAACGGAGACAGGGCACCCCTGGTATGGCTATCATGTTATCAAGATGTGGGTGGTATTTTGATTGTGCTGTTTGATCCGTTAGGTCATCAGGTATTCGAGTACTGACAAATTTACTAAGTTCGGCAATGAGACAAACAGAAGAGCCCCGCCCCTGCAGGGGTCAACGACGACGATTCGCTGGCTGCCAAGCGGCCGTAGCGACAAACCGCCAATCATTATTAGGTGCAACCGAAGTCATCTGCAGCCAAAAGGCGCAGGCGAAATGACGTACACATGGCTAACTGTGAGATGCGGACACAGCCATCCAGATATTACAAGGAAACGAAAACAAGGAAAGAGAGAAGTGCCATCGCAAGAGATCGGGCGATCTCAGCGAAATGACTCCCGGCAGCAACACGACGAGCTGCGTCGACGAATTTGCTGTTGCGCAGGCTCCCTGCTTCGTGAGTGCCCTGCCCGAGCCGACGGTGCCGGATTCCACTCGGCCTTCACCATTGTGGGAATAGATGGGATGGCTTTCTCGGCGTCCTCTGTATGGTGACGCTGTCACCTCACCCAGGCGTTGACGAGCCTGGACACAGTCTGATGTAAGGTATGGAGCGCTCTCCTGCTATGAACTCTGATGTGAAATGTGCGCTGTTTCCCTGTTTGGCTTGCTGGAGAGAAGGGGGACGGGCTTGGCAAGGGTTCCTAAATTAGTCGCCAACTTGATTGAGGTGCGCGTATAGGACGGCTCGGCCGTACACATCGATTTGTCATTCAAACTTTGACATTTGTCCACCTTGGAGATACCAACAGCAAGCGCGTCGAAATCTGCCTTGCGCGCGTCCTCCGCCAGTACCATGTCATCAGCAAACGACCGAGGGGGCCTGGGCCTTGTCAGCAGCCTGGATAATACCCACCCCGTGCGCTGACGCCCGTCACGACCGTCGCATCAATTTACGTGCGCAGAATCCGCAAAGAAAGCCGGGCTCACGCACCTGTTTGATCATGACCTTCGAGGCCGACAACCCTTGTTACGATCGACGGGATTCGCGAAGCGACATCTGTCTCGAAAGGTCGAAAGCGGACGAGGTAGTGGTTGGGGGCCGCCGCTTCAACCACGTTTGTTACCTTATTAACCTTGTTAGGTAGTCGCGTTGCCGCCACCCAACAACGGCCACCGTTGACTGGCCCACATTCGATGACACCCACTGGCGCATCAACGGCTGGAAAGATCAAAACGCAACCTGGTGCTCGCTCCGCATGCGAAAGGTACACCTAAAAGGATCCGAACGAACGATCGACGTGGGCGGCGAGCCCGTCACCGAGGAAGCCCAGGACACCACCGACCATGATCGACCTTGCTCCCCATTCGCCAGCCGCCCCAAGTATGGCAAGCAGCCTGCAACACTTGTATTTCATTGCCCGGCGGATGATAGTTTTCGTGGTTGCCGTGAATGTCCGTACATGCTTCGGCTCCGGCGGCTTCTTTGGCTACTTGATCCGCCATTTCGTTGCCGTGCACACCGACATGCGCCGGGATCCAGCGAAAATGGACTTCCCATCCTCGGCTACAGACTCCTTCGAGTGCTCGTATCGCCTCGACGAGGATGTGTTATTCTGACGGGCACTTGGGGTTTTGTAACGCTTGGATGGCGACTTGGTTGTCGGTGAACATGGCGCATTTAACAGGGCGGTTGGACGATTTATGTATGTCGGAAACCATTTGTAGCGCTAATACTAGCCCCTTGAGCTCTGCTGCGTTTCCCGTGGAGGATGCGGATGTACCCATGCGCTCTAATCGCTTTGAGTCGATGTCATCCACCGGTGGGTTTGTGATTACCGCCGCTGCGCCGGCGTGGTCGTTGATGCCGCTTCCGTCGGTGCAGATGCGGACCAACCCCGACTCTGTGGCGTCGTGCTCCTTGATTGCCCCGAACAACCCACTCCGTCCGGGAAGCCACTCGGCCGGCCGTGGCTACGCCTTAACGACCCATTTGGCCTATTGCTTCGCTTGGAGACCTTCCCACAGGAGTGTCTCGGCCCGCGGCAAAGCCGAGACGGTGCCGCCCCGTATCCGGTACGGGCCATACGGTCGCGCCATCCAAGTTTGCACCTTAAGCCGGCCGCAACGGCAATCCCGTCTCTGAGCCGACCGATATGCGCCTCCGTCCTCTCGGGCCACCGTGTCGTCTCCCTAGGCCTTAAATGCAGGGGCCACTCCACCGGCGATAACACGTCGTCTCGGGGAGATATGGCATCTCGATATCCCAGACACCGGCGATACCGCGCCCGAGGGCGGCCCAGGTACGAACTGGGAGCGTGTCCGATGTACCTGCCCTATCCTTCCGCACAACGGCCCAGATACGAACTGAGAAAGCAGCTCCCCCGCTGCCTTCTGGTCACGACCACGGTGCTACGGCCCACCGGAAACCCCGGGCGCAACCCGAGATCCAGCCTCCCGCTACCGCGACTCGTCTCCGAATCGCAGCCGACCATGTCTCGCAGAGCAAAGGCGCAGGGCAGCCGCCGCGCCGGCATGACTACTCGCACTCTGTCCACTAACCCAACCCATGTCCGCCGTATGGAGTTCGATCGTGGTGCGCTGTGTCCTCGGGTTTGGTCTGGCCGGTTTTCCTGTGCTCGAGGCTTAACAAGTCTGCTGACACCAAGTCAACCTGCCGGTCTTAACAACTTCCATTGCGCTCAACAGAGTACGTAGGCTTGTTCCCAGCCCTTGCCGGGAGACGCGCCATTGACTCATGATACTCGACTCCTCCGCCTCCCGAACCCAGAGCCGGATGGGCCAAAGGGTTGCCTGTCTCTTCATCGACGTCAGCCAATGTCAAGTCGGATGGTAGTCTTACGCCAGTATTCCCCTTGTAGCTTGTTGGCTTCGGATATGACGTGGGTGTTGCGGTGGTCGTTGATCGCCTAGTCAGTTTGTAGATTCGAGAGTGCCGATAAAGGTTCTTCACAGCACCATCCAACGGCGGTTTCGACCGCGCGCGACGCGTCGCGCCACCCCCGCCCTTCCTAATGACGCCGGACACCACGAGAAGGTCTGCCACGTCGTCCTACTGCTTTTTCAAGCAGTATCCAGCGTGCTCACTGGAGGTCACCTGTCCCCTTAATCATGGGTTCGGTTAGATGTCTCCCCCCAATCCTAGGAACAGAGACCTACTCTGACCCCCTAATCCTAGGCATATGTAGTAAGCTACCTGTTTCTTTATTCCTGCAATTGTTAAATTGCTCCCCCCTAAATCCCAGGAACAGTAAACTACCCCTCCACCTAATCCTAGGAAGCTACTTGTACCTTAATCCTCGGATTGATCGACTGGCTCTTACTGTCAGAGTGAGATGTGGGCAGACTTGCGTTCTGTGCCCTACAGCGAACTGCACTCTAGAGAGTGACTGTGTCCGAAAGACCGCTCCGTAAGGCATTCATTCACTAAGCGCGTTGGGCTAACTGACAACATCCATGCATGCTTCTATACGAGTCATGGACATAACCCATTTAGAACGGTCTGACTGTACTAAAACAGGCCAGCCTGTCACTTCCACCTGGTCCTAGCTCTGTAAGACTTATTAGGATAGCATTAGCCCACAAGCCTGTGGTGATCCCATCCACTCTTTAGTACGAAGAAGACACTCTTTTCTGCTCACTCCATGCATATTCCGCTGGCCACCCTGACTATTCGTCACACTTCAAGATGGTCTGTGTCATGATGAGTAGGCCAGTTGTGGATCCGCGGTGATGTCATCTTCTGCCAGTCACGTGAGTAAAGACGTGTGGCTCGTGCAATCCAAAGTGGATTCCGAAGCAGTTCTGCTTCACGACAGTTCCCGAGACCCCCCTAGTGTCCGACACATGTACGTCGGTGCCTCTAGAACAATTAGAGATTGTCCAAAATAGGTTCTCGACGCATCACTAAATCAAACAGGCACAGTCGACGACACGTAAGAAAACGATGATCGGACCATTGCTAAGCCGAATTCATCGGTTGAGTGCTTGCTCCGTGGAAAGCAACCCTAGGTAGGCTGGTGTGGGGCGGAGGGGGCGATACAGACGCATCAGGACGCGGTGTGGGCCAGTAACAAAATAGACCCACTTTGGCGCGGTGGCACCTAAGCACCAGGCTGATTCAACTGACAGCGCCTGTGACATCTCCCTACAGAGCTGTAGACTCGTTGACCTCGTTCCGGGAGACACACCTGCCGCCTGTACTACCGACCATACGCCAAAAAGTTGCGATACCAGCACGTCGCGGTCCCCCTAGCCTCCGGACTCCTTCAAGCCTTTCCTTGTGGCAGCCCGGGACCGAGAAATGCGGGCGGGACCGGAAACCCCACTCGACCTCTTCTACCGATTTATCCCCTGAGACCACGTTAGCCATTGGACGAATAAAGTTCTGAAGCACTTCCCGTACGCGTGGCGACAAATTTCCGACGAGATTCACTGCTACGTAGTTATTTCGATTGATATGGAATTAAATACGGATAGAGAGTCACTAATATTAGCATAGCAGAAGGATTCAAACCATCGATTTCCCGATCATCACGAAGCAGAGTCACTTAGCAGAAAATGTTTAGGGGGGGAAATGATTTGCTACAACAACCGGTTTCATGGAGCAACATCGGCCCGGAAGGCGGGGTAGTCGTCCATCATCAGGCGCGCTCTCCTAACGACAGCCATAAGACGCCTTCTTTACTAAGAGCCAGCCCCCAAATAGCGTACCCGTCACCAACTGCACCAAAATGACGACCTGTGCATTTTTTGAGCATGGCAGGTGCCGCCAAGCAGAGCGATGCGTTTTTGCTCACGTCAAAGACGACGAACCACCGCGAAATCTACTCGATGGCTCTATATACAGCACTGCTGGTCTGGTATGTGCGATGACCTGCATGGAGACTTCATTCAAGAAGTAACTAGACGCATTAGCATATAGCCCTCAATGAAGGGAACCTCGAAGCCTCTTACAAAACTGCCTTCGGTGGCGCGGATCATCAACCTACCGCACGGCAACGCTGGGGCTGTATCCTGTATCCTATCCCGCCTTGGAATACACCTTGGCACCGAATCGATCCGAATCCAACACCAAGTCAGCATAGACGACGTACAAGTAAAAGGTACCTACGCAGAGATCATCAGCGCAGGGGGTGAGCAATTTGCCCAAGAACTGTACGAAGCATTTAGGAAGGGCAACGTGAAAACGCTGCACGGTTATCACAATGTTGACGTCATCGTTCTTCAATAGAAACTAGCCAGCATGTAAGAGGCGTCTCGGATTGACGGGAATATAAACCAAACTTCCGAAAATAACACGTACTCTCGTTGAACAATAATCATCACACTAGCTCGTACCTCTTTGACATTCACAGGTCACATTGAGGAAGATGCGAGTTAGTGGAATCGTGCCTTTACAGTACGTACCTCCGCGTCACATAAGTAAAATCAATCGCAATCCCAGGTCCTATCCAGTCCTCAACCTAAAGCGTCTCAGAGGCTGACGTGGCTATGTCACCGATACCAAGGACCGGTGCATCAAGCGACATCGAAATATGTGCCTGACCATTAACTTGGTGATTAGCAACGCGGCCAACCAGTTGAATCTTCCACGCGTCCACGAATCGGACCGGCAGGACCAGCGCAACCTTGACTTCAACGCCAAGTCCGATCGATTTCTCAAAACATCCAGCTCCGAATCTAAGTTTCTCAACTTTGCACGCATTAAGGACGGGTTCTTTAAGGTTGAGTAGCAGGTTATGTTAGGAGCCGCCGATTCGAGGAACACGAAGATGTAGCCGACATGGAGT
Organism: Colletotrichum destructivum; assembly: GCF_034447905.1. Classification (NCBI taxonomy): domain Eukaryota; kingdom Fungi; phylum Ascomycota; class Sordariomycetes; order Glomerellales; family Glomerellaceae; genus Colletotrichum; species Colletotrichum destructivum. The sequence goes on from NC_085906.1 coordinate 996,666, forward strand.
TCTTCCGTGAAGAGGTGCTAGAGCTGCGCCACAGGAGATGTATGGAATTGGAGCGCTGCGGCTGAGGCTGGGTCACTTCTGTTTAAATACGTCAAGATGAAAATGCTGCGGCTCAGCAAAAAACTTGGCGTGTTGTGTGTATACCTGGCGAAATTCAGTATGAAATGCCATGAATTCTTCAGAGTGGGTCTCAATGGGAATGATGAGTATAGGTCCTTCAAACCCCGAAGTCACCTCATCTGCTAGAAACCAAGAGGAATGGGATCAAGATCGAAGAGCAGTTTTGAAGGTCACAGAGAACAAGTGCTAGATACAGGAAGAGGTACAAAAGTTAATTGGGAAGAACACCAACGTCTAACTGGAACCGAGGGAGAGCAAATCTTCAGAATATGCACGCCATCTTTGGAAACTCTTACGTGACTACAGGGATTGGTAACAACGTCTGATTCATAGGATTGTGCAACAAGCAAACTAACTCACGATGGCAGTAGGTAACCAATCATAGAGACAGTTAGCCGCGCTATGGAATTTCATCCCAGAACACTACGCGGGTGGGCATTAACGATGGATTGTTGTTCTGTTATACAGTATATCATCCATTTTGACTGGTCATACGTGAAGGATCTTCTAAATGTAACACAGATGAAGTCGTGGGATGAGGAAAGTAGCAGTGGAGCCCTACTTGGACAGAATATTAACCTGTCGTTTACCCTGTCGATGTTACACAGTAACAACAAAACGCTCCAGTTTTATCCAGGGCCCAAAAGGGGCTTACGATCTCTAGACTCCTCTATCCAATAAAGAAATCAAAAGCCATTGCCCAGTTAAATGCCCGACTTTACTCCATACTTAAATTGTTGCGCCACCTACACCTTAGTGTTCACCTTATGTAGTTACAATGTCATCTGTCGCTATGCACTAGCAAAGAATGCTAGTATCTTATTGATGGAATGCGGAGAAAATAGAGTAAAAGTTCAGAGGTCCTATGAATAAACCCGGATCCTTGATAGAGCCTGATACCTTCAAAAGCACATCTTGGCTCTATGCCGTCCTAAGCGAAATTGACGTGAATCTGAAGTCAACAGATTAGCGTTGTAAAAGCTTGGCATGATATGCTTCGTTAGTGGCTGATATTTCAATTCTTGGCAAGGATCTAACTACCCACCCTTATTATTTTGACTCTATGGGGCGGACTAGGCGGTGCTGTTAGAACTTTCGTCCAATAACGCATGAATTGCCAACGCCGTCTCCACTCCAGTGAGACACTCTGTAACACTCGATTGCCGAAAAATGGCTAGTTCGCGATCGAGTGAGCAGCGATGGACTGATCCCCGGATTTTGCAACCCTCCTGAAGGTCCGCACTTCCCATTGGTTAGTTGCCCGGTTTGTTACTTGGCGGTGTCTACGCTTATTGGGCTGCAAGTTCAACTCGAAACCTGACACTCTTCCACCAACTTAGGTCAGATGAGGGACTCGAGTTAAGTCAACATACCCACTTTTGGAACACCCCCTCATTTGGAACACCTAAAAATGCCTCAACCCCACCACCAGCCTCCTACTTCCTCCAACTTCGAACTATCACAACAATTTCATACCTTATGCAAATAACCTCATTTTTTCAGAGGACCTTTATTCCTGCCTTATGGCCCAGTATACCGAGTATGAAGTCAATCAGGCAATCCAGGCTGTTTCAGACGGCCAAAGCCTAAGGAAGGCAGCCCGCGAATATGGCATCCCAATTACCACCCTCCACAACCGTCTCACAGGCACCCAGGCAAGGGCAGCAGCATTTTCAGACCTTCAGAGGCTTTCCCCTGACCAGGAGGCTAAGTTGGCTGAATGGGTGCGAATCCAGCATGCCCTTGGTGTTGCCCCAACCCATCAACAAGTGAGGGCATTCGCAGAATGAATCCTCTGTGCTATGGGGGACAAGGAGCCTATAGGAAAGGGCTGGATCCATGCCTTTCTAAAGAGAAATCCATCTATCAAGGTCCAGAGAAGTCGCCTTATTGACTCTAGACGTGTTAATGGAGCATCTACTGAGGTTATCAGGGACTGGTTCAAACTCCTCGCCATACCAGAGGTCAAGGGCATTAAACCATCCAATAGATACAACATGGATAAGACTGGTATCCTTGAGGGCCAGGGATCTAATGGGCTGGTGCTGGGCATGTCTGAGACGAAGTCTGTACGCAAGAAACAGCCTGGATCAAGGGCATAGGTATCCATCATCGAATGCATCTCTGCCCTAGGCTATGCCCTTGATCCCCTTATTATACATAAGGGCAAGACAGTCCAGCAGCAGTAGTTTCCTCTAGACCTTAGCCCTTATAAAGGATGGCAGTTCACTGCAACAGAGAATGGATGGACTACAGACAACACTGCAGTTAAATGGCTGCAGAAGGTCTTCATCCCTCAGACTATCCCTCAGACTGCCTCCCAGGGCAAGGAGGGCCAGAAGGGCAAGGAGGAGGCCAGACTGCTGGTTGTTAATGGCCATAGGAGTCACATAACGACGGACTTTATGTAGCTCTGCTATATTAATAACATCTATCTATTGTTCCTACCACCACATACCTCCTATGTGCTCCAGCCACTTAACCAGTCAGTCTTCAGCCCTGTGAAGGCAGCCTATAGGAAGGAGCTTAGATACCTTAGTTAGTGGAATGACTCTACTATTGTAGGCAAGAGGAACTTTATAGGCTGTTATTAGAAGGCTTGTACTGCAGGTATAATGATGCAGAACATTAGAAGTGGTTGGAAATAGACAGGGTTATGGCCTGTCTCTATGGCGAAGCCTCTGATGAGCTCCCTCCTACTCCTAACAACACCAAAGCCATCAGCATCATTAGATCAGGTCAGCAAAGGGCAGTCTAAGGGCAAAGAAGGTAAAGGGTAGGCATCTGCGTCGTCTGCAGTGGCATAGTCGACGCCAAGGAAGATAAAGGATCTAGCTGGCCAACTAAAGCTATTCACAGAGCTGGATAATAATGCCTCTACTTAACGCCTCCTCTTCATAAAGGTGAAAAAAGGCTTCGGCAAGCAGGCCTATAAGCTAGCTACTGCCCAGCATAAGCTGGAGCTCCTACAGGCCTAAGTCACCAATACTGCAGCAAGGAAAAGAAGGACAGTCCAGATCGACCCAAACACCAAGTTCGCCAATATCAAGGACATCCAGAAGGCTCAGATTAAGGCTGGCGAAAAAGAGGATATCACGGATGAATCCAGCGAGTCTGATTTACCTAGTGAAGCTGGAAGCTGTATTGTGGTGGCATCTAGAAGAGTGCAATAATTAGTTGAAGTCGATGGTTATGATGGAGATGGCTTCATTTTGGGGGTGCCCAAATGTGGGGGGTGCCCATAAGTGGGTGCCCGACGTTATGTAACGCGCAGAGCCGTAGGCTAGGGCCATGTTCTTCACACATCGCCTTTCCTTTCGTCCTCCAAATCCTGCCTGATGTCTACTATGCGTTCTTATGTCCCTGATTCCCGCTGGTTCCCTAGATTCTTTACTTCCCATCTGGTCCCTTTGGGGGTTAAGTTGACTGTCTAGGTCCTGTGCCGGAGCCGTCCCTAGCAGATCTTCCGGAAGACGCTTTTCACGCCGAGGAAGGCCTCAAAGCCTTTTCAGTCAGTAATTTGTCCCTTGAAGTACCGCGCAAGAGATCCCATAGGTCCAATGAGTTCAAGCGCGCCAGAAGGGTGGACGGTAGGCCACTGCTGCCTCCTCGCCAAGGTCGCTGGGCAGTGGACAAGATGATCTACGTCCTTTGCCTCTCCGAAGGAGCAGGTTAGCAAGGCTTCGGTGTGGTTGAAGCGTCGGTGACAGTGTTCAAAGTCCCCGTTGCTCGACCGGGCCGCTACAAGGCGTTGGAGGGTGCTCCGTGGTAGAGCGAGTTCAGGAGGGCAGCAGAAGTGTAGCCTCAGTCCAAGCTGGGTGTACCGTTCGGTCGCCTCTCTACCCCACCACTGTCTGTGCTGATTTCTCGGTCGCTCTCTACCAAGCTGTCTGATCCCGGAGAGCGTAGCCAGTTGGCCTAGAGGGACCGGCAGCGCTGTGCCCTCCTTGGCTAGTCGGTCCCCTCTTCGTTGCCCTTAATCTCCTGGTGCCCTGGCGCCCAGTGGGTATGGATGTTGTATATTCTAGCAGCGGCTTGGAACTCAAGCACCGCTGCTTGCGAGGTGTTCAGCGCCTCACCCCGTATTCCTTGGATGACACTGCTGTTGTCGATGCAGATGTGTATAGGTTGGCTTTGGGAAGTTAAGATGGCTCGCCGGAGTCCTATCCTCGCCCCTTCAGCCTCAGCGTCGAACACCTCTGCTAGACCAAATCGCCTACAGCCCTGGATCACGCGCCTGTTGCTGCGGTAAATGAAAAACTCTTATCCTTAGGCTCCGTTCGTCGCTCTGGAGCCAACTGAGAAAACCACCATGTGGTTGTCTGGTACGGTCTATAGCCAGGCCTGGAAAACTTTGGCTGCTTCTTTCATGGTCTTCAAGACTATCAGGTCTTCTAACCTTGGGAGGTACTGCGGTTTGATGAGTGCGGGTCTCGGGCATTTTGGTGCAAGGTCTGCAGTCCGTTGAAGCTTCGCCTGCTGCTGCCCTCGTTGGGAGAGCCTCAGTACAAGAGGGTGCTGTAGATCTACCTTCCTTAGGCGCGCTGCGAAGCGTAGGCGGACTCCTTCCAGGGCCACTCTGCTTGGTGGTAGTCCAGCATCCCTAAGGAGGCTGCGTGTTGGAGTTTTCCAGGCCGGCAGGATAGCCCTTGCCGCTATCGTGATGACGCTTTCGACCTTACACGCAAAGCTCTTCTGGCCTGTACTGACTGCGCTTGTCTGGGAGGAAAGGTTGCGGTCGGTATTGGTGGCTCTGATAGGGGCTGGCTTGGTCATGCCTACATACCAGGTCTCGGCCCCGTAAAGGGCAATTGGCTCGTCGCAGGAAACCACAGCCTTGCGTATAGCAGCGGCCGGAGTCCGCGTTTGGCCGAAATGCCTTGCCATCCCAGTTGTAACCGAGATGTTTGGACAGTGAGCAGGGAAATTTGAAACCCCTGGCTGAAGGTGCTCGAGGGACACCAGTAAGAAAGGCCGTACGTGAACAGTGGCCTCTGACTACAGCCGCCTCTGACTGCCTCTGCCTCTGACTGCCTCTCCCTCTGATTCAATGGAGCTGTGCATCTTTGGCACAGTCCATGACTCGATAACTGCAGCTATGTTCGGGACCACAGAGTAGTCGCGAAAATGGCAGAAACGGCTGAAACGTTACGAAACAGATCCGACAAAACGAAGCCCTGGATATATCGAGAGGGTGAATGTCGACGGAATCTGTGTGTCTGAGAGGTGCATTTGCAATACGGTCATTCGCGCGGTTCCCCATCCGTGCGCGCTTCTTCTCCTTCTCCAGGTCCTGCTCGCACATCGACCACACGACGACCATAGAGTGACGCCTGGCGCCAACAAACCCACACCATAAGTAAGTAGCATGCCAATAAAACCACGTAACCCTCACAGCACCTCCCAAGTTCTTCATTCATTAACAACATTACTTTGGCTTTGCCTAAGCCCAGCCATTCTTAAAGTGGCCAATCAATCACGTGGTTGCAGTACACCGTGATCGGCCGCCACAGCGAAGCCTACAAACCCCTCGTTAATATTCATCATCTGCCGCTAATCTCAAACAGCAAACTTTTCGCTGGCTTGGCCTACGGCCCCGGGTAGGTAGCCATCCATATTACCTGCCTTATCAGTGTCCCCGAGCTGGTCACTTGGCGCAATAGCCGAAAAAACGTGCTGGCATCCGGAACACAAAACTTCACCTTAAATCCATCGCCAGCCAACGTCAAGGCTCCCAAATGCACCGCACAGACTTTTGCCCGCTTCGAGAGGGAAACATTGCATTCTCGCTGTTAACGCACGCCGAAAACCAGCTAGACCCATCAAGCACCAACTGAAGGAAATTCCCACCATCACCGACTCGCGGCCCCCAAAGAAGGTGAAGCCCGACGACTGCAACCTGTCAATGCTTGTCACATGTCCTCGGACTATTGGAGATTGGCCGAAAGTCAACAACGCCGTCGCTACTACATTCGCCACGGCGGTTCCTAAGACGTACTCACTCTACGCGGCAGAAAGCTTCGATTCGAAAAACTGCAACCAATGCAACCCAAGCCCTCACGAAGCCTACATGAATCTCCAGCAGCCAGAGAGAGACCTAGACATGAGCATATACTGGCCTTGTCAGGAAGTCATGCAGCAACAAACCGTGGCTGAAGAGTCTGCGATGGCAACTGTCATAACTCCTGACAACGTGTTGCACGTGTCGAGCGAAACAACGCCGAATGGGCCAGCTACTGTCTGTTTCGGGAGCTGAACTCTTTTCTGTTCTTTTCAAACGATAAAGACACGCTCTGGTCATTCCCTACGGCTTTGGTCACTGTTGTCGCTGAACCCTCAACCGATGCGACAGTTCCAGATTTCGAGGTTGCCGATAACGTCAAGCACCCACATTTGGCCCCCCCCCACATTTGGCCCCCCCAAAAACGAGGGCATTCCTACCAACATCAGTATGTTTAATTAATTACTGACTAGGCCTAGATGCTACTACAATACAGCTTTCAGCTTTACTAGGTATATCAGACTTGCTGGATCTATCTGTAATATCCTCTTTTTCGCCAGCCTTAACTTGGGCCTTCTGGATGTCCTTAATGTTGGCGAACTTGGTGTTTGGATCCAGCTGGACTGCCTTTCTTTTCCTAACTGCAGTGCTTGTAACCTTTGCCTGCAGAAGCTCTAGCTTATGCTGGGTAGTGGCTAGCTTATATGCCTGCTCACTAAAGCCTTTTTTTACCTTTATAAACAGAAGGCGTTGAGTAGAGGCATTATTATCCAGCTCTGTGAATAGCTTTAGTTGGCCAGCCAGATCCTTCATCTTCCTTGGCGTCGACCATGCCACTGCAGATGACGCAGATGCCTATCCTTCAGCTTCTTTACTTCCAGACTGCCCTTTGCAGGCCTGATCTGATGGCCCTGGTGTTGATGGGAGCATTAAAGGGCTTATAAGGGGCTTAGCCATAGAGACAGGCTATAGGCTAGTATATTTCCAACTACTTTTAATGTTATCTATTGTTAAGCCTGCTAGATGAGCCTTCTAATAACAGCCTATAAAGTTCCTCTTGCCTACAATAGTAGAATTATTCTACTAACTAAGGTATCCAAGCTCCTTCCTATAGGCTGCCTTTACAGGGCTAAAGACTGACTAGTCAAGTAGCTGAAGGACATAGGAGGTATGTGGTGGTAGGAATAAGAGATAGACGTTATTAATATAACATGTCTACATAAATTCTGTTGTTATGTAACTCCTATGGCCATTAACAACTAGCAGTCTAGCCTCCTTGCCCTGGGAGGCAGTCTGAGGGATAGTCTAAGGGATAAAGACCTTCTGCAGCCATTTAACTGCAGTGTTGTCTGTAGTCTATCCATTTTCTGTTGCAGTGAACTGCCATCCTTTATAAGGGCTAAGATCTAGAGGAAACTACTGCTGCTGGACTGTCTTACCCTTATATATGATGAGGGGATTCAGGGCATGGCCTATAGCAGAGATGCACTTGATAATAGACACCTATGCCCTTGATCTAGGCTGTTTCTTGCGGACAGACTTCGTCTCAGCCATCCCCAGCACCAGCCTATTAGATCCCTGGCCCTCAAGGATACCAGTCTTATCTATGTTATATTTGTTGGCTGGTTTGATGCCCTTGATCTCTGGTATGGTGAGGAGTTTGAACTAGTCCCTGATGACCTTAGTAGATGCTTTATTAATACGTCTAGAGTCTATAGGGCGACTTCTCTGGACCTTGATTGATGGGTTTCTTCTTTTGAAGCCTTGGATCTATTGCTTTCCTAGAGGATCTGTATCCCCTATAGTATGAAGGATCCTTTCTGCAAATACCTTCACCTGCTGATAGGTTGGAGCAAGCCTAAGGGCATGCTGGATTCGCACCTATTCAGCTAGCTTAGCCTCCTGATCAGGGGAAAGCCTCTGAAGGTCAGAAAATGCAGCTGCCCTTGCTTGGGTGCCTTGGAGTTGATGACGAAGTGTTGATCTTAGGATCCCCTATTTAGAGGATGCCTTGTGGATAGACTGGCTATTGGCAACAGCATCTAAGGCCTGGTTGACCTTATACTTAGTGTATTAGCCCATAAGGACTAGAAAAGGGTATATAGAAAAGATGAAGCCATTTGGTTGAGAACTGTGAATGTTGTGATGTGATGAAGTTGGAGAAAACAGGAGGCTGGTGGTGGTGGTGAGGCATTTTTGGGGGGGCCAAATGTGGGGGGGGGCCAAATGTGGGTGCTTGACGTTACCGAAGGTGAAGAAAGATCAACTCAGGCATACAATGTTTCTTCCCCACCTTCTATGTTACCCAGCGGCGTAAAACCTTTGTCAACTACGCAGCGTCATGACCAAATTCTCGGCCCAGAACATCCTATTTACATCAATCCGTCCGTTCTATTTCAACTCAACAACAGCACTCTGTAACCAAAAACCAGCTATGCCAGTACGGAAGTACACCCTGGCAGCGCCGAGTATGCAATCGCGCTCTCTCAAAGGCGTTCCAGGGGCAGTGGGCAGTCTAGCGGGCCCAATGAGGCGCCATGGTTGCCGTTGGCTCCGCCAACAAATCCGGGGCGATCTGCTAAGACATCATCTTCCACGTCACCCGAAGACAGCCTACTTACTCACCGCCAACACATTGCCCGCATGTTCCCGCCTTCGTTGGAAAACGAAGAGGATCCTGATGATGAAGTGCCGAGCAGCCCGGCCTTCTGTGTGGATTTTGACGACCTACCATCAGATCTACTGTTAGGACATGCTAATTGAGAAGCGATGAGTTGACTCTATCACATCAGCTTACGATCGTATGGCCGTCCCTCCAATACCCTGTCTATGAGATGTCTACGTTCTTGACTGACATTTTGAAGGTTCTATCGGTGTGGAAATTTGTCGAATTGATGGTGCTGGACTCTCCTTTTACACTGAGACCAGTTTTGGTACCGTGTCCTGCTACTAAAGGCGAAGGCTAGGCCGAGAAAAATGCTTCAGATTCCGGCGGGCACTGTTGCCTGCTCCACCACGAAATACCTAGAAGGTCTACGGCCATTTATTTGTGAACCCCATAGACGACTCGGACTAGGATAGTATCAAGGCAATGATGCTGTAAAAGAGGCGCAATAGTAGGATCTCAACAGGTACCAAGGACGAGTTTCTCAAAAGACACACGATCCCTAGTCAACGCCTAATGCAAGACCGAGTAGCTCAAACTATTGTTTGACATAAGCCATGATCAACGACATAAGATCTTACATGTACAGGGAGATGATACTGTAGGGGCACCCATACGGCAAGTCTTACAGGTACAATACTCTAGTTAAAACTACTTAAGTGACTGGGAATGCAACGACTTCCATTGACAATGTGGATTGTAGGCACCATAGCTTTGACCCTTTTCAAGCAACTTCTATTATGTTCCCACTATCAATATAATCAAGTTTCCCTGGTCCGCGCCCTGAGCTACTTGAAACTTATCGAGCGAAACCAGACCAAGATTACTGAGGATTTGATTAAAGCGGCACTTTCAGTGTCCATCAAGCTCATGGGTCATAGAGAAGAAACGGTTGAAGTCACCCAAGCGATATTCAATTGCGGGAACAGAACGTCCACACCCGGTTTACCCCTCGAAGAGATCGTTTGGGCGAACGAAGTGTACTTGTTGCGCGCATTGGATTATGACCTCTTTCTGGACGATGGCTGGGACCAATGCTTGATGTATGAATCCCTCTTGGATTCCTCGATCGTCACGAACCTATGCTTGTATGGCATGACGCAGCTTGACATAGACTGGACCGCCACAGCAGTCGTGGCTGCGAGTGAGGCTTGGTGCCGATCAAAGCCTTTGTCAGATACCCAGTCGCAGGACATCGGCCACGCTCGAAAGAATGCGCGTCTTCTGTTTGTGCAGTATCGTATACAGGAGGCAGTGGTCTGTCAGATGCTGGTCGCAGCCATGTTGTTTTCTCACCCTTAGACTTGCACTTTTCAACAAGAACTCTCTCTCTGACCAAATTTCCGGTCAAGCTACTGTTTGCCTCTGATGCGTCACAACGGTGGCCGTGTCTAGCATATCACCTTGACCAGTGAAAGGTGATGACTGAAATTCTTGGTCGAGGCAATCCATCTCCACGAATAGGCCGAGATTCAGGTTCAGTTTTGTTTGCTGGTTCTGCCTGTTTGATCCTGAAACAGGGGTCAACTATCAATCCTGATGGAACAACACTAGTTTACGAGCGGCTGAATATAGGTCGCGCCGGACTGGTCAAAGGCGATACTGTCTAGGACAAATGTTCCATCTCGCTGTGACGAGGACCAACACTTTCATAGCAACCCCTTTGACCCGTACCCAAACCCCTTATTGTAGGCAGCTGCGGGGGTATGAGTTATCTAGACCGCGTACCAGTCAAGTCAGCGTAATTGTTAGCTGTTCACTGAGGATTATGTCATGATGACGAGTTATTTAAATCCTTTCAACTTGTGACCAACAAGTAGTAACCAACAATTTCAGCTAGGGATGTATTCGGGCCCCGCAAGCAGAGCAGCCCCACAGGCTAGCAAACATCACAAATCTTTTTTTCTTCTTTTTTTTTTTGGCTTTTTCAAATCGGTCGTGGTCCTGCTGGCACTGATCGTTCCCACGAAACGTTGATCTGTGAATGCGCCTTGTTGGCCTATATCAAAATCCACTTTTACACCGCGTCGTTCTCCTATTCTCATCCAGCCACATTATCACTTTGACCATAGGAGCGATCTGCCGGTAGCCCACTGGCACAGAAAATTGCGAGCCCTGCCACGGCCATTCTGTGACACCCCCCGTCTTACTACGGAGTGTGAGTCTTGGTGTGAACGCAGCGGAGTGCGAGGAGGCCAGATCGTGGAAAACCACGTTATTCAGAGAGGAGCGGATTCGGGTTGTCGCTCTGGGCCAGGTCTCTCAGGCGACATGATGCGCAAACGTCTACATTTGCGCTAGTCTCGCACGTCTCGTACGTCTCATCTTGGGAGTGTGGGAAGATAAAGCTCATGGTGCTTTGGAGAATAGTATGTGCTAGGACGGGAAAAGACTTGATGCGGAGATCGTGTCTGTCAGGCTCAAGGGACAGCGACAAATTCTTGCCCTGGATAGCTGCATTGAGTCTGAATGTGGAGAATCAGGCGCATAGTAGATTGGACTTGGAGGTTGGCGGCAGCGGCCGTAACGACCATTGTACATGACTCAGTTACATCCGTTGGCTTTCGGAACACATTGGCTATCGCCTCGTAGAGGAAATGACGTGACAAACAAAGGCAAAGGAGACCTCGGTGGCATTTGTTTGGTATTTTGTCTGGTCCGGGCTATCCCTGCCATGGACAGCCGTCGTAGCCGAATGTTCGTGATTTACTAACGCATGGACCAGTATATCAAACAGTTCAAAAACTGTCAGAACACAGATCCTAATCATCCATCACTGGCTAGAGAGATAATGAGCTGTTAACAACATGTTGCAGACCTCTTAACTTCAGGTTCCTCATCTAAACAACACTAGGAACAATAAAACAGCATCACTCATATAGCTAGGCAACATGACAAGTTACAAAACAAGTGTGATCGTCATGTTTTCCTCGTTATGTCGAGTAGAAGCTAACCATGAGCTTACAGGGAGCTTTTCAGTCCCATCACTGACATCAATCCCCCCAGTTCGAGGTCTGCATCATATAATGTGAGATGCATCAATGTCCAGCGCGTCTATCTATGGTCTCCTCGACCTCTTCGTCCCAACGCTCAAATGTCCGTGGCACGTGCTCTTATTTTCTTTACCCTACTTAGCTTGGCCAAGGGCGCACTCGCCTTTGACGGAAAGATATGCTTCACCTCCGCATTCCCAAGTGAGAATTCTAACGATGGCCAATGCTCATGTGCCAGGTCACGAGGGCCGCTTACTACCGTGTCCACATCGGCAGAGGACACCGTCCAGGCCAGCTCTGAACTGGCCCAACCAACTAGCCTCGCACCTTCCCGACTCAGTTTCGGCGCCCTGGGAACCAAACGCGGTTTCGCCTATAACGATGCCAACCTCGTCAACAAGTTCACCGACAGCAAGCAGTGCACAAAATGTTCATGGGCATACAACTGGGACTCCACAGACAACGGACTTATCCGACATTCGCTCGATTTTGTGCCGATGATATGGAGTCCCAAAGAAGAACACACGCGCCGCTGGCCGCAGAATGCGGATGCAATGCTGTTGAGTGGATCAACACACATCCTCAGCTTCAACGAGTGCGACAGACCCGACCAGTGCAACCTTGACGCTGCATCTGCAGCCGCCGCCCACGTAGAGTACGTCAATAAGTACGCCGGGAGGGCCAGGATCGGGTCGCCAGCGATCAGTAACAGCGCTGCTGCTGGCCAGGGCCTTAACTGGCTGGAGTTGTGGGTGTGGACGTGCGACGGCCTGGGCTGCGAGTATGACTTTTGCGTTACCCATTGGTATGGTAACTCAGTGGAAGAGCTACTGAAGCACGTGGCGTCGGTTCATAAGATATGTCGCGGCAAGCCTGTTTGGCTTACTGAGTTTGCCATCGACGTCGGCAGCGACGAGCAGCACGCCGCGTTCATCACGGCCGTTGTTCCTCAGTTGGAAGGCGTTGCTTACCTTGAGAGGTACGCGTATTTCATGATCCAAGAGGGTCGCTTCATTTCCGGGTCCACAATCACGTCGTCGGGTCGAGCATATGCTGAGGCGTAGGATACGGGCCTCTCGGTAGACCCCGGGAGAATGGCATAACGTGCTTCAGTCTGCTCTAACAGAGGCTACATTACTTGAGAATAGTCAACAAGTTGATTCAGTTTATTCAGCGCATCATAAGTGCCGGCGTATAAGTTCAATGTCGTTACTGGCCTCAGATCTGCATCCTCCCGTGTTATTGCAACAACAGCTGGGACGGGGCATCGTGATAACACAAAGCACTACAATCTCATAGCGAACATAGCTTCCCTGTATTTAAACTATCTAGTGGACGCTGACTAGGACCTAGGGAAGTATAGTCGATCCATGTTATAGCCTGAGATAGCAGTAAAATGAAACAAACAGCTTCCTGGTTCCTATTCTTGCAACGTTCGACTGTCGAACGTTATGACCGGTTTCTGTATTAAGATGAGCAAGGCACTGAATGATCGCAAGAATGAGAAAACAGTTGCTTACGCTGCTGTTGGTTGTGGACTGGTCAGGACAACAGATGGGGTATCTATAATCTTAACGGAAGCAAAAGAAAGAACGACACACGCAAAGGGCTGTCCGAACCCCAGACACATCAAAGGATTTTAAGATGCTTAATCCACGATGAGGAAGTTGAAGCGTGGGCCTCCTTCGGAAGTAGCGGGAGTTCCTTCATACACGCTTCTTGTGTAAACGAATTTAGTGGCGGCTTGGGCTCTGCTGTTCTCGGCGCGATGTCGTCCTTAAAGATGGCGATACAGCGACGAAAGTCTGCTGGCGTCGGCGCCGGCATTCCTTTAACGTATTCGGGGGATCGTGACGTATGAAGACGGTCTACTTTTGGCCAAAGTTGAGGATCGACAGGACACGCTGAACGGGGGACCACAATGAGAGTATAAGGAAACAAATAGTCGTGAGGGATCCTGGACGGATGAACAGGACGCGTCCACCCGTTTTTTTGCTTATATTTTTGGTACCGCTTGACGCTGGTCGAATGACTGATATCGTACGGTTTGAAGAATTCGATACACGTGAGGCAGAAGCCTTGTTTGTCAGAACATCCCCCTTTCTGTTTGTGATATAGACCATGATTTCTTTTCTCGTGTGGACATGTATCCGTCTTTGCTTGCTTGGCCCGTTGGCATACCATGATGAGTTCTTCCACATGGCCGCAAACGATAAAGGTAGATTTGAACACTATACACATGTCGAAATATAACGATTTTTCCCGTTAGACTCAATGAGGGAGTAGTAAAAAGGTTGGATTTAAGTAATTTATGTAGTTGGAACTCATCACGGGCTCAGCGCATTTCCTTGGGGCCTCTATGTGAGGTCTTGTGTTACCCTTATGGGCTAAGGGCTAAGGTCTAAATCTTTCATTAGCATAATCCCATCGTCTCCTTCTACTCAAACTAGCCTTTAATGTTTATCAAGTGCCTTGGGCAAGACTCTGCTAAAGTGAAAGATCAGGAGGGCCTGTAACGCTGCCAGTGCGTCAACACCCTAATAGAAACCAGAAAGGACGAATGAACCAATGGCTTCTACGGTCAGCACATGTCAAGTTTCAGACAACCACCCGTGTCTCCATAAGCCACCTGTCTCTAGTTCATCGGGGTTTTACCTAAGTAACAGAATGCCTGGATTGTTTAGTTATTGCAATAAGAGGACTTTTAGTCTTGGGTAAGTCACCAAGTACAAACACCCCAGAAAGCGGGCTTCCAGTTCTTCTATTCTCACCCTTTAAGGTCGTTTATGTAAGTGAATAGATATCTGTTCCAAAGTTGCGATAATGCATAAAATCATCTTACTAAATGGAGACACGCACCATGAATGTTTACTAAACCGCACGTCTTGGCCAGTCCACCTTTCTTCGGAAGTCCAATGGTGTCATCTAACACACGAAATGGACTCACCAGAGAGCATCATGGGACATGCGTAGGACACAACCATGCCACACAACCAAGGCTGTCTTCCTATACATGCCGTTTTCCAGTACGACGATTTCAAAGTCACAGCATAGATATCTTTCCCAAGTTGCTTCACGATTACATGATCCCTCTAGGCAAGGAAGCAAGGAGTAGGTAGCCCGAACCGGTCTCAAACCGTTTGTTTTCGAACTAGCCAAGTAATAAGGGGCATGTTACAAACAGTCGTCAATCTCAGCATCGATATGGGTAGGACGTGGGTGTATGTGTGAGAATGATGACGACTGGTATGTATTCATCTGTCCCGAGATTGTGAGAACCAAGCATCCAAGGGTTAGAAGCTGCTGTGTATATAGATGCTTCTTGTTTCCAGCCATAAGTAGGGATTGATCGAAGCTCAAAAACTTTTGGCTCTTGTATCGTGTTTGTTGGCGCTGGTTCTCGTCACCGTTATATCCGCTCACCATGCACAAACTACCTACAGAAATACTTCTGCTCATATTCAGGAGTTTGAGGTTGTCAGACCTGAGCAGGGCATCGAGATGCTGCCGATTTTTCCACGCTCTTGCCACGCCCGAGCTTTTCGGAACCTTGCGAATCCGGATGAAGTCCCATACCTCGGACCGGCAGATAATCAAGCTTCTCAGCACCTTCATGCAGCCCTCGTATTTGCATCGATTACTACAGCGCATTGAAGTAGTGGTCGATGACGACCGCCTATGGACGCGCGAGAACTCGTTGTTTTTGGGCATCTCGCTGAGGCACATCTTGGACCGATCAGGTGTTCCGGAAGGCATTCGGTCGTACAGATGGAGTGCCGCCTACCCCTTCACCGGAGTCGTCTTCCCCAATTTGCAGCGGCTCGACTGTGGAGCTGTCGGCCCACAAAGCATCGAGTGGGTGCGATGGCACTTGAACCACTGCGCCTCGCTGGCGGAAGTCCAGTTATCGTTTACGCTGTCATGCAACCTAACCCAGTCGAGGGCCTCGGCGCTTCTTAATCGCGCTAACTTCAGCGGACTCAAACGACTCAGTTTGACGTTTATCAACGTGGCCCTGTTCGATCCAAAGAAGGCACATGCGCTGACAACACTCGACCTAAGATACTGTCCCGGGGCCGAATCCTTCTGCCAAAGACTTGCCGTCGCTTTGCCGCCCGACTTGAGGGAGTTGCGAATCTTGGCGTATGCGGAATCAGGGCGGCCGGATAACTTCACTGCGTGGCTAAGATCAGCACGTAACGTCCAGCACGTCGCCCTCTGCATCGGTGGCCTATCGGATATCATCCCATTCGAGCAAGTGAGGGGCCACAGGTCGACGCTTCGGACCCTAGTCCTAGACCCCCGGCGGAATCTGTTGGACCCCTCCTCGGTTCTCAAATACAGACCTGCCGATCTCCGAGAAATCGTCGAACAATGCATCTCACTCCGAACGTTAGGCCTGCCTCTGGATTTGCGCGACTATCAGTTCCAGTTCCGATACACCCGGTCGCACCAGATCGTAAGAGCTCCGCAAGATGTGCAATCACCACAGAGTCTGCAACTAACCTGAAGACCTCGTGTGACAGAAGTGTATAATACCGAATTGCGCGCTCGAAACGTTGCATCTCCGCGGCCGGGACAGTGCGCCGCAGCGCAGTCGTATCGATGCCAAACACCTCGCTCGGCGCTTCCTCCTCAAACAGTGCAGCGTAAGGGTTTTGATAGGGCACGGAAGAGGGATCAATGCGTTTACCACGACGGACGGCCGGACGATTGTTTCTACCAGATTGTCGAGGAAAGAGCAATTCCAGCTTTGTGCAGAATAAGGCCTACCGAGGGTTTTTGACTCCGGCATCGCATTCACTACCAGAGGCTTCGGCTGGCACTTGGCGTGACCCGGTTGGGACATCAAACGTACGTTGGCTGCTGCCGGGGCCATTTCGCGATAGTCATAAGAAACGCATTGCAGTAATTAAGTGGTATTGTGTAGGGAGTTTTGAGGTCGTCCTCTCCGCTGAGCCTTTGGCTTCCTGCACGCACTCTCCTACGTTGATTAGTCTACGCATGATACGCGCCAACCAACAGGCGTGGGGTGGGTCCAGGAAACAATGCCCCATCAGCCATCAGCGGGCTACCTACTACGTCTTTCGCCTTCGCTTGATTAGAGTGATTTATCTAGTATAACAATGACTTCCCTTTGTTTCTGCACAGCGAGACGAGACCTCAAAGCATGACTCATAGACGCGGTATCAAAATCTCCTTGCTTTTTTTCCCCTTCCAGTTTTGCTCTGACAGCAGGGCACCCGCCAAGCGACCTTCTAGATCACATGTCATCTAATGGGGGTTGTAGGTACATGTGAGGGAGTGGTTTCCCATTGGTCGCTGCGAGTACACTAAAATATATATTGAACCATCAACCCCTTTCCATCGCCTTCCTGTCCTTTGCATCACCTTCATTTCGGACGTCCTGGCCAATGTCGCTAACAGTATACCCGCACCGTCGACAATGCCATCAGCAGAGTACACCATCACAATGGCCCCAACCTGCAGCCAAATCTCCGCCATGCCTTTCGAGAAGGGAGAAGGACGTCGCGTTCGCCAGCCCCGATGAAGGCTCGCTTCGTGATCTCATAGTGAAAAACCCTAGGCTTCGTCTCTTTGTCAAACCCAAATGCTGGACTCACTTCCACCTCGACTATCTTGGTGTAAGATTCAATGACCTTACTCCATGCGACAATCCGGCCCCTCCTACATCATCACAAGACACGTCTCCCAGTTACCACAGGGTACCAACCAAATCGGCGCTAGATCTGAGCAACGCTCTCACCAACATGCTGGGGGGGGAAACAGAAGAACAACGCACAAAATGGATTCGGACCGCCATGTCCCAGCTCTACCGTGGTCAGCTTTCCTGCTCCAAGACTACTGGCCTCCATCACTACTTTGGCCATCGTGCCTATCTCAATTCCTGTCAGGCGCAGGTGATTTGGGAGGCAACACCATCGCGCAGCCATTGCATCACCTCGCGCGAATCGACACCAGCAAGGACCGCGGGGACTTCCGGTGTTTTTACACGTCCCAAAGCTGGCAGAGTCATTACAAGCAGCCAGCCAATCCTCGCCTATGTCGACACAAGAGCAGTTGATGCAGCACGGCGCAACACGTCCAGGGTCGAGAGACACCACACGTCAGTCCAGGAACTGAATGAGCAATGCTGCAAGACTTACGCCCCTCTCAACGCACTCCAAGGCCCGTTTCTGGCTGGCGTCATACTCGCTCTAGCGCAGAGGCCCTTTTATGACGAGCCCATGCCGCCCGCTACCAAGTCACATAACTCAATAACTATATCCTCTTTAGGTAAGGCCGCATTTCATGACGTAGCGGTGCATGTTCTGACTGTCGACGACGAAAGCCTTTGCTCACCGTGTTTCATTGTCTTTAGAGGCGTGGTAACGGAGGCGCTGCTGCGCAAGTTTTACCACCCGACCGAGAACCCCCAGCCGACGGGAGAGGCTGACGGAATGCGTATTGAGTACACAAGAGTGCCTATCTGGCCGATTTTGGGACTCGAAGAGCGCTTGGGCAAAGCTCTCGGTAGGGACATCACATGGAATTTTAGCAAAGACAACATGAAGACGTGGTTTGTGGATGTTGAATCAAACAACGGCCGGAACAAGCGACCAAACGATGGCGACGTGCAAAACTGGAGAGATGACGGAAGCCACCGCCGCAAGAAGCAGGCGAAAAGTACCAAAGCCCTGTTTGCTAACGAACGTCCTGTTATTTGAGGTTAACAGCGTAGTAACCATTTGAGACAGAGTGATGGTGGTCGTAGGTTGAGTAATAGACTAGGTGATGGAACAGCATTGGCATAGCCGTACGCAACAGGTCATTGAGGACATCGGGCATGGCGTACGGACTCTACGCATGCACGCTCAAACCAGACTCCTCACGTGACAATACTGACCTCTTATGATAACGTGGCTAGAAGAGGGTTTTACGTACGTATCTAGATCTTAGGACGATCATTACCGAAGAATAGAATCATTGATCACCCCCGCGTACTCGAATACGCCAGAGCCTATTCAACACTAAGTTTGCATTCGAAAGTTCCCCTACCACCAGCCAGAAACCTGTCAAAGCAGTCCTAATCGGCAGAGGGATCAGGACAAATATGATATTACCTGGTAGACTGCTGGCTTTAGGTTCTCAAGGAACACAGTTGCTCTTTATAATCATGTAGACATACGGAACATGGCGCGCGGAAGGACTTTGTAGGCCTGATTCGTGCTCTAAGTGGAACGGTGAAGACAAATTGTATGCTTTGCTACTGAGATGTTTCAGATAGAATGGAGAAAACGATGGCATCATAGGGAGAACGATGTTTTCATTTCATGAAATACTAGAAAAGGCAAATTATTCAAGGATCAAGAGATAGAATAGACAGCGTTCATTGAAAAAAATTGGGAAATTGGGAAATTGGGAAATTGGAAAAAGACATCCACATAGATTGTTGTTTCTTGCCACCAATCTCGAGTCTCGCAAATCAGTACCAAACGATTATAGCTAGGTCTTGTTACCGTTATGCTTGCATCCGCCGAACCCCTTCTGGGATTCACAAACTCTTCAAAGACAGATGGACTTAAGAAAGTTGAGAACAAACCACAGCGAAAGCCAAACCGCAGCAGCCACGGAGAGCCACAGCGTCGTCCCAGCTTGCGAGGTGATGCCTAGATCCAAAATAGAGAGAAGTCCGCTCGAAACGTGGGTTACGGCCAAAGAAACGCTCATACAAGCCAGAGCCATGAACCAAAGCAGAAGGAGAAGCAAGTTTATTGCCATTCTAGGAATGCAACAAAACAAACCGGTCTGCGGTAGAAATATGGAGACAACGATTGTGACAAAGGTCCCGACGAGGAGAGCCAAAAGCAGCCCGTATATTACGACAACGATCCTGTCGACAACGCCGAAGTCAACATTGCCAAGGTCACTAGCTAAGCTATCTGGCAGCCCTGGAACGATCTTATGTGCAGCGCTGAATAACTCGCTGAGTTCCTTGATTTGGAAGGCTTCCACCATGTTGAAGTCCTGGGACGGAACGAGCTTGGTGGTCGAGTCGGGGTACCCAAGCTGCCACACGCCCCGCGTTTGGAGACAACAGTAGACGGGGACCGTGTTTCTCCACCGAGTCAAATCGTCGAGGAACTTTGGTTGGATTTCCTTCCAAACATTGGTAAGTGGCGTGCTGATGGCTTGTTTTGCGGAGGCCACGGCCGTTGCTACATGTCCCTCAACCTTCGTAGCAACCGACTTGAGCGGTTCCGAGATTTGGCTAGGGACTGTGATACGCCGCTGGGCCTGATCTTTGTCGAGTATGTCGAATGTGTCACTGATATTCTTTGCTATTTCTGCGGTGGTAATCTACACTACCGTTAGCTGACGTAGAGGGGGGGGTCTGAAAGGGGGGGGCTACATTCAGCATAGAACAGTTCTGCCCAGTGTCCCAACCGGGGTTGACAGAGGAAAGAAAGAAAGCGAGGAAGCCGCACCAAATTATGGCGTTAAACACGTTAAGAAACTGCATATTTGTTATGCTCTAGGCTGGCTTCCTTGTGTTTATATACTCAACACTGTCTACACGCACTCTCCTCAAAATTCTCGTGATTGGAAGCTCGGTTTTACAAGGGGATAACGGCTAAATCACATGAAGTCCCATAGGATAACTAGACGCCGTAGTATTCAATGGTGATTAATAAGATACACTGCAGGGCGACAATGAGTAGTATGTTTAGTGTGACACTGGACAAAAAGGCCAACTTCCAAAACTCTTGCTTGCCCTCAACAGCCTGCAATGCTTCCTGCAGTAGCTGATTGGAAGCAAGTTCGCCGTTGATCATCTCTTCAAAGATGTCCTGCGTAGATCTACTCATGGCTATTGATCTGGAGATAGTGATATCCGGTTCGAGGTACAGTTCTAACCATCAATGAGGAGAATGTAGATGGTTCAGCCCGTTTTATGTCCATTGTCTCTACCATCTGCTAACAGATGGAGTAGATGACAACATAGTTACAGGGTCTTTGCAACTGGGAACTAAAATACATCAACCTGATGCTGAGTCTGCTGGTATCATGTGATATCGTCTCGTGTAACTCGCCGCTTATGCGTACAACTGGCCCCACTTCCTGATCCTCTAGAAGTTGTTTCACGATTTCAAACACACCGTTGCTCTCCACGTTGGGTCTGCGCCAGTGATCTTTCAACACCAACATTGAGAGGCTTGCATCGGGAGGGTGTCATAAGAGCAGCTCTGCAAAGGGATGACCAATCACAGCTCGTCGAAACCCAATCACCAACAGCCTTGAAGACAGCGACAAGGATCCGCCTGTCTACTTCCTGTTATTCCTGATATGCATTGAATTAATGTAAAGCATGCATAACCTAGAGACACCTCTGGATTCGTTATTACATGCGGTTCTCGAGCGGCATGAGGTAACAGTTTGTCCATGCTTTTTCTTGTAGCTTGTTAGATGAGCCTGGCCTGCAATTGCCCAAGTTCACAACAGCATTTGTGGCTGTCTGTGAAGGGCCTCCATTGGTTGGTTATAGAATTAAGGAATTTGCAACATTAGTCTAGTTTCAGTAGGTTGGCTCTTTTGTGATGTTCATTCTTTGCTCCCCTGGTCGAGTATCCCCATTTGTTTTCGCCACATAATGCGTTGTGCAATTACAACGAGAGCCGAACCGCCACCATGTGGGGACGTCGTCCAAAGATTTTTGCTAGGTCAGAGGATTATAACCATTACACGCAATGAACTCAACAAATGGTCCATTGTCTCATCGCTGCATATCCCAACGGCCAGCCAATCCAATGGGAACTTGAGCGGCACTACCCGGCGGACGGGGGAAAACAATATGAGCAGATGGATAAGCGGTCTGATTCTCGACTACGATTCCTTGAAACCACAAGGGACGAATCAAAGGGGTTGTCATAAATGGTGGGGACTGTTGATCTTGGCGCTGAGAGGTACATTTGTTGGCAAATGCGAGCCAGGTGAGGCCGCTGACTCAGCCGCAACGAGGGGCAACCACACCCACTTCAACTCCCCATAGTTATATACATTATATCAAAGCAAACGTAACAAGCAAAACGCGAGATCTTTCTCGAATGGGTCCAAGCAACAGAAACTCAGTTGTTTTGAATCGCATCCAGATTGCAAGCGATACTTAACCGACATAAACACTAAGGCTCTAAACATAAAACAAGATCAAACAATGCAGGCTAGTAGCTATAGTGAATCATTTACTGTGCGCTCAGCCGGTTACCATTCCGCCTGCAAGATTGTTATATCGACTGTCCGCGTAATTTACTAGGTTTTCACGTGAGCCGACGCCACTGTCCTTAGCGAGACAGTCATAGCTCGTTTCAATCAGGCTAGCGTTACCCGTCCTGTCTGCACTGGCTTCCCAAAACATTGTCCCACCCAAGCCCTTTGCTTTGATGAAGGCAACTTTGTCTCGTACCGATGATGGACTGTCGTAACTAATCAGCTCACGGGCAACGTGGTCCCAACTGTATACTGCTCCCACCGACCCATCGTAAACCTCCTTGGCCCCGGGTAATGGCAAAGCTTTGTAGTCCCACGCTCCAGCTTCCCATGACCCGCCTCCCACCCCTGAAAATGGATGACCGAAACCGTTGGTGTTATCGAAGCTTCGGCCATACAGTGGCATGCCCAATATGATCTTGTGACTCGGAACACCAGCGGCTATGTAGTCCGTTACTGCGTTCCCTGTCGAAAAAGGCGTCGACTCCGGAGCTGAGGTGCTAGGATGAAGATTCGCCTGGTGGCCAGTGACGGTACTCCAAGACCCAGAATAATCGTACCCCATTAAATAAAAACAGTCCACTATATCTGATACAGATTTGAGGTCAAGCCTTCCGTATTTTTCGCTTCCTGCTGACGATGCAATGCTGAGCTGGAAGTGGTAGGAAGGAGCATGCTCTGCAGCATATGCGTCAAGGCGGCGTCGTACCGCTTGGAGCAAGAGAACATAATCCGCGGCTTCTACTTTGCTCTGAGGAAACTCCCAGTCTATATCGATGCCGTCAAATCCCCAGTCCTTCATCAAAGTCACGGATGAATCAGCAAAGAGCTCTCGACTCTGTTGAGAGCTAGCAACAGTTGCGAAGTGGCTCGACCAGGATGCTCCCCCAATGCTCAACACGACCTTAAGTTGACGGTTTTCTAGTTTCAAAAGAAAAAGCTGCTTGATGCAGCCGTAGACGTTGCTACCCATCTCATCCCATGCTGAAGCAACAGTCAGTGCTCACAGCAGAAGAAAGCAAATGCTCAGTAAGGGAAACCGGAATCTTCGTACAGTCAGTTGCGTAATGCTTCTCTAGGTCTGCGTAAGTGTCCGCGGAGAATCTGCAGAAACAAAACAACAATGGTGAGTAAACGCTGCCAACTGGAGGTGATCACTCACACTTCTCCGGAGGGTTGAACATTGACGAATGCGTACAATATGTGCGTTATCTTGGAGGCTGGGAGCATTCCGGGATGAAAGGCGCGACCATATATGCTCCTGTGTACAAAAGTCAACGTCAGGATGGACACAAGTTTCCAGTGAGCACATACCAGTTGGTGAAATAGACAGCATTTTGTTGTTGTCCTATTGAAGCAGCAACGCCTACAAAGGCTACCAGAGCCGTGAGTGTTCTTAGCGGCCATTCGGAGTAATACATCTTTATTTGATCGCCCCACAGCACGGGAAGTGAATTGAGCAGGTTTATATATTTACAGGTTCTTAAAGAAAGTCAAATACAATACTATGACGAGCGTTAGATAGTCTGATTATTTCCGACTTGCGTAATTGAGGCGTTGAACAAGAAATTGAAAGCCAACATCAAGTAAGCCTGATCTCCTACTCGCTCTACATTCATGCCGTTGACATTCTTACTTCAAGCGTGACTCACGTCGGAAACAAGAGTTTGGAAATGGGAAATCAAGATGTGATTTCATTATCCAACATTGACTTCCAGCAGTGCACAACAGAGAAGTATGTTGCTAAAGCTATTGGGACAGATAACAATGAAATGTAAAAGCACATTTGCGCATTGTTTATATTACTATTTGTTGCTTTGTTGTCGTATAAGACGGTAGCAAACAATCTATCTCTTCTGTCTTCTGAAAGCTCGCACGCTTCTCCTTTACTTGTACCAATTTCCGTCGGGAATAACCAACACTTTGTCTCTTTGACCAACCTTTCTTCTCGTTTGGCAGTTTAAGCTTTTCGTTACTGTTTGGGAGTGAATAGGAATGGTGGCTAGACTGTACCTAGCAAAAAGTCGGACTAAACACCAGTGTGGCTAACCAACATGCTTAAGCAGCCGATTGACCACCTCCATGACGTCTACACTAGACTACACCTCATGTAGAAGTAGAATATAGATGGGAAATCCGAAACATGTTACTTAAATGATGTCCTAGCATCAATCCCCGTGATATTCGCGGCCCCTATCACCGGACTCTGTCTGCTAGTGTTTCGATCCCTCGCTACAGCAGTGTATTAAGGGGGGTTCAAACGTAATCATCTGTCTTCTTGGTGTTTATGGCGGGTTTCTAGAGCTAGAAATTCCTCGTGTCAAAGTGAAAGCACGTAATATATAGCAAGTCTTATTGGGTGGGACCTTTTACTCTGATAATTACAATGACGGGATACCGGATTGCTACAGAATGCCAGCCACCACACGCGTCCTTGGAGAAGAGGCTCACCTAAAGTGTATTGTAGAGGGTCTCGCGGATAAGCAACTGTTATTGTTGAGTTACTTCTAACATTATTTATGTAATCCTGATCAATTGAGTTGTCGTTTTTTGATTCTTCAAACTACGCACAGTTCGGGCCGGCTAAGTGTCACAAATACAGCTGCGCAAGAAACAAACTAGGTCCACACACTCCCTTCCCAACAGAACTCATTTAGCCCACCCTTTGTCTTGACCAATAGGCTAGAATGGATACGTCTGCTGCTTTCAAGCTACTTTAAACCATACAATCCAATGCCATTGGTGTCATCTGGCTATCTTAAGCCTCACTGATGCCGTGCTTCTCGTGCGAGAGGTGCGCGGGCGGATAACAACGACTCGACTCCGGAGCATTGGTGTTACTACTCGTGAGTCTCCGATATAAAGCATGCGGAATCCTACCAAGTGACTTTGTGGGGAGGATTGCAGCTTGCTTCACTCTCAATGCTTGTGTAGCAAGAGTCTCCAAGCCCTTGGGTCCCTCTGATTGGTCAAGAAAGCAATGCTGTCGGCCAAGCAATCAGTCTATTGATCAAGAAGCCGTGCTCTTTTCGCTTTGACCCACTTACGCAGCGGTCCGGCAGCTCCCCGGGTACAGACATCGAGAAAAAATCCCAGGCACGATAACTCATAAGTGGAAGTCTTATTGCTTGCATCATTTCGGCGCAGAGCACCGTCCAGTAGTTGGAGTTTGCTTTGATGTCGTCGCAAGGTAGATAACGAATGTTTAACACTGCCCAGAGTGAGCTTGAAGAGTGCAGTAAAGAAGGAAAGGACGCATGGCACCTATTTTCAACCTCCCTGACATGGTGACTTGAATACAATCTGCGGGGAATATGATGTCGTTTCTGGCCAAGTGGTGAACTCCATCAAGTAGCTGCTCGAACCTTAGTGATGATCTCAACAAACCATTACTCCGCGGCCTTACTTGAGAAAACGCCGACGCTAGTTCGACTTCTGTGGTAAAGCAAAGGTCCAGTAAGTCCAGTTCGAGATGCTCATATGTAACGTAACTTTCGTCCCCGTTCAAAAAAATGTCGTGGAGCTCGGCAACGTTAGGGTGGGATATGCAGCGAATAGAGTCGATATCTAGCAGTCGACTTATGCGCAAAACTGCAAGAGTTTTGCTTCGCCGGTGCTGTACAAGGCCCATGCGGCGAATGCCGACCTGGGTACTGATTATATCATAGTGGTCGTCCAGCAAGTCGTGGGTATGAATGACGATAACGCGATTTACACGGGAAACCATGCCGCCGTCAGAACAAGTACGATTGCCAGATGATATAGGTTCAAACGGCGGCGCGATTGCTTTCAAAAGTAATAGAAATTTTATAGGCATTGTGTGAGTGGGTCAATCTCAATCTTCGTTCATTGGAGAGTATCTGCACATATTATGGTCGCCACCAGTTCTCCCTTCTAAGCGATCACTTTACCTAAACTCTGGCTTCACGTAGGCCTTCTTACATAACACACTATCGGCCTCTCGTTATAAGTGGGCAGACAATCAAGATAACAGCGTCTATTCGTGCTGTCGGTGTGTGTTGGTTATTGTTGCGCCTGATTCCGATAACAACCGACTAACGGTAGCAGGAAGACAAGTAGAAACATCATAGAGGCTACCGTCGGCCACCCACATCCGGCCCACCCTAAAATGTCTCAGCACCGCAGCTGCCCCTCTTCTTGTTACCATCGTCGTTTTTTCTATCCTACTTTAAAAGCTCTTGCTTTCTCTATGGCTTTTTCTATGCCTGTAAGGACAGTGCACCGAAGACCACATCTTTCTGGCGACTGAGGCCATCAGCAGAAGGCATAATTGGTCTGCGGCAAGGTGCTCTAGAATGGAAGATCTCACGGAGTACATTTTAACGCCGTATCCAAGGTGCGCCGCCCAAAATGATGGAACATGCAGACTATCAGCAGCTGTCCAAGATTAAGGAACATCATCTGGCTGAGTGGATACGGATCCAGGTTGCCTATGGCTCAGCCCCAACCCATCAGCAGGTCAAGAAATTTGCTAAGTGTACCCTCCTTGACATTGGGATATCTGATTACTTGGATTTCTTCTTTTAAAGCCGTTTATCGAGTTTTTTCCATCTGTCGCAACTCATAGAAATCGAAAAATGCATTCTATGCATATTAACAGAGCCTCAGCGGTCATTCTGAAGGGCCGCTTCCAAACTCTGGATACTTGATATCAAACCCGCCAATAGGTACAATATGGATGAGACTTTTATTCTCTAGGGCAAAGGCTGGAATGGGCTAGTACCGGGCTGTCTGAAAAAAGGCAGTCCAGGAGAAACAGTCAAAGTCAAAGGCATGAAAATTACCATTTAGTGTATCTCTGGTGAGGGCCACTCGCTGCATCTCCTCATTCAACATTATAGCAATTCAGTGCAGCGGCTGTGGTTCCCTAGAGACTTGGCCTGTGTGCTGGCTGAGAGCTCACAGCTACAGAAAATGACAAGACGACAGGGGAGGCTGCTGTTGAGAAGCTAGAAAGGGTCTTTATCCCTCTGACTCTCTACGGATAAGTCTGACCAGCCAGAGGCCAGACAGCTGATCCTAAGTTTGCATGATAACCATCATCTAATTTACTTGATGTGTTTGTGGCACATCGATAATATCTATCTGCTGTTTCTGCCGCCACATGAATCCAACATTCTCCATCCACTAGATCAATCAGCAATTGGACCACGTAAAGCAGTCTATAGAAAGGAGCCAAGCATGTTTGTTCCATGCGACGATACTGCTGCTATTCGCAAAAGTGAATTTTATTGGCCGCTACCGAAAGGCGCACCCCGCTGCCCTTCCGGATAGGAACGTCGAAGGTGGCTGGAGGTAGGCTGGACTGTGACCTACGTCCATGCTCAGAAAGTGTTGTGCCTTCCTCATCCAAGAGTAATCATTCTTAACAGTGCGTGCAGCAAACAAACTACACGAGCCCAAATAACAATTTCCTGTTGTATTACAAGAATGCTAGCAAGTAGTGATCTTAATGCGAACGTGTTGTGTAGAAGATGGTGGCCAGTATGCGGCTGATCAGTTACATCGCATCTCTCATGTTATCATTAACTGCGGATCCAGCCACTGTGATAATTGGAACGATCCGGGCATCACGATGTTGGAGAAAGTCGGAACCGAGTTCCAGGGTAGCACTTGATTGTATCCTTCCGCCAATGATGCATGGGATGTCGTATCCGGATTCCAGAGGTTGTATTCCGTTAGGGGAAAGGCGTAATCGAATGGAC
The DNA here is from genome assembly GCF_034447905.1 of Colletotrichum destructivum. Taxonomy (NCBI): domain Eukaryota; kingdom Fungi; phylum Ascomycota; class Sordariomycetes; order Glomerellales; family Glomerellaceae; genus Colletotrichum; species Colletotrichum destructivum. The sequence goes on from NC_085906.1 coordinate 1,024,437, forward strand.
TGTAGGTCGAAAATGGAGTACTGGTTGTGGTCGGGAAGGGAAATTCGGACGAGTCTGTTTCCTCAATCTCATCCATCGGTGTCCCTAGCTCAACTGGCACGGATGCATCAAGCTGAGGTGTAGAAGGCCCCGTCTCATCTTCCAAAAGACGCCTCACTCGCCGCATGTCGTTACATGCCACTGCTTCGCGGATGTCCTTGACCTTTTTCTGGAGTTGGTCCAATTCGGATCTCATGCGTCTTGCTGCTTCTATCTTTTTCTTCCGGTGCTTGGCCTGGGCTTCTCTGTTTTTTTCCTTTCTCATTTCTGGTGTTGTGCGTGCCATTGCGGTGTAGGTTGGGGACACGCTGTGGATCGTTCTCTGACACAGGCCGAAGTAGGCATTGATATACGACTAGGCGTTAGGAGGAATGGCACTGGCATCGGAAAGCAACTTGGTAGTCCTATGATCTGAAACAATCTCTTTCGAGTTTCACAACTACGCCTTCAACCATAACCGTGTTTCAAGCATCTTACATAAAAGTACTGAAGTTGGCGTTCTGGAAGCAAAGTCACTTGATGAATGTAAATAGCAAGGCGCCAGTGAATTAGCACATCTCGACGGCATGAATTCGAGGGATTCAGCCGAGGATGACACATTACGTACATCGGGCACAATGAAACAGTCGTTCAAGTGAACACTAGAATTAAGAAACAATAGGATCTGACAAGATTGCACTTCAATCTACGTCCCGAGGTTGCAATAGCTGACGATTTGGTGGCTATCGACTCCGGGTTCAATGAGTTGGTGGAGAGGTGAGCATCCGTCTTGCCCCTTATTCACTCGCCATATGGCCTGTAGCTTCTGTGTTTCTGTGTTAAGGGCCAAAGGCCAAAGTTCGTACGTCCGGATTGATTGATCCCTTTTGGAGGCGGCACCTCCGACAGCGACCCTCTTGGTGCCTGTCAGCCATGACAGCCGCAACAAACAAAACACTTGGTACATGCACCGCAAGCCATGCACTAATCAGGCGGCTTGGCATAATTGTGACTGAGTGCATGGACTTCATTAGCAGCACCCATTATTAGGTCAGAGTGGCAAGAATTCAAAACACTATCCTTTGCTGCACTCTGTTGTGTAACTGACGTTACCCTTACGTCTGCCTTATTTAGTGCTTGGGTTATGCCATGGGCGTTGCATCACAGCATATCCTCTGTTGGGACCGGACAAAGCGTGATGATGTTGCAATAGCCTTACCAAGGCGGGCGTGCTCAGACGAGCGTGCCAAAAGAGGCGTGCCAAGACCGCGAGGCAAGACCAATCAGATATGCCCTGTTCGTTCGTGGCGGCGCCTGCTCTCATGGCGCGGTTGTTATTGTCGGGTGCTTCTTATTACAAAACGTATCCATACAATCATGTTGTATCAACAGCGTGCTGCGAATCTACTAGCATCAAGTTGTGCCTCGACTTGGCTCAGTCAGTGGTATGGTTATTGAAATGAGTTGGAACACCCAGTGGGACCCAGGAGATCTCTGGTGATTTTGGCATCGATATCTTTGGATGGAACATGGGAGAAGGGCTTTCGTCCATGCTGCACACGGTGCTGTTACAAAACATTGATATTCAGAGTGATTACAGGGGCATTCGGAATGGGCCAACCAGGCCGACTTGGTCGGATAACTTGACCTGCGAGTCCTACAATAATCCTAGTGCGGTGGAAGGAGAGAGGGACGGAACGGAGGGGAACACATATGGGCGCACGGCCCCCGTCCTTGACCTCATGTGTCGTGACGGTTAGTCAGGGTGGCCAGCGGAATATGCATATATGAGTGAGCAGAAAAGAGTGTCTTATTCGTACTAAAGAGTGGATGGGATCACCACAGGCTTGTGGGCCTAATGCTATCCTAATAACTGTTCCAGAGCTAGGGCCAGGTGGAAATGACAGGCTGGCCTGTTTAAGTACAGTCAGACCATCCTGGATGGGTTATGTCCATGACTCGCATAGAAGCATGCATGGATTCTGTCACACCCCCTCAGAGAGGCAACTGTTGAAGTTGTGTCTCTGGATAAAGAAGAGCTTTTGATAACTGACGATTAGCGAGAGCGACAGAAGGTAGGGTAATGTAGTGTTGAAGACCCAAGATTGGGATTTCCCTTGATCAAGTCGTGTGGTGTTGTGACCACTGCTGATCTGGTCTGCAGATCATCCTACCCAAGCATCTAAGCTGCCTGAGCTATCTCGGCTTCTCTGAGAGCCTTGACTTGTTGCTCAACGTTTGCCATACCTAGCTGGGCTAGAAATCGGCAGTACTTCTGAGCTGGCAGTGCTTTGGTGAGTCCGTCTGCGACCATCTCATTGGTTTTGATCCAGTTGAAGTTGATGAGACCATCCCTGACTTCCTGACGAAGCCAAAGATTGCTGATATTGATATGACGAAGCTTGCTAGTCACTTGAGGTCTCTCGGTGGTGAGGAGTCTCAAGGTTGCTTGGTTGTCGCACTGGAGAGAGTAGTCACCATCAAGATCAAGCTGAAGTTGTTCGACTAGTCGGATAGTGGCCTTGTATTCCTTTGCAGCTTGCGTGAGGGCGACCAGCTCAGCCTCAGTACTCGAGGTAACAACGCGACGTTGCTTAGATGACCTCCAGCCAATAGGGCCACCAAACATCATCATCATATACCCTTGGGTGCTCTTGCGAGTTGCGAGGTCGTCAGCAAAGGAGGCATCTGAGGCACAGAAGAGAGTTCCTGGTCCTTGAGAGTTGTATTCGATCGCGAGATAACGAGTATGATCGAGGTAGTCAAGGCAAGCGTCGGCTGCCTTCTTGTGGTTGGCTGATGGGTTGGTGAGGAATTCAGAGAGTCTGGATGAAGTTCTAGAGATGTCTGGTCTTCCAACGACTCCTGCATAGTTGAGGGATCCAATAAGTCGCTGATAGTGGTGGATTTCGGCTGGAGTTGCTTCCTGATCGTTAGGAGCTAGGTTGTCGACAGCCATTGGTGTCCCAGCTGGCTTCTTCCTCTTGTTCACTGCGAATTCGTCGCAGATCTTGGCAATGTAGTTGTCAAGGCTTAGCCAAAGCTTGCCAGCCTTGCGGTCTCTGATGACTCGTATGCCTAGAAAGATGTTCATTTCTCCTATGATCTTCATCTCGTAGATCTCTTGAAGTCCCTTGACGACTTGCTCGGCCATCTTTTTGTTTTTCTTACGATAAATCACAGCAATATCGTCCACAAAGAAGAAGACTAGGACTCCCTTACCGATGAGGATACAGTCGTCCTCATCAAGGGGAGCAAGTCCAAGTTTCTTGAGAGTATCAGAGAGGCTCTTCTGCCACAAAAGAGGGCTTCTCCTCAGACCATAGAGTGCCTTGCGAAGGATGAGGCAGAATCCCGGCCTGCTGTAGCCCGGAGGGAACCAGACATAAACCAGTTCATCAAGGGTAGCGTTAGTGAAGGCATTTACAGCATCAAGCTGCATCGTCTCTAGGTTGAAACGTGCCACAAGGGCCATCACGCTGCGAAATGATCTTCCAGCGAGTGTCGATGCGTAGGTTTCCAGCCCATTGAGTGGCTGAAGATCTCCTCTGACACAGATCCTTGCTTTGAATCGCTTGAGAAATCCATGCTTGTCGAATTTGTAGGTATATACCCATTTGAGAGGAAGAATTCGATGGATCTTCTGATTGACGTCTTGCAGTCTGGTAAGCTCGAAGGTGCCCTTCTTCCAGACTGTTCGATATTCCACGTTCATTGCTGCCAGCCACTTGGGCCAGAACTTGTGCTCTTTTGCTTCGGAGTATTTCTGGGGAGGTGAGGGGAGGTCTCTGCGATGAATTTGACCTAGATCATGAGCGAAGTCGTCCCATCTATCCTTTTCCTTGGTTGAATCTGTCAACTGGAAGAAGGAAGATCTGATTGATGAAGATCTATCCTTAAGTCGGCGAGAGGATCTTGTAGCTGCCTCTGGTTGGTGATTGGTTTGACCAATTGGCGTTTCCCGATTGTAAATAGAGTTATTGCGGCTTCCTCTTGGTCGTCCTTTTGGTCTCCCTGTACCTATAGTAGGAGGTGGAGCATCCGAAGAATCAGCGACGTGGATTGTTGACTCAGCGGTAGTTGCTGAAGAAGATAATGATAAGGCGGAGGGCGAGCGATCCTGAATTGCAGTATCCGGAGTGGGTGACTCTTCATGGGTTGTTGACTCAGGAGTAGGAGGGTCCTGAATGAAAGGTTGATCTGAGTCTGAAGTTGTTTGTAGTGACAGTTGCTGAGTAACTGTCTCTTCTTCTGGGTCTGTATAGGTTAAAACATGCTCTTCCACCCCCTCAACTGAAGGAGTGTGTGACTCCTGAAGTTGTGTTCCTGGAGAGCCAGTAGGAGTAGGCAGTTGAGGCTCTCGCTGTTGGTCGAAGCACTGTTCCCTGGCATCCCTCGGTCCAACTGCAGCAGCTGAATGATGCTGGAGGTCTTCGTCATTCCACAGTCGTGAATCCATGGGGAGATCTTCACTCTGAGGATCAGGAATCGGAATCTCCAGAATAGAGAAGACTCTCTCTAGCTCCGTTCGATGAAGGAGACTGGTATCCTCCTGGCTGGGATCGTATAGCTTCGTTTCGTCGAATGTGACATCTCTGGTCCTCATGACCTTGTTGATTGCTGGGACCCAGATGCGATAAATGTTGGTACTGTCATAACCACAGAGATACCCAACGTGGGCTCTAGGCTCGGTCTTGTTCGCCTTCTCTTCCCCTCTAAGGTATGTTGCAGTGAGCGGGTAGGCCTTGCAGCCGTATCGTCGTAGATGAGCAAGTTGGGGGAGCTCAGCTCTCTGATGAGTAGTCCAGGGCCTAGAGTTGAGCCAAGAATTGATCAATCCCTCTGGGGTTTGCCAAGCGTGCCTCTTGCGGGGCATTCTGTTGCTGAGATAATTTGCAGCTCTCACAAGTTCAGGGGCTAATTCCTCTGGGAATCGTGATTGATATCGTAGGGCCCTGGTGATCTTGAAGAGAATCTCACCAGCCTTCTCTGCTGGATTTTGAGCCCCAGTATAGGCTGCAGATCGCTCAATAAGCTTGCCGTTATCTGCTGCCCACAAGTCGAAGGCATTTCGAAGAGCTGTTTCCCAATCAAGGCGAAGGATCGAGAGTTTGAAGTGGTATTGTTGCTCAAGAAATGTGGCGATCTGAATGATCGCCTGGAGTCCCTCCTTACGAGAATTGAGGAACCGGACCCATGTAAACCCACTCCATTCGTCCCTTACGAGCAGGACGATCTTCTCACCATTATAGGTCCTTCTCAGTGTGAAGAAGTCTATGGAGACGTAATCTCCTGGGGCGGTCGGATTGTGGTCAGGCCTCCTTCTTGAGACTTTACGAATCGCCTTGCCTGTGCTGCAAGCCTCGCATTCGATGGTTGTCACCCCCTGAATCTTGATTCCTCGGCTGGTCTTGAGCAGATGCTCAAGAGCTTTTGCACTTGGATGGCCGAGACGTTCGTGCCAGATCATGGCCTCTGCAATGGAGGGCGTAAGAGGATCCCTGGAATTAGGTTGACCTCGCTTGGCTGCAGGCTGGGCGTCTGAAAGAACGAAGCTAACGTGTTTATCGGAGGTTGTATTTGCTGGGACTGACGTCGTGGTGTCATTGTTATTAAAGGATGAAGCTTGAGCAATAGTTGAGTCATGATTGTGGTACTCCAGGAGATATTGACCATGTTTCCAAGGTGTGTGATACAGGACCTCTCCTGTTCTGGTCTCAAGTCCTGGATGGCGAACCGTGAAGATCAGGCCTTTTTCCTTCAGGGGCTCAGCTCCAATGAGGGTTACAGGGTAGTCTGGGCAATACCAGGCATCCCGTACGATAAACCCTTTCTTCCTGAGACCACCTTGGTTAGGGCGGATCTTCATAGTCCCGCGAGCGATAGCTGTCATTCTTCCTCCTCCAGTAGTGAACTCTGTTGAATGGCTGAAGTCTAGATCCTTCATTCTAGAGCGATCGTTGCAGATGTGGAATCCAGTCCCAGAGTCGACGATAACACTGTTCCGGAGTGGAAAACCAGCATATAGACTTATTGCTGGAGCGCTGTTTGGGGCAGCATAGAAGGACGAGGAATCAGAACTGTGTTCGGTGTCCCTATCGGAGTCTGACTGCTCTTGGTTGAAGTAGGAAGAACTTTGACCTGCGTTCTCCTTGTACGGTGGAGAGGAAGATTGAGTAGCCGGCTTGTCTGACGAGGCTGACGAGGAGACTTTAGCGTTGTTGAGTCGCCCCTGCGCCCTTGGGTTCTTCTTAAGCCAGGCCTGACCCCGTTCAATAGCCTTCTTGTTCTGAGGATGGTTTGGGTCGTAACTAGCCTTCCTCTTCTCCGGGTTGAAGTGAGGACAGTCAATGACCCAGTGTTTTATATAACCAAGGCAAGCAGGACACTTGGGAACCAGTATCTCGTTTCTTTTCCCTTGTGACTCTGTTGGATTGCCCTTCTCATCTTCTCCTTGCCAAGTGGCGAAGCTAGATGCTTTGGCATCTTTGAATAGCCAGTCAGGATGGAAGGACCTGACCCATTGACGGAAGAAGTTGGCTTGTTGAATTCCAGCACATTTCTCTCCTGCCTTAGGGGGTTTCTTTATGCCGTTTTGGTTGAAGGAGAAGGTAGCAGTTGTATAGTAGCTGGGAGCGAGTGGCTCGACTGCCTTAAGGAAGTCAGCAACTTGAGTGGTTGGGTCAAGAAGCGCTGGAAGTCCAACGTCAACGACCTCATCCATGATGTCAATGTAGTTGCTGAGCCAATCAGACAGCTTGGATCGCTTGATTGAGCCCATGTGAGCTTGATAGCGACGAAGAATGAGTTGTTGCCTCGCGTAGTTATCCGGGGCAAGCTCGTCTCTGAGAGCGATGATCATTTCTCTGAGACTCTCTTTACCACTGACGTGGTTGATGTACTGGGCCTCAACTGTGGAGGTGACCCAGGAAAGAACGGCAATGATGCCTTTGTTAGCCCTTTTGTAGTCTTCCATTCGATCGGCATGTCTGGCCTTAGCCAAGGCAAGCTCGTTGACGAAGTTCTCGGCTTCAGGGCTTGGTTCAGTAAGACGGGGCCTGATGTTCACCACTTGTTGGTCTGGATCTATATAGTTCCAGACCTCATGGATCCTAGCCACCAGCTTGAGGTTTCCGTACCATTTGGTCCAGTCAGCGTCAGAAGTCAGCTTCTGAGTGACCTTAGATGACTCCATGGTTGAGGAAGAGGCAATTGTAGCCTTGTGGGGTTGTATCGATATCGTTAGGATGGATCGATTGCCTATAGAGAGGCAGAGTTGTTGCTTCCGTTGAAGCTGAAGATCCTGGCCTGTGTGGCTGCAGGATTGGCGCTGGCCAAAGGAGACTGAATAGTCTCAAGAGTTGCAATGCACTTGATCGATTGATGCTGTCTGAGTGACAGGTCCTTGCCTCTTGGCTGAAGGAATCAATCAAGACGACAGTTGCTAGAGTCGACTGGGCTCATAACTGACGGTTAGTCAGGGTGGCCAGCGGAATATGCATATATGAGTGAGCAGAAAAGAGTGTCTTATTCGTACTAAAGAGTGGATGGGATCACCACAGGCTTGTGGGCCTAATGCTATCCTAATAACTGTTCCAGAGCTAGGGCCAGGTGGAAATGACAGGCTGGCCTGTTTAAGTACAGTCAGACCATCCTGGATGGGTTATGTCCATGACTCGCATAGAAGCATGCATGGATTCTGTCACGGGTCAGTCGTGCACTTCTCAGGACCTTCACAATACATCAATCAATTACTCACCCACCTCACCCACAACGCCTTGAATTAACTTAAACTAATCGAAATCTAAACCTCCAGATGCTTCTCTATCTATCATCTCACAAGTGCATGCATTGTGACCAATATTTCCGCAGATGCTACAGTGCTTTCCGCGCGGCTGCGCCCTCCTCGCGCGACTACTACCCGCACGCGTTTCCTCCTCCAATTGTGTATTGGCGTCTTTTTGGTCCAAAAGATCTTGTGCCTCGCCGATAGTAAGTGTGCCCCCTTGCCTCAGATTCGTTTTCTTTGCCCTACGACGTTTAGCGAGGCTGATGTTTGCCTCTCGAAGGGTGCGGTTCTCAGCCTTGAGGAGGGCGTTCTCGTGCATTATCGCCATCGCACCTTTCGCAAACTGGTCAACTGCTGATATGATTGGTGTTGGAGAGCTCCCTTGGTGACGGCGGACTCGATTTTTAATAAATTCAGTCTGTGAAGTCGCCTCGGTTGGGTTGTGTGGCGTCTGAGAGGCCCATGGGATGTTCGCGGCTGGAAGGCTCCCGGTCGGTGAAGGTGTTGATAACTTCACATCCAGCTTAGACATGACCTTATCTGGGTCAAGAGGAATTAAACCAGCCCCCTGAAATCCAGCCTTAATGTTGTATGGTGTAAAAACCTTTGAAACCGCAGTCTGGAAGGCAATAAAGAACTCCGTCTTCGTAATGTGGTTCACATGCGATCTCATGAACTGTTCGATTTCGCGACCGTACGCCCGCTTCAATGGACCAAAACACCCAACATCAAGTGGCTGGAGCAGATGCGACGAGTGAGGAGGCATAGCGACTGTGATGATGTCCTTCTCTTTGCAGAAAGCCTGGAAAACGGCCGAAACGTGGCTCTCGTGCCCATCGATCACCAACATCCGATAAAGGCCCTTTGTGCGTGCAGCAGTGTGTTTATCGAAATGGTGAATCCAGTCCAGGCCAGTTACGTTATCGGTCCATCCATTTGTAGTAGGTTTAATCACCCAGTCGCGTGGTAAAGTGCTGTCAGTGTACCAATTCGCAAGGTGGGTTTTACCCTTCACTACTATGAACGGCGGAACGCACCAGCCGTCTGCACACACGCCCTGGATCACAGTAACCCATTCTCGGTTCCCATGCTGGACTTTCTTTCGTTTACCCCTGCGATCAGCGCGCGTAACAACCATCGAGGGCGCGATCTGGCCCATCATAAAGCCGGTCTCGTCAAAGTTGTACAGATCCTCGTCGAGGATACCGTACTTTGTCTTCATGTTATGGAAAAGCGGAAACCAAGCTGCAACCGTCTCAGGATCTTCGCAGAGGGCCCTCTGGTAGTCGTATACGCGAGAAAAACGCGTCTTTATTTCTGGTTGTCGTGCGACAAAGGTCGAGGCCCAGCGCGTCCCAACGCGTGATGCGTCGCGTGCCGCAAGGATATCATTCGCCATATCTTCCACATCGCTGAGCCGAGGCGCAAACCCTCGTGAATCCAGATCGATGACGTATTTGATGACCGCATCCTCTTCCAACTTCGTCAACCGAGCGCTGGCGGAGCGGGTATCCTGTCGGGCGCGTTTTCCTTTCATTCTATCAAGGAAGGTTGATAGAGGAACATCAAAGATCTTCGCAGCGCGTCGGCGAGATAATTTAGGATCCGTTCGGATGGCCTGGACAGCCAGATTAATTTGAGACTCTCTCGAAGGGTTTGCCATGTTCATTGATAGAGATATGTTGAGTTGAAGTTCGGATAGTGGAAATTAGTGCAAAGTGCACGACTGACCCACATGCACGACTGACCCGACACTTACGTTAGTAGTCGATGTATTTGATAGAAATTCCCTGCCCTTGGAAAGAATGGGGCCTTATAGCACTCAATGAGAAATAAGCAAAAGGTTCTGGACCCCCATATTTGCAAGGCGTATGCAATTGCAGCACGCGAGTGGAACGGCGCAGGATATGAATACCAAGCGCACGCATGGGCATGTCAAAGTGTCAAGACCGGTCCAATGGCTGGATCTGAAACCGGCATGGAAGAATATGTGAATGGCATGGAAGTCCTACGGGATGGGGGTTAGAAAGCATTGGTCTTGGAGATACAGCGCGCATTCCTAGGCAAAGCCATCACGTACTTCACAAAGCCTTATGTGACGAAACGACAGTGTTTGAGTTTACTACTGTTGAGCCAGCGGGCAAAAAGGCACAATATTCGGTCGAAAGACCGAATCCCAAGCTACTACATGACTGACCCGTGACACCTTAGCATGATAAGATTGTTACAATCGGCCCAATTGGTCACTGTGCATTGTACTTGTGCAGAACAGTGATAATGATGCAGGTGCATCATTCCCGTTTACGAGTATATCGACGAATAAGCACCAATACCCCAGGCTTCTTTCCGGCATGTGCCCTTGATACGATGATGACATTGCTGTAAGGATCGCTCATCCATCCCATGGCTACTGTGATGCTTTACTGAGGACATCCGATAGGGCACTGCGTATTTGATTTATCAGCTATAGTGTCTTTAGCTACCACTTGAATACAACTTGAATGTCACCTACGCAAGAAGCCTGGCAAACTCCGGGAACCGATGAACAGCAGCTGGGACCAGATCCAGGGATGGGTCCCTTGGAACGGCCGTAGATCTTGGGTTGATCAACAACCGGGACGGCTAAGACCATGGAGGCGAAGAGGGTGGCGAGGACGAGCTTGAGCTGCATTTTGGATAGTGACGGTGGATGTTGTGTTGGAAGTATCGGAACAGTGATGGCTTTGTTATTACCCAACTGCTAAGACAGCTCAACGAAGCGGCTTTTATAGTTTTGACGTCGGTTGTCTCGGAATTATTCATCGGATGTGACACTGTTATTTGTTTCTTCTACAGATTCCTTGTGCCTAATTGCAAGGTCTCAGTGAAGATCTCACGGACTCCTCGCACCTCCGGCCCACCAACACGAGGAAAGCGAAGTCCACGGTATCACCCCGTGACGCAGTTAATATATTTGAGTTCCAGTTGTTTTTGCTTCTCGTTCGATCAGTCCGTTTTGCTCTTCCGCACAACACAGTACCAAGTTTCTGTGAAACTTTTGTCTTCGACACAAACCGCTCAACCCGAGCCGTGGTTCAAAGTAGGTTGAGGTCTCATCAAGAACTCAGTCTTCACAGGATTCGCTGGACAAACCAAGAAGAGATAGTGTCGGAACATTAGCTGTCCGGCCGGCGGCCGGATGACTCGTGTGCCCGGAAGGCTACATATCGGCCTCCAACGGCCATGACAACAACCTCCCTTTGTATTACACACACTAAGCAATATCATAAGTAGACCAATATAACGAGTCTTCGTTGCTTCACCTCGCCGTATGTACGGATACCTGGTATAGTTACCAACAGTTACTGCTATGTACAAGTCCAGTGATCTCCTTGATCTCTTGAGTGCCTTGGGTAGTCCCATTGTGCAAGAGACGTAAGTATCGACTCCCAGCGGTCCACAAATTTCCATGCCCCCTTATTTGGCTATGGAATCTTTTCAACTCGCCATCTGTAAACGACAGGGATTTCCCTAGGTCAGCTTGACCGACAGCTAGAAAGCAGAGCAGCCCTACAAAAGGCCCGACGATTCTTTGCAACTTGCGGCCAAGCTGGATTTGATTGCGAAGTTTGTTCCGATTATAGTCTTTGTTTTCACGTTTTCTGTGCTCTAGGATCTTGTCCAGCTCAGCAGAGTCTACTCTTTGCCTACCTGACTCCTCCTTGGTCCGGTCAAGAAGCTGAGCCATTTGCATAAGCGCATAGTACTGGCACATTTTTGTGAGACCGACCCCACGCTCGCACTTCTCTACATATCGGCTGATCAGGGACAACGATCGGTATGTACCCTGGCTCGCATGTCGTATTTCTTGAAGTTGCAGCCGGTCAAATGAATGATTACTGGACGTCACTACCTCGACGAAGCCCCTCACTGTTTCCTTGCGTGTGACATCCTTCAGCAAATCGTCCAGTCCGTTTGTTTGGGCAACGGAATTCCTAGGCTTTTTGCGGTAGGGCACTCTTGACCCGAGGGAATGCGCCGGAGTCCTCTTGCATCCACTCTGTTGTCGACCCGACCGCCTCAGGCTATTGTCATCATCCGCGCCTCTATTCGAGTAACATTTCTCGGTAGTACGGAATGGGGAACCCTCTCCAGGCTCATCAGAGGACAAAGGCTGTTCTGTCCGGACAGATGAGAGAGGTACGCCTTGGGTCTGGGGTGGCTGTGCACGCTCCGGGGAAACAACTCCTCGATGATTCAGAGCGGTGACCTGGCTCTCAACACGGAGGGCTTTCTGAATGTACTCTGCAGCCTGCTGCAATTGCACTTTTGAACGAGGTCCAAGAGCTGCTAGTTGCTGAAGCTTATCGTTGAAGACGGATAGTTGGTGGTGAATCGGGGCCGCTTCTTCCTGATGTCTTTGAATATACCCCTCGGGAGGTCTGCGACAAGGGCTCCACCCTTGCCGCCATGGCGTTAAATACAACAACAACAACAACAACAACAACAACAACAACAACAACAACAGATGTAAGTGTTGGTATCACAGGCGTGACACCCGATCGGGTCATTTTTTGAAGCAGTAGGTCAATTCTGGTTGTATCTAGTTGCTCAAATGGTAAAAAAGGGAGGAAGTTCGTGATACACGAACTGTCTTGGATTTAACCGCGAGAGTACGGTGATATCCCTATAATGCTATTGGCCAGGAAAAGCCGGCAATCTCCTAGCATTCCTGGCTGGGGCTGGAAGTGGCTGGCGCCACTCCTGTGCCACTATACTCCTTGGGCTTCCGATGAGTTGTTCTAACAGTAAGGTTTATCCTTGTACCAGTGCATCCATTATTAAGCCAAAGCTGGATAAAGATGATATCCGGCCACGTAAGCAGCATCACTTTTGTTTTATCTCCTTAGGTCAATTTGCACAATATTGCCTCGCTGGCCTGACACAACACCTAAGCTAGGAAACTTCCTATTCCGGACTTAAGGTCACAACCAACTCTGAACTGCCTAGTCCGCCTGACCACGAAACAGAGGTCTTCTAACCTCCCCGAAACCAAGCATTCGGTTAACCCGGAAACTTCAGAAGAGATGTATTCATAGCATTTGTCATTGTGTCGCACTGTACAGTGTTTTATCACACGGCTGTATTGGAAGCGTTTGACTTTTTAGAAATCTATAGGCAAACCACCTCATGTGCCACTTTTACCCCACACTTAGATCAGCACATGACAATGCGTCATCTAAATTACTCAGGGTGCAATAGACAATGCGAGGATCCTTATTTCGTGTGCAGGGGTGACTGTTTCTTAGTAGGCGACTACTACCTAATGTGCTTAATAGTGGCAGTTTAAAAGTCGCCGTCTAGGGGAGACTGCGGCTCCGTGCCAAAGTTTATCTGTCAACTATTAAGCTCTTGCGCTTGACCACCCCAGGGCTTTCATCAGCTGGTTAAACTCAAGGATAGCATCAGGAGATGACAAATTCTATCTCGTTAAGCGGTGAAGATCGCTAGTGAGAGGGGAGAGCATGCCTACGGGCGTAGGAAATATCTACTTAAAGGCAGATTGGGCCCAAAATGTTAAACCGATTTTACCGCCTTATATCACAACAACTTCACGCATTCAATGAGTAGAAAAACCGAAATCCGCCAAGATGAAATTACTCCCTACCGTTATTCTAGCCATTTCCGTCAGCGGTGCTTATGCGGTCCCAAGACTGGCGTAAGCTCACTTTGAGGACTGACTTCTGTGCTTTGCTAATAAATTGAAGAAGCCAGCACCCTAGACCGAGAGATCCTGCAGGGTTAGAAGCTAGAGGCATCAAACTTGTTAAGCGACCCAACTCTCCAGCTCCGCCATCTAATGGAGAAACGTGTACAGAGCCCCCATGCAGATAGGAGGTGCGGCTTGAGAGATTTCTAGACACTAGAAGCAAGCTCGGTCTTTAAATGTATATGGAGACATGATCTCAAAGAAACAATGTCAAAACGATGCAATCCGCCATGTGTTGAATGTTCATAAAAGAAGTGCGTGAATTAACAGATATCACTCCGAACAGGTTTTTTTGCACAGTTCAGTTGATCACTGTGCTGCGTACCCATATTACAGAACAGGGAGTAAGGAGATAGGAGTTCTGCTTACCGAAGCTTTTGCTTTCTCGCGCAGTTCGTTGTCCCGACCTGCTTGTGACGCAACTGCACAGGCTACATATTATTGTATTGATTTCTTCGTATTGCTCTACGGGGTCTCAGTAAACCTAATTTCATTATGTGCATGGTACAAGTCAAAGTAGTCAAAACTCGTCTTGCTTGTCCTTTCTGTAAAGGTGCGCATCGGCGTCTGTAGACTGTAGTGACACTCTATTAAAAATTATAAAGACTGGCAGATTTCCACCAACCCGGTGATGAGGGTTTTGTTCGACGTATCGCAACAAGGCTGGCATCATAACGATTCTCTAACACCATAACATTGTCTACTAGGACAGGATGCGCCTTATCATAGTAGTCTTTCTTTTCCTTGGAGCTTCGTCGGCTTCTACTGTAGGGAGTGATGGCCCTTCGAAAGTACAGGCCGCGACGCCTGACCGGATTTTAGCGGCACGGCAAAGCTGTTGTTCAAAAGAATCTGGCGTATGCGTAAGTCCAATTTCAGTGCCTCAGGAGGACAGACGTATCTAACGTGATAGCACAGGTTTGTTGGGAAAAGGTTCGTCTCAACTGGAATACATAAACTACTACTATGGTTAACTGGTACTTAGACGCGCTGCTGCGGACAGAATCCAGGTCCCTAGGCACTATAGTTGTAGAATACCTCAGGCGGAAATTCCGCTTCCGCATCAAGGACATTGCTCTTATGCAGAGGCTTCTAGATATAACGGTTCTAATCTGTTAGTAAATACACCGGGTATCTGTACATACAGCGGTGTGAAGCAACGAAGGCTCGTAATATTGGTCTACTGATAGTATTGCTTATTGAGGGGAAGAAAGAGGGAGGTTATTGCCAGAGCCGTTAGAAGCCGATATGTAGCCTTCCAGGCACACAACTCATCCGGCCGGCGGCCGGACAGCTAATGTTTCACGTAAACCCATAAGACAGATCTTGTTACGACCCGTTAGACAAAACAGGATCAGGGAGCGCCCCGCAGGGCACCTGGCGGCTACAGGACAGGATATGATTGATTGATTGATTGATTAACTACCGGGAAACGAGGAAGCAGACGCTCTAGCCAAGGAGGCCTGCAAACAGATGCCAGAATCACAGCCTCAGCCTACACTCGCGCACTTGAAACGGCAGTCTAAAGCAGTCGCTTTCCAAGCTTTCGCTAGGAGATGGCCGTCAATCTGCCCTCGGCAGTATGCCGACCTTGGGATAGTTCCTCATCCCAAGCCCCCCGAACTTCACCTTCCCCGGCATCTGCTGGGAAGGCTATATGCAGCAAGGTCCCATCACGAAGACTTTGCAGCGTACCACGAGAGATTTGATAACCAAGACGCACTGCTCAACTGCAGTTGCGGACGGCGCAAAAGCCCAGTACACTTTTGCTTCTGTAAGCGCGGCCGGAAGGCCACGCCTCGCCATCTCCGCCAACGCATGGCGAAAGCAAGCATAGATGTTCTGCTAGGCTCTACGCAGGGAGCTTCTCTTCTGTGCGAATGGATGGAGGCAACCAATTTCTTTTCCGAAATCTGCCCGACTTTCGAACAGGAACGTTAGGTGAAGACGGTGGCCTGTAACATAGCTTAGATTAGCATAGACCATGTCGGCACTGCGCCCGGCACGTCCATCGGTACTCCGGACGTTAAATATCATCATCATCATCAGCAGCACACGGGAGGGCATTCAGAGCTCCAAACCCCTCATCCTCCTCACCGTCCACCACAGCAGCCCTGCCCTTGCTCTTGCCCTTGAGCGTAGGTGCAGACAAGGCCGCATCGGTCGTCTTGCCCCTGACCGGGGTTTTGGCCGCCATCATCGGGGTGGTACGACCACCAACCCCCGTGGTCTCGCCTATTGCTTTTTTCTAATGATTACAAGCCACACAAGCCGAGGGATTCTTCCACCTATCCATTGTACGCGCTGTTCCCACGCAATAGAATTATTCCTTTGTCTGTCGCCTGCTGGGGTTGGCCGGATTTCCTCCCGGTGTGTAATGCCCCAAAACCGAGCTGGCAATTCTTTCTTATCAGTTTAATAACGGTCATACAGGGCTTCGCGATTCACTTTGAGTTGATCCCTGTTGTATGGTGCACAATTCGGCAAAGCGGCAAGTCAAAGGGATGCTCTGGATAAGTTACCAGTGGTCATTTCCATGCGCCGGGCAAACAAGGGACACTGACTCGTCTAGAAACACAACACGAGGTGGTTAATTTACCTTCTCTTAATGATCTGACTTGTGAGTGGTAGTTAAACCCCTCTGTTGCTTGGGCAGTGGGTATGCGCTGTTTGTGGGGTTGGTTGACTTAATAACATCCTCGGCGGCTTTTCGGCGCTTCCGAGTCGAGGTTTCCAGTAGGGGTAAACCTTTTTTGTTTACTGGCTTTTTTTGAATTGTATTTATATTTGCTTCTCAACCCTTCCTCATGATATCATTTCCTTCCGCAGACGCGCGCAAAGTTCAATTTCACGTCATACTCAACTCGTTGTTAGTATCATTCAAGCCCCATACTACTTTAAGGATCTTTACTAACGTCTCACTTAGCAAGAACCCGGTGGCAACACGTTGCGCGCACACGATCCGATTCAGCATGAAGACCGGACTCACTACACTTCTCCTCACCCTGTCGGGGCTCTGCAATGCTGCCAGTATGTGCGAGTTCAAACACACTAGTGGCTCGGAAATGTTTGGAATAGGGACTAGTGATGGCTTTGTCAACCACCCCGCCGGTTGCTCTTATTCGTTTGTATGCGAGGCGGCCGGGTGCAGTTTCTCGAACACCCATCCAGCAGGTTGTGTTTCCTCATGCCATCTGCAGTAAAGGAATGACATGCCTTAACAATCACCGGAGGCCAAGTTGATCGCTGGAAGCCAGTGTCACGGTAAAAAGTGAGGGAAGATCCAGATGAGACATTCATACAGACCGAGCGGATCATAGAGACTAAGGCAGAGATTGATGCTCAGTGCGTCAGTCTGTTCGTTAGTGCCACAACAGGCACAATAAAACAAAGAGCTTGATTTACAATCGTTTGCTCAGGGTTCCAAGACTAGGCCTGTGTTGCCGCCAGAATTAGAATCTAGCCTATCGAGTGCCAACACACTACATTATTTGCCAACACGCTTAATAATCCACCTTAGTGTCACAACCCAACAAGCTACAAGAGCTGTAAGCTCCCACTGCTCTCAAGGATTCTGATGATGATGCTAATAGCACATGGAAGCAGATTCTATGTTCCGGCTTACTAGAGATATGGGTAATTATGTGAATGGGCGATAGTAAAAAATAGACACCTATCTGTCTTATCTTGGGCGTACTGAACTCTGCGTATGCGTTCATTCTCTACGTGCCTTTTTCTACATCAATCAAAAGGGTTTTTGTCTTACGCCAGGAACTTTCTTGCCTTGGAAAGCATGGTAGATGTTGTTTAGAATGGTCTGCACGCTAGTAGCTGCCTCTGATAGCGCATCGCCGTCCGGCAGTCCTGGTTGGACCACTCAGATCTTGGCCTGCAACCACAGGTGCTTGTACAATCAAGAGGGACCTTCTCATCTCCCAGAAACGAAAAAGCACCCTATTATTCAAAACCAATCGCCATCATCCACAATCTTTTCCCCTCGTGCTGCGTAATCTAGAAGCTCTGAAACCGTCCATGGCGCAAAGGTATGCCCTGGTGGCGTGTTTGAATTGTGGAATGGTGTTCCGGTGATAATGTGACTAACGCACTTCGTGTACATGTCGTAAGCATACCTCTCTGGGTCGTGCCTGGAGACCCAGTCACCAATCTGCTTATTGACTGAAGAGGGATTCCTGGCTACAGCATCCCAGTCAGTATTATGGAAAGTTTCCCTGTTTTTGAAGCCCATCTTCTGAGCACATGTCACACGCTCAAACCTTCAAACAGGTTAGCCACTAATAGCTTGATGAGCACATGACGAACTGACCTGAGCTTGTTTTGAACCCTCAGTGCCAACGGCGCGTTGTTCTTCCCTCCCAGATGAAGCAGAGCTGCAAGAGAAAACGCATCCTCAAGTGCCATCGTAGCACCGCTCGCCGACGTGGGTAGGAACGTGTGGGCTGCGTCGCCAACCTGGACAACTCGTGCTTTGGGAGAAACCCACGTTTCCCGAGGATTGCGCCACATTAGCTTGAAGTCCACTACCCTGTCTTTCGGGGTTGTCTTGATAAGTTCCTTGAACCATGGCGCCCAGCCCTCCACATAAGGAAGCGCGTCCATAGGATCGGCAGGTCTGGCCCAGTCTTCTGCAGCATTGCCATCGTCCTAAGCACAGAGATTAGTTCAATAGATGCTCAACTGTGTTTTCTGTTCTAATAAGTGTCAACTACCTTGTGTGTGAGCATCCAGATCATATCTTTGGGCGTTTTCCCCATTACCATATGAGCTCCAGGGCCGAAGTACAGCCGACTCTCTGACTCAACGCCTGCGAAGGCCTCGGCAATCAACGGGTTCTGCATGGCCAACTCAACCGGAAAGGTGCTCCTGAACATGGCGAAGCTTGAGCTTATGGGCTCTTCCTTAGTGCCAGCTATCAATCGCCATGATCTTGAGCCGATCCCGTCAGCGGCGACGACGACATCTGCAGTGAGGTGCTCTCCGCTCTCAAGTATGACGCCACCCTGGCTGTCAGTCTCAAAATAATCCACTGCCTTGGCTGAGTTGCGAATGGAAACACCGATTCGTAACGCATACTGATGCAGCAGGCGATGAAATTCAGCTCGGCTCATTCCAAGACCTTCTCCCAACTTTCCAATAAGTGAGCCATCATACTTGTATGCCATGTAAGATTTCGGGAAAGGCGTTTCGTAACATGCTTCAAGAAACCCAGGCCAGTGTTTCATTGAATGCAAAGCAGAGTCCAGGATGCCGATAATATCACCTAAGCCTGATTTTTAGCTGAGTTGCAGCTGAGTTGTTGTAGTGGTGCCTAGTACCGTAATCTTCGAAGTTGGGTCGCCGATCAATGATGCGAACATTATGACCCTTTCGATATCCTTCAATTGCAAAGCCCAAACCAGCGATTCCACCCCCGACTACTAAAATAGATAGTCCAGATGAAGTTTCGCGCTGCATGGGCTCCGCGCTGTCGAATCTGTTTTGGAGTGTGCTCATCATGTCTGTGTCCCGATTTGAGGGGGCGGATTCCCGGTGATGAAAGTTGGGTTTGGATATCTTGTGTAAGATAAATAGGCTTGTTTTAGTGATTACGACAGGATGCCAATAAGCTACTCAAAGCCGCTTATATACAACTTTTGCGACCCTATGGATCTATGGAACTTGACACCAGCGTTCACGGACAATTCGGGGGTGTTGTGGTGCCGAAGCGACAGAAAACTTAGGGTCGGCCCTGGTTCGGGACCGAATGACGATGATTAAACCAAGTTGCGAAGGCCTGGTTTCGGTTGGGCGGTGGTAACTGCCCGCATGCTGGACAAGAATTGGTGGTGCAGGGTTTGTACATCAGGTAGGTCAGAAGACTTTAACTCAAACTGATGTGGTATCAAGATGGCTATTACATTTATTTCCACACAATGAACATCACAGTATGTAGTTCATGCTTACAGCTAGGTGTATGTTCTATTCAAGGCCCAAGTTCGAGTTCTTGTTTTGTATCTAACGCAACTGTAGTTTTCGCGACAGTGAATTTGCTGTCTGAAATACTCATCGACATCCTAGTCTATCAATACTGTCTAGATCAGAACCGCTAATAGGTTGCAGGACCTTTGATTCTTAGATTTACAACGGTGATGCATGGGCGGTGGCGCCTCATTACTAAGCGGAAGAAGGTTCGGATCCCGGGTTTGCAACGCAAGGGTCCAGAAAGTGGACATGCTAGAATGTCCCGTCTTTGATTTTGGAGTCTAAAAACGGATGTTCTCCATGGACTGGACCCCAAATTCCCCTGGTGGCCGAACTCGCCAAACCCCCACACGCTGGACGCGCGATATCGACCGTGTTGGGATGAGTGTTGTTTTTTCAACCTTCTGGATCGGTGGATCCATCGCCTCGGAGAATTTTCAGGGGTATGGCAGTTTTTTCGAAGAAGGTACAAAAAGGGCTTTGGTACGAGCCACCCCACAAACACGGAAACATTGCCTTAACTTTGAGAAATGGGGAAATTGTCGGCGACACCGGGGGCTTCAACAACCCCGAACGCGACCACGATAATCAATTTGGCTCATTAGCTGTTTTCGCTCGAAGCAAATCAGAAATACATGAGAAATTGCCGAGTTTGCCAATTCTGGTCTCGGTCCGTCTCCACTTGATATTGACACTGGCATTAACCAGGGAATTGTCGATTGAGTGGTTGGCCAGTAGCTTCGGAGGGGTTTCAACAACCTTGTTTTCACAAGGATATAGGCACCGCCGCCTTCCCAGAAGCAAATTGACGCGATCTGGCCCATCAAATGGAAGCAGGAAAACCAAAAGGGCGGAATAGGCTCGCTGCCACAGGGTGCATAGACTATCGGCGGCGGCTACTGCTCCAACTGTCCGAGGGCGGGATACTGACTGCAAGAGAAAAGTCAGATGTCTTGACTCGCGTGCTTCAGAGCAACGGTACCGAAGCGTCCGACAATAGAACCCGGAAGCGTCCACTGTAGCCATGCCGCCATGAAGCTACCTGTTGGTAACCCGTCCCGAACGCAGGTCGCTCGTCTTGTGCCGAGACCAATACGAGAAGAAGCTTATGTACGAGCTGGACGAGCAACGAGCCAAGCGTCAACTGAAAGGTCTTCGGTAGTTAAGCGATAGTTGGTCTCTCGTAGTCGGGGCGTTGATATAGGAAAACCACATCACTTGTTGAGTAGGCAATAGACCAAAATGCACAGTATTGCTGGCTGCCAAGCTGTCGCCTGACACTAAGACTGAGTACTTTACACAACATCGGCTTTTCCTCTCGAACTCCGAATCTTGCCGTATGGCCCCTATGCGTGCCATCTGACCCTAGTTCCCGCTGGTGCCCCAGTTCCATTCGTGACTCATCACGCCGAAGCCCTTGAAGCCTTAGACACAGTACAGACCCACCTTCCATCTATGATTCTACCCTAATCCA
The DNA here is from genome assembly GCF_034447905.1 of Colletotrichum destructivum. Taxonomy (NCBI): domain Eukaryota; kingdom Fungi; phylum Ascomycota; class Sordariomycetes; order Glomerellales; family Glomerellaceae; genus Colletotrichum; species Colletotrichum destructivum. The sequence continues at coordinate 1,045,446 of NC_085906.1, forward strand.
GTCATTGAGGCCCCACAACATACATCGACGCAGCATTGTAGTCCGAGTTTTCCGGACATGAGGAACGACAAGCCGACCGGAAAAGCCGGCATTCCCAGGTTGCGCGTCTATGTTTGAGGTCCAACTACTATTGATTTATGTTTTTGTTCGGGAAATCGGGCGCGTATTAAGTTCCGGTAAGGGGCCAATAATCGTGGCCGGGTGTTCCTCATTTCCCGTGCCGACATGGGGAGTCAACCAATCAACACACTACCCGGCATCTAACAAATGTTAGCGGAGACTCTTTAATTTGTAACCAAGAGCACTTACTGGCTCGTGCTGCCCATAACCTCAAAGCATTTCTCTCACAGACTTACTATGGCAAGCTACCGTGGTTGCAGCATAGAGCTTGTGCACCAACTACCATGAACTACTTATCACTTGAAACTGTGGATGCCTCCATCAAATCGATGACGTCAGGGCGTCGAATGTGTGGGGTACGGGCCGGTGGACATAGAGGGGTCAAGGCCACTGTATTTAGCTAGAACGACTCCCGATGTCACCAAATATCTCATCACTCTTTATTCTTAGAGCCACAGCATCATGTTGCACCTACAGCTCGACCTGCCGTTGATGGTGACATCTTTTGGTGTTCCTCGAGATGCTTTGGTCTTTCTCCTTCCATTTCTCGTTGGGGTAGTCTCAGTATCTACTTTCTTACTATACCAATGGTCCAGTCCTGACTTATCAGGCTTCCCGACTGCGGTTGAGGATCCTGGTGATTCTTCCCCTGAGCAGAAATCCCCAATTGCACTTGGACCGGTCGGTAGAATTATTCAGGCCAGCTACAACAAGGTTAGTGACTCGTGGTGCGACATGGCTCTTCTTCCTAACAAGAAAAATAGTACAAGAGGCCTTTCGTGATGAAGTTAAGTCTAGGAACCTCGATAGTCCTGCCTCACAAATACATCGACGATTTCAAGAATAACAAAGATTTTGATAATCACGACTTCGTCGTTGAGGTAACTTCATTCATACGTCACGAACGAGATATCTCATGGCTAACACCTTGGAAAGATGTTTCAAACGAAAATCCCGGGCCTTCATCCTGTCGACATAACAACCCATGACGATCGCATCTTTCCAACAGTTGTCAAGTCAAGAATGACTCAAGCACTCGGCATGTGAAGTCTAGAACAGGCTTGTCCATGTACAAAACTAACCTGTGCGTCATTCTAGGCCACTTGACCGCTCATCTGAAGGATGAAGCATCTACAGCAGTTGAACGCTATTTCTCCGGTGGTGGTGGTAAGTCCCATCCAGAAGACCATCCAAGTTGACACTTTAGACTGATGCGACGTGACAGATTGGAAAGCGGGTCCCATATATGGACCTATCGTTGAGGTGATGTCGAGCCTTGTCTCGCTGGCCTTCGTCGGTGGCGACTTTCAACAACGAGATGAGTGGAGAGCCCTCACCAGCGCCTATATCGGGAAACTTTTCCCAGCCCACCATATAATGAGGAGCTGGCCTCGTTGGTCACGAAGCTATGTACACTGGTTCTTGCCCGAGCTGCAAGATGTCCGAGCACGATTGAAGGAGATCAATAATCTCCTGGAACCTCATGTGCAACGTAGGATTGCCGCCAGGGAACAACGAGAACACGATGGAAAGCAGCCTCTCAAATCGCTCGACTCAGTAGACTGGGCTCTGGACGCTGCGAAAGGAAGAACGTTCGACGTCATCGGGTGCCAGTTGGCGCTCACGATAGCCGCATTACACACATCGAGCAACACTACATGGAATTCTTTGCTGGACATTGTATACAATCAAGAGATCATCCAACCTCTCAGAGAAGAGATCATACGAGTCGTCCAAGAAGATGATGGCCTCAAGACAGTATCCATCGCCAAGTTGGAACTTTTGGACAGCTGTATGAAGGAGAGCCAGCGGATGCATCCGATACAATACGGTCAGTCCCAGTTGTTGGTGGTATACATACACAAGCTGACAGATACATCAGGTGTCATGGGCCGACGAGTGAGAAAAACGACACAACTACACGACGGCACCCGTATCCCGAAGGGTGTCATCACCATTGTTGCCCCTCCGGCAATGCTCGACGCAGATGTGTTCGAAAACCCAGGGAAATGGGATGGGTATCGCTTCCTGAAGAAGAGACAACAGCCAGGAGAGGAGAAAAAATGGCTCTTCACCGCTACTTCTCCTGAACAATATGCTTTCGGGACTGGGGCCCACGCCTGCCCAGGACGGCACTTTGCTGGTACAACCATCAAGCTTATTCTGGCCCATCTTCTTATGAGGTACGACTGGAAAAGGCCAGAGGGGGCGGAAAGACGGCCGGATCCCATTGAGATGTCCCTAGACTGGGCTGTTGATCCCTCTGCCAGATTAGCTTGGAAGCCGAGGTCTCCTGAAGTGGCGTTGTAGTCACTTGCATTGTCTTCACGCCTAGAGTCACTCACACTGTACATTATATCATTGGATCGGCAACATTAACGTCAAGCACCCACATTTGGCCCCCCCAAAAATGCCTCACCACCACCACCAGCCTCCTGTTTTCTCCAACTTCATCACATCACAACATTCACATCTTTCAACCGAATGGCTTCATCTTTTCTGTATACCCTTTTCTAGTCCTTATGGGCCAATACACTGAGTATGAGGTCAACCAGGCCTTAGATGCTGTTGCCAATGGCCACTCACACTGTACATTAACTCTAATACCCTACTTCCGCACCACCCCCACTTCTGCACCACCATCATCACCATCATCACCACCACTATCACCACCCATTTCACTATCTCTACCGCCTACCCATATGCAACTTACGGCCTTGCTGGATAATTCGGATGCCCTGGATTCATCCGGACTATCTATATCGCCAATATCCAACCCTTGCGCCCGCTGGATATCCCATATATTAGCAAAGGTCCTCTTAGGCGATAGTCGGACCTTTTTTCTCTTACGCTGCTGCTGTTCCTCTAGCTGGCCCTCTAACTGGCGCACTTCATGCTCTAGATGTACCACTCTAGAGGCCTGCTCATCATACCCCTTTTGCACCTTTCTAGATAGGTGACGAATAGTATGGGTATCTAGCCCATCCTTGCCCAGCTGGTTGAATAGGTGTAATTGGCGCCTTAGATCAGCAGATCGATGGGGGGTTGACCATAGGGCGATAGATATAGCTTCATCCCACTGTTGGCTGCTGGGCTGGTTGGTCTGCTGGCTGGTCTCCTGGGCCTTGGATACCATAGGGTTAGATAGAGGGCGCGTTATAGATACTGGCCATAGTCCAGATGCCCTCCAACCACTCTTAATGATCTGGCTAGTTATCGATGCTTTGCAGGCCTTCAAATAACACTCTAGAAATGCCCTTTTGCCAGCAACTGTTGAATCTGTAACCCAGTCATCTAGAGATCCAACCTCCTTACGATAGGCCTGCTTCAATGGGCTGAAGACAGCCACATCTAGAGGCTGGAGGACAGCAGAGGAGTGTGGCGGTAGATATAGTAGATATATCTTGTTCTGGAAGCATTCCCACATAAAGTCTGTAGATATATGGCTGTAATGCCCATCTAGAACCAGCAGTCTGGCTGCCTCTGGCTCACTAGGCATAGTGCCTGGGATGAAGACCTTCTTCAACCACTCAAGGGCAGTTTTCTCAGTTGTCCAGCCATTATCCGTATATGTGAAGTGCCATCCTTCATATCCAGATAGGTTAGATGGGAACCACTGGGCCTGGACTGATTTGCCCTTATATATAACCAGTGGGCACAGGGACCTCCCATCAGCAGCTACACACTCGATAATAGATACCCATGTGCGGGATCCTGGCTGCTTTTTCTGGATATGCTGTGATGCCATAGAGCCCAGCACTAGCCCATTAGCTCTCTTACCCTCCATGATACCAGTCTCATCCATATTCCATCGGTTGGATGGATTGATACCCTGAATGGTAGGGATACTATCCAGACGATGGAAGAAATCATCGATAACTTCAAAGGAATGGGCTTTCTATCGCCGGGCATCTATTGCCCTGGATCGCCTGGTTACGATCGATGGGTTTCGCCGCAGGAATCGATTAACCCACCTCTTGCCTAGAGGTTGATTAATGCTGCCCATCATACGCTCTGCCAGGCCCTTTAGTTGCTGATGGGTAGGGGCAACACCTAGGGCATCCTGGGTATAAACCCATTCAGCTAGATATTGCTCTTGGGACTGAGATAGCCGCTGCATATGACTATAGGCAGTATTCTTCGATCGCATGCCGTGGAACCGATGTCGAAGAGTATGGTATGGGATTCCCCAGTTTCTAGCTGCCTGGCGGATAGAGCAGTGGGTATGGATATCCCCAAGTGTCCGTTGGAGCTCAAGTTCGGTATATGGCTTCATAATGGGTTGAAGAGGGTATCCTGAAAAAATGGCGTTATTTAGCGATATAAAGCAATTGTTATGATAGTTTGAAGAAGGTGGTGATATTGTGGAAGGAGGAGAAGTTGGGTGGTGCAGAAGTGGGGGTGGTGCGGAAGTGGGGTATTAGAGTTACTGGTACGAAGACGTGCACAGTAAAGACGACTGGCCTCCCTCCCACCGGGATCACTTTCCCTATTGGGGTGGTGGCAGGCATGGCCATGGGTCTTCTATGGCCCATGATACGGGCCTAGGATTAGAGTTGAGGATTTAAGCTTCGCCCCTAAAACACCAGACAAGCATCATTAGCGCCGAGAGTGTGCACGGCGGCCGTTACTCACTACTACCATACCGAGCATAACCACGTATGGCATTTATCTCCCCTCGCACTCCGACCGTGTACGAGAAACGTCGCAGGGTTGGAAGAGAAGGTTGAATGCAACCATTGATTGTCACAGGACAGTTGGAGCAAGGCAATCCTGCGCGGACACTGGTAGGTGAAAGGAGGGTAGCTAGGCGTCGTTTTGCGTGCGCATCCATGACAAATTTGCACATGCCTCACTCCAGTCATTTCCATCCCCTGCCTTGCCCAGGTACCTTAACCACCACCCACCACCCACCACTGCTGCTCCTAGAAGCTCACGCCCAAGCATCCTCCCCCCCCCCCCCCCCCCCATTGACCAAAACTCGGTCGGCGATCCTCGCTCTCGCCCTCGCCCTCACCCTCGGCGAAGCAGCAACGACACAGCAGCAGAGCCTTCGCAGTGCGTGCTGCCACCTTTTCTTACCTATTTTCCCCTCCCTTTCCCCCATTCCTCCCCCTCTTCTTGCTACCTACCACCACTGACTCCCTACAAAGAAAGCCACGAGTCAAACTTGGTCGTCCCGACAGTCTGTTTCTCCCCCCTCCCGTCGTTCTCGGTAACCAAACATTCCAACGAAGCCAACGTAGAAAGAAGGTCGATTCTGTCCCAACTCCCTATCCGGCTACGAAGGCCAGACGACAGTCTTTTATTCGCTGCCCGCACTTTGGAAAAGTCCGTCTCTCTGCCCCCGCCAAGAAGTTATGGAGCAAAGCCCAGAAGCCCAGCAGCAACACTCGCCGATAGACGGACAAGCGGCAAACCGCGGCTCCGACGCACTTCCGAGACCGCGTCCTCTGGCCTGCACTCCATGCCGCCGCCGCAAGGTAAGGGTGTTGATCTCCCCATCCCATCCCCCTCGCCCCCCTCCCCTGGTGGCATCTTGACAGTTTGATCGAGCACAGGGCTAACCGACGGGACGGCTCGTTGCTGCAACGACAGATCAGATGCGACCACAAGACGCCAATCTGCTCCAATTGCGTGAGATACGGGCTGGAATGTGCATGGCCCGAAGGCCGTCGCTCTTCAGGACGCCGCCAGAGACCGTGAGCCCCCCTTGTCTTCGTCCTCGTCCTGTCTTTAGACTCGCCCTCAACCTCACTCTCACCCTCACCCTCGCCCCGTCAATCTCACTTGCCGGACACAGAGGAAGAGGGCTGGGTCGGTTGACCTGACGCTTATCTTCGATCGTCATCGGCTTACCCACGGCTGACACACTCGTTATGTTGCGACCTACAACAGACTTTACGAAGATGTAGTTTCGAGATTGGCCCAGATGGAGAAGCTGGTGGAGGAGCTCCAAACCACAAAGCCCGACCAGGGCACCACGCCTCCACCGCTGCAACTACAACATGCCAATCACCACGACGCCGCCGCAAGCCTCTCGCCCCTGGCCACCACGACGTCATCCTCGAATCCTCACTCTCCCTTATCGAGACGGAAGGCGAGCAGCGCAAGTCCTTCGTCGGCTAACGATGACCCCTATCCTTCGCCGCCCTCTGCTACCTCGTCGAACGGTGCGAGGCTGTACTATACCGGCGCCCCTGATGATAACACCGTATTCGCAGCAGGTAATAAGCTAGAGCCTCCATCTAGAGAAAGAAAGAGAGATGCGGAGAGAAAGTGCGTTTATTGTCCGTGAAATTCATGTTGGCTGACATTCGTCCTTCACCAGGTGCCTGTTCTCTGCTCTCGCCTCAGGGTCTGTCCCAGATTGAGCTCCTCATTGGGGACTCTCGGTTCTCAAATGCACTGAGTTCTCTACAGCCAAAGGCCATTTCCCTGCGCCATCAACCGTACCTGGCACACGACGACCTGAACCACCCTTTGCCTCCTAACCATGTCATCATGGAATGCGTGAACGGTAAGCCATTCGTGTCGCTTTCCATGCCCCTCGGCCCGCGACGGATGGACAGATGATGCTGTGCTCGCAAACCGGGTAACCGGAATAGCTTGCTGACCTCTTACCCTCAGAGTACTTTGTGACAATGAACGCCGGCATACGTACCTTCCAAGAGCATGAGGTGCGAACCGCCCTCAGGTCTTACTTCCAAGGGCAGCCTCCGGCCGACCCTGGGTGGCGGATGGCTGTGAATGTTATGATCGCCCACACGCTCCGAAAGAGGAACCGCATGCGGAACAAGGAAGAATACCAAAAATACATTTACAACGCCCTCGGCATGGTTCCTAACGTTATTCTGCGCTCACCCTCACCCATGACGATAGGGGCATTGTTGTCGACGGTGAGTCCAAGAGGAAGGGGGCTGCATCCCCGACTTTTTGCCGCTGCCTAGTTGTAACTCAGCAACTGATCCTCTCCGCAGGTCCTCTACTTCAGCTTCACCTCTGATAACCACATTGCCCTAACCCTTATGGGCTTTACCGTGCAGCTTCTTCTAATGGCGGGCTACCACCGCCTCGAGCCCGATCTGGTCCACGCAACCCCGCAGAACATAGACCCGGTGAACCGCCTCCATCGCCGCCGCCTCTTCTGACAGGCCTACATCATCGACCATGACCTTATGTTGCGCATTGGAAAGCCCCCACTCATCAGCGACGACTTCCTTCTCGACCTGCCCGAGGAGCACCCCGCCGACGGCTACGGCAAGTACTACTACCCCGGTGATGTGACACTTAACTTCTTCCTTCAGCAAGTCCGCCTCGCTCAGATCCAAGGCCGTATCGCCTCCGCGTTGTATCACCGCACCGGCATACCCCCGGCTGAGCTCAAGGCCGAGATACGCCGCCTTGACGGCGAACTGCAGGAGTGGCGCGAGAGCATCCCCTCAATGATCCGCGCCGACAATGTCGACGCCCTGCTGGACGGCGACTATTCCAGGATGATATCCCTGACGACGTTGCATTTCACCTACTTCCAGCTCGTTGTGGCCATCCACTCCGCTGCCTTCCGGTTGCCCATGCTGGAGGACCAGGAGGGCACCGAGGCCGCGGACATAGGACCCAGTCTCGCACTGTGCGTGAGTGCGTCGCGCGCCGCCATCTCGCTTTTGAAATACCATCAGATCGAACACCCATACACGCCGTGAGTGGATCAATCTATACTGCACCACTGACTACCGTACGAAACACAGCTCACCCGTAACCTGCCTAGATATCTCCTGTACCAAATCGCCTGGAGCGTAGACATCCTCTTCGTCAACATCCTCCAGAACAAGGCGAACCCCCACGCGCGTCGTGACCTCGATCTCATCCGCACTGTCATATCCTTCTTTGAAAAGTACGACCCGGATCACCAGGCCGTCGTCTCGTACCAGATCATCAAGTCAAACCGGGACGGTCCACGTCCGGCCATCCGGCGGTGGATCGCAGCATTGTGGAACTGGCAAGTCGCCGAAAGGAGCCCGCATCGTCGGCATTGGCGACTATGATTGGCCCATCTGGCGCTGCCTGCGGAGGCGGAACTTCCATGCTGCATCGTCGGCTCCCAATAGGTTCACGGGTCCGTACACTCACGGGTCTCTCATTAGTCAGCAACATCCACTGTATTTTTGTTTCCAGCGCTGACCAACAATCGATCACAACCACCATCATATTTCTACCAATGCATTTAAACGACCTTCCCCCTCAAGCGTGTTTCTCATCACAGGAAGAATTGTTGATCAGTCTACATATTTGGGCAGCAATTAGAGACTATAAGTTCATTGTACGAAGGTCGACTATTGGAAGGTCTGGCCGATCAACAATCACCTACTCATGCAATCGATTCCGTTCTGGTTGCCAATTCTCGGTATGAGGCAAGGAAGAATGGAGCGAGAATTAGCTTCTTAAACACCGGGAAGCCAGATTCTCTCAACATAACCATGACACTAAAGACAACCGCAAGCCTCAAGACGATCTCCATTCCCGGGACAATCACGAACCTCAAGATCGGCAGCAGGAAGTGACGCAAGACCATCCGCAAAACGAACTTGGAGACCCTCGAATTGAGCCTCAACACGGGCCTTCAAGCAGGTCGCAAGACAAGGGAACAAAACGACTACCTACATGTAGTAAATGTCATTTAGAAGGCCACACAAGGAGTGCGAAATCTTGTCCCCAACGACACCGCCCCAGCCCCTGCTGAGAAGAAAAATACAGTGGATGTTGCTGACTAATGAGAGACCCGTGAGTGTACGGACCCGTGAACCTATTGAGAGCCTGCATCGTCAAGCATGTGACTGAGCCTAAATACATCCGAACCCGTCAATGCCCCATTGTCGGTGTCGCGAACCCTCCACCAATTCGAGGAACTCGAGGGAAGCAACGACACCTTATTGTCCGCCGGAGGAGAGGTTGTTGCTTTGAAACAGCCGACCGAACCCGGTAAACGAGTTACGAATCTCGATAGCCGGACCTGAGCGGGTGACACCTTGCGACGGACGCCCGGCAACGAGCGAATTGGGGACCCGGGACTTGGCTTTTCTTTTTTTTTTCTTTTTTTTGGTGATTGAGGACACCCCAAGGGACAAGAGCGCGGGCAAAGTCTTGGTGCCTCAACCATGTGGGAATAACAGGCCACTGGAATTTAGTTTTTGATTATCTGCCCCCTGAGACATCTCACCTGCTTTTGCTTTCTCACTCCAAAGACATCGCGCTCAGGAAATTCCGAAGTGGGAGAGAGAGAACGGGGCACAGACCAAGATTGTTGTCTCGCTGAGTGAAACCTGCCCTACCTACCTTTGAGAAAATCAGGGTAAAGTTGGGAGAGCATCAACGGAACCTTTTTTATCGTTTTGTTCTTGTCTTCATCCTTATGGCATGATACCCCCTCCGCCTCGCGTGACAAGATAGACAGACCGGCAGACGGACCCCTGTCAACAATCAGGAGAAACAAAATCCGGGTGCTGAAAGAACGGCCAAACAGCAAATTGTGACGTCAGCGCATCTACCGGACTGCTCAGTTTCACGCTTTCCATCCTTTAACCACGGCAATAATAATCCTCGACTCGACCGAGCGACAGAAATTGACAAGCGCGACGCCAGCGAGCCTAGCCAAGGGGTCGTGACTTCTGCGCACGTCTCGTTCAGGAATGTTCGGACCCTGCCTGCCTGACCTTCTCTCACCCGATTTCTCCCTTGCAACGGGTGTTCCTGCATTGCCGCCGTGAGCCGGCGCACATCTATATCCAACACCATTCCGCGTTCTCTCGTTCAACCACCTTGGTCGGCGACATCGACAGAAGGCCCTTCACTACGACCCGCGTCCGCGCGTCAAACATCTTTGAACATACGTACGACATCACCGACACCCCCCGCTCGCTCGCAATGGTGTCGGGAGAGAAAAAGGCCTCGACCGAGGACAGGAAACGACGATCGGCGACGCACCCGCCCAAGACCTTCAGGGAGCGCTTCCTCCACTCGCTGCCGTTCTACACGGGACCTTATGGCGTAAGCTTCCTCGAGATTGAGGCGCCCGTCAGCCAGCCGCGTGTGGTTTCCAACCTCAGGCGCGATAACGTGCCGCTGCTTAGGCTCGACACCGTCCTGTTCGCCGTCTACTACCCGTGCGCCCTCAAGACCAAGACAGACGACCACTCCGCTCCCGAGAACGACGGCAAGGGGAAAGCCGGCGGGAATGGGATCAAGTCGCAGCCCTCGCGGGTCGGATGGCTCCCTCGCCCGCGTGTTCTCACCTGCAAGGGCTACGCCAAGTTCTTCAGCGTCCCGAACCTGCCGGTGACGGCCTACATCGCCGCCACTTCCATGTTCACCAAGCTCCCGGCGTTGCGCAATGCCAAGCTCGCGGGACACTGGCCGGAAGACATGCTGGGCGACGACGGGCCCACTGGACGGACGGCACGCAACGAGGAGTCGAGTTCCGGCACGAGCCCGACTTTCCCCGTCATCATCTTCAGCCACGGTCTCGGGGGCTCCAGGATGAGCTACAGCTCCATCTGTGGCGAGCTGGCGAGCTACGGTTTCATCGTCGTGGCGGTGGAGCACCGGGACGGGAGCGGCGCCAGAACTTACGTCAACCTGCCCGAGACTCGCGATGTGTCCGACAGCGATTCGTCGACAGCGTACGTCAAGAGCTTCAGCGCCCAGAAAATCAAGAACAAGAAAAAGGGCAAGCAGAGCGACCGGCACTACTGTGTCGACTACCTCTTCCCCAAAGACAACGCCCAGGACACTGCGCCCCATAACGCACGCGGTGTCGACACGGAATTGAGAACGGCCCAGATCGAGATGAGAATGGCGGAGATGGAGGAGGCCTACCGCATCCTCGGGCGCATCAATAGCGGCCGGGGGCACGAGGTGGAAGCTACGAACCTGAGGAGGAAGGGCAACGTCGCCTCCAGCTCCCAGGGTCTCACAGGGATCATGTGGGAAGACTGGAAGGGCAGGATGTTCCTCGAGAACGTGACCATCATGGGCCATTCGTTCGGCGGGGCCACGACGGTCGAAACCTTGCGGACGGAATCGTTCGCCTGGGTCGGCCAGGGCATCATCCTCGACGCTTGGGGCCCAGCCACCGTGCTGCCTTAGGCTCATGCCGTCGCTGACAACTTGCGCAGCTTGATTGATCTCATCTTCGGCATATTCGACCATTTATAGAGGAAGGTATGTGCAAAAGACGAAGTCCTTTAGATGAGGTTTGTTAGTGTTGTGGTAGCTGGAAGTTGGAGGGCAGTCATGTGTTACGGCCCAACCAGTTGGGGTGCTGGCCGGCGTAACTATATAGTGCAGAACAGGGGATAATGATGCAGGCGCATCATTACCGAAGCTTTTGCTTTGTGGTGCAGTTGGTTGCCCTGACCTGCTCGTAACATCATGGTGCTGAGGGGAAAATGAGGCATATTCGGGTGGCCGAAATGCGGTATGTTGACTCATTTCACGATAAAGCCACAAAACTGTGAGACAGTCGTCAGATGAGTGTCTCCTTAGTCTTGGTCTACTTTGACCATTTCTCCCCCCTTCCAGAAAGCCTGATCAGGTAAAAAGAGAAATCCTAAGCGTCTAAGATTGTAAATCTCAAGTTCAACTTGGCATCCTTTAGCTTTTGATCGAGTGGGAAGCCCCCTCCTGACTCCCATACTACCACCTCCCCAATAGTTTTCAACCCGAGTTTTGACTTGTGCTGGATAAGCATCCAGGCCGTTGAAGCGCCGTGAGAAGTACCCAAAATAGCAAGCCCCTCGTCTGAATCCATAGGGAATGTGACCCGTTCATCCCAGCCAGGGATCCTCTGATACCCCCTTCTACGTAAAGCCTGGACAATAATATTCAAAGTCCGCTCATGGGTAATATGCGCTCGGAAGATGACCTTGAGGTTGGTCATTTCAACACCAGAGGCTTCGCAACCGAGCTGCCATTGAAAGAAAGCAAAATCCGATAACGTATCTAGGTCAGGGATGTCTCCTTTAGAATATACGGACTTTGCGTAATGGGGACTGAAGTTTGAATAGAAGATGAATGCGCCGGCAGGTGGGTTAACCACGTTAGTATAATGCGCCGTCGTCGGCTAGCAATACCAAATCCAATTAGCAACTTGAATACGTTCAAACTCTTGGATTTTTACTTACAAATCCAAATCGTAAATCCGGGTACCGAAACCGTCGGTCGTGGACTATGTGATACGCTACGCCCTTCGACTGGTCTAAGGGAAAAGCTGGGTCCGCAAATAACTCGTCTAGGTCTTTCGTAAATTGGGGCCATTCCCGCAGTTCGTCGAAGGGCCACCGTGCAAGGTGACGCGTCCACCCCCAATCGAACATCTCGTCTGGGTCCTTGAATGGGCTGACGATAGAAACCCCGCCGTTGTACTCTTGCGCTTGTGCATCATCTAGCGCAAAAAGACCCTTGAGCCACTTGCCCTTGTCGATTCGGCCATCATAATCATCTGGAAACGGAGGGACTGGTACTTTCACCCGCTTGGTCAGGAGTTGGTCGGGAGAGAGCTTGGCCACAGATGTGGTTACAGGAGACGCGTGGATGGGAAATATGTTAAAAAACAGCAAAATAATTAGGATGCTGCCACTCTTTGAGCCAAACCAATAGATGGCATGGAACATCATCGAAAGTGAGGACTAGTAACTGGTGGGAAGATGGAGGTGCGATGTAAAGAATGAGCGAAACAACGTATGCAAAGCGCGCGGCGAGATGGCCATTAAATGTCTTTGCGTGCTTGCCGTCATTGGAGGAGTTCTAGAAAGGATTTGGAAGCATACACTTGCATGTTGCGTTAGAACTCTTTCAGGGGTAGCTCGTAGGGGAATACCTCGGATCGTTGTGAGAAGTTACCTGCTGTGAGCTCTCTTCTCCACTGAGTTGCCGGCCATTAAGGGAAATTAGAACGGAAATGCCGATTGCCTTTTTCTTCTCACTGCATCGATGCAGCTTAGCTTATAGTCGGCCAATCCGGAGACCCACGCACTCTGAGTGCTAAGGACTTGTTTGCCTGCTATTCACTCTTTAGGTAATCCTCGCCTATGATTAGAGCAGCAGCAGCTGGGTAGTTAAGTAACTAGTAATGAACTAAAATGATCAACAATGCTTCGGCATAACGTAGTCCACCTTCTTCGTCGGTCTCGGTGTGTAAGTCAAAGCACTCACTTCCTGCCCCCCCCACTTCCTGGCCACCCAAAAATCCCTCAACAACATGACTACCCCCCCAACCTCTTCCGTTCACAATATTTTTAAAACTCATCCAAATAACTTCATTTCTCGCAGACGCCCTCCTCTATATCTTATGGCCCAGTATTCTGAAGATGAGCTTAATCAAGCGCTGGAGGCCATTAGTAATGGGCTTAGCCTACGGAAGGCAGCATTACCGTATGGCATACCAAGGTCAACACTCCAGCTTCGATTGCGAGGCAGCCAGTCAAGGAAGGTTGCCTTTCTGATCTCCAGAAGCTCTCCCCTACTCAGGAGGCTAAGCTGGCTGAATGGGTGCGAATCCAGCATGCCTTTGGGCTTGCTCCAACCCATCAGCAAGTGAAGGTATTCGCAGAAAGGATCCTTCATGCCATGGGGGATACAGATCCTCTAGGAAAGCAATGGATCCAAGGCTTCAAAAGAAGAAACCCATCAATCAAGGTCCAGAGAAGTCGCCCTATAGACTCTAGACGTATTAATGGAGCATCTACTGAGGTCATCAGGGACTGGTTCAAACTCCTCGCCATACCAGAGATCAAGGGCATCAAACCAGCCAACAGATATAACATGGATGAGACTGGTATACTTGAGGGCCAGGGATCTAATGGGCTGGTGCTGGGGATGGCTGAGACGAAGTCTGTCCGCAAGAAACAGCCTGGATCAAGGGCATGGGCGTCTATTATCGAATGCATTTCTGCCATGGGCCATGCCCTGAATCCCCTCATCATATATAAGGGCAAGGCAGTCCAGCAGCAGTGGTTTCCTCTGGATCTTGGCCCTGATAAAGGATGGCAGTTTACTGCAACAGAAAATGGATGGACTACAGATGCCACTGCAGTTGAATGGCTGCAGAAGGTCTTCATCCCTCAGACCCTCCCTCAGGGCAAGAAGGAGGCCAGACTGCTGGTTGTTGATGGCCATGGGAGTCACACAACGACTGAATTTATGTGGACATGTTATATTAATAACGTCTATCTCTTATTCTTACCACCACATACCTCCCATGTCCTCCAGCCACTTGACCAGTCAGTCTTTGGCCCTGTGAAGGCAGCCTATAGGAAGGAGCTTGGATACCTCAGTCAGTGGAATGATTCTACTATTGTAGGCAAGAGAAACTTCATAGGCTGTTATCAGAAGGCTCATATGGCAGGCTTGACGATGGATAACATCAAAAGTGGTTGGAAATATACTGGCCTATGGCCTGTCTCTATGGCTAAACCCCTTATGAGCCCTTTAATGCTCCCATCAACACCAGGGCCAGCAGATCAGGCCTGCGAAGGGCAGTCTGGAGGCAAGGAAGTCAGGGAAGCTGAAAGATGGGCATCTGCATCATCTGCAGTGGCATGGTCGACGCCAAGGAGGATGAAGGATCTGGCTGGCCAACTGAAGCTATTCACAGAGCTGGAAAATGATGCCCATACTCAACGCCTTTTATTCAGGAATGTGAAAAAAGGCTTCAGTGAGCAGGCCTATCAATTGGCAACTGCCCAGCATAAGCTTGAGCTTCTGCAGGCCCAGGTTGCTAATACTGCAGCAAGAAAAAGGAGGGCAGTTCAGATGGATCCAAACACCAAGTTCGCCAACATTAAGGACATCCAGCAGGCACAAATTGAAGCTGGCGAAAAAGAGGATATCACAGGTGAATTCAGCGAGTCTGATTTACCTAGTGAAGCTGAAAGCTGTATTGTAGTGGCATCTAGAAGAGGGCAGTAATTAATTGAAGTCGATGGTGGTAACGGAGATGGCTTCATTTTTGGGGTGCCCATATGTGGGGGGTGCCCACAAGTGGGTGCCCGACGTTACGTACCAGGTGTCCGTTTATACGGCAATGTGAAAGTGAATCAGACAAGCGAGTAAAACATCAGACCGCGATCACAACACATTGACGCGACCAGGCACTTTTCTGCCACCACAAATTATGGCGCGTCCAAACAACAAATCTAATGTTCAACTTGCTCTTCAAGCTATCCAAAACGATCAGAAACTAAGCGCACGGGCAGCAGCTAAGATCTACTCGGTCAGCCATGTCACGCCGACCTGGCGACTGAAGGGAATGTGTCG
Source organism: Colletotrichum destructivum (assembly GCF_034447905.1). Taxonomy (NCBI): domain Eukaryota; kingdom Fungi; phylum Ascomycota; class Sordariomycetes; order Glomerellales; family Glomerellaceae; genus Colletotrichum; species Colletotrichum destructivum. The sequence continues at coordinate 1,060,878 of NC_085906.1, forward strand.
GAACGTTGGCTATCCGGCAGCCGGTCGGATGACTCGTGGGCCCGGAAGGCCACATATCGGCCTCTAACGGCCGTGGCAATAATCTCTCATTTCTTCCCCTCGTACAGCAATATCATCAGTAGACCAATATAACGAGTCTTCGTTGCTTCACACCGCCGTATATATGGATACCTGCTACATTTACCAACAGGTGGTGTGACAGAATCCTTGCATGCTTCTATGCGAGTCATGGACATAACCCATCCAGAATGGTCTGACTGTACTTAAACAGGCCAGCCTGTCATTTCCACCTGGCCCTAGCTCTATAAGACTTATTAGGATAGCATTAGGTCCACAAGCCTGTGGTGATTCCATCCACTCTTTAGTACGAATAAGACACTCTTTTCTGCTCACTCATAGATGCATATTCCGCTGGCCACCCTGACTAACCGTCAGTGAGCTTCAAAATAAACTCAAAAGTCTCCAGGCCGTGTATTCGGTTGAAACGTCTTAGAAACGGTTCCGAAGCGCCTGTGATTCTGCTTCTCACGACATAAATAAAGTTAAGAAAAGTTTCGTATGCTAGTCCAAAAAGCCACGGGATGGAAAGTTTGCTGAATCTGTGAGCAATGAGGGCATTTGGGCCGATTTGTTTACTCCACCGTCTGAAGAAGGCAGACTCATATTCACTTCGGGCAACTTTGTCCGACGAGACGAAGCATTGTCGACCTCGGCTGCAAGAGCCCTCCGAAAAGCTTCCGCTGGAAACTCGCCGCGTATCAACCGTAATGTCCAGTGATCGACAGGGATGGAAGCGCATCTACAAATTACAAGCTCGCCCATTTCCACGAGGTCTCCAAGCGTTGAAGTAGAGGTCTGCCTTGATATTTCGAGCGTGCTAGGCAGAACCTAGTTAAGGTTTGCTGTGTCCGACTATATGGTAATTGTTTCTGTACATCTCCTCGCTTGCTTGATTGTTGTCAGGCCCATCCCGGTACACTCGTGTCAGAACTTGGAACATGTACCGTTAAGCCATATGTACCAAAGAGAGGACCCCTCATTTGTATGAGGCTATTCTATGTACTTATATAGTTCCGTCAACTCGTTGCAACGATCACTACCGATCTATAATGCCGCCCCGGCCGTCTTATCCTCTACCCACCTTGTATAATCCATCAGAAGACCAAGGAACACGATACTCTTTCTTCCTCGTGCCGACTCTGAATCTGAATTAACAATTGGTTCCACGGCCGGGACTGTAGCCTGTGTTTCAAATATAACACGCAACGCCACTCCCTTAGTTTACGTAGCTTTGCCGTTTGCTCCACGACAGCGTCGATCGCTTCAAATCGCAAACCGAAAGAATGAACAGCTTTCTCATGGCCAGACACGGCGATGATGAACACGGGGCGACAGGTGCAGTCACCGCCTCCGAGGCCATGCCGGGAATGGCTATGAGCTCCGGCGCGATGAACGACAGCCATGGCACTTCGGGCGGGAGCACGGGCATGATGATGATGACCATCTTCCAGACCAACATGAAGACTCCCCTCTACACCGAGACTTGGACTCCGACCACCATAGGCACCTACGCCGCCACGTCCATCTTCCTCATCTTCCTCGCCTTTGCCCTCCGCAGCATGTTGGCTCTGAAGTCCATTCAGGAGAAGCGATGGATGGGCAAGGACTTCAAGCGCCGCCATCTCAGCGTCAACGGGAAGCTGGTCATGGCCGGGAAGATGTCAACGGATAGCATGGCCAAGCAGATTGTGCTTTCGGAAACCGGCGTCGAGCAATACGTCACCGTTGTCCAGCAGCAGCACGGTGTCTGGCGTCCGTGGAGATTCTCCGTCGATCCCATCCGAGCTTTGATTGACACTGTGATTGCCGGCGTTGGCTATCTCATGTATGTCTTCGCTCCTGTAAATCTGTGGACCAAAACCTGATTGCGCTCATAGCATGCTGGCTGTCATGACCATGAACGTTGGCTACCTCCTCTCGGTGCTCGGCGGTGTCTTCCTGGGCAGTCTTGCCTTCGGTCGTTTTGCCACCAGGGGCGAGCACTAGAGAGTCTCGGGTTCTTGCAAGAAGAAGCCCAACAGCCTTTGCTCCTTCCCTCTCTCTCTGCTCATCTCTCTCCCTCTCAATGCTGTACCACTGAATTCTGTGGTTACATCGATGGTTATGCGTGGGGTGAAAAATGATGGAAACGAGAAATGGGAAAAGACGGACACCCACACTAAACCCAAACGAACCTTTAAACCCCCTCGACAACACTCTTCTTCTTTTCTTTTTCTTCGGGCTGCACACAGATGTAACTGGCGGATATTAACCGGCAGGGGATAATCTCTCGCTGCATTGTGTTTCTCATAAATAGTTGACCAAAGCAGCGAAGATCTCAAAGCAAGTCCAAAAAGGCTAGGGCCAACCAGGCCAAACAAGTGAAGCTATTCCCAGCCAACAATTAAGTAAATAGCGAGGCCAATTTGATTCATTTGATTTGGCTTGGATCTGTTGGGCAGCGGTCGTCAGGTAGGGGGGCGATAGGGTATGTGGTGTGCGTGTGTGTGTGTGTTATAACGTCGGGCACCCACCTTTCGGCATCCCCCCCTTTTCGGTAAGTCAACTGACAGTATTCGGAATTGTACCATTGCGCCATATACAAAAGAGAGATCCCTCTGGTGCATTTAGGTAGCTTTGGGTACATGTAGTTTCCGTCATCAACCCACCCACTTTTCGCCCACCCAAAAGAACGAAGGCATTCCCACAACGGTATTTATTATGGCATCTATTAACCCTGCCTACTTGCAACTATCCCATCGGGTGCTGCTTGACGCCATTTTTGCCAAGCCCGAGAATACCCACTATTTACCCACTATTACCCCGCATTCAAAGGGGTACTTAACGATACGTCATGTACCCCTATGCTCTTTTACCTATTATCACCACTCTAATTACCATTTTGATTGATGTTAAAATGTCTTCTAGTGCTTCTGATACCTCTGTTGCTTCTGATGATTCTATTACTTCTACACGTAGTTGTATAGTAGTTGAGGTCCTTCCAGAAGACCTTACTGCTGCCTGTAATACAGACTGTACGCCAGAGCGCTGTGACGCAGCAACAGTTCGGCCCCACGAACCTCCGGCTACCGAGCATGGTCCTCCGGGCTCCTTCCGACCCTTTGACGTGCCGGCCCGGGCCCAAGAGGTACGGGAGCTGCCAGCAAGCCCGCTTGATCTATTCGTCCAATACGTTCCGCAGGGCCTTGTTGAGCAGTGGGCCCAGTGGACAAATACAGCACCGTTAAAGCAGGGCCCTCCAACTAGAACAGCAAGAGTGAATTCATGGCGGAAGACTTCAGCAGAAGAGATCTACCTCTTCTTAGGAATCCTACTATATATAGGGATCCATAAGGAATCTAGATTATCAACCTACTGGTCAACCCAGCAGCAAAAGGAGGACCCTATCCACTTGTTTACGCGATTTATTTCTAGAAACCGATTCCAACTACTGCTCCAGCGGCTACGAATATTCAACACTGCTGAATTCCAGCCCAGCGCGACCAGGCAGCCTCGCCAGGGCCGGGGCCGGGGCCGGGCCCAGGATCAAATGCCGGATGTATACCGGAAGGTTAATCAGTGGTCAGCCCATATCCAAGAGACTGGGGATTCCCTTTACACAGCTGGTTCAGATCTTACAGTTGATGAGGCTATGGTCCGATTTACAGGTCGATCTCTGGAAACAACAACGATTCCAACGAAACCTATCCCAACTGGCTATAAGATCTGGATCCTTGCCCAGTCTGGCTACTGTATCCGGTGGCTCTGGCACGTACACGGAAAGGGCCCATACGCATTAGTCCCCCAGGCGCAGCCCGCCCAGTCGGCTAAGCCAGCCGGGCCAGCCGGACCAGCTGCTGAAAAGCTGGCTCTGTTGACACCAACGCAGCAGGTGGTAACTACCCTTATCTCCCTACTTCCAGCTGCAACCTACCACGTCTTTCTTGACAACCTTTTTGCCTCTGTACGGCTCTTTCGTACCCTACGAAATCAGCAAGTTGGAGCTTCCGGTACTTGCCGGAAGGATAGTGGGATAGATAAGATCCTAGCTACTGAGAAAGAGACTGAGGGACGGGGTATCCCCTGGGGCGAAATACACTGTATCCCTACTTTAGATGGGGAGGAAAGTTATCTGCCTGCTAGCCTGCTTACTTAGATAACTAACTAGTAAATAGGTCAACCAATTCACCTGGAAGGATAATGCCCTTGTACTCTTCCTATCAACTGTCTTCCAGAACGGCCAAGAAGTTATCCGCAGCCGCCGCCGCCCAGCTGGGGATTCCGCTGCCAAGAGGGCTGCCCGGCAAGTCTTTGGCCCAGACGTCCGAAAGGACCTTCCAGTCCCTAAGGCAATCGATGAATACAACCACAAGATGAATGGGGTCGATGTTAGTGACCAGATGAGGTCCTATTATCAATATGGCCACCCTATTCGTCGAGGGGGCTGGCAGTCAATTGCCTGGAATTTCCTGCTGGAAGTGGTAGTTGTAAATAGCTTCCTACTACAGCTCTGGGGCAGCCCTAGGTGGCAGAAGGTGAAAACCCACTACCAATGGCGGCAGTTACTTGCAGGCCAGCTTATTCAACAGTTTGGACCATTAGCAAAAGGACGGCAGAGGTCGCGGCCTAGACGGGCTACAGACAAAATGAATACCTCTATTCCATGGGAACACCACAGGAAGGGATCAAGGGGGGCCAATTCACTTTGTTCCTACTGTAGCAATAGGAAAGCTTTAAGAGCCCGCCAGACCCTAGCTGAGATATCTGGGAATAGCCTCATACAGAAGAAAAGGACGCGGAAGGGCTGCTTAGACTGTAATGTAGCTTTATGTACCACGGGAGATTGCTGGTACCTCTGGCATACCCAAAATATATAGGGAACAGAGGTACTTTTACCCTATTGGTTAACTCGACAGATTCACAAGCCCCTATTGGCTCTACCCCGCCCTTGGCAAAAATGGAGCTATCTGGCACTCGATGGGATAGCCGGCGGATCCCCGAGCGTTTTGACCGCTCGGACAAGGGAATGAACCGGACGCCCTTCACGTCGAACGGCTTAGACCGCTCGCCACCTTACGAAACGCTGCATCCCTCTGCGCCAAACTTTTTTTGCGACGAAAACGAAAAGCAACACCCGCATTCCTCGCGCGCTCCGCCTTTGCGCAATTGAGGTGTTCGGGTCGAGTTGCCAGTGTATTCTGCCGCGATCGAGATGAGGGCGTCCGAGCTTCCGAGATACTTGCACAACGGCTCCCAAATCAAATCCCAAAAGGTGCGTGCGGCTTCCTCGCCGTTGCAGCAGCGTCAGACGAGTGCAACCTGCAGGCTCTCAGGACACCAGCAACTGGCTGTGGGGCTGACGAGCGAATTTCTCTCGTAGCTCCGGGCTGTCTCCCTTCGGTTCATTCCTGGATCGCCGGAAGCGTCGCTGGCTGGAACTGATTGAGACAGGAAGGGCTACTATGGGAGTCACTTGCTGTGAGATGTGGGCATCGTAGCGGGAAGACGGAAACGGCAACAGAGCCCATCATCGAGTTGTGTCTGAATCACATCCAACCCCCGTCCTGTGAGTCAGCGTTATCAGGGAATGGGGAGGGGCGAGCGCCAAGACATTTCTAGTCGAGGTCAGAACGAAGCAGAGGTGGAAGGCACCAAGAAAATTTGTCAAGATTTCAGTAATGCTTTTGTGACACAGAATAAGTACCTGCCCAGTTCTTAAATAGAGTGTTGGTGTAGCGGTACGGCATCTGGAAAGATGAGAGCAGTACTGCAGTCGGTATCTGGTTAATTATGAGGTAAACAAGCAACCGAGTCAATGCCCAGGGGGATTTTCCTAATGGTTGACAAATTTTCTCACTTCGCTTGGAAGTCCCACAAAGGTTTTTTAAAACCCACCACCTCGCGCATGGCGATCCAAGAGCGGTGGACGGCCTCGAAGAGGACTGGGAGGGAGGACGATGAGCGCACCGCCACAAGCTCCGGGCCGAGGTTGACGCCGGTGTCACGGTGGACGTCGTAGCCAGTCTATTAAGCGCCTGCCTGGCCCTAGGCATGTCGCTCTACCGGCGCGACGACGTGAGCGTCTGGCCGCGCGCGGCCGTTTACAGCAGCTTCTTCGCGGCCTGCGTTCTCATCGGCATGCTGCTGATCCTGGTGGTGGGAAACGCTGCGTAGCGCCCCTGTTTTTGTGTTCTTCAGCTGTGTCGCATTTCCCATGTTGGATATTCCGGCCTGCAGGCCGAACCAAAGGAGTAGGAGGGTGGGGTCCGCGTCGAGCTATCCCAAGACTATCATGATGATTTTCGTTAGGAGAAGATCGATGAATGGTCTGGGATTTAGCGGGGCCGCTTTGCACCGGGCTCAGGGTTCGGGTTGGCAAGCGCTTTTCAAACCCTGGAGTTGGTATAAGTCAGCTAGAGCCCGAGGGGAATTTTAGGATAGTACCTAGTGACGGAAGAATACAAGACACTGTTGGCAGAGGCAGCTCATGAGCGAATGTCAGTGGGCGTGAAGGTAAAAAAATCGGCGAGTGACTCGAAATTGGTAAAGACGGAACAAGGGCCCGGGGAGGAAGGCGCGACACGAAGGACCACCACAAATCGAAGACATCCTCGCCAGGCGAGGAGGTCCGAGGCTCGCGCTGCCAACGTCGGTCTCACGAATGAATACCCCCCCTGTACCCATTGGTGCCCTTTGGGAAGCCCTTCGTTCGACCTCGGTATTCCATCATTATCATCAACATCTCAACTCAATCAGCAACTTCGACGATTCGACGGGTTCAAGGTCTACTGATGACAAGCCCAGTCGACGAACGATTCGACTTTCACCGAACGCCCCGTGGCGACCGCCCCCATAGCGGCCAACTTCACGAAAAGCCCATTCTCCATTCTTCAACTTCATCCCCACCTCACCCTCCTGCTCACCGACGCGAAAGCTAGCGTCAAGAACGTCACTTTTCACCACTCGACGCGCTAGTCTCGCGATACCCCAGCTTCGTTGACTTCACGTTGACATTCCCCCTCTGACCGTCTGAGTATGTATATGAGGGCTGATCGATCCTTCTCTCCGACCGACGTCTCTCGATTTTCCTCCTGATCGACAATCTCCTCCTTGCACCAACGATTCGACCGACCGTTCAACTTCTGTCGAACCGACTGTTTGACTTTTCTTGAGTCGACCGTCTTGTTTCTTCACACCCGCAAGGAAGCTCATCTTCTGTGCCGCCAGCACCATCATCGCTCTAGCGCTCCACGACCAGGCTTTCGACGCAGCGAGCCTGACAGATGCAACCCAGGTACTAAGAGCAGAGGCCAGGGGTCCGGTCCAGTCTATGGCTTTACGTTGGAAGCAGTCAATGCTCAAGGTTCCGATTTTTCGAAAGCTCAGCGGCGGTGCGTTGGCCGTCGACGAGGCCATGAGCTATTCCAAATTACGAGACGACATGGGCCGACAGAGCCTTGATGCAGGTTTCGAGAAGGCCTGGACGCCACGATTCGCCCGAAGAGGGGCGGCGAATGCGGCAAATGGTAGGCCGAAGTAAGCAGCGGTTGCCGAGGACCACCAATACTAACAACTTCGGCCCTAGGGAATGCGTCTGATGCCGTCCGCGACCAGATGATGCGCCACGATCCCAAGTTTGCCACGTTCCAAGGCGCGTACCTCAACGAGAACGTTGAATTCGACCTCCAGAACACATTCCTAGAAGAGGAAACCGAGGAGCAGATGTACAAAGTGTTTGCGCATGTCAGCCTCACGCGCGATCCCCGGGCAACGAGAGACATGGTCCCTAAGGAGGTCTGGGAGAACTTGTCACCCGATCCGGAAATTCTGGAGCTGGAGCAACGGCGACAGAAGTTGAAGGGTGGTCAATACCGAGTGCAAGGTGAGGAGAACGAGGCCGAGATCCGCAGGCTAACCGAGGAGATACGCACGAAGCGGGATCAGCGCGACAAGAACGTCGTCAAAGAGTATCGCGAATACCATTTCTACAACCGCCCAACATGGGATATCGAGAGGCAAGCAAACGGCGAAGAAGAGGAGGAGTATGCTGAGCCGGAAATCAACCTCCAGATTCCCGAGCGCGCCAGGCTGGCTCACATATTCTGTCACCAACCAGCCGACTGCTCTCACGACAAACTCATGGAGCTTTGGATTGAGGCTATCGATCTGATGGTCACACTTTGCAATAAGAGAGAGACGGTCAGACGAGACCGAATCCGCGCCCATCCTCAACCCAAGCCACCCATCGAAGAGGAGACTCCTCAACCCAAGCCCTTTCCACTCCTCCTTGATCCGAATCAGTGCCCTGACTGTGTCGGGGATGACAGGCTTTCACTAGAAGAACGGACGTTCAGGTATTGCCAGCCAACGGTCAGAAATGACCACTCTGACGACCAGCATCTGGTAGAACGAGAGCGTGCTGTACAACGTGGCGATCTCATTCGGTGCAACCATCCTCACTGCCAGGATGACCCAAACTTCCCGACACTGGATGCGTTCAGACGGCATGTACAGACCTTCCATGGCGTTTCGCTCAGGACGTCAGGCCAGGTCATGCAAAGACGATCAAAAAAGGCAAGGCTTAGACGGATGGCTAGAGGGATAGAAGCCCACACTGAGGGCCAGGCCTAGATTAGATCTATAGAGTATTTATTGTTGACGCTTGGATAGATATACAGAAGTTATTGTCCCTAACACCTCTGTCCTGTGCCTTCAATACAATGCGGTGCTAGTCGTGGTCCTAACGGTTGAAGCACTTGCAAGACCGAGCCAATTGCAATCCTGCTCGAATCTATCGGGCACCGAAATCAGGCACCCCCAACCTTACCAATGCCATTAGTGCGGGGTCCCCAGGATAGGAGTCCCCGACATTGGGCCCCTTTGACGGCAGCACAATAAGCGCCGACCAAGCTGGAGCCATCTCGGCGGCGGCGGCTCTGGGCACTGTTACTATCAGGCCGACCGGGAGCGGATTCGACTAGCAGAAGCATGACTGGGCTGCGGGCGCTTCCGGGAACCGTTAACAGCAGGTCGGCCAGGTTTTGGAGACTACTACGTTGACCGCATTCAATTTACTGGCAGGCGGGACGACATCCAAGTGGCTTACTGGTAACAGTCTCCAAAGCTTCCGTCTGCGGGCCGCCGAAGCGCCCACCCAGGCCATGTTGCTATCAGTGGTTCCACACCCGGGCGTCCTGCCAGTAACCCACGCCGAAGCATCCCGTCTGCGAGGCCGCCGAAGCGCCCACGCGGGCCATGTTACTATCAGAGGGTTCCGTATCCGAGTGATCTACTAGCAACCGAAGTTCGGTGCGAGGACACCTAGCGTAGTAGTAGGGTCTGGGCGGCGCTTTGGGGTGAGATACACTAATTGTGCCCGGCCAAGACAAGGGACAGTATCCTGTCAGCACAACCGTGGTGAGCTAATCGCAGAAACTAGATCCTAAAATTCAGATACGAAAACAAGGGCGACCCCTCCGGCTCGGAAGAACTGTGATGCAGCTTTACGTGAAGATAAGGAAGGTAGCAACTGAAAAGGTGTGATCGCCAGTGATCACGTCAGTGAGCGCTTACTTGGATCCACTCTGACTGCTCACTCCATGCAACACTCGGATTACCAGGTAATCAGATGGAGGCCAGGCTTCACCCAGGAACAACAGGACTTGTGTTTAGTATGGACTTGGACGCAATCATAGACATTGCTGCCGGCTGTAAGAAAATATGTGTGTGTGTGTTCAAGCCTATGATTTACTATTCTTACTACCCCAAATCATCAGACTGGATATGATTTCACGTAGCAGCAAGAAGTGCCTCCTATCTGCGACCATCGGTACAGGGTATGGCCGGTGCAATCACATGAGTCGTGGCGCGCAGCAATTGCCGCCGTGCTTCGGTTGTCGTTCGAATCAATTGCCGTCCAACCTTCTGCTCAACACAGAGCTCCGTAGCTGGCCGTTCACCGGGAAGACAACAATCAAGTGCATTTAGTTCGCAAAATCAAAGTTAAGTTGTCACAGCATTGTTTGGCATCAGCACTGCTTGATGTACGCCCTTCCTACCCCAGCTGCTTCTCATTACCCTCGGCCGTGCCAAACAAAAGTGCTTCCATAGCACAGGCCGCCCTTATCGGTTGTGCTAGAATTGTTTTAACAGCGGTCTCATTTTCCATTCAAGGCTTGAAGCAGAACGCACCTCAACGCAATATTCGCATCGAGCGCCGTGCACGTAGACCCAGATGGGACAGTCGACGCCATGCTTGTATCGATTGATGCAAGGATACCGATCCATAGTGAAGTGGCAGTGAGGATTTGGAAGAGGGGCAATCGTGGACCCGAGATAAACCTTTGTTGACGGGTTGAGAGAGTCGACAGCTACTTATGCTCCAACGATCCCCTGAGACGCCTTCTTTTGAGTGGTGTCACCTCCATGTCGGTGGTCCACTGGTGGATCATCAGCTCAACATGCAACAGGGAGACCGTCATTGTTGATTGGTCAGCCTGAACACCTCACTTACGTTCCGTGCTTCAGAGGGTGTTTCTGGACCAATCATTGTCAGTCTCAAAAGCCCAGAGGGAGTTTGGGGCTAGGTTATATTACAAAAATTCAACGAGGATATGGGGTCCAGGGGCATGATTGGGAGGTGCGTGTCGACAATTGGCTCCCCTGGGGCGGGAGGTGTCTGATTTGACTAGGCGGAGGCCAGTTGCATCAACAAGTTGGCGTTCTTGATGAACTTGACGAGGTCTTCGAGGTCCGTTTCGATATTGACGGTGCGCATGCGGTGTATGATTTCGACGGACTCGGCCTCGGAGCATATCGACAGCAGGCGAAAGAGTTCTTCGAAGAGGGTAACGCGGCGCTGCAGTTCCTCGTGCTTGATTTTGAGGGCGGCAAAGCGAGTAATGTCTGGGCCGGCGTCGTACTCACACCTTGTACGGTCCATGCTGGCACATAAGGAGCACACGGGGCGCTGGCCACCGCACTTTGATTTCTTCCGACGACACGAAGTGCAAGCAATCTTTGTCTGGGGACGGCGTCGAAGCACATTCAAGGCGGTTCCGGTGGAGGATTGCGGTGTCGACTCCCGTTCTGATGAGGCGCTGCTGGCTGCTGATGGGCCTGCGGGTAGAATATTTCGCTGGGATCTCATCGTGACCTTGAGCGCAGGAAGGACACAGGCAGGCCTGGCGGGCGACCAGGATCGTGGAGGATTGACTGGCGATAGGAGGTTCAGGCGTGTAGTAGCCTGGACAGCGTGATCAGCACCGTCGCTGACAGTAGTTGGAATCGGCGCACGGGTGGACGAATCGAGAGAGAGAGGGAGGGCAGAACCAAAGCAGGAGTCAGTGCTAGAGCGGGCCGCAACTACAAGAGCAGCAGGTCCGCCCGATTCGGTGTCTCGATTGTATACAACGAAGCGCGTCATACTACCGGCCTGTCGGGCGTGACGATTTCTATTTTCTTATAGGAGGTTTTTCCCCATGGGGTTTTCTGCGGGTTTCGAATTTTCTGCTTTGGAAATTGTGCCGTCGTGTCGGTTTGGTCGACTCGGTCCCTGAAGACGTTGAGATGCTGCCGCATGTGATGGTTGCGGATGAAATCCCTTTGGAGGGGGCCGCCACAGCGGTGGCTGCTGCTTTTCTCTTGCCAAACTGCCGCGCTCAGGTGCATCAGTCGCTGGGCGCTGGCGCCGGCGAGGACGAGAAAACCAGAACCATCTAACAAAATCCTAAAGGGAAAGAAAATATGCCCCCAACGATGCAAGAGTCGACTTCGTCAAGGACCAGATCTCGCAGGGCACCGCGCAGCCGAGCTTCATCGGCACCTTCATCAACGAGGGGCTCGGCAACGAGAAGGGCAAATGGGGCGATCTGCAGGAGGCCCAGAACGTCGTCGGCCTCATGGCCATCGCCGGCGCCCTGACCATCGACAGCCCCATCCAGAGCTTCCTCCTCGCCATGCTGCACTACCCGGAGTGGCAGACCCGCCTGCAGAATGAAATTGACGAGGTGTGCGGGGGCAAGTGCCCGATGTGGACGGATCGTGAGAAGCTGCCCTTGTTGAGGGCTGTCGTCAAGGAGGTTATCCGCTGGAGGCCCCCTGTTCCCACGGGTAAGTTTGTGTGTGTGTGGTCGAAGGAATGGTGTGGCGGGTCGTGTGTGTGTTTGTGTGTTTCCGATGAGTTCAGATGAACGACTGACACTTGACGTACAGGCATCCCCCACGCTGTCGAGAAGGATGACGTCTACAACGGCTACTTCATCCCTGCTGGCGCCACGATCCATGCTCTTGAGTGGTGAGTAGAATGGAATCTCGCTTTTGGCCCATTCAGCCCGGACTAATCGTGACGCCCAGGGGTATCACCCGTGACGAGTCCATCTACCCGGACCCCGAATCTTTCAACCCGGACCGCTGGCTTCAACCCGAGTATCCGACGTACAAAGAGCCCCTCACGCGGTTCCCCAACCTCGACGGCTTCAGCCAGTTCGGCTTCGGACGCCGGACGTGCCAGGGTGTGCCCATCGTCGACCAAGACCTCTTCCTGACCATGGGCGGCATGGCCTGGGCCTTTAACATCCAGCGCAAGCGCAACGCCGACGGCACCGAGGTGCCGGTGCACTGGAACGACTACACGCCGCTGCTGATCGCCAAGCCGGCGCCCTTCGAGTTCGACGCCGTCGTGCGCACGCCCGAGAAGGCCGAGCTGATGCGGTCCATGTTCGAGGCTGCCAAGGAAGAGGAGGAGCACGAGGAGATGATGATGAAGATGGGCATGCCCGACGTCGACCCGGTGGATACCAAGAAGCAGAGCGCCGCGCCCATGTCGACCAAGCCGCTGCCGTCGTCCCTGAGAATGAACCTTCGCCAGAGGAAGGAGGAGGGCGAGCACGAGAAGAAATACCGCGAGCACGAGCGCGACATCCCCGGGTGCCCCGGCCGGTGGGCGACGGAGAGCGACATTGACTCGGGGAACGAGAAGGGCTACGTCGATGATGACAGCTGCTCCGGGCGTTCGTCGCCGACGACGCTGTCATTGGGGAAAGGATGCTTGACCAGCGTAACGTCGAGGCCGACGGAAAAAGGGATAATAATGGATGGAGTGAAGAGATCATGCGGCGGAGAGGGTGAAGAAGGCTTGTGGTCTGTCGGGAGAACAGGAAGAGGTGGAGGCATGGAGGTAGAAGAGAGTGGGCGAGAGACAGACGAGAGAGAGACGAGAAGAGAGATATCATGGACGGCGCTGATGGGGATTTTGAGATATCAGGGATTCCCTTTGTTTCTGTTGATGTCGTGGCTTCCCGTGCCACGAAGTTGCCCTCGCTGCTACCGAACGGAGGGGGCTGGGCCATCTGAGAAGGGGGGAGACAGACGGAAGGGGGCAGAGGACAGACTAGAATGTGACGCGGATAAATACCTTCTACGATGTATGAATATAGAAATTTACAGCTGCCATGCATCGCTCACTCACTGCTGTTGCAAGTGTTACCAGGGGGTGGAAGTAGTCGGTTACCTACATGCTGCGTGTTAGTTGTCCCCAAGGGGGGATGGTGATGGGTAATAGATCACTAGTAAATTCTTGCCTAGAGAATATGAATTAACGAGTACTCACGGAATAGAGACTTGGGATGTGACGGCTTAGGATCTGGGAAACTCCCGATGAGAAGTCCCTAGTCATCGTACAGTCCAAGACCGTTCTCCTCCCGTGCCCGCCGCCTCATCTCCTCGCTCGAACATATCAACAACTCCCAACTGGCCGCATTCGCCTGCCCCCCCCCCCCGGCCGAATAGACGTCGCCGTCGGGATTGGAGTCCATCAACGCATAGTCATGCGCATGGATCACGGAGTCGAGCCACGTCGACGATGTCGCACCCCAGCTCCTTGGCGTGTTGCTCCAGGTAGTCGACGTAGTAGTTCCTGTTGGGGCTGTTTGGCCAGCTGCGAGCCTGCGTCTGCCGCGCCTGGTCCCAGAGCTCCGAACACGGCCGCGGCGCGAGGTCCTCCCAGAGGGCTCTGTAGTCGCCCGTGATGCACACCATGGCCGCCTGCAGCTTCATGTCCGGCCGGCGGTGGACGAGCTCCTTCAGCGTCTCTTCCGCCGGGATCAAGGGCCACCATATCATCGCGGGCACCTCGTGTTCGCCGAGGCTGGAGGGTGTGATGTGCGACAGGTCGTTGACCATGATGAAGCGCGCCAGGGCGGCGGTCCTGATGGAACGGTTGCTCGGATCGATCTCCTGGAGGGACCACCACTTGGCAAAAGTGGTGTTGTGGTAGATGCTGCGGATGGCGGCCGCGTGCTCGTCGTGGAGCATGGTCGGCCGGCGGAGGCGTACGTATCGTTCGTTGTTCCCCTCGTAAGCCGCCATGAGGATCAATGTGTCCTTGTTGGTGGTCGGCAGGTGCGAGAGGAGGGGCGTGTAGAAGAGCTCGAGGTGCTCCGGGGCGAGCTCCTCGTTGTTGGTCTTTTCCGATGAGGTCTCGTCGATGTTGTAGTCATCGGCGATGTTGAAGTAGTGCTTACCCCATTCCTGGTACGCGTCCAGCCCGTGTCGGACGTTCAGTGAGGACCGCACAGCTGTGTCGCCGTTCATGAAGGAGGGTGACGATGGGCTGTCGGGGTGGTAAGACCGGGCGTAGTCGTCGAGGATCGCGTAGCACACAGGCTGGCGCATGATGGTGTCGAATATGGCTGCAGATCCCTCCTTTGAGGAATTGTCTCTGGCCTCTTCCGCGATGGGGATTTCGGGCAGGAGACCGAGTTCGTCGTAGAGGCCGGCATAGCCAGCGACGGCACAGGCCCGGCCGACCACATACCGCATGTCGGGGTAACGCTCAGACAGTCGGCGGTAGGTTTCTTCGCTGGCCACGTCCGGGTACCAAATGCAATACGGCTTGTTATCGTCGGCCGTCATTTCCGGGATGGCGTTGCTCATGACGAGCCGGGCGTTGCGGGCGCGGGCAAAGGCTCTGTTGTGCGATTCGGAGCAGAGCCTCTGAACGTGTTCCGACATTGCGAAAGCTTCGTTGTGCCGGATACCGTGTATCACGCACGCCGATATCACGCACGCCGATATCACGCACGCCGATATCACGCACGCCGAGACCCAGTGGCCCAGGCCGGTCGGCAGCCGGTGGCCACGGAGTGCGTCCCGACGGTCGTCGCCCGGCGGCGGCCGTGTCACGAGCGCAGCGTCCATGCCCTCGAATGAAACAGTCATCTCAGTCGGAGGCACTAATAACATTGAATACGAGGAGGAGGGAAATGGGCCAGTTAAGGACACGGCGGATGTACAAGAGTGACAGAACCTGGGATACCCTCGCTTTAGTAAAACCGACCCGATACATTCATTACTCGCCAAACGGCATAGTCGGGCCAGGATTGCCCTACAAGGGATAGATACCACTCGTTTATATAGATCTCCTGCAGGCCCAGCAGATCACTCTAAGCAATACAACCACACTTATCCCCATTCATTATGCCACTGCTGACCATACTGAAGATCTGTCAAAGAGTCTCTTTTAGTGTCCGCACATGCATGTGTTGGAGCCACTGTAGAGATTGTGAGTATCTGCGGGGGAGGGGGGGCACCCTAGAAATTCAGGGGTGTGGATGCTATGGGTGGGTGTTCTAATCCACCTACAGCACTGTCTAGTGGCCTAACCGTCTTCAAACACCTCCATCACCCCCTTTTTAGCAGACTTGACAGGCGCCGTCAGGACAGTATCCATGGCTGCAAGCAAATGACGGACACGAAAGCAGGGCGAACAATATGATATGAGAGAGAGAGAGAGAGAGAAAGAAAGAGACATACCTATGCCATCGGAATACCGAAGCAGGAGCCGCCACCGCCGAAGAAGAAGAGGTCGACTGAGGGCTGGTGGTCACGGCAGAGACAGCAGCAGTGGTCTTGCTAGCAACTGAAGTACTGGCTGCCTTGCTCCTCGTCGTCGTGGGCGTTGGCAAAGCACTCCAGGTAGGACGCAAGCAGGCCAATTTTGCTGCCACAGGCTCGGCGGCGTTGCTAACGTCGGCGCCGTGGCCAAAGACAGTCACCACCACATAAGTCCGGTTGTACGCCGCATAGTAGGACGTCTGATTAATTATTAGGGGGTCGCTGTAACCGGTGCCAATCGTCCAAGAACACTGACCGACCTCGTCGAAGGTGAATATCTTGGAGGTGGCGGCATCAGCCAGGTTTGACAAATCCCATACTGCGGACAGAGCTTAGCCGGGCTATCGACATGTTGAAAGACGTGAACATACCAAGGACATCTGCTCTGACGAGGCCGAGCGCGCATCCCGGGCAAGCTCGGAGTGATGAGATCGAGGGCGTTGGCGCCGCACATAGCGCCCGTCTCGCTCTCGGATGAGCCCCAAGTCTTGACGAGACTTGCTCTTCAAGTCTTGCTTGCATTCCATCGAAAAGATTGTGGTTGTATTTCTTAGAGTAATCTGCTGGGCCTACAGTAGACAGATCTATGTAAACGAGTAGTGTCTATCCCTTGTAGGGCAATCCTGGCCCGACTAAGCCTTCTGAGTGTATCCCCAGGTTCTGTCACCGTGCCTGTTCTTCCTTTTCGGGGCTCCGTTGCGTTTCCCCCCCCCCTAATTACCCCGTGGCTGCCGCGCCTCTAACATCTCTATACTATCTGGCAATGGGAATCTGACTAGAATCTGACTACTGATAGTCTTCAACTCACTTGCTTCCAGTAGGCTACTCTCTCGCTCCATAAAACCCGCATGGTCTTCACCCAGGCTATCTTCGGGAGGTTGGCGTTGCAAAAGCCCGGAGCCTTGAGATCTGATCTTATAGCCGTAGAAGATTAGCGGTAGAATACTCTCCTTCCAGACAGGCCTGCTGTGACGGTACCGCCAATCTGTAGCAATCGTCCAGAAACACAAAACAGCTACGACCAGCGTGAGGCAGAGAGGTAATAGCAGCCATTCCCTTCGCATGGAAACACAAACTGTTGTCTGCCATGCCAGGCCTCGAATCTCTCCCTTGCGCATATCTTTGTCTTTAATGTTGTAACTTCGCCAATCGTCGTTTGTGGTTCCGTAATCGAAACGATATCTGTTGGTCATGGCGTCTGCAAACGATGTGAACCAGCGAGTGATGTCGGAGAATTGAAATTCTTCTGGTTTTTGGAACGCCTGTAATACCGCTTCTGCCCCCAGGTTTTCAAGCTTTCCACTTCCCAGGATTTTGCGGCATGTAGTGCCCTTGTACCATTGGCAATATCCATCAAATATCTCAGAATTGAGTATTGTGGAGATTGCTATTACAAATGTCGGATGTTGACGATAGATGCAATGTTCTGGGGCACTAATGTTCTTGAAAGTGTACCGGTAGGGTGAAGGTCCGCCATTGTCAGTGAAGTCGTAAAGAACTAAATCAGTCGTATCAGGATGGGAAGACATGTTCAATATGTCGTATACGTGTCCATCCACCCGACATGGGGACTTGACCGTAGTATAAATGAGATCTTGGTTGGTCAGGCTGTTTGAAATTGGTGGTAGGCTGCCCACTGTATCGAACAGAGGTGCCGCCTGCATGGAGTCTGACCGAATTTGTCTCTCCGAGAGTTGACCGTTGGTAACAGAAGCAGTGTACGTCCGTAGGCATGGATATAAACTACAAACTGCTGCTGTCGAACTGATATTGGTTGTGAGGTAGGTAACATTGATATAAGCCCACCGAGATAAGGTTCTATGTTGCGGGGTCAGGAAGTCTCCCATCCAAGCAAGGTCGGAGGTTGGTTTTATGAGAGACATTGTCGACCCAGCATCACCCTCATAGCTTGAGAGATTAAAGCCGTTCGGTAAAGTTTTATAGCCGTCTTCGTTGGTTGAGACGAGGGGTGAGACGTCTACACATTCACTACACATGCCGACGGTGGAATGTGTCGTGAGCTTGCTGTCGATGAGGTCTTGGTCTTGGACATCCGCTGGATCCCCCCCCGGAAATGTACAGTTTCCAGTTGAGCAGCTGGCGCTCATCTTGTTCTGGACACTATCCGCTTCTGTCGTAGCAGATATGACTACCATCATATGGCCTAGTTCAGGTTTGCCAAAGTTGGAGCTGCCGTCAGGGGTGAAATAGCCTCGACGTGGAACAAAATGAGCAGAAGGAAGTGACGCGTTCAGACCCGGTTCGGGAAACGAGCACTCCATCGTACGGCTGGCTTGCTGAACAAACGGGCCAACAAGAAATGAGGCCAGTAAAACGACTGCGGCGATGAGAGCCACTAGGTCTTTCCACAAAATAGTTGGTATCAGTAGCAGGGCACCGAGACTCCCGCGGCTACCGGAGTCGAATTGTTGGAAGTCGGACAGAGGGCGGGCACGCTCTCTGCTGTACCAGTCCCACTTCCGCTGAGATATAACTTGAGAGACGACAACGACAAGCATAGCCCGGAGGATCGTGGAGAGAAAAGCGAGCAGGGCGTTTAGGTTTATGTGAGCACCCCAGTCGGGTGCTGGCTTCCCATCGTGCAATGCTAGTAAAGCGGCAATAGCGATTAGAAGCCCTGCGGCAAGAGCAACCGACAGGAGTTCCCATATCCAATTGTGAAGAACCCGGTACGAGTGCTGCATGTTGATTTGCGACGTTGCGTGATTGATGCAGATTTGATGTCTAAGGCGGATTAACTTGAAATGAACGTACATGAGTTAGAGAAGTACTTACTTGAGTTGGACTTGAGCAGACCAGAAGGCTTCTAAAGAGGACTTGATAACTCTCTAGTAGTATAGTGTAAAACAAGCTCTGAATAGGCCGTTGCGGCTTTCGCGGCTTTTTGAGTACGTAGACGTCTGCTGATGTAAGATGATAAATTCACACAGCATATTCTTGCTGCTTGCGTAAAAGTAGAAGCGAGCTTGGAATGTTTTCCAGTAAAACCGCAGCAATGGAGGAGGCTTTTAAATTATACTGTATGGTCGGCAGGATTGAGGGGCGTCGAGATGGCTGCAGTAAGCTACTATAGATAATTATGTGGAGTTGGCTGCTGGCATACCTGCTAGCAGGGGATCAGGCTGCATTTGGAATTAGGAAATAGAATGTCTTGGAAGACCTATCCAGGTTTTTGCAAATCAAACCCCTGGAATCTTTGCATTAGGAGATAGGGCTCGTAGGGTTACAATTGGTTAGAGTATCCAATGCACTGTTGCTACATGCATGTTCTAGGGAGCCTTGCTGTGAGGTGCAGCGTGCCTACAAATTGTGTATCAGCTGGGAGTGTTCCACGAATCAGCGGCTGTAGACACTGCAGGCTCTCTGCATCCTGTAGGATTTCTACCTAGCTGTCTCCACCTATTAGATTATAGGGCACTTTGGAAGGCATTCTCAGTGTACTTGGAGATAGGATTTATTAGCCTAGATTAGTTGGGCTGCTTGGCTGCGATAAAGGGACTACTATAGGCTTTAAGCCCAAGAGCTGAGCTTTACGAGATGATACATAAATTTGGATTTCGGCGCATTTCCCGGCGCGGCGCGGAAACTTGTG
This sequence comes from Colletotrichum destructivum, assembly GCF_034447905.1. Classification (NCBI taxonomy): domain Eukaryota; kingdom Fungi; phylum Ascomycota; class Sordariomycetes; order Glomerellales; family Glomerellaceae; genus Colletotrichum; species Colletotrichum destructivum. The sequence continues at coordinate 1,080,424 of NC_085906.1, forward strand.
GGACTTTAATCGCGCGGACGTAGCCGGCAGCCGGGGAAGGGGGCCGTAAGCCGACCGGCGCTTGTGGACCGGCACTGCCCGGTCCCGTGTCATCGATTAGGCGCTTACATCCTCACTAACGCAGCTTTGCATTTTCCGCAAAATGGATTGATCGTTTTTGGGGCGGGATTTGTTATATCTCGAGTGTGAAGGGCTGTTCGTTCGTTCCACAAGTGGCAGAACAGTTCCCGGATGCAAAGCGAGTGCGCTCTCCATCATTTTATTCAGGAGACTGCGCGCACTTCCGCCGATCCGCACCGCATAACGTGGCTTTCCCAGAGAACAGGGTCCCACGAGAATGCCACTCCATCTGACTCGTGAAGAGAGGCTAATATTAGCTAGGGACCCGGCGTCACCAGTGTTCAGAAGCCGACGGTCATACGGGCTAGCGGGGCCACCGCTGGACTCTTCCTGCAAGCGGTGAGAGACAAAGAGGTTCGGTCTCGGTTTGTTGTGGCAAGTCTGTAGAGCACCGTTGGGGACCAATCTCATAGAGAGGAGATATAGGGGCAAGGAGTTTTCGTCACGATTCTAAACAACACCCGTTCCGTTCGGCCTCTTGGGGCCGCCGAGCCCCGTCCTATCCCATTCTATTCGGCTGTTTGGGGCTGCCGGGCCCCGTCTTATGGGGTAGAAGACCACGCGGTGTATCCAGGGGTAACTCTAATACCCCACTTCCGCACCACCCCCACTTCTGCACCACCCAACTTCTCCTCCTTCCACAATATCACCACCTTCTTCAAACTATCATAACAATTGCTTTATATCGCTAAATAACGCCATTTTTTCAGGATACCCTCTTCAACCCATCATGAAGCCATACACCGATCTTGAGCTCCAACGGGCACTTGGGGATATCGATACCCACTGCTCTATCCGCCAGGCAGCTAGAAACTGGGGAATCCCATACCATACTCTTCGACATCGGTTCCACGGCATGCGATCGAAGAATACTGCCTATAGTCATATGCAGCGGCTATCTCAGTCCCAAGAGCAATATCTAGCTGAATGGGTTTATATCCAGGATGCCCTAGGTGTTGCCCCTACCCATCAGCAACTAAAGGGCCTGGCAGAGCGTATGATGGGCAGCATTAATCAACCTCTAGGCAAGAGGTGGGTTAATCGATTCCTGCGGCGAAACCTATCAATTAGAACCAGGCGATCCAGGGCAATAGATGCCCGGCGATGGAAAGCCCATTCCTCTGAAGTTATTGAGGATTTTTTCCATCGTCTGGATAGTATCCCTACCATCCAGGGTATCAATCCATCCAACCGATGGAATATGGATGAGACTGGTATCATGGAGGGTAAGGGAGCTAATGGGCTAGTGCTGGGCTCTATGGCATCACAGCATATCCAGAAAAAGCAGCCAGGATCCCGCACATGGGTATCTTTTATCGAGTGTGTAGCTGCTGATGGGAGGTCCCTGTGCCCACTGGTTATATATAAGGGCAAATCAGTCCAGGCCCAGTGGTTCCTATCTAACCTATCTGGATATGAAGGATGGCACTTCACATATACGTTGTTGTTGTTGTTGTATTTAACGCCATAGGGGCAGGGGCACGGAACCCCTGCCACGACCTCCCGAGGGGTATGAGGCGTGGAGAGCCGTAGCTCAAGCTATATACCATACAGTACATGAACCCATGCTAACGTCCTCCAAGTCATGCCTTAATGGCTATTTTTTAACTGTCCTACTATGTCGCTAGGCCCCGCTGGGTCACCCGGCTCAAGCTTGAATCGAAATGGCAACGAGCAGAGCTCGCTAAACTGTCTGTTGGACCCGTCCGTCACGGGTCCGTCGAATTGTAGATAGGGTCAAAGCCCTTGATCATTTGTGGGGGTAGGAGGGTCCTTAATGGACACCTTATTCCCGCTTGTCGGGCGGATGTTCATCATCCTATTGGGCCCTTGATGGGCACCGTCTCTTCGTGCTAGTGGTTGGTGGCCCCGGGCCACCTATTGGTCTGATTGGTCTCGTTGACGACGTACCTGGCCGCCGGTCCCGCATTGTTCTGGCTGGGGGAGACCGGAAGGCCCGCATATAGCGGGCCTAACCATTGCCTTGGCGAAGCGCGACCCAAACGCTTGTGCCCGCAGCTGGAATCGAACCAGCCCCCTTACAAAGGGGTTGCCAGACGCACGCCACTGCGCCATGCGGGCTTCACATATACGGATAATGGCTGGACAACTGAGAAAACTGCCCTTGAGTGGTTGAAGAAGGTCTTCATCCCAGGCACTATGCCTAGTGAGCCAGAGGCAGCCAGACTGCTGGTTCTAGATGGGCATTACAGCCATATATCTACAGACTTTATGTGGGAATGCTTCCAGAACAAGATATATCTACTATATCTACCGCCACACTCCTCTGCTGTCCTCCAGCCTCTAGATGTGGATGTCTTCAGCCCATTGAAGCAGGCCTATCGTAAGGAGGTTGGATATCTAGATGACTGGGTTACAGATTCAACAGTTGCTGGCAAAAGGGCATTTCTAGAGTGTTATTTCAAGGCCCGCAAAGCATCGATAACTAGCCAGAACATTACGAGTGGTTGGAGGGCATCTGGACTATGGCCAGTATCTATAAGGCGCCCTCTATCTAACCCTATGGTATCCAAGGCCCAGGAGACCAGCCAGCAGACCAACCAGCCCAGCAGCCAACAGTGGGATGAAGCTATATCTATCGCCCTATGGTCAACCCCCCATCGATCTGCTGATCTAAGGCGCCAATTACACCTATTCAACCAGCTGGGCAAGGATGGGCTAGATACCCATACTATTCGTCACCTATCTAGAAAGGTGCAAAAGGGGTATGATGAGCAGGCCTCTAGAGTGGTACATCTAGAGCAACATGCAGCGGAGGCTGCTGTCGAACTGTCACACAGTGATACAACCAATCACGGCTCGGACGACAACACCGATGGCAACGACAGCCAAAGCGACGACCAAAGTGACAGTGATAGTTCTGATCATAACCCCAGCCCAAACAGTCTTGATGAAAGCGCTAAAAGATCTAAGCGCCGCCGTTGGATGGATTGGGAAGAGGAGCGTCTGCGTGTGTACATTGAAGAGAGGAAGGAGTGGTCATGGATTGCAAAAAGGCTGCATCGAAGCGAGCCAGCTGTTACTCAGCATTGGGTGATCATGGAGAGGCAAGACAAGGAGACGGCAAAGTGATTCAGGCATACTTGCTAGTTGCACACGTTGCTACAGCCAGAGAACGGCGGACTTGTTTCTTTGGATAGTTCGAGGAGGGATAAAAGAGTGAGGAAAAAACCAATCAAGGTCTTCTTCACTGTGTTCTTTTTCTATTTTTCAATCCACAAAGTACGCTCCTGGTCCAGACGCGCACGGAAAAGATCGGACTCCAGGATTTTCTCTTCAGCCGAAGAGTGCCAGACATTACCAGCGCCAACTGCCAGTGCCGGGAGGGACGACAGACGGTATCGCACATCCTGCTGCGATGCCGCAAATATCGGCAGATCCGACGCCAGGAGTTCGGAGCCCTCCCAGGACGACACAATCTCCGGGTCATACTGAACGAGCGCAAAGCAGCCGCCAAGGCAATCAGGTTCATAGAACAGACCGAGATCCTTGGGCAATATGGGATCGAGTCGCAACCCAGACAAAGCTGAGCATTGGGGGGAGACTGTAGGTAAAAGGAACCATCGCAAGAGGCATAAAACCTCGACAGAGCCTAGACACATGTGTACATTAGTAGAGAACCGCGAACCACACTTGGTGGGGGCCAGGAGTAGATGAGGTTGAAGAGCAAAGTGGGGAATTTGGAAACAGCTGGTCAATGTTTGCATTGACGAAGTGGGGCTCTACGGATTAACACTCGGAGCGCGTCGGCTATTGGCCAAACCCCGCTATCCGGGCATAGCTGCTGACATAAGAGCGGCTGAAACCGAGTAGGAATAAATCAATCAACGAGAAATGAGCGTCGCGCTTCGCGCTCCGCAAACGTAAACCAACAATCGTTACACATAGGCAGTTAAGGACCAAGATCGATAGCACCGAATGCAGTAGCCGGTTAGTGACTCTACATAGGTAGGTATCACTGAAGGTTGATAAACTTGTGTGGCGAGGCGAACTCGACAAGCGTCACAAGTCCGAAATCGCACTGAGATCCAAAGTCTTCTACAGGTGGAGCAAGCTGATGGGCCTTCATTGCTCGCAGACGTAGTGGTAGAACTGGAACGGCGAGCGATAGACTGAGTTCTGCGAGTAGAGAGACTTGGCCTTCTGAATTGGGTAGAGTGGGAGTGCTTTTTCTGAACCTTGGGAGTAGCTTCCTTTGCTCTGTAATCGACTTAAGTCCCGTAAGACCCCGAGATAGTAGACTCCAAGGTCGCTGGCGCCGAGTATATAAAGGAAGGGGTATCTGGCATGAGAGAACATGCAAGGATAAGAATACCTGATATTAGAGCATTAAGCAGTAACCTTAGATAGTTGCATAGTGGTGAAGTAGTGAAAGACGATAATGACGGTAATCCGATAAGCCGATGAAGAAGGATACGTGACGGAACTACATAAGTACATAGAATAGCCTCATACAAATGAGGAGTCCTCTCTTTTGTACATATGGCTTAACGGTACATGTTCCAAGTTCTGACAATAAGCTGTGATGATGATGATGTATTTAACGTCCAGAGTAAAAGGGACGTGCCGGGCGGTACCGACATGGTCTATCCTAATCTAAACTATTTTACAGGCTGCCGTCTTCACCTAACGTTCCTGGTCAATGACTCGGGCAGATTTCGGAAAAGAAATTGGTCGCCTCCATCCATTCGCACAGAAGAGAAGCTCCCTGCGTAGTACCTAGCAGAAAATCTATGCTTGCCTTCGCCATACGTCGGCGGAGATGCCGCGGGGTGGCCTTACGGCCACGCTTGCAGAAGTAGAAGTGTACTGGGGTTTTGCGTCTTCCGCAACTGCAGTGAAGTAGTGCGTCTTGGTGGGCAAATCTCTCGTGGTACGCTGCAAAGTCTCCATGATGCGATCTTGCCGCATATAGCCTTCCTAGCAGATGCCGAGGAAGGCGAAGTTCGGGGGGCTTGGGATGAGGACTTATCCCAAGGTCGGCATACTGCCGAGGGCAGATTGACGGCCATCTCCTAGCGAAAGCCTGCAGATCGGCTGCTCTGGACTCCCGCTTCAGGTGCGCCAATGTAGGCTGTGGCTGTGATTCTGGGGTTTGTCTGCAGGCCTCCTTGGCAAGAGCGTCTGCTTCCTCGTTTCCAGCTATTCCCGTGTGTCCAGGGCACCACCAAATGTATACCCTGCCAGGCATCGTCCAGCTTGTCCGTCCTCTCTGTGCCCAAGAGGCGGAGAGCTCACTAAAGGCCCTAAACCTAGCCTGGCTGCTTCCTGGGCTCCGGGTGACGAGTCTGGCTGCGACTGCGAGGTTATCGAGGCAGATGTGAACATTGTCTGCCATCCGCGCCGTGGGAGACCTCATGGCTTCCAGTAGGCCCCGGAAAGCGGCTTGCGCTTCTGCGTCAAAGACCTCCGTCTGGTGGCCGAGCGGCTCTGATCCTCGGAAGATCTGCCGTGTGGCCTGGTACCCAACCCAGCCTGCTCCGGCGGCGGTTCTGCTACCGTCCACCATTAGGGAACCGTCAGTATAGACAACAATGTCCCGCTTTGAGAATGTTCCCAGTCTACCTGTAAAGGCGGTGGCCAGTTCATCCTTGGTCTTCCTTGGTTCATAGCCGACCATGCTCAGGGCTGTGTGCCAGTCGGCTGAGCGCTCCCAAGGCGGTAGCTCTAGCGGGTCGATGTATTCGGCATTTCTCTCGATAAGGCTTGCCATTCGCCGCAGTCTTGAGTCCGGTCCGGGCCTGTCTCCGAGCCTCGTTCGGAGGGGGTGTCGATCGTCAAGGCGATGGATCCTTACAGAGGCTTTATGGAGCTTCGCATCTAGCATCACCTCTGCTGGGGGCAGGGCAGCTTCACGCTGTAGGATCAGTACAGGCGTCGTTCTATACACAGGAAGTGCAGCTCGAATAGCCTTGGCCTGCGTAATATCAAGTTGGTTGAGTAGGCCGTTGACCCCGTTCGAGGCGATGTGCCCATTCTTGATCCGATTCCTGCCCGGCCACCATGCCTCTGATGCATAGTACTGAATGGGCAATACGCAGGAGGCAATAGCACGGCGCAGCAGGTGTGCCGGCGCGCCCCAGGCGGTGTTCCCTAGTCCCCGTAGTCCGTTGACCACTTGGCATGCTTTGGCGCAGTGGCCTTTCACATGGTTCTTGAAAGTGAGTCTCCGGTCGAAGTGGACCCCAAGCCACCGTAGTGAGGCCCCTTGATTGACGGCCTGAACTGTGTGCTGTCTCCCGTCCAACAGTCTGACGGTTATTGGCGGGTTTGTATTTTTTGGTCTCTTGGTGAAGTGGATGAGCTCGGATTTATCGGTGTCGAAAGTGATGCCCTCTAACGCCCCCCATTCTTGGGCTTCTTCCCATTCTTTCGCTAGCAGAGCACAATTGTCCTCTAGTGAGGTTGAGCTTGCCATGATGGCAATGTCGTCGGCGTAGCCAAATCGAGACCGCTTCCTGCCTGGATGAACAGTGCCCAGCTTGAATAAGGGTTCGATGTAAAGCATGAAGAGGATGGGGGACACGGGCGAGCCCTGTGGTAGCCCACACTCAAGGTCGAAGACGTCCCCCATCTCTCCGTCTAGTCTTATTCTTGCTCTTCTCCCGAGGACGAAACTCGAGACCCACCGCACGAGGTTCTCCGGCCATCCTTGGCATCGGAGGCGTCGGATCAGCCTCCCTGGCAGCACAGCGTCGAAGGCCCCTCTGATGTCGAGCGTAAGCATAGAGGTGACAAGACCTCTTTGCCAGGCACACTCGATATCGTGGATGGCCGCGGCGATGAGGTCGCTACACGAGCGGAGGGGGAGGGCCCCGAACTGTTGGTCGTGCAGTACCCGGAACTTGACTGTGATCCAGGCAAGCCTTCTTGCGACAAGTCTCTCCAAGCCTTTTCCGAGCACAGACAACAGCGCGATTGGTCTATACGAGCGCGGGAGCGCCCTGTCTCTCTTGCCCGGCTTAGGCAGGATGACTAGGATAGCTTCTTTGAAACAGGTGGGATGCCAGCCCTCGCATACGCATCCGCTGTAGAGCCGGAAGACGATATCCTCGATAACGGGCCACGCTGTCTTGAGGACGGCCGTTGTGATTCCGTCGGACCCGGGGGTGGTGCTTCTCGCAGAGAAGATTGACGTTTGTACCTCGTCTTTTGTAACATGCGGGAAAGGAAGATTGGCTTCCAGGCGAGGTCCTGGGCTCTCTGCTGGTATGTCCGTGGAGATAGCAGCATTTCTGAGGAGGACGCGGGCGAACAGATCCCGCTTCTCCTTCGGCTGTGAGATGAGCGCGGTTGGATTGCTCCCATCCCGGAGTGGAGGGGTCTGGAAGGATCCCTTAGCCTTCTGCCACCCGACCATTTCAAACACGTCTTTGCCAGTGGAGGCTGCGGCGATCTTTCCTCTCCAGTACGTGTCCTTAGAGCGCCGCAGCTGATGGAGAAAGTCCTGTTTCAGAGCGTCCTCCTCGTTTCGCTCCCATTGACAATCTATTCCCAAGGCGCAGAGTCTTGCCACAGTTGCTCTCTTGGTCGTGTAGGCTCGGTGTTTTCGCCTGCAGTTCTCGTCCCAGTATGGTCTCCCAGGTCCTCTGCCAAGCGCACGCCTTGTAGAAGCCGTAAGCGCTTCTACAAGGCAATCTGTGAGCTGCTGTGCTAGCATGTCCAGAGCCTGTGGGTCTCTTGCGTTGCTTGCAGTATGGCGCATGGGATGTATATTTCGCTGAAGGATGTCGAGGAAGAGCTTCTCGTCCATCGTGTCAAGCCGGAACCTCCCCGGGGTTGGGTCGACCGGATCGGTTAGGGCCAAGGGGACCCGGGTCAGCAGGCTTTCGTGGTCTGACGTTGTGTGTAGGGACGTTTCTATGCTGGTGGATGCCCCGTGGAGGCTGCCGGACGCCCAGCATAGGTCTAACGTGTTGCCGTCCTTATGTGTGGCTTCACCTATCGGCGACAGGAGGACAAGGCCAACGGTTTCTGTCCATTCCACCAGGTCATCAGCGTCCGAGGAGCTGGTCGCCTCGGGTTGCCAGGTCCAATGATGGAGGTTGAAATCCCCCGCGACCAACACACGTTCCTGGTGTCCGGGTTGCCAGGCTGTTATGATATCCCTAATCGCTTGGCCTGGTCGCAGCGAGCCACAAGGGGCGTTGTACACGTTGATGACTGTGAGAACTTTCCGCTTTCCCGCCAGGAGTTGTAGGAAGAGCAGGTCTGTGGATGGGCTGGGCAGCGGGCGTGTTTGTACGCCCCGTAGTCCCGTTCCTCTGCGGAGGTAGGTGAGCACCCTGGGTCTGTCTTCAACCCAGTTGTCCACTGGGGTGAAAATCTCGAAACCCGGGTGGCATCTTGTGAGCCTTCTCTCTTCCGAGCGGATAGCGGGCTCTTGTAGTAGCAGTATGTCGACATGGGCCGCGTAGGCTAGATTCAGTGCCGTTTCGTGTGCGAGTGGTCGTCTGGCCACGTTCGCCTGCATGATCTGCAGGACTTTAGAGGGCCGCATTCTCCTGATGTCCCTCATTAGCTTGGTTGCAGTCCATCTCTTCTCCTCTTTCTCGGGATTGTTGATGCGACTGCTGGGTCGCAAATCTCCATGATCTCTCTCCCTCGGCTCGGATGGCCCGTAGCTGTGCCTTGTTCCTCCTCTGGACTACGCCCCTCACCACTTTTGGTCTGATAGGGCAAGTCACGTCAAAGGCGGCATGGGGCCCGTTACACGACGGACACTTAAAGGGGCAGTCACAGCCATCGTAACCCTCAGTGCCGCCGCAAGGTGCCCGGTGTTGTTCGGTCGTGTGGGAAGGAGAGCTGCACTTGAGGCATCTCTTCCTTCTGGTACACGTTCGTTCGTTGTGAAAGCCGCCGCAGCGGTGGCATTGGGGAGACCTCTTCTCCTTCGGAAACTGCAGGTTGACGAAAACGCTGGCCCCCATCAAACGGAGGCGCCTTGGTAGTTGCCTTACGGCTTCCGCCTTGAACCAGGCTGTCACCGTGCCTAGCCTTTCGGCTTCGTCTTTTCTGGAAAAGTATGCTTTTTCGGGCTTGAGTTTCGTCGTGGCCTGGATCTCTTCAAGGAGCTCCTCGGTCGTGATTTCCAGCTCAGTGTTGGTGAGCAGGCAGTGTCTGGTGTAAGGGACGTTTGCGATATAGGCCCGGATCCAGGTGTCGCGCTGCTCGACCGCCTGTGCCTGGAGAAGGGCAGCAATCTGTTCTCTGTTCTCTAGCAGGACTTTTGCCCCATCTGCTGACGATGGTAGGAGTGCTAATCCTGTCTTGACATGGTCGATCCCCTTGAGGGCTTCTCGGGCTTGGGGACTTAGCTTTTCACGAACGAACGCGTAGATGTCGTAGGCTCTCTCGTTGCGGAGCGGGCTTTCAGGTGGCAGACGTGCGAAGATGCGAAGGTCTTTTGAAGCCGCCCGGTTTGCGGCTTGTTTTGCTGGCGTTGGTTCATGCAGTTTTCTGGTAAGCGGCTGGCTCGCCACCATCGCGTAGGACCGAACTTGGGGCGGCTGGTTCTGGGCTGTGTGTAAGGGATGCCCTTGGAAACTCAGGGCGGATTCGCTGGGTCCTGTGCTAGCAGCATGCATGGACCTTGCTAGACCGCGTTGGTGCCGGTCTGAACGCTGCTTCTCTTCCTGAAGCTCTTTCTCCAAGGATTCGATCTTCATCAAACAGTCTTTCAGGAACTGTGCCCTTTCGGCGTCCCGTCGTAGGAGATCCTGGACGAGGTTTGAGAGCTTGTTGATCTCGTCTTTAAGCTCCGCATTGTCTTGGTAGCTGACTTGCTCAACCACTCTGACCTTTGCGGTCGGTTTCCGGACACGTCCAGACCGTCGAGATGTACTGGCGTCCCCGTGAACGGTAATCGATGGCCCTGCGTCTAGAGAGACGGCCATGATGGTGAAATTCAGCTCGCGTGGGCTGATGGTGAGAAATGATAGTGCGGTGGGCCGGAGCCCTCTATGATCTTAACAGCTACTAACAGTGGATACCTTGTGAGGAGAAAGTTCTCTGACAATAAGCTCAAAGTACGAAGTGGAGAGGGATGGAAGAAATTGAGGTAGGCGACACGTGAGAGGGCTGTTGCTGAGGGGCAGGGCGGGGAGGGGAAGAGAGGAGAAATATGGGGAAGTGGAAAGTTCCGTCTGACATGCTGCGGACAAAAGCGACATCGCCCTAATATGTTTAAGATCAGTCGAATAGATATTAAGTCGCATCCCCCATTAAACTTCTCATCAGCAAGCTGTTGCACGGCGCCATGAACGTCGAGATTGAAAATGGTAGTTTACACGAACGTAAGTGCACCAGTCCTTGGCTTGATTTAAGCTGATCAAAGCCGCTCAGTCCATGCGTCCGCTAATACAAGCCCTCCAATAGCTCCAGATTTGCTCGCTACACGCTTCGAAATACTAGACAAGAGTGAGGCATTTGAAGACGTTGACGGCGAGTTCAAGTTCACCAAAACCCTCGTTGTCTACGGGGACGGCAAAAATATCTACCATGCAGTCAGCAAGGCTCGTAGCTCCGAATTATCGAATCTCAGCATAAACCAGCTCACCACCAAGGTTTTGATACCCGCCACCGCTTACAGTCCTCTCTTCGTACCAACCTTCACACGAGCGCCCGACCTGCTGCCATCGAACACATATGTCAAGAAGCCAAGCCTCCTTTCTTACGATCGCATTCATCAAGGTCTTCTAAAGAACAACATCGCGGACAATGTCCTTGCCGAGGTTCAAGTCTGCGAACTCCTGAAGCAAAATTCACATCCCAACATCGCGAGATACCTGGGTTGCCAAGTCTTGGACGGCAGAATTGTCGGTATCTGCTTCGCAAAATACGAAAAGACGCTGATGGAAGCGGTCAATCCACATGGCTTCATGAAAAGGAAGTTCAGTACAACTCGCCAAGGTGTCGGTAACCACGGTCGACAACTGGATGGCATTGAAGACGGCATAAAGCATCTCCATTCACTCGAACTTGTCCATAACGACCTGAACCCCAGCAATATCATGATTGACGGAAGTACATGGGTTATCATCGATTTTGGGTCGTGTCGCTGCAAGGGGGAAAGCTTGGATGGCGTTGGTCGTACTTACGAATGGTTTGACGAAGCGGTGCACAGCTCTCTGCCCCAAAATGACCTGGATGCGCTGCGTGAGATCCGAAATTGGCTGGAAGGGGCCCCCCCCGATGCATTCCAATTCAAAGAGTAGCATTGGATAAGATACTAAACAGTGACGACTCTGTCATAATTGGTCTCGAAAATACAACAGTAATCCAACTTCTCAACCGCTTGTTTGCCTCCAAATTTGTCTCGCCACCAGCTTCACTAATCCAACCCCCACCCCAAAGATCTAGGCTCTGTGACTACCGTGGGCTGTGTGTGGCCAAGCATTAGTCTAATCATTGCTCGGATATAATGGCATGTAGCAATCGAAGCTTACCATTACTTTGGTTTGACGTATGACCCAGAGTTGACGCAGTCGGTCTGCCCGCAGTCGCTCGTTTTGACACGTCGCCCGCTCTGCTCAGTCTTGAACAGACAAGAGTCGACCAACTGTTCGGCAATTTCTTTGGTTTGCATCGTGCTGAAGAGTGCTGGCTAAAGGAAGTCCACGACTGATTTCAAATGGGTAACTAGCGAAAGTAAGACAATGAGAGACCCGGCGCATAAGCCTCACTTTTAGGCGACGACGAGCGGCTACTTATACCTCAAGATTCTATGGAAAACAGAATTCGATTGTTGGTTCTCAGACCACGCTTAGGAACAGGAGGGTCATCGCTATTGACAGCCTATTCAGAGCCAGACATCCAAATGGAGGTTAAGGGAATCTGCTGATTTGCAGCACTCGTGCTCGGCTTACCCCGCTCGACTTCAGAACGGCCGGCGATGCTGCCTTACCTGAACAACACAGCGGCGAAGGTGGCCGTGTACGGATGTGAGGTATCCGTATCCGTGTCGCCCTTGTTTACAAAGAGCTGCAGCCTGTTATAACCTACCGGTCATTGTCGAGGCTGTAGTGGACGAGGCCCCGACGTCTCCGATCGTAGTGGTTAAAGACGGCTTACACTGACGCGCGGGCGCATTGTATGTACTCTGCGCCTGACATAAACGAGGTGATGATACAGTCGACTAAGATTGCAAGCTTCCGACACACCCAAGGTCGGCGTCTATGGTACTTAGGCATTGGATGCTCGAGCTGAACGGGAGTGTGATGAGGCGAAGTAATTATGCACGAGATTAATGACATATCATTTTTGCAGACAGGCGCAAGTCGGCATGCTGTTACTTCCCTCGACTTCTGGGGCTTGAACCTGGCTTACTGTATGAATGAAAATTCAGCGTTAACTGTAAGCACTTAGGCTACACACAACGCAGTACCTCCAAAAACAAGCACAGCAACTTACAGCGCTTGAGTGAAGACGGTTCGTAGAGCCGAAAGAGGCTGCTCCGTTTGCTCCAGTTGGGGATACGCCAAGCCGAGAGAGGCGGAGAAACGGCATTGCATGTCCAGTTGGAAGATAGGCAGTGTGGGCTGCTGGCGTTTCTTTCCTCATCGAATGAAGCAGACCTGGCTCCTGCCGAGAAACTCGAGTGTTCCCTACTCCATTTCTTATGTCGTCTCATTCGTCGCGGAACTCTGGAAGCGCCCGTGGCCTGCTTCTCACAACGCCACTCATTGCCGCCACTGGACTGCTCTTCGCATGGCGCTCTTGGCCTCGCACTCCTTGGGCCAAGCATGACTATCGAAATGGCCCCATTCAACGCCGGCACATTGGTTGGCCAACGTATGGCAGGGCGCCTTTTCTAACGAGGAGCTTCAATCTTTCAGCACACCGAGAGCGCTCGTGCAGCCTTGCGGATCATCCGATTGGATACCGATGGCCGAGACGGGTCGTTACACAGTGACGCACAGTAAGAATCGATGGAGACACGCTATTTGATGGGCACAAGTGTTGAAACGCTTTGGCCGCGGCTCTACCGGTGAAGTAGCTCTTGATAACGGGCCCAGTACGCCCGCAAGCGAGGCGCTGTTGAGGATGCATACATGGCATAATTACGACGTACGTGGCCTACCTTGGGACGGTTGCAAATGTGACATGCGCGATAAGCACGATGCATTTGACCTATCGTTGTTGGTTGAGACTTGACAAGTGAGGACAGGCCAGGGAGTGCCCACCCCTTTGTAGCGGAGCCGTGCTTAATGGGTGGGTTCTACAGTACATATGCTCCATTTTATACTCCATTTGAGAAGGGCAACCAAAAGCTTCCGCAAGCCTTGCTCTTTTTGTAGTAGTGTACTCAATCGCATGGTGCCTGACAAGGGGAATGGCGCCACTATTTCCAGGATGCGTCTCCTGTACTTCTGCCTCTTCTCTGGCGTCTGTGAAAGGTTCTCTGAGTGGAGACTGAAAGCGCCCGTGGCCTGCTTTTTGCAAGGGTTGAAGATGGCCATGGGGCAAAGCCGCTCATTACACCTGTGAACTGCTCTTGGCATAGCACCCACTGGCTCAAGCGTGGCTGTTGGAATGGCACCTCCAGATCGGCACTCTGGTTCGCCAACGTACGACAGGGCGCCTTTCTCAAGGGGATGCAAGACCCACTTTCTTTTTATACATATCACGCAGAGAGCGCTTGTGTATCTTTGCGGATCATCCGATTGGATACAAATGCCTGAGGCGGGTCTGTAATCAACTGTCAGAATTGAATTCAGATGCCCTAGGTTTCATTACATCAGCCTCAACAAGCTTCCAGTGACAGATTCCTGTTCTTTCTCGAAATCATCCTTTCCTTGCTTCTGTGTTCTCCGTCGCTTCCTCTGATTCTGAGCGTTAGGGCCGAGTGAGCCTAGGGGTCGACGACTGCGAAACTCGGCCCGCTCGAAATCCACAATCATAACGTTACCACTTCTTTGATCGTACAGGATGTTGCGCGGCTCCGCATCATGGTGAAGAATGCGCAGCCTATGGATTCTGTTGTAAGCCGCGGCAACCTTATTCACGATATCGATCTTGGTAGTTTGGTTGATGTAGTCAAACAGAGGTAGTCCAGCCCAGCTGAGGAACAAGAAGTGCTTAAAGACACCACTGTCGTAGTAATATGGGAGGACTAGATCCACACTACCGAGGCATACCGGTACATGTGTCCCCTGGATGGGCTGCAGTCGATCGTATAAATCGTTCTCGTGTCGTAGTCGACCAAGGTCAACACTCTCAACGCCTTTGGCAACAAGTGTGTAGCCGGAGGATGATAGCCGTACCTTGAAAAGCGACCCAATCGACCCGGACAGGTAGAGTGGTACGGCGTCCGCATCGCGGCCGCGGTCTTGGGCGAGCTGAATTAGGATGGATCGGAGGAATTGTTCCCGATTTATGTGCTGGTGTCCATGATCTTCCAAATTAGGACAGGTCTTGTCCATTGACCCGCCATACGCCAATCCTCGGAGGCATTTTGAAGTGCAGAACGGGCGGTCTTGTATCCTTTTTTGTTTCTTTTGCCCTTCCTGTCGATGTTGACCCCGTTCGCCTGCCGAGCCTGCGCCCGTTGGCGAAGTGATGGCGTTTTTGTTAGAACGAGTTGATCGACTTGGTGTAGGGGAAGGCTGAGTGTCTTCTTCATCGTCGCTGCTATCGTCCCGTAGACTTGTGTTCGTGTCGGGTTGCTTGCAGCGAGAGCGTGTCTGGATCGGCGAGCGCTTGAAACCTCGCCAGCGTTGGGGTTTGTAGGGAGAGGCGAGAGCTTGCTTGCCCTTACGTACGGATTCGGGGATTTTTCTCAGGACGTCGTCATATTCTACAGCCCAGGTGTCGAGGGCTGCAGCCGCGTCATGCCAGCTCGGAGGAGGCGGCTCGACACGCAGGGCCTGTATGATGAAAGCGAAGACCTGCGCGACAGCCGTACGGTGAAGCCTATTCTCGTCGTCATCTAGGACGTCCAGATTGGGGACGCATACGTGATAGCGGACGGTAGTGGGATCATCTGGAATGTGTAGGAAGACGAAGGCCTCGCCTGTACACACGTATCCATACTGGATGCCCTTGCCAATCATATAGGAGAAGAGCTGGGTGACAACGGCGGCAGCAAGCGCCTTCGAAGCATACGCGAACCCCTCGCCGTCTTTGTTGATCACGTCGCGTTCCGGCTGGATCTCGAACGCCAGGCCTGTGGCGACCTCGTTGCGCCCCAGCTTATGCGGCGCCTTATACTCGATCGCCACGGCAGGAATGTTCCGACCGTCGGAGGTGCGTTGTATGCAGAACTGGTCCGCCCGATTGCCCTTCCCCCGCGCTCTACGCTGGGGCTTGTGGCTCGGCGGTCTCGAGGCTGGGGCCGGTTGGCCTGTATCGCCCTTCTCGATGGACACACGATGCATGTGTTCAGATAAGCTGTCGTCAGTCTCGCCAAGGTTCGTATGGCTCTCGAACGTCACAGTTCCCTGTAAGCCAAGATCGGTTCGCAGTCGCAGGTTATTGTACGCCTCATCGACGAGTTTCTTCACCGCGTTTTCGACAGTATCGCGTTCGTAATTCCGGAGCCCAATTTCGCTACTAATCGGGCTGACCAGGGACATCACATAGTCCAATTGATGTTGAGATGGGAAGAGGGGCTGGGAAGAGAATTGCTGGTCCAAGAAATGGGCCCAGACCTCTTCTTGTGCTGTTGCGAAGTCGTCCCACGGGATAATTCGTCGAGGATAAATTCGACCGGTCGGGTTGGTCGTGTCGCCTTGCGTAGTTAGGGAGCGGTCGGTAACGACCTGAATGGCGAGACTGAGCGAGTGGCAGGCCTCGAGATAAGCCTGAAGTGTTTTTGGTCGTGAAGTTTTCGCAAGTTCCTCGGCTTCCTCGCGTTGGTGTTCAGCTTCCTCGCGTCGGTGTTGTTCTTCCTCGCGTCGGCGTTCAGCTTCCTCACGTCGTTGTTGTTCTTCTCGAAGTTGCTGACGCAGTTTGGCAAGTTCACCCTCCATTGTGGTGAGACTGAAGGGAGTTGAAAAATAACAAGGTTCTGGCAGTGATGGTTCGATTGTAATTGACACATGGGGGATGATATGGAAAAGTGGGAAGGTGGTATGAAGACCTGACTCCTGGGTGATTAGGTAATTTACCTCAAGGTGCCCCCTAGCGTAGAGGCTGTGCAGAGCCTCCTGTGGCTGAGGTGGAACTGCCTTAACAAGCGCTCTCAGCTAGCGTTTTTCACGAGTGAATCGGCTGAGTGACTGGGATTTGAGCGTCAATCTGTACCATGCTAGGACGCTGAGTGGACACAACCCCGGACGACAAGGAAGCGCGCAGATACACATGGCAGATATTAGGGAAAGGGGCGATGCATTAAGAGCACAACGATGTGAGGATACAGACAAGCGCAAGAAGCGGGGTAGATTACGTAGATGAGGATATAGAGGTGTTGTGACAGAATCCATGCATGCTTCTATGCGAGTCATGGACATAACCCATTCAGAATGGTCTGACTGTACTTAAACAGGCCAGCCTGTCATTTCCACCTGGCCCTAGCTCTGCTAGACTTATTAGGATAGCATTAGGTCCACAAGCCTGTGGTGATACCATCCACTCTTTAGTACGAATAAGACACTCTTTTCTGCTCACTCATATATGCATATTCCGCTGGCCACCCTGACTATCCGTCAGTCTACATCGCAACATCGTGACCCACAATAACCAGCACCGTCTCATTACTACGTCTTTGTCCGAGAATAGTTCAAGAGTTGTCGAACCGGACGCCGGTTCGAATCTAGCTGTGTCGAGACCAACTTTGAGTAGGCCTAGACATTGTTTGAGCCCTGAGAAGTCCCTATTCCGATAGTCAGCACGCTTACCGCACAGGTATTCGGAGTGCCCTATGGAGACGCATGGGAACAGGTCGATGGGCAGGCAGCCTGACGGTGCTAGCCAGAATGACAGATGCCTGAACCAGCCTGCCGCCTATCAACCTCTCCACTCGGCGACTCCCTCATCCTGCGCATATCGCAACCCGTATCCTGCTGGCCGAACTCTTCGAACACGCCCGCGCCATCCCGCACCGGTATTATATCCATCCGTCCCATATTCTTCGCACTAAGAAGGTCGCATACGAGGAGGCGGGCCCAGGTCGATGTTGTCGGTTGGATCACTGTGGTCGGATACGCCTAGGGTAGCTCAACAGGTGCGTCCTGATCGCAGACGATGCCAAGGACATTAGTAATACGCTGAATACGTCGTAAAGAAGCTTGAGGGGCGCTGTGGTCGCCAGGCACAGGTCGGGACGGAGAGGTGGCTCGAACTGAGAGGACGGTGGCAATCGCGCAATTACCAAGTGGGGGCTCGGTGAGGGGTTTACCGACGAGAAAGCACGTGACACCTCCCTTTTTTCAACCTCATCCCAGGCATTCTGTGGGGTCGTGACATGCGGCGTCCTCTTTTCCCGTCTCACACTCGGACATGCAAGGCAAGCGCCATGAACACCAAGATACATAGCTCCACACGTGATGTTGTGATTTCCGTCGCAGCACCAAGAGGATGCGCCCCAGATCAGAAAAGTTACAGTAGAAGGAGGAGAGCGGATGATGAATCATTTTTCTTCAACAGAGGGCGCATTACACAGAATATGGAGACTGGCATCTATTTTGGAACAGCTGGTCCTGGTTCGTCAACAGGGGAAAGTGGAGCGTCTCGGGTCATCGTCGGCGCTTCGGCTATTTGCGGCGCTGCTAGCCGCTGTTCAAAGGATGCGCTTTCCATGACACGATACCTACACCGTCTAGACGGTATCATCTAACCTGTGATACCAACAACATTCGACTCTATTCGTTGAAAGCTCCTAAATTACTGGCCCGCATTAGTGAAATCTCGAAACAGCGCAATGTCCTCGAATCTCCCTGCCAAGCTCTCAACTTTTGCTGCGTCCGGGTCTGTCATTGCAAGATCTAGGTCAACCATAAACGTAGCTCGTACGTCTTCTTTGGCATGGTTATTTTGCGTTTCCTGGATATGCTCAAGACACTGTCGCGCCTCAGTCCCAGATATATGCCCGTCTCTCAGCGACATTGTGAGCAAACCACGTGTGATGACCTCGGCAACCCGGTAAGACTTCCGAAGGCCTTCGTAGGCGTATATGCAGGTGAGAAAGTAGAAGCGCCACTCCGGATTCTCTGTCTCGTGCAGCACCTCGTTGGCCACGTAGATTAGGGCACTTTGCCAGAGAAGAGTATATGCTGACGATTCGTAGTTGCACCGATACCTTACGATGAGCCGCTTGAGCTGGCTGACTGATGCGTTGAAGGCGGCGCTAGGGGAAGCTAGGCGAGAAGCAAATGTCTTGAGACGGAGGCTTTCGTATCTCGAAGAGCGAACGAATGGTCTGAAGATATCGAGGATAGCGGCATGAAACCATATGCTGAGGGGAATCTTGTTAGCTGAGTGAAATGAGAACTTGCAGAGACCGCAAGAGTGAATGAGCATACTGTAGAATAACCACATGATGAGGACAGCCATCCCTCAGCATTTGATCTGAGGACAAGGCTTCAATCCAAGCAAGGAGCTCACGGAACTTGAACTCAGCGAAATCAAGTGAGACATGGTCAGGAAGAGGGTTCGGCCACTTCTTGTAATATGCCAGGGTAACGTCATGTATGATGAGCCAAAACCTACACAACGCCGGGAAAGTATGACCCATGTAAGGAGGTAAACCCTCTTCCGAAACCTCGCAGCTGAGCCTGTCTGATTCATCTCGAGTTACACTACGAACTGGTTCTGTAGGTACCGGATAGATGGGTGGATAGACGGGGTACTCGAGTCCGGGTTGTTGGTAAAATAGCGTGGTAAGGCTGCAGGAATTAGCCAAATGTGTGTGAGAGACAAGGCATTCTTACACTCCCCAATTGAAAACGCCCCAGGCGGTGAACGAGTTTGCTCTCTGTGTTTCTCGAGACATGCGTTCAAGGTTTTTCTTAGCTTGGGGTGCCTCTACGCCGAACAGGGACAAGCGTGTGCCCATTCGAAGAGCGACAGCGAGGTATTCGAGTACGTGATGATCTTTGCCGTGGCCCAGATAAGACAAACTTAACAGTTGCGCACTTGCAGCGTTGAGGATGCTGGTGTTATCCTTCTCAAGGAGCCAAAGCCTCTCCGTTTCTTTGCAGAATGGCTCGATATAATGGACTGTCTTTTCCTCGATGGCAGTATACATTTGCTATATCGTCAGTCACCGCTGTCAAATAACCATTTCTAGCATGCCCGAAGGAGCTAGGGTACTTCGAACTTACACAGCCCCAGTACATTAAGGCGTTAACGAGGAGTCGAGAACAATACTCTTGCCGTTGGCCGACAAGATCGGTAATGAAGAGATGTGGATCGAATATGCCTAGAAGCGGATGATCGGTCGTCAGATAGAGCGATATAACCCTCGCGGCGAAGTCGTCGGTGACCGGAACGTCGGTCCAAAAATCGATCTTGAGCTTTCTGAGGCGCTCGTCGCACAGGACGGGGATTGATTTCCTACTCCTCTCGGGAGTTTCACTAGGAGGAGCTTCCAAGTGAAATGTGTTGTCGTTGTCACAAGGAGGCGCGCTATTAGTCGGCTTCGTCGTAGTGCCATCCTCGGATGGATAGTTCAGATGTTGACCATAATTTTCGGCCGATCGCAGTCCGCTTCGGAGGTCAGCATGATCAAGGGGTAACAGACGGGAGCAGTAGCTTAGCACAGGGTACACATACTAATGCCGGAGAGATTTCGATCGACGTAGCCTGCTTGGTTCGAGAAGCATGCGACATTCTGACGCCCTTAGAGGGGCATGACGCGGAGCGGGATACGCGACAGGGTTTTTGACCATCAGTTCAAATTCTAAAGGTAACTGGGTCGAGAGAGTTGCACGGCCTATACCATGATCGAACGGCCACGTCATTCCATCCATGCCACCGTTGATGGTATTCAGAACGGAGTTTGAGTCGTCATTTGCTCGTAGCATCCGCAGCATCCCGAAGGCCTGAGGCTCTGACGCAGACCTCAAAAGCTCGAGTACTTCTTGAGAAACCTCAAGTGGTTGTCCAAGCCTCGGCGATTCCTTCTTCTCGACGTATATGCACTCGGTTGATCGTTTGCGGCAAGCTGCACAAGCCGGGCGTGTTCCGTCACACTACAATGAGGGTAAATTCGGGACAATCAGCAAACACAGCAGCTTGGCGAGGAAAACAACACAATTCAAGGGGTAGTAGCATTGTTCGGGATTGATGGACTCACGCGTGTTTTTCTGCGCCGGCATGCATTGCAAGCAGTATCTGTGCTGACTCGTTTTCTTTTCGAGTGTTCTTCGCGGGAAGAGTCAACAGAAGACCGACCACCGCCGTTTCCTGCCGGTAGTAGCACAGCCAACCTCTTCGACATCGTCGTGATATGCACCGTTTCTAAGTAATGAAGAGGAAAAAAGAGTGAAACCACCACCCACTGGCTAGAAATTTCAAGCTGGCGGATCAACTGACTTGGCGAGAGAGGAATCTTCCATCGAGTGAAAATGACGTCAGGGGAAGCAGCCGCTCCACTCAGAGAACATGCCAAGATCTTTGAGCTAACCAAAAAGGCAACAACAGCATTGAGGTTCGGAGAAAATGAAGGGTAATATTTTATAGGTCATAGCGCTGGATGCAACATGTGAGTGGGGACCCCTTCTTGCGCACCCCCACAACTTGCGCAGCGAATTTCCCTCTACACATTACTTTTCGGAATCGCCACACAATCGATTGACCAACCCAACTAACAAAACAACTATGTTGGAAATACTACTGTTTTGGCCATGGCCAAATGCACCGAAATAGACCTTCAAGGGCACTTGACAATATTCCCGGTGGTACTGCTATACGGAAGGCCTCCCGCGCATGGTACATACCAGAGTCCACCCTTCGGACCAGAATGCAAGGGGGCCGCACTCGATGAGAAGGCCAGGTTACCTCTCAGAAGCTCACACCAGAGCAGGAGTCTCACATTGCCAGCTGGGCACTCGTTTGAGGGGCCCTCGGCATCGCCCCGAACCATCAGCAGTTGAAGGATCTGGTCCAACGCGTGCTCGCAGCCGCTGGTGACTTCCAACTGCCTCGGAATAACTGGATTGACGGTTGCATCAAACGGAATCCTTCTCTAAAGTTTGGCGGGCCGTGGAGCCCCATCAATGGGTCTACCTTGTTCGATTCGTGTGAGTTTGGCTTGTTGACGCCAGTCCCCACGCATAAGAAAATCACCGTCTCATTTTCTCCGTTAGCCTGCACGCATGTCATAGCGGGACGTCGGCCAATCAGAAATCGTCACCCCGCGCTGACACAGAAGCTGGTGCACAAGTGGCCTGCAATCAACGCTTCTCGTGTCGTGCTTTCAGGGCCCTTCTTCACGGGTGGTGGTACTGGTACTCGACTAGCCATAGAAGCATTCACTCCGCGCGACGCGTCTAGGGGCTGTTTGCAAGTGACCGCGTCGTGCGCGTCGTGCTCTGGTGCGTCACGATATCCAACTGAGACACGCAAGGATCCACGCAAGTTAGCTTGCTGGGCGCAACAGACTGTACTTAGTGGCCAACCGTGCTTTCAGCTACTTTGCCTGTGTTGACAAGCATCGTGACTGCCCCATGCCGTGCCGAGCAGCCCATGGAAGTAGCCTTAAGATTCATTGGTAGTGACGCAGTTGTGGCCGGCTGTGGCTCCTTATTGGTGGAGGCAACAGCGTCGAAGAGGCTTGCCACACCCGAGTTACCGAGGCGTCAGTTAATTCCCTGGGGATAACGATATAGGCGACCTGATCCGGCGGGCCGTGCCACTGACAGCGTTTGTGCCCAGGACGACGCAATGCGTCGGCCGTTGTAGACACTGTGTTTGAACAGTAAAGCCCGCATGCCAAAATAGTATGTTTGTAAGTAACTAAAATACAGTAATTCAGAGACAAAAGGCACAGGAGTAACCAGGACGTAGACAATGAAAGCTTCAGGGGGAATGACACGCCTAAATACATCTGTCATCATGCGAGTAAGTAGAAATGGGCAGAATCGCAATAGCACTTGCTGCTTTTCCATGATCAGTGATGATAGCTGTAGAGTGTTGCACATCCAACCGTACCGACAAGACACAGGAGGGCGACGATCACAAGTCGAAAAACCCAGCTCCTCCATGCCTCCACCCAGATCCAGGCAGCCTTTGGTTGTTTTGCCGCTTTTGAGCTAAGGAGAAGGCGCACAATATTCCCATGCCCATTCTGTCTCGCCATGGACACAGCGGTTTGCCCCTCTGTATCTATGAAGTCGGTTTTCGCTCCCGCAGAAAGAAGGATGGTAACGATACGCTCGTCGCCGTAAGCAGAAGGCCAGAAAATTGGTGATTGTCCAGAAGATGACAAGGAATCGACATCGACCTCACTTTGTTGAGTTAAAAGTTCAACAACCTGCTCTCGCCTCTTGTTTGCGGCAATCCAAAGGGGCGTTCGGCCAAAACTGTCTCTGGTGTTCAGTTGAACTGCTGTCTCCAGCAGCTTATCGATTTCGTCCGCGTTGCCTGTCTCAGCCGCACGATAGAGGCGACCGATGTCGTCCCACAAAGGCTCCACCTTCTCAAGCGGGATATACTGGCAAAGATAGTGTAAAGATACTAACTGGCCGCAAGCGGAGGCTGTGAAGCACGCCTGGGGTGTTATAGAGGCTCTAGTTTCAGCGCTCCGTTGTGTAAGAAGGTAACCAACAAGCTGCTTACAAGCCGCGGTTTGAGCTGCGGCCTTGACGACGTCTTCTGTGATACGGACCTCGTCTCCGCGCTTGTTGAGAAGCAGTGCCATGATCTGCTGGCCTCTCCTCCAGTTTCCAGCTGCAGCCTTGACGACGTCTTCTGTGATCTGGATCTCGTCTCCGCGCTTGTCGAGAAGCAGTGCCATGATCTGCTGACCGCTATTCTCGTTCGCAGCTACAGTCTTGACGACGTCTTCTGTGATGCGGACCTCGTCTCCGCGCTTGTCGAGAAGCAGGGCCATGATCCCCTGGCCATGAAATACATTTGCAGCTGCAGCCTTGACGATGTCTTCTGTGATGCGGACCTCGTCTCCGCGCTTGTCGAGAAGCAGGGCCATGATCCCCTGGCCATGAAATACATTTGCAGCTGCAGCCTTGACGATGTCTTCTGTGATGTGGACCTCGTCTCCGCGCTTGACGAGAAGCAGCGCCATGATTTCCTTGCCACTATCCTCGTTTCCAGCTGCGGCCTTGACGACATCTTCTGTGATCTGGATCTCGTCCTCGCGCTTGTTGAGAAGCAGTGCTATAATTTCCTGGCCACTCTTCTCATTTTCAGCTGCAGCCTTGATGACGTCTTCTGTGATCTGGATCTCATCCCCGCGCTTGTCGAGAAGCAGCGCCATAGTCTCGCAGCTACCGTACTCAGCTGCAGTCTTGACGACGTCTTCTGTGATCTGGACCTCGTCTCGGCGTTTATCAAAAAGCAGCGTCATGATCTGCTGGCCACTTCTCCAGTTTGCAGCTGCAGCCTTGACGACGTCTTCTGTGATCTGGATCTCGTCTCCGCGCTTGTCGAGAAGCAGTGCCATGATCTGCTGGCCACTGTAGCGATTCTTGGCTACACCCAATAAGATTTTCTCATCCGTTGCAAAAGGGATGTTGCTTTCCAGATACCATTCCACAGTTCTACCTTTGCCATGTTGTACAGCAACTTCATGGTGATAGTTGCCAATTGCACCAGGATCTTTTGCGCTGAGCCTCATCCATTCATCCGCACCAAGAACGCCGACTAAATCGAATGCACATAAAACCAGCAGAACTGAAGGAACACGTGCAACGGCAACCTTGAGCTTACCCTCCAAGTCCCACATTAGCGGCTTGCGCTCAATCAAGCCCCTGACTCTGTCTTGCCAATCGCAAAGGCGTGAAGCACTCCCCTTTCTAGTCAGAAACTGAAATAGGCTTCGTCCTAGCATTTTTTGTTCTTCCTGTAAGCCTGCCTGCGCATGCTCTGCCCAGAACAGGTCGCAGTACTCTTGAAGATCGTTCTGTTGTGGGTCCTCGAACACTCTGCCAACGTTATTGAGGCAAGTTTCGGCTACAAGTGCATTGATAGACACTGGTTGGTAGGCCACCTGAGACTCGAGGAACTCTCTGACCGACAAATGCGAGAAGCGAAACGCATCCTGCGCAAAATCGAAGATAACGAGGTTGCAGCATAACTGCAGCAGCTGGGCTTTTGAGATCTTGTAAACGAGACCATCCTTTGGTAGACATACAGCGGCTAGGAAGTGCTCTGATTTCAATTGCTGTCGACCACAGAGTAGCCAACTAAGAGCGCTCCGGGTTAATCGCCGGTCTGTCTCTGCCTCAAATGATTCGATTCTGGATAGAATCTCTCGATAAAGATCTTCCAGAGTTCTTGGTAGTCGTCCAAGTCTCTCAAGGATTGCTTCATCAGTCCGCTGGCGGCAAAGCTCCTGCAACTGGAGGCTTGCCCAGCGAAACCTAGGATAGTCAGTACTTCATCTATATCGTAGGGCAATACAAACATACATGCCATGCGCGTTACATGTGAGCTTGTCAACGATCTTGTCGCGCAGCTCTGCTTTGTTGAGGCTGGATCGTAGCAGCTCTCCCTTGCTGATTAGATGTACCGTCTCTACCTGCACAAAATGGTTGATGTCTGTTGTGTTGCGGTCTGAAGAGAGGTGTAAGTTTGGGTAGTTATCTAACTTGTAGACAATATCTTGATCATCCCGACTAGAGACAAATATCTTCAGGAGACATGGAGATGTCTCCAGAAGATCCTCCAGCAGTTCCAAGAGACGACCGCGACTTGCTTCGGCGCATTCGTCGAGGGCGTCGATAACAATAGTTGCCGTCGCGTCTTTGTATCGATCAAGCAGTTTGATGATCAGGTCCTTGCTTTCTTCAAGGCGAAGCGGCCCAGACGCGAACCCGTTTTCTTCTCGTTGTTGGTAAGCCCTGACGGCGTCATCGAGAAGCGGCCCTCCGGCAACAGGGGCAGAGAGCTGTCTGGCAATGCTGGCTGCTATCTGGGAGGGATCGGAGCGCCCAGGCTCGGCTGGGTTACGGGAACAGTAAAAATACACCGGGGCTGGAGTTTGGTTGTTCGAGAATGCATTTTGCGCGTCTTCAACAACAAGTGAACTTTTTAACCCTGTTAATAACCGAATATCTCATTTGTACGGATCTTCTGAACATACGTAAGCTTGCTCTTGCCGGAGCCTGGGATACCATGAAGCCATAGGATCGACGAAGCGCTTTCGTTCTTCCACTGGAGAAAAGTCGGGTCTTCGAGAAGCCATTTACCTGTTCCTTCCATGACCTCACTGTATGTTTGTTGGTGGTGCTGTTGGTGTGGTTCGTTGGAGAGCCAACGGAGAATCTCTACTCTCCGTTTCACTTAAGGAAGTTAACAACCAAGAAACAAAACCTAGGAGCAGAACTAACAGTCAAGTTGATCCGTCAGGGCGCTGAGTGCCTCGTTCCAGCGTTTGACGGGGTCGTTGAACCCCTTCAGCATCTGCTTAAGCTCCCCATGCATCTCAAATTGAGCTTCGCTGCGTGAGCGCACTGATCTGTAATGAGGGGCGGGGACCAACCTTCCAAGCCGAAGACGGCAGAACACTGAGTTACGTCCTGTTGGGCTTCGGTGATGGCGGTAAACGCAGAATCCAACCTTTTTTTCTCTCCCCAGAAAAGCTGGGTCCGGGACCAACCACCTTTGGCGAGCGCTGACAGGTGTGTGGCTTGGAAGCACACTGTGCAGTCCAGTCGTCTGATCTGAACTCACCTTCCAGTGCGTCTCCTTAAGCCCTCTAAGCAAACCATCTTCTACGTCGTATCTCTCAGTGGACCATTATTGCCAGGTGCATCAAGTCCTCATTGCCTTCGCAGAAGGCATCAGCCACCATCACAGCCCAAGGCCTCTGGAGCCGAGGTCCTGAGTGCCCGTGCCCGAAAAGTAGGGCCGGCAGGCTGCCCGTTGGTGGTTGGCGCCGCGTCCAGGGTCGAAGCGGAAACCTTCCGGATCAAACTATGTCAGCAGCTCTTCAGTGCACGCGGCAGCGTCCTGTTGCTTGTCTTTAAACACTTAAACACTGTCGCTCGAGGCAATACGTCCGCAGCGGATCTTGAAGCCTATCCGGAGTCACCACCCGCCTCCTGGGGTTGGAAGGGACATGTCAGTGTTCATGCTTGGGAGCTTAAAGACGGGCCATTGATGAACAGTCTGTTGGCCGCTGTGGGGACCGCACCTGGCGATAAAGAGGTGACAGAATCCATGCATGCTTCTATGCGAGTCATGGACATAACCCATCCAGGATGGTCTGACTGTACTTAAACAGGCCAGCCTGTCATTTCCACCTGGCCCTAGCTCTGTAACACTTATTAGGATAGCATTAGGCCCACAAGCCCGTGGTGATACCATCCACTCTTTAGTACGAATAAGACACTCTTTTCTGCTCACTCATATATGCATATTCCGCTGGCCACCCTGACTAACCGTCAAGAGGTATGTGGGTGAGCACACAGAGACCACGTACTCAGGTCCAATCGATGCCTGCTTTCGACGACTTTCTGCGTACGGTACTCTCTCTTCAGTACCGACAGAGTCTTGTCATCAGGCTTGGAGATGCATTTGCATCATGACAACGCCTGGACTACAAAACGGGCTAGTATCGGTTGTAGCTCGTTCACTCCGGCGCAACCCATCGTTCCAACTTCCAATGTCGCGATGGCATTGCAACCAAACCAAGTGAGCTCTGTCCCGCTTTCGTATGGGATCCGTGCACACTGACCAAGCGTCTTCCTCTTCTGAATGAGTTTAGACCTAATACTTGGTTAAATAGTCTGAAGGCTGTACCTCTACCCAAGAGACTGCGTTTGTGATGGGTTCCGGCCGAAGGCGGGATTACCGGGCCCGGGTGGGCTTTTGTCTTGTCTGAGCAAAGACCTCGTCTTCGATCAAAGTGGCTGGGTTCAGGGCGTCCCCATCAACGCTCCACAGTTTGGCTGGGCAGCGCGGGACGACGTAGGTAAACCACTTTACAGGGGTCTCTATCTTGTAAGCCCCTGAGCAGTCCGCTAGTTTTCGCTTGTCTGTCAGGAGGCCTTGCTAGACTTGCTTGTTTGATGGCCTTAGTGAGTATCCCGTCGCAATGTAGTAGATGTGAGGAATATCTGCCATTCAGAGGTCAGAGGCCGCCAGACTGTCTGGCGTAGGGCAAAAGGCGCGTTCTTCCAGGCGACCGACAGGCCCTCCTCAGGGCGGAGGTCCGCTTTTGGCTGGGGTTGGGCCTGGGCTTTCGTCTGGGGTATGATCTGCGGGCGGGACGGAGCCCGATGGGGCCCGGGGTTGTGATTGGTGCTGAGGCCGTGACGGTGGCCCAGCTCCAGGTCAGTGTCGAATCGTATTCTTCGATACATTAGTTACTTGCCATGAGTTCGGGTTCCAAGCTGTATACACTGAAGCTCCTTGAGCAAGACTAAGTAAGGTTAGTGGGATAAGAAGAGAGAAACTAATGTATAGAAATGGTGTCTAAGAACGATGGTGTTGCTCGGAAGACAACGCCGAATCAGCAGAGGTGTCTGTGTAACCGGGGATCAGCGCCGTGCAATCACGTGCGCCGCTCTTGCCGTGGCGCCTCGCCCATGTGTGTATACTGACATGTAAGGCGGACAACAGTTTGGGCATCACGGTAAAGTGTTACGAGGGTCAGTACTCTGTCGCCGTGTGCTGTGACGGCGGCAAGGAAGAGCGCCGAAAATGTGGCTGAGCACGGTAGCAGACCGCGGAGTGGAATATCGTTGCATTCGTGGCGCAGTTACGCAAAATAGCTTTGCTCTTTGTGGGTGGTTGGCGAGCATGAGCTGATGCCCCTTAGGTTTTGTGTGGTTCGCCAAAACATGCCATTTGCACGCGGGCACCGACGATCTCCCACAGCCAAGCAAAGGCCGTTGTATGTGGCCAATAAGCTCGACCTGTCTGGAGGAACTCATCTATTCCAACCATATTCAATGGCTCATCCGCAGGAAGCAGATTGATCCTGGCTCGCACCGAGACTAGCCTCATTGAGGTGAGACAGTCACTGGTCGCCTCACAGTCTAGAAGCCTTGCAGTAGCGGACGGGGCTCAGACGACATGACATTTCGGTCTTCTCAAAAGCAAGGTGAGCCTGCTAGTACGAATGACCTGCGAATTGTACCAGTACATGCTTCCTTAGGGGGCCTACGTATCTCGTCGCGACGTAGGAGTGAAGAAGGAGCAGCAGGCAGCCCACGTACTGACACGAGCAGCTGCAGGCTATGGACTTTACTGGCTGGGTGACGGCCGTTTTCATTTGCAAGCCTTCTCTCAGGGGACCTACGAGTGAGTGGCGGCTCTTGACATGATTGTGCCAATGCGTAAGCCCGGCAGCGTTATCCGTAGGTGTGATAAGCGAATGTGATTCGAGGCTGACGAGCTCCAGCTATTAGCTGAACGTCGCATGGGCGCCAGTCAATGTAACGCCAACTGAGACGAATACGAGCACACAGAACGCCGCTCAAATGTGCCAAGCAAGCCAAGATGGGCTTGCAGCGCAGTTGGGCAACCACGTGTTCATTGGAATGAACGAATGCAGTGCTCACAACCACCAGTGAAGATGGTTGACTCCAGTCTTGTTGTCTCAGTTGTGGGACAAACCCCGACTGTTCGAGCCAGGCCCGTGTTCGATCTGACCCAGCGAAACCCCAAGATTCGGCGAATCCTCTTGAGGGTGAGGATCCCTGAGAGCCCAATGTGACAGAACCAGTGCGACAGAACCAGTGTGACGGAACCAGTGAGGCAGAACCAGTCAGTCAGTCCTTTTTGCCCGTCTGACGGCAGCCTATTTGAGCTGAACATGTTCCAGGGTTTATTGATTTGTGTCGACGGGCTTCGAAAGCGGCGTCGTTCCCGCGTCCCAGAATGTGTTCCAGCAATTGGACACAAGTCACCTGCGTCGGTGGCTGTGCGGTAACGGGACCGGGAAGAAACAATAGCCATCCACAAAACATAGCCCTCGGCGAGCCGTAGCAAGGCTGTGATGAACTGGTTGCCACGCACGAAGGGCGTCAGCGCTAGCAAATCGAGGACGGCGGAGGCCCCGTCTGCCCTTCCAGTTGCATAGCCTGGGACGTCGTCGTAGCATCGTAGCCTGTCAGATTTTGTTCTTCAATCTTGTCTTGCCGCGTCCATCAGTCGCACGTCTGTTACTGTAAAATGTGCATCTCGGTGGGCCTGTTTCCAAGGATTTGTATGAGCAATATCAAGACAGTCCGGCCGCAGTTGTTCCCTCGGACCCTTGGCCTTATGAAAGCTGGCGATTAACAGCAACAGAGAATGCCTGGACTACAGTTGACACCGCAGTCGGCTGCAGAAGGTCTTTATTCCCCAGACTGTCCCTCGGACTGCATCCCAGGTCCAGGAGGGCATGAATGAGGCCAGACTATTGATTGTCGATGGCCATGGAAATCACACAACGACAGAGTTTATGTGGCTCTGCTATATAAACAACATCCATCTGTTATCCTTATCGCCACACACCTCCAATGTCCTCCAGCCACTTGACCTGTCAGTCTTCAGCCCTCTTAAGGTGGTCTGGATGCCTCAGTCAATGGAATGACTCTACTATTGTAGGCAGGCAAGAGGAACTCCTTGGGCTTTCATTTTAAGGCTGCCCTGGCAGGCGTAGCGATCCGAAACATAAGAAATGGCTGGAAATACACTAACTGTGGCCTGTCTCTATGGCCAAGCCCCTTATGAACTCTCTGCTGCTTCCATCAACACCAAAGCCAACAGATCAGGACAGCAAAGGGCAGGCTGGAAGCAAGGAAGCTGAAGGCTGGGCATCTGCGTCATCTATAGGGGCTCTTTACTACATTTGCCTATTTTGTCAGCTGAGAACTTGTTCGAGCCTTCTAGAGACTACGCTGGTGCGATGTCGGCGCAAAAGTGGTCCCACAACTGCTAGCAGTGCAATCGTAGCTTTCTGTGCCCATTAGTCAGTTATAAAATGGAAGTTTCTCCCCCACCCTTCCTGTGTCACGCATTAGCCATACGATATATAGACAACGCTGAGAGTACCATTAATGGCTTGGCAAAGGACGGATAGCTTTGTAAATTACAGCTGTTGACTTTCTAACGCAAACTGCACCAGCAGTACGCGGCCTGATCGACAACCAAGAGCTATTCTCGATCCTTTCACCGCGTCACACTCCGCTCGGTACTCCGGAGGTACCCAAAGGATATTATGAGAGTTATTCGCAATCCATACGCCGTGCTGTGAGAGCACATGATGCCGACCATCAGGACCTTGGCTTGGTTTCTGGATTGTCACCTCGAACACGTTTTCCAAGCTGCTGTGGCCCTCCAGCGTCTGCTGGCACTGGCCCGTGGCCGCGTCCCAGACCTTGACGGTCTTGTCGCGGGAAGCCGAGGCCAGCTGGCGCCCATCCGGCGAGAAGGCCACCGACCTGACCCAGTCGCTGTGGCCCTCCAGCGTCTGCTGGCACTGGCCCGTGGCCGCGTCCCAGAGCTTGACGGTCTTGTCGCGGGAAGCCGATGCGAGGCGGCGCCCATCCGGCGAGAAGGCCACCGACCAGACCGGGCCGCTGTGGCCCTCCAGCGTCTGCTGGCACTGGCCTGTGGCCGCGTCCCAGAGCTTGACGGTGCTGTCGAGGGAGGCTGATGCCAGCTGGCGCCCATCCGGCGAGAAGGCCACCGACCAGACCGTTCTCCTGTGGCCCTTTAGCGTCCGCTGGCACTGGCCCGTGGCCGCGTCCCAGAGCTTGACGGTGCTGTCCCGGGAGGCCGATGCCAGCTGGCGCCCATCCGGCGAGAAGGCCACCGACCTGACCGTGCCGCCGTGGCCCTCCAGCGTCTGCTGGCACTGGCCCGTGGCCGCGTCCCAGAGCTTGACGGTCTCGTCGTCGGAGGCCGATGCAAGCTGGCGCCCATCCGGCGAGAAGGCCACCGACCTGACCCATTCTCTGTGGCCCTCCAGCGTCTGCTGGCACTGGCCCGTGGCCGCGTCCCAGAGCTTGACGGTCTTGTCCCAGGAGCCCGATGCAAGCTGGCGCCCATCCAGCGAGAAGGCCACCGACATGACCGAGCCGCTATGGCCCTCCAGCGTCTGCTGGCACTGGCCTGTGGCCGCGTCCCAGAGCTTGACGGTGCTGTCGAGGGAGGCCGATGCGAGCTGGCGCCCATCCGGCGAGAAGGCCACCGAGTTGACCTCGTCGCCGTGACCCTCCAGCGTCTGCAGACATGCGTTCCAGTCTGAGTCTATCTCTGAAAGTACAGTAATCCAGGCTGGTGCTTCTGCTTGGAAAAGTCGTCTCACTACGCTGCGGGTAGGGCTAAACAGAAGAGCAGCTGTGTAAAGTTGCAGCGGAAAGCTTTCGACACACTGTTTGTAAGACAAGATAAACCGAAGGGCATCTCGGACGATTTCTGTAAGTTGTGGTCCTCCTGTGCCTGCCTGTAGAAATCTCAGATGGTTTCCTAATACAAAGAAGGTTTGCTAGACTTACAACTAACGTTTCCAGTTTTTGCATTGCTACCACTCCTTGTGGCATGCCTTGTAAAAGACTCTGAGCCTCTAGCCAGTGGAGATAGTGCCTTTTGAGGAAAGCGTGGACCCTGGCGTTGTCTTGCACATCACCGTGCGCTGGGCTTTCTACCGGATTTGAGTGCTCAAGGTGGTCAACCCAGTGTGTACAGGAGTACTTCAGAGGGGATAAAGGATTAGGGTCAGGTGGTAATGCATCCTCTAGAGGGACTCCAGGGGAGCACAGCTCATAGATGTCGCGTCTGAGCGTGCTGGATAACACGTCTAGAGACCTTGAGAAGATGACATGGTGCTGGTGCGCGATGCCAGAAGGCAAGATCTGGTCGAACGCCGTGTATTCCTTGTTCAGCAGGAAATCCTTGGCTGACTGGTGCACAAAGTAGACTGTGTCCTCGCGAATGGTGAGAAAGGAGCCGCAGAGGCTGATAATCTCCTGAAGGGACTTGTGATCGTCCGCCAGATCACGACACTCTTCGATAAGTGTGGTGCACTCGGCGAGCGAAGGTGGGCGATACGTCGTCGCCACAAGAGCAAGGATATGCCCACAGAGCTCGGCGTCCTCTGCTGCACGGATTTGTTGCACCATCCGTTCATAGAAAGCATCAAGTCCAAGTGGGAAGGTCTTGATCTTCTGTAAGGCCTTCCAACGAGGTGTCTTCTCAAGTTCTTGGCAAACTAATGCGACCCAGAGAAATGTGCCGTCCGCATTAGATGCTAGATACTGACGTACTTCGCTGGCGGTATCATCTCGGTAGCCTTTTAGTTGGCTAAGTTGTGATGTCTTGAACGTAATGTAGCTGTCTACAGCTGTTGAGACCGACTTCGCATTGACCTCAAGGGATAGCCTCTGCGCTACCGTGCGTAGCCGTTCTTCGATCTGCGGCCAGTTGCGGCTTGAGACGAGCCATTTCGCACTGGTCGATTGCGATGTTTCTGCAATCAGGACGAGTAGCTGTTCAAGGCCCGTTGAGCACTCGTCTAGTGCATCGACAAGGAGGCAGACGCCCTTCGGCTTCGAGTCGTGGAGCATGCTCGTGAAGATCTCCGACATCGCCTGCCATGCATTCGTGTCCTCGAAAAGCGCCTTCCCGGCTACATCGTACTTCTTCTTCATATGCGAAACGAGGGACGGGTCTTGGTCGAGGAGCATGAAGATCAAGCCGCGCAGTACGGCTGTCGCGGTGTTGAGTCGCTCGTCGGTGGCTTGGCAGAAGAAGTAGGACAAGAGCGTCCTCTGAGCGCGTGTTGCTTCCAGCTCGTCGATGATGCCGCAGAGGAGCATGGTCTTTCCCTTGCCCGGGTCGCCCTTGACCCAAAGCAGTCGCTGGTCCTGGTCGTCGCGCCATTGGCAGAAGTCGGGGTTGTCGAGCACCCAGACGTAGGAGTCCTTGAGCAGACCGCCCTTGGTGTCCTGGATGCGCTTCTTGTCGTGGCGCGGGTTGGTAACACGTAGGTCGGCCAGGACGTGGTTTTCGGTCGATTGGAGATAGGTCCTGTTTCCGACATGGACTTCCGCGTTGCCGCTGGCGTTTATGGTTTGGGCTGCATTTGACATTACAAGTGCAGCGCATGGACTCTGGTGCTGTTAGTTTACTTATCGATCTAGTGTTAGTATCTCCTAGTAGCTGACACGAACCTTGGTTACTACTCGTAGCGACGGACGACCAGAGAAAGTTCATCGGAGATGAAACTAGAGACGGTGAAACTGCTGTGGGAGAGTGCTACTACCTGACGCTGCCCGGGAGGAGGAAGACGGATCCAAGAAGGCGGGGAGACCCCTCGAACGCGGCCTGATGGGTCAGCTGCAGACTGACGTGCCGTGTTAAGACATAACATACAGGCATGTACAGCGGCAAACGCGCCAATAGGACCGAGATATACTATTTTTGGACTTCCGCTGGAAACCGCCTGTTTGGAGGCAGTTGTGATAAGGGCTGATCGGTCTTACATGTTAAGTCGACGAGATACTCAACAATACTCGAGCACAGCTGAGCATCCCCTCCGACGGTTCTGTAGTTGCTCACATTCTAGTTGAACCTTAACGGCAAAATCGTCTGAATTGAACGTCCCTTCAGTC
The DNA here is from genome assembly GCF_034447905.1 of Colletotrichum destructivum. Classification (NCBI taxonomy): domain Eukaryota; kingdom Fungi; phylum Ascomycota; class Sordariomycetes; order Glomerellales; family Glomerellaceae; genus Colletotrichum; species Colletotrichum destructivum. The sequence continues at coordinate 1,114,236 of NC_085906.1, forward strand.
TGGGCAAGGTGATTTGCTAGAACCGCACACCGAACCGACCTCCAATTTGTACCCTGGATGTGTCTTTCGCGTCCACTACTTCTGTCGAATTCGACGTCCGCTCCGCAATGGCAACACCACGAAACATCTCCTCGCTGTATTGGTTACCAACCTGGACGTCCGCATTGCCGGCTCCCCTGACTTCCTTGGCGAAATTTCGACTGGAGATCGTCTGTACCTTCTGCGCAGTAGCATCGAACAATGCCTTGTCGGTATCCTGAGCCGCTTCCTTCAACACTGCCAAAGTTGGCTCGTCCTCGACATCTTCAATTTCGATCCCTGCCAGCCGGCGGCAGGTGGCCTCCACAGGAAACAGCTTCTCCAAATCGTCGACAAAGCCTGTGATTCGGTCGATGGTCCTTTCGAATTCTCGTCCGTCATACAGCGCCCAAGCCGTCTTCTTGGCCAGGCCTATGTCGTTCTGCCTCCGATGCGCAACACCCTTTAGCCGATCGTGGAGCCTGCCGAAGACCAGCGTCAGGTCCTTCTCCGTATAGAGGTCCAGCTCCTCTGGCTTTGCGGTCTTCTCGTATCGACGGGACGTTTTGTTTGCTGCCTGGAAGAGGTCCATGATCTCTTCTAGGATCGACTGTGCGAGCTGGACTGGCTGCTCGACGGGCGTATTCGTGCTAAAAGTGGCATCCTTGCTGACATCGACCGCTTCGCCCCATCTGCTGAGGCGCGTCCGGGCCACGTCCAGCTTGAGTTGGCATCTCTGGTAGTCACGCCCGAAACGGCGGCCCAGCTGGATGTACTCGAAACAATCCACGCAGTTGTTGAAAAGGGCGGCAACGCTCAAGGCACCAGTGACAACACCGAAAACTTCAGCCATGATAAACGTCGATTGTGCAACAGCACCTGGAGTTCCACATGCTTCGGCCAGTAGCAGGGAGAACCTGTGCGCTCTTTAAAGGCCTCAAAACCGTGCCGGCAGACGTAGAAACTGCGCACAGCCCTGCCAGCCCGCATAATCAGGCGACGGCTGCGCCCGGAGGGCTTACAACCAACTGGGTCGCAGTCAAGCTGGCGTTCTTGAGCGCTCCAGCCCGCTTGGGGTCCTCTGAGGGAATTCCAGACGACAGCTCGCGCTACAAAGATTGGGGCTGCAGTCATGCAGGTCATCAGCGCATGTGCCTTGGTTAGTGCAACGGCGCCGTTCATTACAGGTATCTAGCAACACTGACACTCCACGCATGTACCACATCACGTAAGGCTTGGCAAGCTACTTGCACGCACCCAGGCGTGTCCAGAATAAGAGACGTGTCAAAGGCCGAGCAAGCAATTCCATCTGGGATTGATGCCTGTGCTATCCACTACGCCAGTCGTAATCACCCTTATGGGGATTCAGCCTCGATTGAGAGGTGCTTCCGAACAAGCGTGTAGTACATCAAGCAATACATCAGCAAGCTCAGTTAGCCTGCCACTCACGCTGGCTGCAGCGCTCTTGCGGTTATCGCCAGCCTCTTTGGTGTTCGGACTGTACATCTTGCGTTGGTTAACTATGGGCGATCGTAGCTTCAGTTTGGGTTAAGGCGGGTAAATAAGTAGCGGACAGGAACAATTAAGGTCTGGCGACGCTGGGCTTGAGATTCTAGCAGAGCCCTCATAGGGGTGCTGGGTCGATCTGACGGTACGCCGTTAATCACCCCTGACTGTGTGCAATCGGGTCCGACCCCTCAGTATTTCCGATTTGACCGATCATGTGTTGATGCCTAATGTACATTTTTCAAGACCAAATACGCGGAGAGTACTGATCGTTAATCGATTCTGCCTTGTGCGAGCTGAGAATCCATGAAGCCACCAGAATCTGCCTGGGCGTCAACACTGAGGCTTGTCACGAAGGCTGGTGACACAGCATCAATAGTCCTGCCACCTCCACCCCTTGTGGATACTTTGGATAAGCTGCTCCCTGCAGAGCAGGGGCCCGCCACAGGCTAGTCGATTTGGCTAGGGAGGAAGAGCGTGTCGATTCTACGAGACGCAGCCCAGGTAGCCGATCATGTTTTCATGGATGCATTTGGACGGAAAGTAATTAAATCACGGGCAGGAACTACGCAGCGGCCGTGAGTACAGATGAGCAAGCAAAGATCCATTTGGGGAACGAATAGAGCGATACTACGTGAAAAGCACAGGCAATGTGGACCACACCGAGAGTAGGGCTGACTCTGGCGGCAAAAGGCACGTACGCAGTCCGCATTGAGAATCAGTACGGCGGGCGGGATATTTTCGACTGATGCATCTCTTCTCGTTGCACTAGCCAGGTGGCATTTCGACGTCGGTGAGATGGCTGTCCTTGTCTATTTTGAGTGATACCATCCCAAGTTTGCCTGCCCTCCTGTGTTAGGTATGTGATGGAGACGTGTGTAGGCAAAGTCCCGCCGTCCCATGCGATAACTAGCCGCTGTACCATTGCTTTACCGAACTGCTAGATTGAGATTCTGGGTATCTGTGACCTGTGGGTACTTGTTGGCTCGGAGAAGAAGCAACCTGGAGGCGGTGTGCCTCTCCTTCGCCTTCCAATTACAGAACATTATTGACCTCGTGATCGGCCTTTTGCAGCAAAACCTCAGCGATTGGCTACAATACGATGCTTACCAATTCGCAGTCACTGCCCCTTTGAGACGAGTGTGCATATGCAAGCGCGCTAATCATACGTGCCCCTCTTCTAACAACCCGATCAGACTCGGTCATCAGTTAACAGTGCTCCTTTCTTTACGTGCAAGCAAGGAACAAAATCATCATCAACCATGAGCGAAAGCTATGGAACAGAAGTAACAAACACCGTCGGGAGCGTGACAGCCTCTGGCTACGCCCGAGTTCACGTGGGCAACTATACCGGCGACACCGTCATCCACAACTACAACGAACCTCAGCGCAACCGATGCCTCGCCGATCTGCGATTGACCGACCCTCGCGATGAAAAAACACGAATCGAAGATACTAAAGGCGGCCTCCTCAAGGGAGCATACCAATGGATCCTGGACCACGAGGACTTCCGACGATGGCGAGATGACAAGCAAAGCCGGCTGCTCTGGATCAAGGGGGATGCCGGCAAGGGCAAGACTATGCTGCTATGTGGCATTATCGATGACCTATCCAAGTCGCAGGGGCAGTCGAAGCCAAAGTTCAAGAACCTCTGGCGCCCTATCCGTCCACAACTACTGTCCTTTTTTCTCTGCCAAGAGACCAGTTTGAATCTCAATAACGCTACAGCTGTCCTACGAGGGCTGATGTACCGTTTGATTGACCAGCAGCCTCCCCTAATCCAGCACATTGAGAAAGCATACGAACATATAGGAAAACAGCTTTTCGAGGGCGACGATGCATTTTACAAACTCTCGAGGATCCTTGCCAGCATGCTCTGCGACCCGTTGGCAAAGAGATGCTACCTGGTGGTCGATGCTTTGGACGAGTGTAGGCGAGATCAGCAACAACTCCTCGACTTCATCATGAAGAGTGTGTCTCATTACCCTGCGAAATGGATTGTGTCGAGCCGAAACCGACTAGACATTGAACCGGCCATGTGGCTTGACGACTCCCGGACACGAGTTAGCCTTGAGTTGAACGAGAAACATGTCACTCAAGCACTCAACACATTTATCAACCACAGAATCTCAAAGCTCCCATTATTAAGAAGCGATACGTCAACACATAAAGATGTCCGCCGCGAAATTCTATCCAGAGCCGAGGGAAACTTCCTCTGGGTTGATATGGTTACTCGAGAACTCCAAGCAGTTGAGCCATCAAGGATGCTAGGCATCCTGAAGGAAATACCGTCGGGTTTGATGCCTTTTTACGACACGATGATGGCAAAGGTTCGCAATCAATCACGGGAGCACATTCAGCGTTGTATCCAGTTACTCTCGATGGCAACCGTTGCTTACCGACCACTTACCTTGCAAGAGCTCGGAGTTCTATCAAAAGCACATCAAAACGCATCTCGCGAAGGTGATGTTAGGTGGCTAGTTGACAGGTGCGCCGCTTTTCTCACAATTGACCAACATGGATGCGTATATCTTCTCCATCAGTCGGTCAAAGACTACTTTACATCCTCGCCTAATTCGATTCTGGAAGCCTCTCTCGCTGCCATTCATCACACGATGGCGTTGCAGTCAATAGAGGAGATGCAATGTACCTTACGACGGAACGTCTACAACTTGGATTATCCCGGGTCACAACCCCCATTAGGTGGCCCAAACCCAGATCCCCTCGCATCAATTCGGTACTCCTGCCTCAATTGGGTCAACCACCTTGTCGACGGGACTAAGAACCCTCAGGACTTCACTGACGGTGGGGTTGTTGATCGATTCCTGAGAAGCCATTTGCTTCACTGGCTAGAGGCTTTGAGTCTATTGAGAAGCCTGCCAAACGGGATTCTTATCTTATCAAAGCTTTCGGCTCTACTTCAAGTAAGTCATAACGACGACGACCTTGATCTATTATAAGCCCGCGCTAACTATTCAAAGTTGAATCAAGAATTCTTTCAACTAATGAAAGTTACCCGGGATACATTGCGCTTCCTAAGATCCCACATCGTCGGTATTCAAGACAGTCCCCTTCAAGTCTACAGCTCAGCCCTTGTATTCAGCCCAAGAAAGAGTGTAGTCAGAGAACTCTTCTACGAAGAGGAACCAAGGTGGCTATCCATGAAGCCAGCAGTGGAAGATGAATGGAATGCATGAGAGCAGACGCTGGAGGGCCACGGCGGAAAGGTCGAGTCGGTGGCTTTCTCGCCGGATGGGCGCCAGCTTGCATCAGCCTCTTGGGACAACACCGTCAAGGTCTGGGACGCGGCCACCGGCCAGTGCCAGCAGACGCTGGAGGGCCACAGCGGCACGGTCAAGTCGGTGGCCTTCTCGGCGGATGGGCGCCAGCTGGTATCGGCCTCCGACGACAAGACCGTCAAGCTCTGGGACGCGGCCACGGGCCAGTGCCAGCAGACGCTGGAGGGCCACAGCAGAACGGTCACGTCGGTGGCCTTCTCGCCGGATGGGCGCCAGCTGGCATCGGCCTCTTGGGACAACACCGTCAAGGTCTGGGACGCGGCCACCGGCCAGTGCCAGCGGACGCTGGAGGGCCATAGCGGCTGGGTCAGGTCGGTGGCCTTCTCGCCGGATGGGCGCCAGCTGGCATCGGCCTCCTACGACAAGACCGTCAAGCTCTGGGACGCGGCCACGGGCCAGTGCCAGCAGACGCTGGAGGGCCACAGCAGCTTGGAAAACGTGTTTGAGGCAAGAATCCGGCAACCAAGTTCAGGGCCTTATAATCGGCATCATGTGCTCTCACAGCACGGCGCATGGATTAAGAATCGCTCTCACAACATACTTTGGTTACCTCCAGATTACCGAGCGGCTTGTCACGCGGTAGAAGGATCCAGAATAGCTATTGGATGTAAGTCGGGCCGTGTGTTGCTTTTGAACTTTGCGTTAGAGAGTTATTAACTGTAATCACACGGCTGTCTGTCCTTCTAGTAACTACTAAGTCATTAATGCTACTCTTAGTGTTATCTGTATATCTTATTCCTAACGCGTGACACAGGAAGGGTAGGGGAGAGAGTTGTTTCTTATAATGAGCTAGCACAGTTACAGCATGTTCTAGAATCTTCCAACTTGTCCTTTTGCTCCTAGTCAAAAGAAGCGATTTTTACAGGCTACAGCCGTAATAAGGCTCTGTCAATGCCCTCGCCACGCATGGATGTTCCATCATATTACAGAATGTTAGCTGGGCCTGTAATAGTGGTCGAACTGCGTTCAAATGGTCTTTCCATTCTCTCTATTATGGGAGGTCCGTGGTGAAATCTCTGCCCCTTTCTAGAATCCCCTCTATTGTCCATGACACCATTGTCTTGTACATGGTGGACTTTAGGTCCTTTTAGCCAACCAGGGTTTCCCACTGATTTTTGGATCAAGCTTTTCTTATCACTAAGATAAGTATACCAACATCAGACTACTCATGACCAGTTGCGACCTAAACCTTCCTTGGGAGGCTACATGTAGATGGAACCTATGCTTTATTCCGGCTTGCGGGAGGCAATATGGAGTCGCTGGCGGCACTTCCGGCCGAATGATCGGCGACTCGCTGGACAAAAATGCGATACTCAAGGTTATTAATTAGAGTATAACCAGCTGATTCACCCGTCATGCGGCGGTAGATCGCGGGAACCAGGGAAGCACCGCGCTAAGAGAATCCGCTGGGGTTCGTGATGGCAACCTTGGGAGGGTAGCGTCAACAAGGGCCGGCGGTCGGGCTCCGAGTTCGCCCGGGGCGACGACCTGTCGGATGCGGCGCGGGCTATGTCAACTTGCTGACCTACCTCTGGTTTCTCGTGTATTATGGGGTCCCCTGCTTCGCGCTCGTCTGGCTTCAATGGAGGGGGTCCATCCGCTCAAAAGTGGCTCAAGTGTCACTATGGCTGATATGTGGCTGATCGAGAAGGCGGGCTATCCCATCGAGTGCGGATTAACGTCAAAAACGCCAAGGCCAGAAGTACCCACTATTATACCCGCTTTTACCCCGCACTTCAATGAGTACATGACGAAACATCATTTGCACCTATGTTTTCTTCCCTACTGTCACCACCAAAATCATCATTTTGTTCAATGCCGCGATGTCTTCTAGCGATTCCGATGCCTCCGGGGCTTCCGGGGCTTCCGTACGGAGCTGTATTGTGGTCGAGCTCCTTCCTGAAGACCTCGCCGTCGCTTGCACTGCCGACTGTACGCCGGAGCGGTGCGATAACAGCACAGTCCGGCCCCACGAACCCCCGGCCGTTGAACGCGGGCGGCCGGGCACCTTCAGACCCTTTGACGTACCGGCCCGGGACCGAGGGATACGGGACCTACCGGCAGCCCCGCTTGACCTATTCCTCCAGTATGTCCCCCGGGACCTTGTTGAGCAGTGGGCGCAATGGACGAATACGGCGCCGTTATCCAAGGAAGGCCCCCGGGCTAAACGGTCAAGAGTGTATGAGTGGAGAAAGACCTCTGTAGAAGAGATTTACCTCTTCTTAGGAATCCTACTCTATATGGGGATTCACAATGAATCTCAAATATCAAGATACTGGTCAACTCAACAGCAAAAGGAGGATCCTATCCATCTATTCACCCGGTTTATCTCCCGGGACCGCTTCCAAAGTCTACTCCGGCAGCTACGCATCTTTAATACCTCTGATTTCCAGCCTAGCCAGTCAGGTCAACGCCAGGCCCAAGCCGGGATGCCGGATATATACCGGAAGGTCAACGATTGGTCAGCCCATATCCAAGAGACTGGAGATTCCTTCTACGTAGCCGGCTCTGACCTTACTGTTGACGAGGCTATGGTCCGGTTTACAGGCCGGTCCCTAGAGACGACAACAATACCAACAAAGCCGACCCCAACTGGCTTCAAGGTCTGGATTCTTACCCAATCAGGCTACTGTCTACGGTGGCTCTGGCATGTACACGGCAAGGGCCCGTACGGACTAGTCCCTCAAGCCCGGCCAGCAGATAGTCAGGCTGGAGTAGCTACCACGGTCCCATTGACGCCAACGCAGCGGGTTGTAACAACACTTGTTACCTTACTTCCAGTTGCAGTCTACCACGTGTTTTTAGATAATCTCTTTGCGTCTGTGCGGCTTCTTCGGGCCCTCCGGAAGCAGCAAGTCGGGGCTTCTGGAACCTGCCGGAAAGACAGTGGGATAGATAAGATCCTTGTCACCGAGAAGGAAGCAGAAGGTCAAGGTATCTCTTGGGGGCAGACCCATTGTATCCCTGCCTTAGATGGGGAGGTATGAGATTACCAACTACTTTCTATAGAAATCTCTGTACTAACCAGTTTATCTATTTTTAGGTCAATCAATTCACCTGGAAGGATAATGCTCTTGTCCTGTTTATGACAACTGTCTTCCGAGACGGCCAGGAGGTAACCCGTCTCCGGCGCCGGCCGGCTGGAAACTCTGCAAGTAAGCGGGCTGCCTGGCAAGTCTTTGGTCCAGACGTCCGCAAGAACCTCCCAGTACCTAAGGCAATTGATGAGTATAACCATAAGATGAATGGGGTTGATATCAGTGACCAGATGAGGACCTATTATCAATACAGTCACCCTATTCGCCGAGGAGGCTGGCAGGCACTTGCTTGGAACTTCCTACTAGAAGTAATTATTGTGAATAGCTTCTTTCTACAGTTCTGGGGAAAGCCTGAGTGGCAGAAGGTTAAGACCAGTACCAATGGCGGCAACTGCTTGCATCCCAGCTTATTCTGAAGTTTGGACCATTAGCAGGAGGTGGAAAATGTTCACGGTCTCAGCGGGCTTCAGATAAGAAGAATACTTCTATTCCCTGGCAACAGCATCGTCAGGGGTCTAGGAAGGCTTGTTCGCCGCGTTCCTTTTGTAGTAACACGGCAGCACTAAGATCTCGCCAGGCCCTTAGCGATATAACTGGGAATAGCCTCAAGCGGCAACGTAGGTTCACCCGGAAAGGCTGCTTAGATTGCGACGTAGCTTTATGTACCAGGTGAGATTGCCGGTACCTCTGGCATACCCAAAATCAATAGGGAATAGAGGTACCGGAGATACTAGTTATTCATTGGTTGACTCCAATGGCCTCGCAAGCCCTTATTGGCTCTACCCCGCCCTTGGCGTTTTTGACGTTAATCCGCACTCGATGGGATAAGTACTGGGCTTCCAGCACCAGGCGGGTTGTCATGCATGGATGGTCGGATGGATGGATGGTCGGATGGATGGATGGTCGGATGGATGGATGGTCGGATGGATGGTCGGATGGATGGATGGATGGATGGATGGATGGATGGATGGATGGATGGATGGATGGATAGATGGATGGATGGTTGGACGGATGGAGGACTCTGTACGAAGTACGAACACTCGGTACTAAGGTGACGTGATCCAACACTGCCCGTCCCCACTTTTGTCTGCCTATCTGTCAGGCATATGAGGGGAACCTCTCTTTTGTGCACATGGTCCGTTGGTACAATTCCTGCCTGATACTATCCCTCTCGTTGCAGAATTTCCGTTGCTGTCTCGGGACCAAACGAGGTATGCGGTCGCATATTTTGGCTCGCCATCTTGGCTAGAGATATCCACTGAATCCAAAATATGCATGATTATGAATAGCAAAGTTTCAATGCCTGTCGTTCTGACTTTCTTTGCCAGTCCTAATGCCTTAGGATAAAGTTTGTCCATTACAGCTAGTGGAAAAAAGAGACCACCCACACCATTTATCTAGTCCTCTTAGTCTTTCTCTTCTGTTTCACTGGTGGTCTGTGTCTAGATACCAGTTCTGGACTCATGTATTTCTCCGCAACCCATGAATCCTCCCGGTCCGGTCTGCCTGTCCAGTGCAGCATGTACTCCATCTTGCCGTTCCGTGTCCGAGTCTTCAAGACATCTACCCCTTCCCTGAACCCTTTATACTTGTCTTCAAAATTTTCAACAAGCTGGTCATCAAGGATATTCTCCCGCGGTTCCCAACTGTGACTTCCGTCATCCCACTTCAGGAAGAACAGAGTGCTCCCCCATCTACCCAATATACAATCAACAGTGAACGTGTCGTCCTCCTTCGGACAGGGCTCTGTGACCCTATCTATGCCGTAATGCAAAGAATTCTGATGATGGTGAGTTCGGGGCGATCTCGTCGGCATACCAGTCAGATCAATCGGTGTTCTGCTGGATAGAAACTTGGAGTCTGAGCCTGAAACTAACCCAAAGGCTTCGGATGAGAACTCCGAACCAGTCAGAGGGTCATCGCACAGAGTCATATCGGAGAGACTCTCTTCATTGTTGAAATCGTCCGGAAAAATTTCTCCGTAGCCTGTTGTTTCATCAGCATTGTTGCCGTTAGCTGCTTCCTTTGAGCGAAGGACGATTCTGATCTTTCGTGGCCGGGCATCTATGGACTGCGCGTCTACGTCCAGGCCGCCATCGGAAAGCCCAAATGAATGGACTGGGGCTGCTGTTCCAAAAACTGGACCGTCCTCATCGACCGTGTACTCAGAACTGAAGTTAGATGGTGGCTGAGGCGACAGAGGGAACTCAATACAGGAGCCCATGAACTCGTCCAAGGTCGGATTTACTGCTGGGTCAGACGGAAGTAAACCAATATCCGCATCGCCTGTATGACCCCAGATATCGCTCTGTTCATCTGAAAGCGTATAACATGGCAATGCCTTGTTCTTTTCTCCACAAACTTCGTATTCGTGGACAAACAAACTTGTTCCAGATTCCAGAGGCCCTTGTCGAGGATGCAAATGACCAAGGTCCGGAGCAAGATTGCCCTCAACAGCTCTCTTCCTCTTTCTTGCTTTAGAGGGGATCTTCAGGAGATGGGCATCGTGTAAGTGACAGTCGACTGCTTCCTCATCAACAAGTATCTCCGAGCAGAGTGGGCAGAATGCTGGATAGGTGTTTTGTAACTCGTCGGCCTTGATATGCCGGACAACGTCAGCGTCTCTCTTCCAGTGCCGCATCCGCTTCGCTGGATCGTTATCTCGGCCAGCGAGACACCACGGACAGTTCGCTGGACGGATGAGTGTCCGTCGTAGCTCGACAGACCCGCAGATTTTCGGCAGAGGATCAAGATGTGACTTGCAGTGGTCGCTCCACGGCTCCCCGTTTACGAACCACTCGGCGCATATGTAACAGAAATGAAGATCAGTCTGTAACACTTGTCGTTCGTTGGCCAAGTGTACTCGGCAGCATCGATGAGCGTGGGAGCTTCGAGATCTCTCGGGGCTGCATCACGACGTTAGCCTTGTGCGATAATAGGGGAAGTTGAAACATACATGCTAGACATGTCAATGCCGCAAAAGCGGCACTCTCCTGCGACGGGCTCCTCTCCAGGATAATAGAGAATGGAAAAGCCCTTCGATGCGAGAACGTAGAGATCCTGCATAGCTTGCCGCATGCTTTCCGGGCTCAAGGGACTCATCGACAACATCAGTTTCTCGACCCTCTCCAGTTCAGGCAAAAAGTTGACAAGCTGATTGCCTTCGGCAGTCGATAGTTCGGGAGCGATTTTGCCCCTCGTCAATACCTTCCAGTCCCGTCGCTCCCGTACCCACTGCTGGCGGTATGATTCGAGAGCTTTGGCTTTCAACTTGCGCCGCAGATTGCGGAGTGCGCCGACAAGTTTGGACCTGATTATAGAATCTTCTGACAGGTCGATGCGCTTTTGCAGTTCCACAACTTCTTCCTTCTGCCACAAGGCTCTCTCTATAGCAGCGGGGAGCACTATTGGGGCACCTTGTTCGCGGAACTTTTCGAGTCCTTGGAAAAAGTTGACAGCCGTATGGTCCGATTTCTCGCCTAAGAAAGCGCCTAGGCCGTCCACGGAAGAGCAATTTGCAACATAGCTAGCTCCAAAGATGTTTCGGTCTGACTGCGTAAGATGCTGGGATCTCTCAACCTCAGTATATCGTTCTAGGAATAGGTTAACTACACATTACTGCAAGAAATAATGGGCTGTCCTACCGTCGACTTGCTTCCCAAGATAGCGTCGGATTTGATGAATCGATGGGGAAACCCCAACGTAGCCCGCTAATTTCAGTGCCTTATTAAAAGACTGGCGAAACGAACTCTCGGTGAGCTGTTTACTTGTGACAGTTCCGTCTCGGGCAATGCCCCGCACAATTGGAAGATCGAGAACATCCTCGTTCCAGCGAAGAATAATCTCATTGTCGCCCTCTGGAATCTCTAATTCGTAGAGACTTTCCAGACTGTCAAAGCCAAACATGGCGTCGTCTGCAAAGGCCAAAGACAGCAGCAGGGCGGTCGCGCAGTACAGCAGGACATCGTGGTCTCGGGCTGAGCTGCCAAACCTGTTCATTGAATAAGTACAACAAAAACAAACAGAGAAGCCGCCTAACTTACGTATCATTCTCAGTGTTGCGATTGTTCTTTACAAATCTTTGGTCAAACCTCCAGAAAAAGCGGTAGCCGCCGCCCTCCCGTCGTGCTTGAACGATTTCGATATCCTTGTTCTGTTAGTGCCGGCCACAAGATGTCAACCGAATGATAAGTACCTTGTACGTAACGTTGCCAGCGAATAGTGCGCCGATTCTTGCTCCTGTCGTCACGTACAGCATGAAAAGGAGGTGCAGTTGTATTCTGACTCGCTCGTGGGGGACCGTGAGGTCACTCCAAATGGCGTGGAGAAGGCGGTCGAGCGCGATGCGATTGAGGTTATGTTTCTCCTTCTTTTTATCCTCCAAGACGCCTTCTGCCGTAAGGACGCGTCTCATCCACTGCTCAAACGTTAGTAAGAAGACGAGAAACACTATAGGAAAGGACATACCCGATAAATTTCAGTGTGCTGTTGTGGATCAGTCTCCGTGCCAGTCTCGTGCTTAAATGCACGATAGAACGCCTCTGCCCGGCTGACCATAGATTCCGCTGTTGGTCTACCGTTTTCTGCGATCCTCCCGCAACTTGAAGCGATGTAAAAGCGGAAAAAGTCCTTGACTTCGGTCATATTGGGAGCAGGCGCGTTCTTTCGCAAGACGAAGGCTCGGGTAGTGGTAAAATCAGGAGGTGCCGCATTCAACTTCTCTGCAATCCCAACAGCCCTTTGCCAATGCCAGCTGAGAGCAGGTAAGCGAATGAATAATGGTCATATTAAGGTTGAACTTACGTTGCATAGCGATTGAGAACTGTGGCATGCATGGCTGTGGTGTTGCTGACGTACTTCTCTAGGTTCGCTTGGCTGTCTCGTTCTTCGTAGGCACCGTGTTCATACCCCCCAGCCGCCGCCCGAGCAATCAGTTCTTCAGGGGGTACCCCCATGATATCGGGTCGGATTTGGCGTTATCGTGTGGAAATCGACAGTTCAATCAGATTGAGAGGGACCAAGAGGGGCTAAATCTGGAGAAAGAGCAGGAAAATCAAATGAGGGGAAACAGTGCGCTTTTGTAGAAGGTTTGGCGCTCCTTCAATCATACGTTCAATTTTCTGTTTCCTGATTATCGTAGACTGTCGGCGCTTACCTGCATTGACATCCAACCAACACTTGTAAGCTTGGCTGCACCCGCTCACCCGCTGCTCACCCACCACTCACCTTCGGCATCACTCAAAGGGTTAAAAGCAGCAACAACCGGGTGAGCAGTTGGGTGAAGAGATTCCGCTTGAGCAGCATAGTTGAGCGCTACTTGCAGCTTCTGGCAGGTTTCCTTAGTGTTGTTCCCCACTGCAAGGATCGCTAAGTCGTCAATGAAGGCGGTGGCTGTGGTGCCTTCGGCTTTGTTGCAGCCGTCTAATAGATCCGCATTGCAGAAGAGGTAGAGTATTGGCGACAGGGGCGATGCTTGGGGGATGTCTGTGTTAATCCTGTATGCTTCGGATTTAAACCCGTCCACGTGGATCTCCATCTCTCGTGATCCAAGAAAGCTTGCGATCCAGCGTACCGTTATTTCGTCGATCCATCTTTTCCTCAGGATGTGTAGGAGTCGGCGGGGTGAAACGTTGTCGAAAGCGCCCGACACATCCAGGAGGAGTAAGCTTGCTATCTTGCCTGAACCCCAGGCTTCGTATATACGGTCTACTATTCGGTGAAGTGCATGTTCCGTGAACCGTTGATTCCTCCCGCTCTTATAGCTGTCTGGTAATAGTCCATGTGTTTTGGCAAGGTAGCTTAGCCTTCTTGCTATTGTTGTAGCATCCATGATCTTACCAACCGTGTTCAAGAGAGCTATCGGTCTGCATGCTTCTGGTGCTGTGTGATTACTTTTGCCTGGCTTCCTTAACACCGCTGTGGTGGACTTTCTGAAGTTTTGCGGGCAGTTTCCGAGTCGGAGGCTTTGATTGAATATGCGAGCGAGGTGTGGTGTGATCCATTGTCTCGCTATTTGAAGTGCCATGTTGGTGATGCTGCCAGGGCCTGGTGTCTTCAGGGGTCCTGCTTCCTGAATGGCCTCTTCTACTTCACTTTCTGATATTGACGGTAGAGTGATCTGGTTGCTGTATGATGCGTTGTTGATATCTTCGAGGTTTGCTTCTGGAGGTGGAGGTAAGAATGTTTTCTTGAATAGCACTGATTTCTCATCAGGGGTGGTGGCGATCTGAGTCGTGTTTGGTTTCTTGATTTCTGGTGTGATGGTTGGTGATTGATTCTTTCTGGTCCGGGCTCATTTAGCGATCCTCCATAGCGATGTGGGAGATTCGGCCGCTGTTTCCACCGCCTCGCGGTGTGCTTGCAGGGGTTCCTCCACGGTTCCTGGATGGCAATAATGTCGTAGTTGTCGATGTTCGGGTCCCGGAGGAGTGTTACCATGGCTGTATTCTTGGATCTCCTTACTTTGCACAGTAGTATTGTGAGTGTATGTTTTCCATTCATTCGCTATCCTCAACTACGGTCTTCATCGCTGTACTGTCGTTTGCCATCTGTGCGTTTAGGTCGAGTACCTCGACCGCTCTTCGCGACCGGACGTTGATGCGCTTCGAGCGCGTAGTCTCCGCAGCTACCGTGATCTTCTGCTCTGATTTCTGTGTAGCTGTCGGGTTAGGCCTCTTGTGAACCTTCTTCGTCGGGGACCTGCTCCGGCTCGGTTGGTTCTCCTGGGATTGACCTGGTTCCAGTGTCGGTCGTGTGATCCTGGAGGTTAGCCTGGACTGGGCCTCCAGTCCTAGGGTCGGCTGCGGGGCTGATTGTACCTTGGCCGTTGGTTGTAGGCGGTCTTGATCTTGGCCTTCTCGCGTATCCTGGTAAGGCACCTGCCATTCCATGCCTCGTGTTCGCCGTGGCATGCGGCGCATTTCCTTGGGGTCTCTGTGTTGTTTTTCGAAGGGCAGTCTCAGGTCATATATTCTTGCGCGCAGCAGCCGCATGTTGTCATGTTGAAATATCGATCGGATTATCGATGGGAAAGTGGAAACGGCGGCCTGGCTGGGCCAATTAGATCACACGGATCTATCTCCGTCAGGGGCAGGTCCGTCTGGCCAGCCATATCACGGCCTTCGTCGATTCCTGCCCTTCACGTTAGAACCCTTCCTTCTACACACCAGAATCTACGAATACCCTTATACCCATATGAAGCGTTAGTTCACTTAAGTGACCTGTGAAACCAACACGTTGCCTTGCACTAGGTTCTTATGTGGCCTTATGCGTGGCACTTGGAGAATTGCCTCAGACGGCACTATCTATCGTATCGTTCGCATTGGAACACCTGGTCTTGCCAGATGAGTCCCTCGTAAATAAGTTTAATGGCGTCTTCCCTCCGGGGTCCATGGGGTTGCCATGGTGCCTGCGTCGCTTTGAACTTCACGACGAGCACACGGCTATCCAACTGTCTGTCAATCATGGCGAGTTCGGAAGACTAGCATCATCTTCAAGCCTCAGGTTAGAGACCCACATTGTCAGATGTAGTACCATTGCCAGGCCCACGAACGTACCTGCGCCATAACCCGTCATTCCCGCCACCGCGTGGGTTGGTGGTCCTAGGTCAGGCCCTGGCACACACTATCTGAATGGGGCACAAGTGTTGGAGCTCTGCCGCCAGAGAGGGAGCTTTTGATGACGGACCCAGTACGCCCGCAAGCTGTTGAGGATGCATGCTGTACGCAAGCCAAGCAAGAACAATGTTGAGAATTGCGGAGCAAGAAGCTGCGGGCTTCCACTTGTAAGACGTTTCTCGGGTGGTTCGGCGTCATTGTGTATGCCGGGGTTGATGATTAGAGATACACTGACGCCAACAAGGGGT
The DNA here is from genome assembly GCF_034447905.1 of Colletotrichum destructivum. NCBI lineage: Eukaryota > Fungi > Ascomycota > Sordariomycetes > Glomerellales > Glomerellaceae > Colletotrichum > Colletotrichum destructivum. The sequence continues at coordinate 1,129,961 of NC_085906.1, forward strand.
TTAGGATCAAATCTCTTCGACCTCCGATAATGGCATAAGTGTCGGTCAAGTTGGGTGATTATGAGCAGGGTTCAAATCCACGACACTCCACGACACATTCGTGAATATGGCGTGGATATGGATGCTGACTAATAACTTCGATGTGGAATGGGTGGAAATGGATCCATTATGGAAATGGATCCATATTGTGGAATGGGTGGAATGGAAACCTACTTTGTCTAACAATGGTAATTAGTGGGCCGCATCCATGCCTTGGTGACGTCGATGTTATTGTCACTCGTCCATCAGAATCCTATCTAGCGACCCGATCAAACCGGCACGCAACCAACTCCGTAGTGTCTGACAAAGCCCAATTGTGCTGGCATCTAGCCTATTGCGGCTCTTGGTCACCATGCGGCCAGTGGTCGAGAATAACCTCTCGCACTCGGCTGACATTGGTGGCACAGTAAGCAGATCCAAGGCCATCCTAGACAACCGGGGGTATTTAAGCCGCCTCATGTGCCAGTATTCGTAGGGATCTGTGACAGAAGCATCAGCATCCTCGATATCACGCTGCCACTGCCCGTATTCATCAAGATCCAGACCGCCAACTGAGGACCTAGGCGATTGAGCAGGGGATTGAATTGGCGACTCGGTAACAGAAACCCCCCCGGCCGTCAGTCCTCGCTTCTTTGTGCGCCACGCTGTGAACTTGTTTCTTGAGGTCTTCAGCCGCTTATTGGCAGGCAACTCAATCTCTGGGTCATCGACCTCCAGGTCCCTATACTCTCTCTCCCAGAGATCCTGGACCATCTCCTTCGCCTTGGTAATCCATAACTGTCTTTCGTCGTCGTCTCCCCACAAATCGTCAAACAGTGCCCACCGGTAGGCAGGATGAAGAACTGCGGCGCCATAGATCAAGGGGCTATCGTTCAGATGCTCGTAGTATTCGTTCAATTTGAGCCAGCCCAGATTGATGTTGACAGCGAGGTGATGGCCGTCCGGAAAATTGGCGACTGCTCTTTTCGCGGATTCGAGGGTTTCGAGAAGAAATTCATACGCGTGAATAAGATCCCAGCTTGTTCCTGTACAAATCAGCTGTTAGAATAAGAATCGGGCCGCTTTTGAGAAGTATAATTAAGGCTTACCAGACAGTGGAGGGTCGATCTCGTTTTCCTCGACCTTTCTCCGGTGTTTTCCCTGCCCATCACCCTCAAGGCCTCTCACAACCAGCTGGAAGTCAAGCAAAATGTCGTAAAGAGTCCCGAGCACATGCCAATCATCAGGTGTCATGTGATTCTCTTCCTTCAGGAAGAAGGGCAGCTTGGAGCCCTTTTTGATGTGGCCAGCTCTCGTCAAGTTGACCTTCTCCCACTCGTTTGACGCTCTCTGGACAAAAGAATTATAAAATGGCCTTAAGACGAGAGCGCGCTCAATCATCGAGAATTGAGAAAGCCACCGGGTAGCATTGTCGACCACAACTCCAACTGGACGGTGTTTCTTGAGCTGAGCGTCATCAGAGAGTTGGCTCTCGATAGCCTGTACCTTCTTGAGCATATCGGTCCACGTGTCCGATCTGCTCACCTCCTAGGTATTCGTGAGTATAACAAATAAAGCCGGGGATTCAGCCACCTACAACAGCAAAGTTATGCCATTTTCCAACAGAGCCTCGCCTCCTCCAGACTTCATGCTCCTTCGCTGCCGTATGAAGTCCTTCGAAGACCTCTTTCTCGAAAGAATCCGGGTTCTTGCCATACAGCATCTGTTTCACTACTATGTTGACAACGTGACCAACGCAGCGAACCCATCGCTTCTCCCACTCGAAGCCGAATTCTAATCCAAGCTCCCCCATCGAAGTTTTATTGTTACCGGCATTATCCAGTGTGAAATATCCGACTTTATCGCTGATCTCGTACTCTCGAATGATCTCGATGATCTGCCCGGCGATATTCTCGCCTGTGTGCCTCTCTGTAAGCTCAGGCAGTCCGAGGACACACTTCTGTGGCCGATTGTTTGAATCCCGAAAAACACATGTGATGCCGTATAAGGCGTGTCGGTTACCAGACTTCCAGCCATCGTACTGGATATGGATCTGTCCCGGACTCTTTCGCAAAGCGTCCTTCACTCTTTCCATGTTGTTAGTAAATTCTCGCTCTGCGATGGCACGCACGGTCACGTCAGTAATGTTGGCTTTTGTGATCTCCACCGATGGATTGAGGTAGTTGAAGATGTCTCGAAGATCTTGATCGTTAACGATCGAGAAGGATTGGTTAGAATTGACAATCCAGTTGACAAGTTTCTGCTGGAATACAGTTTTGTCAAAACGTTTGATCAAGGTATTGATCAAATCTTGTTCCTTCGGCTCCTTCGGGTTCAACTGTAGAATTGTTGCAATGGACTGATGTGCTTTCTCAGATGCCTTGGCAGGCTTTTGCCTCTTGCCTGTCGGATCCATAATGCCATTGTGGTCCGCGTACAGGTGACCCTCCGCATTCTGCAACCCTTTGATGGCATAACTCTTTGGCCTCGGCCGCTTTTGCTTGATGCAAAGGCAACACACCCATCGGCGTTCCCCTTTCTGGGCATGCTGGATATCGTAGCCGAACTGATATACCCATTGACGCACTTGGCCGTCTCTCTCCGTCAAGGTCCAGCCTTTGTAGAGCTGAAAGAGTCGTTGATTGTCTTCTTCTGTACGTTCTGGAACGGGTGTGGTTGACTTGGTAGGATGGAGGGCGGCCATTTCGATTTGGGGAAATAAGGGCGTGAGTAGTAGTAACCCCCCTAGAATAGACTTGTTTGAACTTCGTGTACGGGTAAAACGGGGTGGAAAATTGTTGCTATTGCGTTGTCGTTGGCGATAGAAAGTACTTGGGGTATGCGCTATTTCACAAGGAAATCCAGGTTTTTTCAGCCCCCACCTAAATCTTCAATCCTTTCCACAATTTCCACATATGGAACATATGGAAGGGGTTCTGTGGCGTGAATATGGAAAGGCTGAAGCCTACGTGGAATGGAATGGAATGGACATGGATCCATATTGTGGATCCATATGTGGATTTCGTGGTATGGATTTGAACCCTGATTATGAGGTACCGGCCAAGGCCCCTGGCTGGATTGCCAAAGAGCGCTGAAAACTAACAGTCCTCCCTTCACGTCCGGAGAACAAACAGCACTTGCCCTGCACCTGAATCTTTGCGACTGGAAAAGGTCTTAGTACAACATACCTCCACTCCGCCGTCGTAGGCGTAGCCGCGTTCGGCTCACATCTAAAGATCAATTTGAGGCATGTGATGCAAATGATGGAGGCGGAATTTGGACAAATTCAAACGACACCTTGCATAAAACTATTGATCGAATAATGATTTCTGCTAAACGGCTCATAACATTTGCTATCTCTGTATGAAAATCATCCATGTCTCAAATGAGTCGAAATCCGGCAATCCGATCGCCTCAGAGACAATGAGTCTCGGCATGTACTTCTGTTTCTGCAAAGAAGAAGAAATATTCAACAAGCTTGGCGGGCTGTGTACACAATACAACACACCCTGCAGTGTTCTAAGACTCATTCCCGGCTGTGACAGGGACAGGGACAGAAGCAGAGGCAGAAGCAGAGGCAGAAGCGGGAGTAGCAACAGAAGCAGGAGCGGGAGCAGCCGTCTCATCCTCGTTCGTCTTCTCAGGCTTGCGGCCCCAGACTCCGTAGCTGATGTAGGTTAGCCTTTTCCGGTTCAGGTAGAGATTCTGGTTGGGAACTTACACATCGTAATACGCATGAACTCCAATCTTCTTGTGCTCGTTCCTGACCTCGGCACAGAACACCCTCGTCTCTTCTGGGCTCCAATCAAGGAAACGAGTGAACGTAGCCAGGGAGACCGCTTCGATCCCCTTCAACGCAGATTCTTGCATCCAATAACCCAGATCTCTATACTTCTTGTCCTTAGCCCACTGATTGAAGGGCCAAAATTCTTTTTTCTCTTCAATATCAACGAAGCCGGCGTCCTCCAACATCTGCTTAAAGGTTGCAGCCATAGTGATCGTGCGGCCAGTCTTTTTCGAAGCCTCAATAAGCATATTTCCCCATTTCAAGGGCTTGAAGTCCTCAGACATGGTGCCATCGTCACACATGAGTGGGCACATATGGTCTTGAAGCTCGAGGTAGCCGCCTGGCTCAAGGGCACTGAATTTTCGCAAATTTGAAAGTCAGTGGAGTTGACTTGACATTGGCAATGATGCCACTCACTCGTATGCCTTGGCAATGATGTCCGGCCAGCTGGAGAAACACGAAAGCATGGATCTGATGAAGATATAATCGAAAGGCTCCCGCCAGGTCCATGACTTTTCGAGGTCATCGACCTCAAAACTGCAATTGGGAGGCACGCTGCAAGAGTTTGTCAGCCGATTTCATAGGAGCATCGAAATCAGGGGAATACTAACAAACCAGGCTAGATTGGACTGAGATCAACACCAATAACCTTCACATGAGTTAGCTACTCTCTCTTTTTGCATTTTTTCGAGAGTGTACAGACAATTGACTCAGGGTGATCATCAGCTGTCAACAAGTCAGCAGATATAGAAGCCAGATTGAACAATTCACTTGCCATAGTCCATGGCCCATACTCCAGTGCCAGTTCCAACGTCTAGGACCCTTTTGGCACCATGCTTCTTCGGGCTGACACATATTTCACCTTCCCAAGTGAGAATCCAGATGTGATGGTTCAGATCTGCTAGATATCAGCTCCAGAATTCAAAATCGTTTTCATCCAAAACTTTTACCAAGGCGGTCTTGCTCCCTCTAAAATTTGCCTGCTGTATTAGAATCAGTCACAGCCATGGGCGAGTCACAAAGACACACCTCGTCGTTGGGAAGAAGATATTCTACACACGATCGTGTCAAATTAGCCTTCAACATGAAGCCTGATCAATGATTGATCACTTACTTCCATCGCTCATCCGATGATACGTGCGGCCATTCTCTCGGCGATAGTCGAGAATGCTGGACCTCAAAGACAAAAGCGACTCGTCTACAGACTACCAGTGTTAGCCCCAAGGACAAAAATCACAGAGGTGTAACCAACAGAGTCGCCAACAGAAGATGCCCCATCGTCATTTTGAGAATCCTGGCTTCAGTGTCAGCGCAGCAATACACATTGATGAACAAACGGATTGCGACTGGAAGCTACCTCGAATTCTTGCTGCTGGGCGAGATCGGCCATTTTTGCAACTTTGTGCCAGACACGTCTTCCTGAAAATCCAGATAAGTATGAGAGAATGAAGATATATGGGAATAAGGAGAGTCGAGGGGAGGGGGGATCGGGCTCGCTATAAGGTATTCGTGTCCCTACGCAAAGAGAAGGCCCCTTGTTATTGTTTCCATGCACATGCGTTGCAACCCCGCTTTTTTGTGTCTATTGGTTCTTTGAATTACACTCCAGGCTGTTAACATGATTGGTTTGCGTCACTTTATCAACTCATGCCTGCATATGCGAGATGGCTGAAGTCAACGTTTGAGCATTTCCGGACAGACAGGGAGGCCACAACAGGCAATTCATCCCCGAAGTCAGGTACTGTGTCTTCTGAAGACGTGATCTGTCAGCGTCGGACACCCCTCACTCGGTCACCCCCCTTGTTCATCACCCTGCACACCCTGGCAGCCGCTTGGAAGCGGAGGAATGTTGCTTGTCAGGATGTTGATGGTTCTCCCCGGGGGCCCAGGATAACGGCTTTGTTGTCCAGACAGACGTGAATTATCCCTCCTTGTGAGGTATGTAGAGCACAGCTCAGCCCTGTCCAGGCGCCCTCTGCTTCTGTATCAAATACTTCAGCGACAATACTAAGCAAGTCTCCTATGCGTTTATCCTCATGCTTCCTTGAGAAGTGGATAGCCTCGCACTTATCAGGGTCAAAGGTGAACATATTTTCTGAGCCCCAGCTCAGGATCTGTGTGACGTCCCCCTGGATAGCAGCCGTATTTGCCTCTAGTGTAGGGCCTATTGCAGCAAGGGTAATATCATCAGCATATCCATACCGCTGCTTTGGGTTGTCTAGCAGGACATCTGCTGAGTAGAGTAGGAGGGGCAATTGGTGATAGTGACGAGCCTCGTGGGAGCGCGAATGCTATGGGAAAGTTCCCAACCTCTGGCGTCTCAAGAATACCCTTGCTCACCAGCCCACCGTCATGAAGTTCGTTGCGGGAGTTGTCTGCGTGACTGCTCGCTTCCCGGTCTTTATATCGGTGCTGGTGAACGAGTTTCGCCATGTTGAGACTGCTGAATATTTTTACCAATGTACAAACTCGTGTGTCTCCTACTGCAGATTCTCTCGCAAGCTCTAAAGGTCCAGTAGAAGGGGTACAGAGTAAGCTCCTGATGTCATCTTCCACTCGCTGGAGAGACGTGGCAATCTAGAGCACCTCGTTACTTGGGATTGTTGAGACTTCCGGCATAGTCCAGAGATTGTACATCTTGCCATGTCATCCCCTCATCCCCTGGATGTAAGCCCTCCGTGCGCCTTGACGAGTTTCCCGCATAGTGAAAAACTCCGCTTGTTGCAGCTAATACATCCAAACATACAGCCCCTTGTGCAGTTGTGCTTTGTCGCCGCCAGAATTAACTGCGTCTGAGCGCGGACCTGAGAGCTTGGAGTGTTCAGCTCTCAATTTCTAGATTCTAGCTCGGCTTTCTTCCAAAATGTGCCCATGATGGACCTGACTACTAATAGGCGGCTCCAGGGATACAATACGCACGTCTTTGAAGTTGGGCAGCGCATCTGAAGCTATCGTGAATGTATCAAAGCACCTGCGTACGTGAGAGAGGAAGCCCAACCGGCCTCGAAGCCGACGCCTCTTGCTAGGATTGCCTTAAGGCGTTGAGGAACTTGGTCTCGTCGTATGATTCCAAAATACGGACGGCTGTACGAATCGCTAGTTCGTGTCTTAAAAGGTTCGTACGTGTTTCATTGTCGTTCTCCGGGATTGTCGAAAAGTGCCGCATTTTAGAGAGGGGTCATCTCTGTCAACTTTGCTGTCATAACTAAGACAGCATTGTCTAAAGAATCTCCCCAGGCAAGTTCGGCAGTATTGAAGTCGCGGCTGATAAATCCTCAGGATCACCTTTCGCAACCCTTCCGCCGTGTTGTCTCTGCCGCGACTAGAATCCTTCGGTATTCATTGTTAGCGCCGTGCATCGCTATGCTAATGGGATAATGACAGGACAGTCCGCAAGCCTGACCTGCTCAACTGGCGAATTGTAGCCGTCAAATCTTGCAAGAAGATTAAAAGAGGAGAGCTCTTGTCAATTCCCATGTTCTTCGCCACCAACACTTGTACCCTGATGGGCCATTCGATCATCAGCGTCCCGAAAACGTGTCGTTTGCCTTTAACGTTCGCGACCAGCTAAGCCAGGAAAGCCCTCTTCATCCTGCTCATTCCCATCAAAGCGCTTGGCGGGATCTATAGAGTCATCGTCTTCTCCAGTATCTTTGTCGCTTTGCTCGTCGCCCACTAGAAACTCTGTTCGATCCTCAGGTTTCTCGGCCTGTCCGCTATGCTTGAGCCAGAGAAGTTTTGCGTTAGCTTGGAATCGCGCTCTGTTGGGCCCCTGGGAGACATAGTGGAAGGATTCAGACATCGTGAACGGCGTGTTGGAATGCCGATCAAATTATCGATGGGACAGTGGAGACGATGGCTTAGCTAGGCCAATCATATCACACAGATCCATCTCCGTTAGAGTGGGTCCATTCGGCCAGCCATATCACGGCCTTCGTCGATTGCGGCCCTTCAGTTAGACCCTTCCTTCTACACACCCAACGAATTCACTAATAACCTCATACCCATATGAACCGTTCGTTTTCAATCGAGTGACCTGTGATACCAACATGGCTTTCACAGCAAGAGTGAAAAGGTTGCTTCCTGATATGTTCAACTTCGGCTTCTCGCTCTGTCGGCCATTCGTTCATTACGGAGGAGAGAGAATATGGAACATTGATACCCAGCTCACAATCTATTGGATTAGACAATTTTCTCTGCTTTTACCGTAGCAGTCTCGCGCCCAATCGCCTCAAGGTCCTGCCGACTTCTCTCAGCCCATGATCAATGCAACCACACTTGTGCCCATTCGTGAGTTATGCGACTGCTGACCATACTGTGTACCTGTTGCCTACCTAGCATATCTCCTGCATGTGTGCCGCAATTACAAAGTAGCGTCCCTTTCCTGTTATCTGTATCCGTATACAGTAGCTGCTGCCGTGTTGCACGCATAAGTATGTCATTGGCCAGGTACTGGGCGTCGGGTCTGTTGGAATGAGCCAATGGTTAATCCTTGCCTACTGTTACACTGATAACAAGATTGATGCAAGAGGACAGTTGGTCGTCTTGATACAACCTGACGGGGGCCTGCGGCGGGCCCGCGGCTACAGTGCCTATGTTGCTAGCGCTAAGTTTGCTGTCCTTCCCGCGTGATGCAAGGGGTGGAAGAATTAGCTCCATGCTGTGGGTCGTCCCGCTCTGAGTCCGGCGAGTGGATTCTGTGAGAAGCTGCTTCTTGCGCCGATGCTGGAGTTTCTCCAACACTGCCTTTACGAGCACGCACGGCCGCTTTTGGCGAAAAGCCGTTTCCCACAAGGCAACACCAGATGGTACGGCGTTGATTCGGCATTTAGCCAGAGGGATTTTGAGATGCAGTGGGCTGATACTGGCCCCTTATATCGATCAGAGAGGCACTGTACGCCTTGTGTTACGCCGGAGGTCTAGTGTACGACGCTGCATTCTTCCAAGAACTGCAGGCTGCCCTCCGGATGCAGGCGCTGGGCCAATCTGCGGATAAGCGAGAGTGCTCGCTCCCAACGTTCCCACTGGACCTTAGGTGCGGAATGATCGGTCGTTGGGAGGAAGTGCTAACCGGGAGGAAGTGCTGGTCGAGGGGGCTACGCCAACCGCAGACCAATGTGGGTACTGCTGCGAGGCGGTATCCTCTTATGGGGTTTCCTGCAAGCCGCACCACTAACGGCGCTGCAGCCCAAGCACGTCTGTCCATGGTTGAAGGGGGCTATGGCATGGAGATAAGAATGCCGACTTCAGAGCAACTCCTTCTGGAACCCCTTACTCAACTTTTCTTAACCCTTAGCTACAAAAGTAGCAAAACAGAAAGTAAACAGGTAAATGAGAATTTCATAGTTAAGTTAAGTAGTTATTTGTACTGTGGAAAAACGACTCGCATACCTGGAGTAGGAAGTCAAAACGCTAAGAGCAATATAAGCCTTGGGAGCTTTAAGGTGGCGCACTGCAGGCTGTTCTCAGACTTATGGGTCGCGACTCAACGTATGCTGCAGCGGCAGGCCGACGTGCTTTGCCGCCTCCAGGAGTGCTCAGCATGGGTCTCTCCACCGTCACAAACCCCAGCTCCATCTCAAAGAGCGGCCAGCGGCGGGCGGTGGCACTCATTACGCCGCGTGCCTTGCCATGTAGATTGGCCATAATACAACAGAATCTCAGAAGTCAACATACCCACTTTCCGACCACCCCCCCATTTCGACCACCAAACAAAGAGGGCATTCCCACCAACACTAGTATGTTCATTAACTATTGACTGCACCTAGATGCCACCACAATACAGCTTTCAGCTTCACTAGGTAAATCATAATCGCTGAATTCAGCTGCATTATCCTCTTTTTCGCCAGCCTGAATTTGCGCCTGCTGGATGTCCTTGATGTTGGCGAACTTGGTGTTTGGATCCAGCAGGACTGCCCTCTTTTTCCTGACTGCAGTATTACTAACCTGGGCCTGCAAAAGCTCCAGCTTGTGCTGAGCAGTTGCCAGCTTATATGCCTGCTCAATGAAGTCTATTTTTACCTTCATGAATAGGAAGCGTTGAGTAGAAGCGTGATTATCTAGCTCTGTGAATAGCTTCAGTTGGCCAACCAGATCCTGCATCTTCCTTGGCGTTGACCATGCCACCGCAGATAACGCAGATACCCATCCTTCAGTTTCCTTACTTCCAGCCTGCCCTTTGCTGCCTTTAGACTGCCCTTTGCAGGCCTGGTCTGATGGCCCTGGTGTTGATGGGAGCAGCAATGGGCTCATAAGGGGTTTGGCCATAGAGACTGGCCATAGGCCAGTATGTTTCCTGCCACTTTTGATGTTCTCTATCGCCAAGCCTGCCAGACGAGCCTTCTGACAACAGCCTATGTAGTTTCTCTTGCCTATAATAGTAGAATCATGCCACTGACTGAGGCATTCAAGCTCCTTCCTATACGCTGCCTTTAGAGGGCCAAATACTGACTGGTCAAGTGGCTGGAGGATATGGGAGGTGTGTGGAGGTAAGAAGGTGGATGTTGTTTCAGTCTGACCTCATGCTTGCCCTGGGGACAGTCTGAGGGAGGAAGACATTCTGCAGCCATTTAACTGCAGTGGCATCTGCTGTCCATCCATTCTCTGTTGCTGTAAACTGCCAGCCTTCATAAGGGCCAAGATCCAGAGGGAACCACTGCTGCTGGACTGTTTTGCCCTTATATACAACAAGGGGATCAAGGGCATGGCCCATGGCATAGATGCATTCGATGATGGATACCCATGCCCTTGATCCAGGCTGTTCTTGCGGACAGACTTCGTCTCCGACATGCCCAGCACCAGCCCATTAGATCTCTGGCCCTCAAAGATACCAGTCTAATCCAAGTTGTATCTGTTGGCTGGTTTAATGCTGATGATCTCTCGCATGGCGAGATGCTTGAACCAGTCCCTGATGACCTCAGTAGATGCTCCATTAACACGTTTAGAATCAATAGGGCAACTTCTCTTGACCCTGACTGATGGATTCCTCTTTATAAAGGTCTGGATCCAGCCTCTCCCTATAGGTTGGGTATCCCCCATGGCATGAAGGATTCTTTCTGCGAAAAGCTTCACTTGTTGATGGGTTGAAGGAAGCCCAAGGGCATGCTGGATCCGCACCCATTCAGCCAGCTTGGCCTCCTGGCTCACTGTGAGCCTCTGGAGATCAGAAAATGCTGCTGCCCTTGCCTGGGTGCCTTGGAGTCGATGCTGAAGGGTAGTCCTTGGGTCACTATACTGCTGGGCAGCCTTCCTTATACTGTGACCGGTTTAAATAGCCTCGAGTGCTTGATTGACTCTGTCTTCGGTATACTGGCTCATAATGCCTGGGAAAAGGAGCCCTGAAAAGATGAGGCCTTTCGGATGAGGTTGAGAATGTTGTGATAGTTTGAAGTTGCAGGAGGAGGTTGGTAATCAAGCAATTTAGGGTGACCCATATGTGGGGGTGGCCAAAGTAGGTGCGCGACGTTATCGGAATTGTCGCGACAGTACCAGCTTTAATCTACTTGTTCTCAATGACTACTGTCCAGTACATACACGCGACTGGATCAGTGTTGATGATGGTCTCCAACCAGACAGGGCCCATCTCGCCATTGGACACATTTTTCACCATGGTCACCGTGTGCTTCAGCGGCCTGGATCAGCAGTCGAATACCAGGAGATTATTGTAACTGGAGCTTATGTGTCGGATTATGAATTGAAACTAAATAGAGAGATTGACTGTGCCATTTTGTACGAAGAAAGCACCGCGGTGCTGTTATGCAATAGCAGTAAGCCTTTGCGGATCTCTCAAATCAAATACAGTAAGAGTCTAAACAATTAAGAAATTGCTTGATCATCCTATAGTTACTATTTTTTGAGCCTTTTTCCAAGCTACACAGTAGAAGATAACGGTGTACTTTATTGTAGCTATTACAAAGCTAGCGCGCCCTGAAATGACTTGCTTCCCTTGGATTGATTTCCAAAGCCTAAATTACATAGCGATACATTGGTGGCTGACTACAAAGACTCTATCTCCTATAACCGAATCTACTTGCCTAGGCAGAGTCACTAAACTCTACTCTCGATATCAGTGTTGGCCATAACCAGCTATGGATGAGCAAGTAACTACCCTTGGCTACTGCCCAGTGGGGTACGGACTGTTCACTACAACATGGCCCTTCAAAATAGCGGGAAATCCAAGAGCATGTAGACACACTGGTTATGGGTGATAACCAGGTCTGAAATGCAGGTTTCATCGTGCCCGTGCAGACAATCGTTTCCCCGAGGAATATTGGAGAGTTAATAGTTTGTGCCGTCTAGACCCTACCCCAGTAGCCTTTGAATAAGCCATTGCTAGACAGGATCAGGCGATAACAACCTAGAATGAATAATCTGGTACCTGTAGTTTCGTAGTCAGCCAGTTCGACCTTGTAGACGGCTGGGTAGTACTCAGTACTCTTTACAGTAAGCAAATACATTTAAGGCGAAAAAAGCAATATTTCGTCTTCGTAGTATCCTTTTGGAACAAAGCACATAAGATGCTGTCATGGCAGCACTCGATCGTCTCAGAAGTTCCGTCGCCCACCACGTCCAACACTCTTTCCTTTCCAGATCGTAGCTGCGCAGAGAGTGACAGAAGATAGGTGGTCTTTAGTGGCTGAGGCGCAACTAGAGCGAGTGACGGCGGTATATTTTCGGATGGTGACACTGGACGGTTGTTGAACTTGAAACCAATTTTCTGTCCGACGTATTCCTCGGCATCCGTAACAGTAGAGACTGATGTCAAGTGGCGTAATATGGGCGGGCGAGTGACTCTGGCAAGGCGACCTGGCTTGCCTGGGACGTAGGAGATTGCATCCAAACTAGTTGCTGGGACGGGGACAGCCAAGCCTAGCTGTGCCAAACCTATAGCGTAAAGAAACCCTATAGCGTAGAGAACTTTTGAGGCCTTCATTTCATATGTAATGAGGTCTAAATGGGCCTTTGCAGTGTTCGATTTGTCGTTTTTAGAGATTATGCGGTACAGGTAATGCAGATGGCAGGAGTTTGACGGGAGATGTAAGTGAGATGCAATCGTTTTGACGTGATGGACCCCACTGGCATTCAAAGCCTGTTACAGATGAAGACTACCAACTGTGGCTGTGAGGACTCTGGGAGGTGATGGGATGTTGTATTTGTAGCGATGTTTGTTGGGGTGCGAGATGTTTGGAGCAGTGGCGGGATGTGAAAAAGTCTGGGCACGCGAGCTGATAAAGGGAGCGGCGCGGTTGGCGACCAGGATGTTGGATAGACAAAAGAATCCGAGCGCAGAGGGTCGGCAGGGTAATGGTGGACAGGAAACCTCGCAAGTAAGTGAGTCAGAATAAGTAGCGGCTCTAATGTCAAGAGGAGATAAGTTCGTGCCGGGGCGAGCTAAGTCTGAAAGGGAAAGAGGAAGAGGGACGCCTTGGACTGCAAACCGGTCGATTCGAGGGGCTCAGGGCTAGGATAAAAATATCCGTCAATCGGGAGCAAGTATGATTGCGTATATGGAAAAGACGAGAGGAATGGGGGGGCAAAGTAGAGCGTTATGTATGATTAGAGTCTAGGAGAAGGTAAGCAAGACAAGGCTAGACCTAGAACGCATGTGGGTGGGGATTGGACTACTGCCTGAAGAGGATCAAGGCTATGCTGCCTATAAGTTACATTGTCAACGGACGTCGTTGCATTTCCAGTCACTTCAGTAGTTTTGACTAGAGTATCATAACTGTAAGACTCGCCGCATTAGTGACCCTTACAGCATCATCTTCCGGGATGTGTAAACATGGCCTAACGGAATCGGGCTTCGCGCTGTTTAATCTCCCTTGGTCAGCCACGGAAGCACATCAGTTGTTGTTATGTCTCTTATGTCGCTGTAACAGCTGTTATATGACCCATGGCAGCATCGTAGTTATGGCTCTTGATAGGTCACCTGCTCAATGGCGCCCGTTTGCGGTTATGATTGTGCTTGGTCTGTGATAACGCAACTAGCCAGGAGCAGATCCTCAACAAAGAACATAAAACCCCATCGTATTTCGATGTTATTTCGGAACCACCCTCTTCCTAATTAATCCACTTGTTTTGTGCACAATCCTCAGATCATTTGCCAACCAGACTGATTTGAAATTTGAAACCTACGTTCAGCTCAGAAGCCAGGGTATTGGAGAAACAGCCAAGACCGGCTTATTCCTGTTGGTTTGATCATATCACAGGTCGCAAGGTATCGCTAGTAGCAGGCGTAAATGAAGCCTATTCATACGTGGGCGAATATCGTAGTGGTGTTGTTCTTGTGATTTTTACGCCTGCCGCGAGGCAGGCACGAAGTTGCCCATGGGTCAGGATGCCCCAGGTGGGGCAATTGCGGGCGGAGAAATTACCACCGATTGTCCCGTAACCCATTGAATCCGGATTTATCCCGATATCCGATATTCCGCCGGTTCCGAAGCAAACAATTTGTGATGAGCACCATACGTCTAGGAATGAGAGAGTGAACAGTGGTTGATATTTCTAAGATCTATTCTACACGATGGTTCGGGTTGAAATACCCGTGAGATCGGTCACGTGTCACCTTCGCGTGACTCGTGTCATTCAACGTGACCTACGGAGCAGTTCTGCTTCACGACACAATTCCTAACACGATACATTTCTTGATGACCTTGCTGCAAAAGCCACAACTGGGCTTAACACTGTAATCGTAGTTCGGATCCATGAATTTAAAGAGCAAGGGGTGACTAATGGCCAAATGAACGATACGCAGCTCCAACGGAATCGTAGGACTGCGGCTATGTTGCTCTCAAGGACACCGGGGCCTGGTTTGGATTAATGGCAAAGAGCCAGTGTCGCAATAACTATGCAAGAATGTTGGTACCACAGGTCACTCGAGTGAACGAACTTCTTAACAGATGAGTTTATTCGAATATTGTTTGGTGTGTCTTCCTCTAAGTTGACTGAAGTAAAGGGCAGCAGACTGAGGGCATATTATCGATCTGACGGAGATGAACCGTGTGATCTGAGTGACCCAATTCATCCGCTGTATCCAATTTCCCATAGATATTCCGGTCCGAGGTTGTCCAACACTCAAGCAAGATATTGAAGACTCCCACAGAGGACAGTTCCGTTCATACCAGACTTTGACATCAGATGCTGCAGAAATACCATCAATGCGGACGGAAAATGCCATGTCTGCTGGTATAGGTAGGAACCTCGCCAGCAGACCTTGGCATCGATGCAAATCATATTGGGATAATTACGCTGATGACAGAACCGTGAAAAGAAGTCTTCTCCGAAAGTAACACTTAGCGTAGGTAACAAGCAGGTGATGTATATTTATAATAATAGTTACAAGAGAAAAAACTATGACATTGATTGAACACAAATGGAGTATCTAGTAGAACCTGGCTAGAAAGCAAGTTGAATAGCAAGGCTGTGGCGTTTCTGCAATCGCGACTGGAGGAGGGACCGCCTAAGGAAAGGCAACCTTACGAAGGTGGGCAGAGGGGAAACCTTATTGTTTCGGAAGTGTCTTGTTGACGCTTCTAAGCGCGAAACTTGTGCGCATACGCTTAAGGTCTTTTGGAAGATAGTAACGTCGAGATTGCCAAGACCAAAGAAGTAGACGCACCCAATCAATCGCTGTTAGGCTACTGGATGGTTTGAAATATAGTCACAAATTGAGCACATTCGAATAGGGTTTCACTGATAAACATAGCGAATCTGGCTGAACGATTCGTGTTTTCGGACAAGAAATGGCCGAGAGGCACATGAAAACACCCTTAAACCCTCTTCCCATCTTTTATCATCTACGAGATCATATACCTAACCTCGTTTCCATCTTAACAATCGAAAAACAGATACCACGGTTGATAGAAAGGCTCATTCAACTTAAGTTTGGTTATACAACGTAACGGCAGCAAAGAGCGCATCATCATTCGCTTCTCCGTTCCAGGAAACATACAAAAGCTATAGCGAAACGAAAAAGTTGAGAACTAGGTGATGGTTATAAGGTATTTTCGTGACCTAACCAGCATTTCGGTTCCTATTGTGCGAGATTGGGGCCTCAGTGAGGACATTTTGCAGCACTTGAAGCCATTCATAAAGGGCAGGACTTAAGCGACCTCCTACAACAACCGACTGAGACTAAGGAAGACGCAATTGTTCAAGACCCAAATATCGACAACGCAAAGCTTGACTTCGTCTATGAGCAGATAGCGGGCTTTATGCTGGAACTGTCGCGTGTGGAATTCCCACGCATTGGCGCCATCTCTCAGAACGCGACGTCTGGTCAGCGGGATGTTACCAGACGACCCTTGACGTACGACATAAACGAGGTTGTTACTCTTGGTGATTAGCTTACTGACCGCCTCACCTTAGCAGCGCCATTCAATTTTGTGAGTCATCTTTTTGCTGCACGTGCGCAGTCTTTTCAAGTTCACCTTGAGGCGCAGCGCAACATCGCTGGCGATGGCGGAAATCTTGCTTGGAACCAGTTCGTCGCACGACATTATTTCGCACGGATGGTCTCTACACAGGACACTGTCAACGAAACTGGGCCATTTCGGCTTTTTTGTAATGGCTTAAGGCCTACGAACATGCTCGCCGATTCGGAAACGCTTCGAATAAGCTCAGTACTCGACTTTGAGTTTACCAACGCTATGCCAGCACAGTTTGCTGATGATGTGCCTTGGTGGTTGTTGCTTCAAAAACCGGCCGTATGGATTAGTGAGGGCAAAGTCCAAGAGTTCCTAACTCTTTTACAGCCGCGAAAAGAGCAGTTCATTCAAGCTATGGAGCGAGTCGAATGCAAGTCACCGCTGGCCACGGAGGAGACAAGTCTCTCGGGTCGAATACGAGACTGCTGGGACAGTGGGCACTTTTGATTCAACCTCGCATTACGGAGTAATTAGCTTTGATATCGACGAAATTTACTGGAAGGTGTTGCATAAAGGCAATTTGGGCGAGGCCCTTTTGGACAGTGCGACTTTGGGGGAGAAAGAGGCCTCTGTGCGACGGAAGAAAGCCCAACTTGACGCCTATAGGAGCGAGAAGGAAAGCGACCAACGTTTTGCTGGTCAGTGGTGGTTGGTCATTAGAGAGTCAACTCAGTAATAATGCCCCTCTTTACAATGCAGAAAAGACGGTTAACTAGGTGCTTGACCAGGGTATTTCCTAGTTAGACTAGCCACCTTACTCGCCAGATATCAACCCAATCGAGCACGTCTGGCGAATGATGAAATACAACCTGCAAAGACTATACCCAGAGGCATTCGACTTGAGAAACTATGATTTAGATATCGGGAAACTTAAGGAGTAGTTGACTGCTGCGTGGGAAGCCATCCCACAGGAGAAGATCCGGAGCCTAGTTGGGTCACTGCCGCGGCGCCTAGAATAAGGAGTCCAATCACATGGTTGGTATACACAATACTAATTAGTAAACAATAACGTGGTTGATAAGCTCGGCGATCAGACAAGCTCGGCGATCACCCAACCGCAACCACAGCACATTTCCAACTAATAAGCAACACCCAGGAAATCAATTGAATTCAAACTAATAAAGGTCCTCTTCCTCAGATATTTCTTCGACAAATTGACATGTTCGCGCATTATGACCGGTGTTCCCACAGACGCCACACCGCCGTTGGCCCGTCTCAGTCCTCGGTCGGCGACCACTACTCCGGCGCGTTTCCTCCTCAATCTGAGCTGTCGCCTCTCTCTGTGATTGAAGGTCCTCTGCCTCAGCTATAGTAAGACTTCCTCCTTGTTTGAGACGGGTTCTCTTAGCCCTCCTGCGTCGGCTAAGCAGGTTATTCTCCTCTCGAAGGATCTGGACCTCCGACCTTAATAAGGCAATCTGGTGCATAAATCCTTGCGCTCCCTTTGATAAATGCTCTACAGCTTCAATAATTGAAGTTGGGGAGCTATTCTGATGGCGGGAGATCCTCCTTTTAATGAGTTCAGACTGAGAAGATGCTTCTGTTGGGTTGTTTGGCGTCTGAGAAGTCCACGCAGGGGGTGTTGTTGGGAGGGACCCTGGAGGTGTTGGAGTGTGTAATTTGACATCAAGCTTTGAAAGCACACTTTCTGCGCTTAGAGGGACAAGCCCTGCTCCTCTGAATCCTCCCTGAATGTTATTTTCCGTGATAGCTTGCGTGAAAGCCTTACGAAACGCAGGGAAGAAGTCTTCTTTCGCAATGTGCGTATTACCCCGGCGTATCTTATCCTCAATTTGTCGACCGTATGCCGTCTTTAGTGGCCCAAAACACCCAAAGTCCAAGGGCTGAAGCAAGTGAGAGGAATGAGCCGGCATGCAGAGTGTGACGATATTGTTTTCCTTGCAATATATCTCAAAGTCGGCGGCGTGGTGACTTTCGTGCCCATCGACGATGAGGAGGCGATAACTACCACTTGCACGCAGTTTTGAATGCCGATCAAAGTGCCGTAGCCAATCTAGGCCTCTTTCGTTTGTTGTCCACCCATTTTCAGACGTTTCAATGACCCAGTCGCGTGGAAGACCGGTTTCAGTATACCAGGTGGAGAGGTGATATTGGCCTGCAACGATGATGTACGGCGGAACGCTGTAGCCTGACGAACTAATGGCCTGAATGACTGTAACCCATTCACGATTGCCAGGCTGCATCATTCTCGTATTTGACCGCCTTTCAGCACTAGTGACGACCATTCCGGATGCAATCTGGCCCATCATAAAACCAGTCTCGTCAAAGTTGTAGATGTCGGAGTCCACGATGCCGTATTTCGCGATCGTGTTCGCCACAAGGCGAAACCACGCGTTTATCGCGCCCGCATCTTCGCATTGGGCCCTCTTATAGTCGTACTTACGAAAAAAGCGCGTCCGAAGCTGTGGTTGTCGCTTGACGAAGTTTGAAGCCCAGCGCTTCCCAACTGGGGGTGCGTCGCGGTCGGCAAGCAGTCGATTAGCCATATCTTCCACACCACTGAGGCGAGGAGGAAACGATCGGGAATCCAGGTCTAGAATGTACTCAACTAGCTTCTCCTCTTCAAGCGCAGTCAAATTTCGTAAGCTAGGCAATACGTCGCGTCGTGACAGCTTTCCCTTAATTCGGTCGCGCAACGTTGAGTAGGGTACTGAGTAGATCCGGCATGCGGCTCTTATACTAAGATTTTCAGTTTGTTTGATTGCCTGGATAGCTAAGTTCAATTGAGCTTCTTTATTCATAAGGGACATTGCTGAGTATAGTGTGATGTGTATGTAAAGGTGAAAGATTAGTTTGTCCGGTTGGGTGATCGCCGAGCTTGTCTGATCGCCGAGCTTATCAACCACGTTAGTTTCCATATAAATACAAAATTTGGTAGTGTTCTACTTAGTTAAAGTAAGGAGGTAAAAATGCAGGAGGCTGGTATTAGTAGGGTGATCTCAGACTTATGTCACCTCACTGTACAGTTCACATAGCGTCCACCGGTTGGCAATCGAGTACAACGCAAGTTCCGACGCAAGTCCGAACGCAGCTCCAACACTGTTGAGACGAACCATCGCCGTATTCTCCGTAAGCAAACCCTATGTCTGATCCTAGGCACCGCAGCGTCGTGACTTCTAGTGCGGTAGGGGCCGGGTTTCTCTCGACAATAGTCGCAATGACCGTCAGGAACATATGTGGTGATAGAATTAGTTCGACCACGCCGGCATATGCGATGAGGGGATGTACCCTCACATACTTGTCGATTCAATGTGGGGTTGAGACAGTCTTGACACTTTAAGATGTGAATTGTGCACATGATTAGTTTCAGACCAACCTGCTTCTGCCTTTTTTTCAGATTGTTCTCAAAGTGAGACCCTGATGGAATCCGCTGACATATAAATTATCCCGTGCGAAGTAGCTGAATCGAAAAGTCTGTCAGTTTTACCCAGCTAGCACGTTAATCGAGCATTTTGACGGGTCCTTATGGTTAATTCGTTGTTATGCTTCTACGTCTAACCACTACTCTGCGCTGTTGTTACGTAATATTTCTTAACAGTTAGAGTGTAATCTAACACATCCGTGGAGTGAAACATAATGAGATCACGTCAATATACGTGAACAGCACACAAAGATGAAACGGGAATAGATATCGGAGCAAGACGCCACGTGTCAGCCATGCACCCTCTGAGCTCCAATCCTGTCGCGCAAACCGAGGTCGAACGTTCCTGTAGAATAGATTGCAGACGACGGCCAGCTTCTGTGAGAATCCTGGCTGCAGGTAGGAAGCGCCGTCCCAGTGAAAGACACTAGCCGGTGTTCCGAGTACTGCATGGAAAACACAGTCCCCGTGAACATGGCAACCCTGCAAAGTTGTGGTCTGGATTAGGAGCGAGTACGTTTATCATTTGCGTGCCAATGAGTCAAGCATGGAAGAGGGTCTCAGAATTGGCGGCAGATAGGGAAATTCCGAGGACTTCCCTCTCCCCTAATTTTTCTTGGCATCTGCTGTTAGTGAATCAGGTCGTGAACCACACGAACCCTTAACAGCCGAAAACTCTTCACTTCTCTGCTCCGGAGCCCTTCCGCAATGGCCTCATAGCCTCCGGCGGGCATGGGACCGTTGCCGGTCTCACCGGCCGGCCCCGATCGGGGCCCTGGGCCACCTCCAGAGCCAACCTCTCCATCAAGGGCTAAACGCCGCCGCAATACCGAGACTCAGCCACTCCGGCCCAGCCTCGCGGGAAGCCAGCCTAACGCCTTCAATCCGGCTTCCCCATCGGCAAAGGGGCCTCCGATCTCAACTCCAGCCACTGGTAGGACCGCCACTGGGTCTATCTTGTCCGCCCTGGACGAGGAGGCCAGGCACTATGAGGCCCGAAAGGACGTCTTCTTAACCATCGCGCAGTCTGTTGATAATGTCGTCTCCAGCTTTGAGGGCCCCAGGAAGCAGATCGCGAAAGAGGCTACGGCCTAAGTGGTCCAAGCCCTAAAGAAGCTCATCAACAGGGAAAATGCTCCAACACTGACCCGGAGCTGGGCCGCCGTTACGGCCTCGGCACCAGGTACAGCTCCGGACCCTGACCCGGCTCCGACCCGCCCAAAGGCCAGACCCCAGACAAAATCCCAGGCTCAACCCCAGCCCCAACCTCAACCGAAAGATGACCTCAGGGTCTTCGTCCGCATCCCGGAGGAGGGCCTGCCGGCTGCCCGAAAGAACGCTCCCTTTGCCCTCCGCCAGACAGTTTGCCGAACCTTCGACCTCCAACTGGCAGATATCCCTCATATCTACCACATTGCGACCGGATACTCACTGAGGCCATCAAACAAGCAGATCCAGCAAGGCCTCCTGGCAGACAAGCAAAAACTAGCGGGCTGCTTAGGGGCTTACAAGATAGAGACCCCGATAAAGTGGTTTACCTACATCGTCCCGCGCTGTCCAGCCAAACTGTGGAGCGTTGACGGGGACGCCCTGGACCCAACCATCTTGATCGAAGACGAGGTTTTTGCCCAGACAAGGCAGAAGCCCACCCGGGCCCGGCAATCCCGCCTTGGGCCGAACCCCATTACGAACGAAGTCTCTTGGGTGATCTCATTCCTAACAGAGATACAACCATTTAGACTGTTCAACCAAAGTGGCAGGTCCCAGCTCATTCAGAAGAGGAAGACGCTTATCAGACAAGACCTGAGCTGCTAGGGCTACCACTCAAACAGCTACTGCAACCGGCAGCCGCTCTGCAACAACTGCAGTAGACCTTCAGACTCGCACGAGACTGGGTCCTGTACAGCCAAACCTCAGTGCGTGAACTGCTGCGGCCCATTCCAGGCCAGCCACAAAAATTGTCCAGCAAGGCCTCTAATGGTGAACGGCGTCCCTACTCTCCCAGACCGGAAGGAGTGGGCCCGGATCCGCAAGGTTGGACAGAAGGCATATGACGCCCTCTACGAGGTCAGTCTGAGTGCCTCTCGGAACAACACCCAACAGCCTGGGGAACTCTCTCCCCCTGGCCAGGATCAACCGCTCGGCTCCAAGCGACTACGCACAAGGACACCTTCAGAGAGCTGAATTGTTTGCCTCGGGGACGGGAACACTGATAGCAGCAGCATGAGTGAAGACGAACCCGAGGACGCAGAGGGCACTCCCCAGATCAACCGCTCTATCCTACCCCTCTTAAACAGGAGCCAGAGGGTAGCCCAGAAACCGAATTACAACGTTGCTAATGCCTACACCCACCTGGAACTCGACTTGGAGACGTAAGCCGAAGCAGGGTCTCTCCAGGGGTGATGCGCGTAGCCCAATGCAACGTAGGGAAGCAGTCGCCAGCACATGCAGCTTTTCTGGAGCTCTGCTGGGCTGAGCTGAATGACATTGTACTGGTCCAGGAACCCTGGATAGGCTATGTTGACAAAATGCAAATCAACACACACCCAGGTTTCGATTCGTACGTCCCAGTAGACTCTTGGAAGGACAGGGAAACTAGACCTAGGGTCATGACCTACGTACGGAAAGGGATGAAGTGGAAGGCCCAGCAGCAGAGGCCCGTACAGACAAGGGACATCTTATGGATCACAGTTGATAGCGCAATAACCGTGGTTAACGTATACAGGCAACCAGGAGATCCTCACAATCACACGACCACAACCCTTCTAGACTACAAGCCGCTAGAAAGAGTCCTTGTGGCAGGGGACCTTAACGCTCATCACTACTCCTAGGAGCCCGGATCGAGGAACAGGAATAGGGGGAGCGACATAGCAGAATGGGCAGAGGGCCATGGCCTGTCTTTCATCGGCGAGACAGGGACTGCGACCCATGCCCAAGGTCATGTACTCGACCTTACCTTCTCGAACATCCCCCTGGCACACGCAGTGATCAGCACACACCTACACCCAGGAGCCGATCATCAAGCAATCGTCTCAACAATCCCGCTTCATAAGCGACGACAACAACAGACAGACGAACCACGGTCACTATCAGTCCCAGACTCGGCCCTACCCCGGCTCAGAGACCTGATTAGAGCAGGAGCCTCGGTCTTACCCACTCTCCAGGACGAACCTACCCCTACCGAGTTGGACGCCCAAGCTGGAGGAATAGCCGACCTTCTCTCGACGGCTGTCCAGGCTGTAGGGAAGAAACGAGGAAAGCACGGGAAGGGGGCCCCTTGGTGGACGGAGGAGTGCGCAGAAGCTCACCGAACGTACCGCGAGGCCTGCTGCCGACAAGCCCAAGAGCTAGAGCAGACCCTACGCCTTCTCACCCCACGCCTTGCTATCCTCGAAGAGCAGAAGGTCTTCCTGAGTACAGTCAGGAAAGCTAAGCGGGCCTATTGGGCTGCCAAGATTGAAGGAGTTACCTCGGACCAAGAACTCTACAAGATCATGGGCTGGCGAAAGGCTAGCCTGGGGGTCAAACCCCCCCCGTTGATAGTGGATGGTCGGACGATCGACGACACTCAGGGTAAGGCCCAGGCACTCCGAAGAGCCCTCCTAGAGAGGTTCAGTGCACATGATGACTTGCCAGGAGACCCTTTTGACGTCCCTACGGGTCTCTCGACGACGGATACCCTGGCATGATGCCATCAGTAGTGAAGAGTTGGAGGAAGCGACCCTGACAAAGACCACGACCCCTGGCGTCGACGGGATCACAACACGGCTGCTGCGGGCTTGCTGGGACCTTCTATCCGAGCCCGTCAGACAACTGTTCCAAGCCTGCATACAGACGGGCTACTTCCCCAACCTTTTCGCAAGGCGGAGGTCGTTATGATACAGAAAGCAGGGAAAACAGACTTCTCGAAGGCCGGATCCTGGCGGCCAATAGCCCTGCTATCCTGCCTGGGGAAAGGTCTCGAGAGGCTGATAGCCAGAAGAATGTCCTACCTTACTATCCTAGAAGGGGTGGCCAGCCCACAACGAATAGGGACTCTACTTGGCAGGTCAGCGGTCGACCTAACCACCTGCCTCGCTCACGACATCGAGATGGCCCTTGACAAAGGGCTCACAGCCACATTGGTGACGATGGACGTCCGAAGTGCCTTTGACTCTGTCCTCCGGAACCGGCTGATTGTCCGGCTACGCCAACAAGGTTGGCCTTGTACCCTGATCAGACTGATATTCTACTTTGCTTCGAATCGAACTGCCAGAGTCAGGCTGGAGGACGCAACAACAGAGGACTTCCTGCTGGCTTGCGGGCTGCCCCAGGGCTCCCCGCTGTCTCCTATTATCTTTCTTCTCTATATCGCGGATATTCTAGCAGATGACTCAAAGCTACGGTTTGGGTACGCAGACGACATTGGCGTTGTGGCTGTGAGCCCCTCGCTCGAGAGTAACGCTGCAATCCTCGGCCAGGAGATCACACGCATCCTCGACTGGGGAGCTGAGAACAAAGTCGCTTTCGACCATAACAAGTCCGAAGCTATCCACTTCACAAGAAAACGCAAGCAACAAAGAGACCTGCCAGGGATCAAGGCGGGAGAACTGTAAATTCAAGCATCCATTGTGCCTATCCGCTGGTTAGGGCTTTGGGTCGACAAGAGGCTCTCCTTCCGACTCCACGTTGAAACGAAGCTGGCTGCGGCGAAGAAGGCTGCTCAACATCTTAAACACCTGACAAACACAAAAAGCGGGCTCGCGGCCGCCGCTGTGCGCAAGGCTGTGATTTCCTGCGTCCTGCCAATTGCCTTCTACGGGGCCGAGACCTGGTATGGAGGCATGACCAAGCCATCCCCTAGCAGAGCCACCAATACCAGCCGCAACCTTGCCCCCCAGACAGGCGCAGTCAGCACAGGCCAGAAGAGCCTTGCGCGTAAGATCGAAAGCGTCACCACGGTAGCGGCAAGGGCTATCCTGCCGGCCTGGAAAACAACTCCAACACGCAGCCTCCTTAGGGATGCTGGACTACCACTAAGCAAGGTGGCTCTGGAAGGCGTCCGCCTCCGCTTCGTAGCACGCCTAAAGAAGATCAATCTACAACACCCTCTTGTCCCAAGGCTCTCCCAACGAGGGCGGCAGCAGACGAAGCTCCAACGGACTGCAGACCTTGCACCAAAATGCCCGAGACCAGCACTCATCCAATCGCAGTACCTCCCAGGCTCACAAGACCTGATTGTCCTTCAGACTAAGAAAGAAGCAGCCAAAACTTTCCAGGCCTGGCTTAAGACGGTACCAGACAACCGCATGGCTGTTTTTTAGGGTTCCACCCTTGCCGCCACGGCGTTAAATACAACAACTACAACAACAACAACAACAACAACAACAACAACAACTATAAGGATATTTCGGTTGGGCCGTCTAGCAACTGTTTTCAATCATGAACAACAACAGTCATCAACACATCTCGCAATCATTATTACCCATTGTAAAACCCAAGTTTCATCTTCTTACAAAATGTACAAACAGTTACAATACATCAATGCAATGCTGTATCACACGGCAAGGGGGAACAAGGCCCAGGCTGGGACCACTTGGGTCACAGTTTCTAAGGGCTAGTACTACCACTACTGTCAAGTCGCTCATTGGCTTGGCCCTTATGTAGGGAACGTAGAAATCCCGATTTAAAGCACAGCAGGGCGGCTGCAAGCTGTTGCTAGGGTGCCCACGAGCTTATCTCAACGTCACGTAAACATTAACAATCCAAAAACAAACCCAACAAATCAAATAACCAGCGCTCAGTACGTCATGTCGACATCGCCAAATCCGCAGTGTTAGGCTTTCCAATCTAAAAATCGTTATTCTCAAATGTCAGTAACGGACAGGATCCGCGCTTGGCTTGCTGGAGTCCCCCACCAGCCTCACGACGACGAACCCCACCACCAGAACGAAACCACTGCCGAACCCGCCACGGAACACACCTGCAAGGCTCAAAAACGACAGTGTCCTCCCCATCTTCCCTCCCCGCCCATGTCATCCGACAGTCGCCTGGACAAGAAGCGCAGGCTCGCGAGCCAGCCGACCACAGTCCTTCTTCATTGTCCGAGTAGTTACCCCGAGCCCTGCCGAACGAACCCGGGCCGACCCCTTTGCTGATTCCGACTCGCATATTGACGCAGATCCGACGCCGAAAGCCACGACAGCCATTGGACCAGGCGCTGCCGCCATTGTGAATCTGGGATTCTCCGGGTCGTCCCGCTCATCGGTCGTAACATCGTCGAGGTCATCTGTCAGCGGTCGCAGCGGTCGGTCGCTCGTCCCCCGTCAAACGCATTGCTGCCTTATCCCTCGACCCGGACGCCGTCGACTTCCGTGACTTCTCCGAGCAGGAACACCCCGGGGTACTGGGCGATATCTTGGAGGACATTGACCGCCCTGTCGCGCGGCATTGGCGTCGTGTCTCCGTCGATGGCAGTAGCATTGGACGAAGCGGTGGAGGGAAACGAAGGCTATCTCTTTCGCGGCGTCGACGAGATTGGTCTTGCGCCTACAAGCTCGAGGCGGGAAGAATGGGGCAAGACACCGCATCCATGGTACCAGATCTCAGCTCCCAAGACAGGTAGAGCTCGCACCGTCTAGAATAGGAGCCTGACTGTCCCGGGGAGCCAGAATGTGACCTGTTGACCTCTGACTTCCTGTCTCTATGCAGACGGGACCAGCTCGTTGTTCAGGCGCGGTGCGAAAAACACACAAGGCGCGAGACTCAGTATGGTTATTAAGCGGCCTTCCGCGCGCCAAGCTCTTCCATGCATCAGGCGGTAACCATGGGACTTTCTCGTCCCAAGTAAAAATTCACAAAGATACTGCAAGATGAGGAAGTGAGCAAGAAGATTTGAAGTGACACCGACGGGGGTACGAGAATCGTCGTGAGCGGATGCCGTCGCGGCTACGCAAACCCTGCTGGACTTTCTGGGCCAGCCGGGTAAAGGAAAATTTAGTATTCCAAGCTGGTTGTATAGCAGTCGTTGGGATCATGGGACGGCTATGTGAGCTCGGTGCCGTTGGTAGAGAGAGCAACAAAGCATAGTCAGATCGGTTACCTGTGCAAAATGGGGCAAAAACTACCAGTACCCCTGAATTTGTCTTTTCCTTTGTCCCTTTCTGGAGTGGCCAAAACAGTCCTGTCGTGTCTACACCTGCATAACTGCCCCGATGCATCATCATCCAACGGGATGTATTTTCTATTGAATCAAAATGCAAGCGTAGCGGTGCATTAAAAGAGACTTCGGCTATATTAAACGGTATACATAGTTTCATATCTTTTACTGATCTCGGTCTCGGCCAGGTTTATAAGCGTCATCGGTTCTGAACTCTCCTCCAAGACCTCAATGTACCGCATCTGTAGGGATATCACGATTTCTTGGCATTTTCGCTGTCTTTCAACTGACTCCAGCCCCTTCTGGAGCAAATTCATTTCGTATCTGACAGCAATCAGAGTGGCGCAAAGTCGATGACCCTGATGTTCTGGTATATCTTGATGGCCATGATCGGTATTGCAAATATTACATGTCATCTTGCGTTCGAGACTCCGTACAAATACGCATCAGCAAGCGCAGAAACCGTCCCTACTAAGCCACAAGCAGTCTTATATCACTCTTCTTTTCGTCAGGAACAACCCATTTGGACATGGCGATGAAGTGGTTGTGATAACAAGAATCGTAATGTCAGACATAACATAATAGACGCTCTACCATCCAAAGCACAACTATTAGGTCTGAGTATCTGAGACAACCGACGTCTATGTTACCACTCGAATTCTTCTCGTCGTATTGAAAGCGTGCAGCGTATAAAATACCAAAGCGGTGCGGTTATCTAGATAGAAACACCACTACCCACCAAGGCAACACAAGATGCCTCCTCAATCGGCTCAGAAGTTGTCCTGATCGGGCATGTAAAGAGGCCTGATCGGGTTTACCCTTGGACCGATCGAAGGAGTAGACTCTCCCCATCGTCTTGTGTTATCACATTCGAGGGTAGATAATGGAAAAGGCTCTGGTTCGATCCAAGGGACCTTGCAAGAAAAGTTTGAGAAATGTGAGTTGAGTTGTGTCTCTTAAGTCTGATCGGTTCTGCCCCCCCTTGTATCCTTCGCGCGATCGGACCTAGCTTACATAAATAAGTACATCTTTATTCGAAAGAAAGAAAACTGCACTGATTGGACTAGTCACCCCACCCCACTCCAATAATTCAACATGTTTCGAGACATCACCGACAAACAGGTCATGTAAGTCCTATTGTGTTAACTGCAATGGGTTATTTCTCAAGAAGGCCAGGTCCTTAGCACAGAGAGAAAACGAAACTATTAAATACAAACAGGTTATGTTCTTATCGCATATGGTTGGCTAGACAGCATTTTGGATCTGCCATGTGCTGCACGTCCCAACCCATTCAATAAAGAACACACATAATCCGCGTTTTGTAATTTCATCTCAACCGCGATTGTTCCATTCCGCAGGTGGTGCCCCCGAACAAATTTTTTAATTACCTCGAGTATTACAGGATTCCTCTGGCCACACTAATAACTGTATTAGTGTTGAAGATGGTATCAAACCAGACAGAGCCTATCTCGCCATTAGCCGCGCCTTTCACCATGGTTACCGCGTGCTATAGCGGCCTAGGGGTCAGCAGTTTAATACCAGGGGATTATTGTGTTTGGGTCTTATGTGTCGTGTCATGATAGAATTTAATGGTGTAATGTAATGTGGATATTACAAAGCTAGCGCACCCTGAAAAGACTCACTTCCCTGGGATTTATTTTCACAGCCTAAGCTATGTAGTGATACCTTAGAGGCTGACTATCAAGCCCTGTCATACGAATAGGGCGCAGAAATCGTATCTACAAGTCCCTCTTCCCTCTAGGACTAAACATACAAAGGAAAGGGTCTGCTGGGATCTATATACCCAGATGAACGAAGGTATCATGGCTCGAAGAAACAGTGATGTGGCAGGAATGCCCCGATGAGGGCCGGGATAACCCGGACGGGCTGGGGGTATCACGACAAGATCATATCTCCTATAACAATTTTTATTTGCCTAGGCAGAGTCACAAGTGTGTTCCAGAACGTGCTACGAATGAGCTAGTAACTACTCCTAGCTATTGCCTGGTGGGATACGGAATGTTCACTACAGCGTGACCCTTCAGAATAGCGGGAAACCCAAGGATATGCGGGCACACTGGGTTATAGCCGAGAGACAGATCTAAAATGCAGGTTTCATCGTATCCCTGCGAACAATCGTTTCCCTGAAGGATATTATAGAGTTGGTAGTTTTGTGACACCCAACTATCTGGCTGAGATAAACATTTCTCTAAATAGTCCATGCTGTTTGATGCAGACAATGGTAGCTTACCATGCGAGAGAAGATGAGCGCACTCCTCCGCTTCCACAAACTTATAATCCATCAGGACCCCACCCCCAGTAGCCGGTGCTTCTAGAGCAGACTTCCCTGTCACCAAATAGTTCCACGCATCGTAACTTATATCATAAGATGCCCGAGACTTGTCAACCTTCAAAAGGTGGAGGCTCCGGCCACCATGCGAAACTTCAACACAAATCGTATTGCAGTCAACCTCACTCGGCCAGTGCGCTACACGATTGTGGTTGATTTTGCAGCCTAAAACCCCAACAGAAGACCCGTATAAGATGTGAGGTTTTATAAATAGCGAGTCAGCCCTGGCTAAGGCAACTAAACCAGCGGCAAAGATTGCATTGAATGGACAAACCATCGTGGTAAGAGGATTTTAGATATGATGGGAGCTTCAGGGTCTTATATCCTGAACGTCGGTTTTGTTGACTAAAAGCTTTGACAAACGATTAGGCAACGCTATGATACACATCAATTCATTGACGACACCTTAAAAGTCGGTGTTGCAACTTGAGCATACTCTCGTTGCCGATTTTGCCAGGACTCAAGCATGTTGACGTAGTCTTATGCACTTACTTGTAATCAGAAGCCTTACTACTTGTGTTGTACAATTACGTTACTGCAAAGATTGATAATAATGCTCTGTGCATTGATATGAGCGCCAGTAGAAATTCTACAGCGGCTTCACCCCCTTGGTGAGACTAAAAAAAGTATCCTTTGAATATAAACCTTGCTCAAGCTTGAATTTCTTGTAGTCTCAAAAAAGGGCCGTCTGTCTAGAAGTCTCAGGATGCGTGCTTTTTATCACGGGAAAAATGTTTTCCAAGAAGGACATGTCAAATCAAGATTGGAGCAGCAGACAGAGAAACATGATTATGTCACGCAAATCGAAAGGCATAACTTGATTATCTAGTTTTAACTGCACTACAAGCGGATGGCAGGATGCAGTGAACGTTACAGTTAAGGCAGGTATGGCTTATGAGCACTTGAATTGTTGTAAGCCCTACTGGAAACATAGTGACTGTGAATGTGGTAAAAATGGAAGATATCAGGGATGGCCAGGTTGATAGGTCAAGCGTTCTGCGTCCATGCACTGTCGAGGATACTTGTTTACATAAGACGCACCCAGAATCTCTGGGTACGTCTTACTAAGTTCAGGATCAGCCCATAGAGCGAGATTTGACTGACAGCCGAAGCTTTGAGTAAGATCGGCTGTCCACCATCTCTTCGCATAATAGACGGCTTGGTTGTAGGTGTTAACGCATCTACCGCTTCCCATACTACTAGCATGGGTCATTTGCTCAGTTTGACCATGCGTGGCCGTCAACCGAAATTTCGGTCCGTTCTTGCTATTCTACATCATTCGGACGTCTACGCAATGGATCGCAAGATGAAAATAACGCAGCCCGAGAAATCCTCCGATCTGCAGTCTGGACGGGTCAAGGTATGCCCAAATAGACTGCCTTTACCTTAACCCATACATTCGACCTTTTGGCTGGGCTGGAGGTACATCGACACTCCAGGTGGCCCAGGACGTAACGTCCTGGACGTTTTTGCGAACAGATCAAGACTGGGCGAACCAGCTATATCAGCCGCAAATTAGCAACTCCTTTGTAGTTGCTCAATTCACAGATACAATTTCGCTTCAAATTCCACGCCGCGTGACACGTTACGTACACCGCAAGTGGCCCAAATTGCCATTTTAGATGTAAAACATGCTGTTGCTTAACTTCGGATGAGTCCCTAAGTCCCAATTTCCCACTGACTGCCGCTGAGTACTTCAGGCCACTGAAGATGCGGCTGAGTAGGTCGAGGTGTCATAAACTCCGCTTAGGTAGCATCTTGCTCGATCGCACAAGATATCAGTGTAGTAGGCAGGCGTGCAGATAATAACGGCCTTTGTGGCGCACCCGTAGATGTAAGACATGCTTTGCGTCAGATCTTCGAGCAGATCAGCAAAGTTCTGGAAGGGCAGCGGAATACGTTTGTAGCGATTGCGAAATATCTCGTCCGGCACCACGAAGTAGTGCGCGGGTCGCGCGGTTCCCTGAATGGCCGCGTGTGCTTACAGAAAGAAGTTACAGTTTCGTGCCACGGTCACGCCTCGGTCCACTATGGTTCCGGGCTTCGGGTTGGATGAGCGGTCCGCATCGACCTCTCGAGTAGGGTAGAAGCGAATGTGGTGGCGCTTCCCGACGATGACCACCGTGGAGTGCGGAAGCCCCTTCTTCTGATTGGCGGGCGGGTACATTTCCTTGCATGCTTTGCACATGAGAGGTACTTCTTTGCCAATGACCAACTGGTGTTGGCATTCCGAGACCCCGCCGCGATACACGCGGATATTTTCAGGCAGGTCTCGGTGCTTTCCAATGTCTTTCCAGAGTCTTAGTCGTGACTTAAACATGTCCGCCGTGCCCGACACTATTTCCTGGCGCGCCTCAGACTGGATTCGTAGTACAGCATGCTACTGTCCGAGCCATCTATCCACGCTGACGACCATTCCGGCAACACTCGGCGCACGACGGCTCGAATCTGAAGACGTGTGGGTCACGTTGATCCCGACGACCATTGTCTTGTCCTCGCTGACAAGCCCAAGTTGGGAGCTGTCAATCAGCTGATCGTTTCCGCCCAGCTTGAGGTTCATCTTCAAGGCGAATCTGCGATTTGCATTTGTCTTGTGCACCCCCCTCGCCTCGTCTCTGCTGAGCAAGCCTTTCGACGCCGCCTCGCCCGCCGGCTTCCTCTCCGTCGCGCGCCTGCGCCAGCTTTTCGAGGAGGATCCCGGGTGCAGCGCCTACAGTCTGCTGATCGGCGGACAAGCGTCGTTTGCCCACGTTAACCCTCTCCTTGCAAGCGAAGACGTCTCTCACCGGCGTATTCGCTGCTACTGTCACATCCCCAACCTTGTGGACAGGGCCTGATCATGTTATCTAACCCCTACTGAAGTATAGGGGAGCAGATAGTATAGTTGGGATGTGTCTTATTGAGGGTCCTTGGTGCGTTGTAGGTACACTAATGCTCCTGTGTCATAATAATGTCTGCTGAGTCGAAGTTAGCAAAGGCAAAGGCTATGTCGTGTGTTGCTGATTCTCGTCTTGCATTGACAGGAAATATTCTGAGTTGTCTCGTCAATAAAGACTTAAGAGGGTAAGTTCTGTCACGAGTTAGAGCACACAGTAAGGCATAGGAGAATAGGGAAGAAAGATGCTTAATTCTATGTAAAGTAAAGAGAGTAAGATGTGGTCTAGTTATATACATGTAGGCACGTGAAGTGGCACGTGAGAGGACCGATTCAGTGAGCTTCTTGTGTATAAGGGTATTCCTGTGACAGGTTCCTTGTCGAGGGGATGGTGCGGGCGTTGTAACTCCCCTCAAGATGCTGTCCATTGAGTAAAAGGCGCACTGTTCGCGTCTCACTCCCTCGCCTCCCTCGATTACCATCTGCCCTTTCGGTCCGGAGCTCTTGTCGTCAATTATTGTATCGTTGCGCTATTCAGATGTCTCTAGAATGCCTGTCTCTATGGTCTTGGCTTATGCTTGACCGATAAGAGTACAACTACGTGGAATGGAACATAGGCTTAACCCCTGAGGCCTACGAGCTTCCACGCTGACGAAGCGATTCGCTTCAACCAGATGGAGGCTGTTCTTTGGCTTTGGGATAGGCCTTGGTGGGATGGAAGATAAAATGATATTTTCTTGCAAAGGTGACATCGGAAGATCTATTGACATCTGCTGACCAAGAAAGGAACGCAAAAGTTCGCATGGATTTGCATTTATAAGGCGGGAATCTATCGTTGTGGGTTCAATTAGGGCAGTACAGCTTATTATTTACATCTATTTGAGACTTTCCTATACTCTTCAGGGCGATAACATCTTGATTCTCTTGCTCAGCATGACCTTCATAGCCGCAGTTATTCCTTGTCGGTTACTATTCCCGATCCTATTTTCATCAGGGTACTGGAAGTCAACTGCATACCCACACCGAGTCAAGTCAACCCATACATGAGCGGAAGTGGGAACGAACAAGACAACGGGAATGATCGGCATTTTCTCGCCAAGTGGATATAGGGTTAGCTGCCAATGGGCATTTGACGGTCCGACTCCGACGTAATTTGGACTTGAACCCGTATACGTCCAGGGCGACCTCCCATCGGTTCCCGTCACACCGGAAAACGAAATACTAGGGTATTCCATACACATCAGAGTGACATAAACCCCCTCGATAGGGCTACCCGTGGTATCGGAAATCTGGCAAGAAATGTCCATGATTTGTGTGTGCACCCAGTCGTCTGGTTCGAAAGGTATAGGCGGAAAGGAAATAGTCAACTACTGGAAGAGCAAGTTATACTATTGCTGCCACCCCTGCGCAACTCTCAGCATGCGACTCTTTCGTTGGTGGTTCACAGGAATGAAACGCAACGCATGTGACGCCTGTGAAGTTTCGCCCTACTAACCGGTGTAACTAACCGAGTAAGATGACGCACTGGATATAATGCTTGCTGATCCCATCTGTTACTATTTGGTTAACTCAACATACAGTGGGGACCCAAAAGTCTCAGATCACCCCACCGATGTCGCGTCGCGACGCTTTCCCTCGTCAGCATCAATCTTCCTCCTACATGCCATAATTTCGGGAAATGTACTCCAATTCGCGCCTACTCACCTCCATTCTGTCTGGAAATCGAAGTCGCAACGACGAGACTACTGAGTTACAACGAGTTGTCGTCATTACGGCGGTGTTAACTGGTAGCTCATACCGTGACGCCTCAACCATGTTCCCTAGCGGGCAAATGGCCCCCCCCGAGCCCTTATGTCAAGGCGCTAGCGGGTCACCCGGGGCTCCTCCGGTGGGCCCCACCCTTGACTAATGGCTCCTCCCTGCAGGCTGCCGTACAAAGGGGCGATCAGCTCTTCCGACTCGATACATGAATATTAGGACCGCCGGATGCTGCTACATCTTACATAACGTACACAGTGAGATGTATGTAATTAGGGGGGCGGGGGGGGGGGGGGTTGGAGGGGAGACAGATGTTGCTGACGGGGATGAAGTTTGGACGGCGTCGTTTTTTCGCGACACCCTACCGCTGGAGGCCTTTCATCTCCATTCCTTGCGACTCATTTTCAAACGCAAGCCAAGCTTCGCATTGCTCACGCAGTCACACCAGGAACAGCTTTATCCACAATCATCTCTGCAGTCTAAAGAGCTACTAAGATACTATAACTGTGTTACAAAGAGCTTTCCATCAATGGACGAGAGAGCTTGTCGTTCAACTGCATTGATTCTTCAAAACTGCGCCAAAGTCAGCAGGCCATACAACTGGAAAAATCTTAGAATCTTAAACAATATTAGCTGGCGGATTTGTCAGCCTCCTGAGGAAGCTGTCATTAATAACAACGGTTTCTCTAACAGGGCTACTGTAGATGATAGAGAAACCCTCTTATTCGACCAGACTATATTATGGGACTCCCTACCTACCGTTCTGTGTGTTGAGCACTGGGATGATACACTGCTCTGTGACGACGACGAATTCGAAATTACTATAGAAGGAAAAAGCCTGAACTGTGTTCTTGATGCTATTTGGGGGTTTTACCAGACGGAAGATCGCTTTGATGGCATGATGCATACGTATTTTGAAGGGTTTTCACTTCGGAACAACGGTAAATGGGATCTGTGCCTTGTTACCTAGAATAAATCTAAAATTTAAGGACTGCTTGTTTGCACTTAGGAGTAAAAATAACTAGATTTGTGTAATTAGGTTAAAGTGATATACTAAACTGAATTTACTACTAAGAAAACATTATAGCTTAGATTACATTTGCTTAAGAGGATTAGTATTAGATAATTGCTAAAAACGAGACCCTTATTGCCAGCAAGTAATTCTCTCTCTAGTCTCCTTAATGTAGTAACCAGATTGTTTTAACAAACCTTTTATAATTACGCAGCTGGTGATTATAACAAACGCAGGCTACGTGCTATTTTCCCCCCGGAATTGCTTTAGTGCCTGTTCCTTTAACATTTTGTTTGCTGCAGCAATTGTTATGTAGACAATTAAGGAACTAGGGTAGTTTATTTGTGCAAGAAATGCTACGTGATGGTGTTTTGTTAACAGCATCATTGAGATGAATTCAGGATCCAGCTGGTCCGGAGAGACCGTCCCAGCGCAGCTTGACGAGGCCATTGGAGCTTTAGATACTTTTAAAGCAATGGGTGGGATTGTAAATGAAATTGAGGAGGTTATATGACACCAGCAGCACTGTTAGGTGACTCGGAGTGCCTTTATCTCGGGTGCCCAGCGCTTCCATTTCCATGGGAGCTGGCGAATCCTTGGAACTCTATTACCAAATAACATGCTTAGACCACCCCTGTTGTTGTCTTCTTTGCTTCTCCTTAGCCTAGTTCATTGCCGGGCCAAACGGGCGCACTGGCGTCCTCCCAGTCGCGGAACAACAGGACCAGGCCACCCACGTCTGTCTGCCACACCTTTTGCAAAGCCCAAGAGTTGGCAAGTAGGGCACTGTTTTTCACAAAAGCAGCAGCCAGCGGACCTCCAAATAGGGAAGAAGGCTGGCTTTATTCCTTTCGCGTTACAAACACCACAAGCCAAGCGCCCCTCAGCACACAGCGTCGTTCACCACAGTAGTTAATGTCTAGTGCTTAATTCATCTTGCTTATCTTAAGGAATAGTTGCGCCTAGACTCTGGGTAAGTGGTCTCCGCGCGAGTGTCAATAGACACGTATCGTAGTGTCTCTAAAGTGGCTCGTCGGGCCATCACTTGCGCTGACAACCCTTGATTGCTCCTCGACTTCGCCTGACTTCACAAGTACGCCTTAAATTACTCCCAGGTTATCATGGTTTCTCCTCTCGCCTCCAACCACGGGTGCTAGTTAAGGGTCGTCAGTTACAAATAGTGGGACAAAACGATCGATCGGTTATCGCGCTGTTATTCGGTTGGTCGTGACTTGACTAATGTAACTTAGCAGGCCCGCCCTTCGGAGCAGGCGGGACGGACACCCTTTTTCTGCCAGCTTCCCCTCTAATCGCCTCCCAGCCTGAAGGTCGTGGGTTCGAATACAACAGCAGTTTTCTTTCCTCACCTCAGTCATGCACTGATTTCATTCCAGTACTGGAAACATAGTAGGCGATTACCGGACAGAAACAAGTACTCTAATAGCAACATTTCGTGACGAACGATTCTGCGAGGTGAATCAGATCACACGGGAGCTGAGGGGACGACGTTGTGCCTTTGAGTACTCGATTAATATCTTACGCACGGGCCACGAGCATTCCGGGAATCCTTATGGCCGCCAGTGCGCTGTTAGCAGCCATAGGATCGGCTGCGGCAGATGTTATCTTCGGCATGCCAAGCGCCAAGTAAGCACGCCTGCATAGCTCAAACGAACCCCTGTCTCCAAACAAGGAGCCAGACCTCTGGGGGCGAGGTTTCGCATCTGAAGAGACATTGAGAGTGTGCAGGGTGATTGATCAGGACTGAGCCAGCAAGACTGATTTCTGCCCTGTGAAGCCCGTGACTCCAGCTTTGAATCATTCGATCGATTTTTCCCCAACGTGCTCGTCGATGGTTTGCACAGGAGCCATCTTTCTCAAAGAGGGACTACTGGGTTTGGAACCTAACCACTATCGTTCTTCGACCAAAGCGGTTGGAGCAATAGACCCTTTTGTGAATACGCATCGATTAACATGTTTAACTTGTTGCTGAGTGATGAGGCCGCAGCTTCGAATCCAGGGGATTGGTGGCGCTTGTGGAACCGCACGGTCGAAGCATGCCTAGTTTTCTAAGGACTTCCAGGGTGAGGCGGTTTGGTATTCGGGCCGTTATGTCTGGTCGATGGCCCGTTGTGTCTGGTCGATGGCATGATCCGTGCTGTGTAAACTGTTAGTCCTTAAAGCGGAAATAACCTGGTGGACCACGGATGTGACAATAAAGTAAGGGGAGGAGTAGTCCGATGGATCACAGGACCGCGGAGGCTAACGTGATCTTCCGATTCGTTAACATTTTGTCGCGCACAGACGATGCTAGGTGACGTCGTTGGTAAGTTTGTGTCGCTTACCGTTTATGGTAATCAAAAGACTATGACGAGGAAGTGACTTCTTGTGTGGGCTCGACCTGACCCAATCTCACAGTGGAGACACTAGCGCGCTAAGACACTAGTTGCCATACTCTCGGGACCAGCCGCCCCTTGTGTCTACTATGGTGTGATGGGTATGTTTAACTGCGTAGTCAGGTATTGCCCCACAGACATGGCTCCCCTGACAATTGCTAGGAAACAGCTGACATAAGATGGCTGACATAAGCTGGCAGCATTCAATATGATTGATTCCTATGGCAAAAGCATGCTGTTAGCCTTACTTAATCAGACAGGGCAGGAAACGCTGGCAAGCAGCCAGTAGGTGGATGAGTCAGACGGAGTTAGGCCCTCTAATTGGCTATTGAGGCTAGGTGGGTCTGACTTGAGTCGGCCCCACTAGTACCTATCTTCCCTGGGGTGGGGTTACTGTGAAATTGCAATTGCAAACCTTGGGGGTGAAGGTGTAGATAACGTGGTTTAAATGGGGGTGGCTGAGTTATTGCCGAATGTAACTTAGCCGATTTCCCCTGGCTGCCTTAGCTATAACAGATTCCAAGAGAATAAATTAGGTAGCATTTGGTTGGTCCCTTCTTGTAGAGCCTCATCTTGTGTATGCAGATAAAATAGGGAGGCATTTTTTAGTGTACTTTGTGAGTCTGCCGCCCTGTAGTTTGGAGGGAGAATAGAAGAGAAACCGGTAACCCTGTGTTGTGCATGTTTGAGGGCTGAAAGATTTGGTCTTGGCCCAGCGCTGAACATTTTGAGCGTATTGGCGGGCGTTTTCAGATAAGGGGTTATTCATACATGGCCTTGTTAGGATTACTAAGGACTCTTCCGGTGATGGGTGCTGAAGACCGCTCTAAGGGTAACGATAAGGCTCGCGACAGACACCCACCGCCCGCGCTGGTCGACAAAAGGTGCGTCACCATCCACCACCGCGGCAGCAAAAACATCACAACATCAATTTAATTTAAACTTCTTAGAGTCCTTATCGTCAGATCTTTCTTTGAAAAACTAGCAAGTTTGTACGTTGTGTCCTAGTGCTTAACTTGGTCTATGGCTTTCTCGTTTGTTGTCCATCCGTTTTCAGACGTTGCGATAATCCAATCGGGCGGAAGAGATGTTTCTGCGTACCAGCGTAAGAAATGATATTAGCCGGCAACGATGATGTAAGGCAGGAGGCTATATCCTTGCGAGCTAATTGTTTGAATGACTGTAACCCATTCTCAATTACCAGGCCGAGCCATTTTTGTATTTAAATGCCTTTCAGCATTTGTAACAACCATGCCGGTTGCAAAAACGCCCATCATAAAGCCAGTCTCATCAAAATTGTAGATATATTATTATAGATAAGTATTGCACTTTGCAATTGTATTCTAAACTAGTAATATACAGCTACAAATAGCATCTAGGCTTTTGCATTAGGCTCTCTTATAGTCGTACTTACAAAAAAAACCGCATCTGCAACTATAGTTATCCTTTAATGAAGTTTGAAGCTAATTACTTCCTAACTGGAGCTATATTGCGGTTAGTAAGCAGTTAATTAGCTAGCTATATCTTTAACAATAGTAATTCTTAGGTAAAATATCCTGCGTCTAAGGAGAGAACGTAATCAACTAAACTTTGCTGTTCTAGCAATGTCAGATTTCGCGAGTATAGCATCCTGTCACTTCGACATGTAGAGCCCTTCAATCGTCGACTTGATGCTGCTTGACTGACTGAGTAGATTTCCACTATCCACCATCCAAGGCCCAATCCTTGGCTCTTGACGAGTACCTAAGACAGCTAACGTCTACGTAACCGCCATTTGAACGCTTGTTGCCACATTTCAGAAAGTTCTGAGTCATCACTGACAGACAAGTTATAGTTCGATCAAACACGGTAGGTTGAAGTCCATTTTGGACCGGCCAGATGTCACATTGGTCGATCCAATCAATTGAAAAGACGAATTGCTCATCTCCCACTTTTTTTTCCTTGTTACCGGTTCCAATTTGCCCCGGGTAAAAATTAGAGGCCCCATATTCGTCGCAAAATGCTCGAGCCTGCTTCTGGAACTCGCCCGCGATGTTCGAGTTTCGATCTCTCTGCAAAGTGCACCGTCTTTCAGAAACATACGCAGCAGCTGAGTGAGTGCTACGGGGTGTTGTGATCGACGCCTCCGTGGCTGCTGAATCTACCATGTGCTCTACAGTTGTCGACGCGCTTTGTGATGTGTATTTCGTGACTTGTGAATTGCCAATAGTCTGGCTTAGGACTGTTGTCTGCTCCTCTGTTGTGATGCTAGTCTGGGGTTGAGCGTTAGTAGTCAAAGGTTTCGTAGCAGGTTGAGATGAGGGGGATAGAAAGCGATGGCCGGACGTGGTATAGTAGTATCCCGACAGCGAGGTGATGTAAGGAATGCAATAGATGGATACATAGTCAATCTTATTGACATCCGTCACGTCTTCATTGTGTTCCATGAACTGGCGTGCATCAATGCCAAGAGGGCGAAGCACTTTATCAAATGTATCACCCTGGTTAGGACGCCAAAGTGCAGCATCTTCAGCATCGCAACTGGCGACGACGTGTCTGTGAAAGGTAGCGAAAACGAAGACAAAAATGAACCACATCAAGTATGTTTTTAAACGGGGATCTCTGATTTCTTTTTGGGTAGTCCAATTTATATTAATTTAGGCAATGGATCAGCAAAACATAGCTGTTAATACTAAAGTCAACTCTATCCTATGTCTTTGCAGTTTGTGCGATATCACGTTCCAAATGACACACCCTTACGTATCGAATATTATAGAGACAATCCTGCCATACCATTCTACAACGATTGTGAGCCAGGAAGAACTAGTCATAGTTATCAACATTATTATCAATCGAAAATTCCCATTGTGAAACTCAAAGTTTTTCTCTATTTCTTCAAAATAGCTAAACCTGTTTACGCGGCTTTAGTAGGCTTTAATATAAATTAGGCAACAATGTTGTAAGGAGACTAGCGTTAGGCTAAAGTACTTGTCTAATAATTGATTATGCTTGTTACAATGACTGGTCGTCCACCTGATAAACTCAGCACGAATCAGTGGTGGGCTGATCGGGCTGTTGGCTGCCCTCGCTGAAGCCGGTCAGTAGCTCCCCCGCTGTCTTCTTGTCACGACCACGGCGCTACGTCCCATGGAACCTCTGGTCGCAAACCCGGGACTCGTCTCCGACTCGCAGCCGACCATGTCTTGCGGATCAGAGACGCAGAGCAACCATCACGCCAGCATGACTACTCGCACTCCGTCCACTAACCCAATCCATGTCCGCTGTATGATGTTCGATCGTGGTGCGCTGTGTCCTCAGGATCGGTCCGGCCGCTCTTCCTGTGCTCGAAGCCTACCAAGTCTACCGACCCTTCGGTTTTAACGACTTCTGTTGGAATATCGATCGGATTATCGATGGGAAAGTGGAGACGGCGGCCTGGCTAGGCCAATCAGATCACACGGATCCATCTCCGTCAGGGCAGGTCCGTCTGGCCAGCCATATGACGGCCTTCGTCGATTGCTGCCCTTCACATTAGAACCCTTCTGAGAATCCCGCACGTTGACTCCGCCGCTGATTTTGGAGACTTTGGCAGAATGCTGGTTGTATGTCGCGTACGACCAAGCTTGATGCACGAAAGCACAGAGGCCATCTTGCCCATTCAGGTTCAAGATTCTACCAAGCTCAATAATGCCGGCCATCATTTCTCCTTTGATCACATTTTCAGCCCGTCAGAAACAGAACGACAAGTCTGGAATGCAATTATGCCAGTCCTAAACCAGATCCAGCAGGGAAATTGCGTCTCTGTTGTGGCACATGGCCCCACCAGCTCAGGCAAGTCGCATACAGTGTCAGCCATTGTCGACAACAGCCTTAGAGCATTATTTGCCAAGGGCAGAGGGAGAAATACACGGGAAGTTGCTATTGGGGCTGAGGAGCTATACAATGGGCAGGTTTACAGGACGCCTACCAAGCCAGCAACAAGATCCAGCAAGTTTTCCAATCGCGGAAGACAGAACCAGTAAGGTATTATAAACACATATCACTAGACTTTTGGCTAATTCTACTCTATGGCAAGCTGATAGGGAAATAGTTGCTGAGGAGCTACAAAAGACCCTGCGAGGTATCTCTAACAGTGCTACTCTACAACTGGCAGGCATTACATTCAATGACATGGTCTTAGGGCCTTGTCCTGTGTTCCAGTGGAAACACGCACATCATCCTTGCCACTGGAGCACGCAATAGATTGATAATTCATCTGCATCCTTG
Source organism: Colletotrichum destructivum (assembly GCF_034447905.1). Classification (NCBI taxonomy): domain Eukaryota; kingdom Fungi; phylum Ascomycota; class Sordariomycetes; order Glomerellales; family Glomerellaceae; genus Colletotrichum; species Colletotrichum destructivum. The sequence continues at coordinate 1,171,344 of NC_085906.1, forward strand.
AAAGTCGGCTTCGGAAACGAACTTATACTGGCACCGTCGTGTGTGTATTGCTAGCAACTCTCGAAATATTTTTCGTTGTGGGTATCCCTCTCCAAGTACAGCATCAACGTTGAGCCTGTTTGCTGTGCATCATTCTGTCAGAGACCGCGCTCTATTAGAAGAAAGTGCTCTATTCACCTAGACCACAGAACAAATACGTGACTCATTCGTCAGTCCAGCCGGGAGAGGTACCGCTACAGGAAGCACCAGGGTAGCACCATTTAGAATAACTAGTAAGGAGTCATAATATGGTCTCCTAGCTGCACCGCACTTAATAAGCACCTTTATAGTCCTAGAATAACAACTTGCTCTAGATGGTATAATCTATTAGAATACGCCCTCCACTGCACTTATCTGCAGGCCGGGTACTGCAGCAACTCTTTGCCTTAGTTAAGCACTTCTCAACATAAAAGTCGATCCTGTAAGTAGTTATAAAATTGAATTTAGAGACGTCTAGACACTAATTTAACCCTGTCTACTAACATTTGTATAACTACTGTAAACTAAAGAAATGATGAATAGGGTTACACTGACTTAGACCCTACGAATGTATCATTTAGAGGCTGTTTGAAATACTCCAGGCCATTAGTAAATCAGCAAGGTCTGTATCTATGGCATCACTCGTTATCTCCGAGTCTGTGAACGAGTCTGCACTCTTCGTCTTTTTTCTGACGCCACAGGGTTGTGTTTTCGTCGCGATCTTGGCTTCGGGTCCCCCACCGCTAACTGCAAAGCTAGCACCTCTGCATTAAGTTTCGCTACATCCTCACAGCACTTGGATAATGTCTTCATTGGCATGTCAATCAGGAGGTCTATCTGTTTAGACATCTTGGGGTTCATGTTGAAAACTGCTGTTAGGAACCCTGCAACGACAGAGGCCGCAAGGATTCCAATTATGCCGGACAAAAGGCAACTCATTCTTTTTAGCTTGAATTGGACAGAGGCACAGGTTTAAATACACTGCTAGATCCACAATCCTTGGGATGAATAGCGACTCAGAAAATAAAAAACTGACATAATGTAGGTTAGATCCTATCTAAAGATCGTCTGCAAGAAGGGGAAAGGCTCTATAGTGAGAAGGAATGCTGAGTGCTATGCGTTAGCCCAGCGCCTGCTAAAGTCTCCTAAGAATCCCAAAGTTAGAACAACAGTATAACATTAGAAATTGTTTATAAGCAAGTTTTTTAGTAGAACAAAAAGTCAAGTTTTACTAAACCTATATAATGTAACTCCAACTGTTACTTACGTACAGAAATCAAACGTTATATAGATGACTCCAGGGAAAGAGAACTATAAGGAGGATTCAAACTAAGACTAAGAGAGTTGATTTTACGTAATAAACAAAAAGAGGTTGTTAAAGCAGTCAAATGCATTTAAATAGGAATTGTAGAAATCAAGGGATTTCCCTTCTTTATTAGAAAGCAAAGCCGTCTATAGACCTATTTAAACACAGGTTTTCTGTTAATTCAAACTCGATAATGAATGAAGGAAGCATGGCAACGAAATTCAACGGAAATACACCTCCCAGTCAAGAAGAACCTATCCAAAATAGACCACGCAAACCACCGACTCTAGCAAGCCGCCAAGACCAATGCGACTTAGACACTATATACGAAATACCTACAGATGAAGATGAAAGGGTGTTTCCGCGTGGCTTTATTGATCTATCTACAGAGATCGTCCGAAGAAAGTAGGTAATTAGATGATTAGACAAGCCAGCAAAAAGCTTTATCTTTATCTCTCTTGTTGTCTACAAGATGCACCTATTGCAGTGACCGCAGCTTCTTCCGTTATGTATAGTATGAATATCGTTGTAACAGGCGTGTTGTTTAGGTATAGTAGATATGCAGATCTTAAATATTATCTCTAGTTATATTCCTAGCTCATTGTAACTATGCACAACTGTATCTAGTCCCTAAGTGTGGTAACGTTACTAAAATAACATGAAGATGGGGTGTAAGATTGTTACTATTTGCGCCTGCAACATCGTTGACTTTCCTCCTATCATGTTACTCTAAACGCCGCAGGAAGGTCACATTCGCAAAAGCTTTGCCTATTTAAGCAGCTGGCATTTAAATATTTCTAACTACTGAATTGGCTATTCAGCACTACAAGAACCTTTATACATGAGTGAAATACACCTAATGATCAACAGCCTATCTAGACGCATGTGTAGGACAGTTGTACCTGAGTGTCCCGGGTTTTGTCGATGTGTCGCAAATGCAAATTTGTTCAGTTGGCGTCGTTGCAGTAACGTATTGTCCTCCAGTAGTTCGGTAGCTTTCAAATGAGAATTGCAGTAACACATTTGCCTGCAGACAGAATAGATCGTTGATGGCGCCTCTAACCTTTGCTGTCGCCTCTAAACTTTGCTGTCGAGAGAGCAAAGCACAGTGTACCGTCTCCAATTTTACACGTAGTCTATGTCTCTTGTGTGGAGATTTGTGCGGGGCAATGCTCCATGGCGCTCTTGTTGTGTGTGGCTTCTGGGCTAGGGCTTGATGCTGCGCTGCAAACACACTGTTAGATTTGCTTCCCTATTTTTTAAGTTAATGCTTACCCTTAACAACTGGAGGTTCTCTTTGAGACGGGATCCGTAAATCAGGGTAATCTGCGGCATTGAGTTGAAGAGGCTCTCTTAGTCTAGCGGGCGGACAATTCCGGATGGTGTTGTGGCGAGTGTACATGATGGCCTGCCTTGGCCGCGGGGAGCAGCGACTGTGTGGTGTTGGGGACGGAGGGCAGCAGGTAATCCGTCTACAAGAAACACCTGACACTGTTGGCCATGTCGCGTTTGGCAATTCCTTCAGCCGCGGGAGTCGTGCAGAACCAGGTTCGCTTTTTCGGGTGGGACAAATCCTTGGTAATCTGAGATCTTCAAAGTAAGCGGAATGGCACATGGGCCGATTCGCCACCAATTCAGCATGCATTAGAAGAGTGGCTCAGGATTGTTGTGGAAAGCCTTGAAAGAACGGTCGAGAATAAACACCATTTAAAGGACGTACGTGACAGGCAATGCCTTCAAATGGCCCCCTACGATCATCCGGACGTTAGATATGCTGTAACACATAATTTAACAGTTAAATTTCCTGTCACAGGCTGGGTCTGCACAGATTGGTCGAGTCGCTGATGGGCAGATAGCGGTCAGTTGGTTGTGTTATTTCGACCTGCGCCCCTCATCTAGGTGGGAAGAGAAGCCCGCTTTTCTATCCAAACGTTCCCCCCACGGGCCAATGATCCCCCTAGCCCTTTTATTGAGGCGCCAGTGGGCCCGGGCGCCTGGTGCCACTCCGGTGAGCCCAGCCTATGACCTGTGTGTTCTCGATGCATCGCAGTTGCGAAGGTACAGCTCGGCGTTATCCATTCAGGGCTGTCATGAGCAAACAGCCGGTGTCCACGGGCTTACTCCTGGCAATCAAGTGCAGCCTCCATGCACGTACTTCCCAATCGAGTCTGTTGGCTGTCAATGCATCGACCGCAGGCAGGCTATGCAGTATGGCCTGATTCAAGGTTTATGCTAGGGTCCTGCGTCTTACAGATCTGATTTGAGGACCTAGAAGCTGCCTGTGATGCAGCTTACTACCAGCCCAGCAGGCGATCCAAAACCTCTCAGGACTTACGCCAGTTGTGACTCCTTCGCCCTGTTGACAGAAGCACGAAACTATAGTTAGTAAGTATCCAACCCATACAGCCAACGTCACTCAGCCCTTAACAAAGAGAAGTCCTGCAAAGCAACCGTCGACGTCTTTCTATTAGGAACATCTGTGCGACTGCGGACACGCATATGTCACCGTGCCTTTGTAGAACTCCAGGCGGCACAGACAAGAGTTTAAAACAGCCGCTTACAGGCTCGGGAATGCCAGGCGAGTCGAGACGACGTAAGTTAACCTGAGCCATGGGAGGCAAATGAAAGATCTAGTGAGAACCGTACACACTCTAATACGTCGCGGCAGACGCATAGAAATAGGCTGTGAAAGTGCGGTTATACTGTAGGGACTCTAGCAGAGGGGCTTCTAATCGGTCGATGAATAGTAACACACTCCCTGAAAGGCCCATCCTGCGGGCATATATCTCTCCGAGGGCTGTGGGCGCTGGGTATACCCCCTGCGACAAATAACGTGGGCTGACACTCTTGGGCTAGGGACAGGTGTGGAGAGTAGTAATGGATTTTGTAGTGCGCTTTACAGTAAAAGGCGTACATAATAGGTGTTGCGCAACGCTCCCTGATCAAAACCCTATTGAGATTCAAGAACCAGCTCGTTGACTCAAAAGCCGCAAGCTCTATGCGCACCATTCAGCGGATGTCTCCCGAGAACCAGCCTGTGTCTGCCGTTGCAGCCGCATGACAGCAGAAGGCCCTTTGTGATCAACTAATCAAACAGCCGTAAGTACTTATATCAATACAAGACGGCAGACTTACTTCATTGCAACTTTCATCACACAGGAATACACATTACCTATGCAGTTAAGTAAGTTCTATTGTAAGAAAGGTAGCAGACTAGATCATGGAATGTATCGAGTTATTTGATCATTCTTTTTCTCCTGTTAGAACTTATTGATGTTACTTGCAAACAGCAGTGCAATATATTGCCCAGATTCACTCCGTCATTCAGGATAGAATTCAGTTCGAGAAACCAATCCATTGCAAACTGATTCGCCGCTTGTAGAGCCTCTCTATACTTATCGCTCTTGACTTGTTGCAGGGATCAATTGCAAGTGCGCCTTGAGTCTATCCATTCTGTCACCCTCCGCCTCCCCAGCGTCTTCAACGATTGGTCCCCAAAAGCCGCAGTCGGTAATACTGCTGGCTACTGTCATCTACTTTATTCAGTCATCCATAAGTCCCCACTTGAATGACTGTAAGAAAGACGCCAAGGTTCAGTGGTCTGGATATATAAAGTACTTCTTGCAATTGCAAGTGCTAGCTTTTCGATTAGCACATTTACCAATCGACTACCCTACAACTAGCCTCACCATTCCCCTATTGTTTCAAGTTACTTTTGAAATCAACTCCTTCTGCTACCTGTTTTTAAAATGTCTATCACTTATGTTCAACCACAAGATTACATCCATCTGGAAAACATTGCGTGTCTGATTAGTACTGCATCAAGAGTCGTCGTTGTTACTGGGGCCGGTATCAGTACAAAAGCAGGTATTCCAGTAAGCCTGATTCAGCGTTCTCCCTTTGGCGATCTTCTTACACTAGACTTAGGACTACCGATCGAAAAACAGCAATAACTCCCGCTACAGACGCTCGCTTTTCCACTCATCAGTTTTCTCTGATCCAGAGAAGAAGTCCTGCTTTTACAAAGAAGTAACTAGGATGCACAAAATGGCTAAAGATGCCAATCCAACAGAAACCCATCACTTCATCAATGACCTACACCGTGCTGGCAAGCTAGTTCGGTGCTACACTCAAAACATCGACTGCCTTGAGGATAAAGTTGGTCTCTGTACTGATTTGCAAAAAGGGCCTGGGATTCATTTCAAACACCAGGCCAACGGCCAATCAAGCTCCTTATGTGTCTCCGGAGGAATGGAATATGTTCTCCTCCATGGATCTGTCCATTGCTTACGATGCTCCTTCTGTTCTAAGGTATATAGTTGGGATGATAGTAACTATGAAAAGGGGATTTTGGCCGGAAAGGAGCCTTTTTGTCCAGGCTGTGCCAAGCTATCTGCTGACAGAGTGGAAAAGGGGAAGCGTCCAACAGCAATTAGAACGCTCAGGCCCGACATTGTGCTTTATGGTGAAGAAAACCCGCAAGCCGAATACATCAATGAGGTTGTTAAACAAGATCTGCACCAACGTCCTGATATCCTTCTGATCATGGGTACAAGCCTCACAACATACGGAGTCAAGTATCTGATCAGAGACTTTGCGGAGGCTCCTCATGAACAAAACGGGAAGGTGGTGTATGTGAACCGTACAAGACCAGCCAAGGAGTGGGATAACATAATTGATTATTGGGCTGAACAGGAATGTGACATCTGGGTACAAGATCTGAAACGACGGCAGTCGGCGCTTTTGTAAGAGACTGTAAGGAATAGGATAGTTGTTATTACGTCCCTAAAAGCTAGCAGTTTCACATAGTACTTAATTGTAGGAAGCCTTTTTATGTAAAACTATTAAACGTGTGTTGAAAAACTAGTTCACCAAGTAGAAGCTACTTAGGTTAGAAGTAGACTGTTCTATAGCTGGAAGTAAACATAGCAAGAGGTTAATTAGTAAAGGCTAGCTTCCTGTAGAGCGGCCAGCTTTGTGTAAGATAACCGATTCACTAGAGCAATATCGGCCAAGAGGGGAGTTTGTTAGTAAGAAAGCCCTGTTGTAAACAAGATAGCAAACATAGTCTTACTAACAAAAAGGGTTTCTAGGAGATATATTACAGTACTATATAAAAGTTTTAACATTAGAGGCAATAGAGTAGCCGTACTGCACAATAAATCCTAAGCATGTACTTAGGTCGAGTCCAGATGATTTGCCATCTGCTACTACAGCTGCGTATTTGTGGTTCTGCATTACTGTTGTATCTGCATTATTAACAAATTGACTACTGGCTTACAAGAGATACGTGATTTGAGCGTAGGTAGGGAGGGCTAATGCTAAGTTGGGGATAGGACCTCTCCACTTTGTGAACACAAGGGGGAGACTGGGGAAGACTTCCAGGCGTACAGCCTCTTTTTCTTGTTGCTTGGGACGAAAAGTGGGACCTATCGCCGGAGGCTTTGAAGCCCGGATGGTGTTGCCGTTTCTGCCGAACAAGACAGACGATAGCTAGAACTGCGACTAGGACAGCTGCAGCACACAAAGTAAATGCAAGAGCTTGGCCGGCGATGATGCTCTCCTTTGGCAGCGACGAAGACCGTACTTCAGCGGGTGACTCGTTTGAAGCGGTTGCTGTCGTTGGTAAAGGCGTTGATCCAATGGTGGAAGAACAAATGCCTATGTACGTAAGAGAAACTGCCAGCGAACACCAACGTACCCTCATTGTCCCCGCTTGAATTTTGGACTAAAGACGAATGTGGGATTGGGAGAGAACACATTTATATTAAAGCCTTCGACGTTTGTCTACCTGTCTGTGACGTGGGTGTTCAAGCGGTGCAAAAAAAAAGCCAGCGGCTACTAAGTATAACAAAACTGCGAGTTTAATTGCTGTCATCTTAATCGCGTGGATTGTGCTGCACTATATTAAAAGGCGCAGTAGATATTACAGAATACCATGCTATGCTTTATTGTCTTTGGTGAAAAGTCGAGGAGAACCTGAAGAGGATTGTAGACTTAAAGCTACAGCTTTTGATACTCTTGCGAGCTATAGGCTGCGTGAAGGATCATGGCGCGATCGTCGATTAACACGCCAGCAACGGATTTGAACGCGGCCGAGATGCATCGCCTTCAAGCCAACCGCCTAGCAGCATCACATCAAGCTTAATTAAGCAAATCCCGCTCTGCAATACCTATTTCGATGTAAATATGCTGGTTATGGTAAGTTAAAAGACTTCTTATCCAATTGCCCTTTTGCCGCTTAGAAATAGCGTCTATACTACCTTTGATTTTTATCAAGGTTAGAATGCTAACTAATCTATTAAAGTCGACGTGTGTAATATAAGCAGCCTTAGGGGAACTTCGATCGCACAATAAATACCATTTAGTACATACTAGTTGACGTAATTAGTTGGAGTGCTAATTATAGGGCAAGCAAGTGGCCTAGGCTTATTATAGCATCTTTTCTCAGGTTTAACAAATTGTTTAGTCTATCCCTAGGACAGAGAAATAGCACAAGAAGCATACGTTACTCGCAATACATCGGAGTGTACCTGCACTCTAAGGACAAACTTTGTAGATAATGAACATTGGCCTTGGACTCCTGCTGCCTTGCGGTCAGCTTTACGTTATTCCACCTTTAATTGCAGAACCACAAGCACCTTGTTGTATTAGTATTAAAACGTTGTAGAAACCACACCACTGTTAATCAAATAGATTTGCAAAATACTGTCCCTATAGGCAGCTCAAGATGAATTATATGGATGAATCTAGCAGAACAAGTCCAACAAGCGGACCAAGGCAAGAGTCTCAACCAGCCCTCAACTGGGAAAGCTCCGGTCTCCATGACGACCAGCCCGGTAGGCTAAATAACGTGGGATTTAGATGTACCCTTCAGGATCTGGGAGTCAAAACGAGCAAGACGCTAGGTGATATTTGTCAGAACAGGGATGTCGTCGCCAAAGGTTTCGCTAAAGTCACAGTAACCGACTATAACCTACATACCGGCGGCCAAATCAAGTTCCGTTCGTCCGACGACGGAGATGGTAGCCGAGTAGACGACTACGCCATGAGAGTATCCCAGCCAGAGGAGGATGACGGAAACTTTATCATCGAGTACGATGCCATCAACGTCGTTGCTGGGGAAATAACAGTAGATCTTTCCGCCCAAGCTGCCGTAACAGAGCGACAAGGTATCTTCTCGCCTGCATCCGAAAATACAAGAAGTGGTCTAGGTCCTTCCCAGCTCACACACTACTATATTGGCGACTGGGACGCTTTGGAGAGATCCCAACCGCCAGTGCTTTTATGCGGTGACCTTCTCGAAAAGGCCTTCAGCAACCGTGTAAAGCCCGGTATCACCACTCCCTACCTCTATTACACAAATGATGCCCTAACCTGCAGTGGCATGCACCTTGAGGATGTTTCTGTGCCATCGGTGAACTTGGTTCGCTGGGGAGCCTCTAAGGCGTGGCTGATTCTCGAGCCGGGGCAGGGGAACATCGAAAGGTTTGAGAGTTGTGTCAAGCAGTGCATGCAGCAACGCGTGAAGAGGTCTAAAGCCCAGAGACACCGTCCGTATACCACTGCCAAGTGTTCGCAGTTCGTACGCCATCAAAACACCCTCTTCACCACAGAAACACTCGGCAGGTGGAAGGTAAGGTTCAACATCGTCTTCTGTGGGCCGGGCGAGCTCATTGTCACGATGCCGGGCACATATCACCAGGTTGTCAATCTCGGCCCAAACCTCGCCGAAGCGGTCAATGTTGCTTGGCCAGGCGTGAGCATCCCCCCACCGGACTATGTTTATTGCAGCAAGAAACGGTGCGACCACAGCGATAGCATTTCAAAAGCCGATCTAGTGGCTAGCTGAACACCATGTCTTGGTATGCTACCGGTGGTGGAGATTTCGGGCGCTTCGCATAATCCCCCTTCTCACTATTCACCCGCCCTAATATTGCCCTTTCGTACATATGCATCCTATGTAGTCAACTACGTACGTTCAAATCCTGCTCTCCTACAACTGTGATGTCGGCAGCCTTCTGCTGAATGCATTGGAACGGAGCATATCAAACACCATCGAAAAGGCGGCAATGGCAACATCCGATGCGCTAGGAGAGGCAGGTTGAAGCATCCGCCAATCAAATGAACCTTGGCCGCTCCGTTCCTTATCTTCTGGGGCACCTGGCCACGCAGGGGACCTGATGATTGGCTGATTCTTCCAGCGTGCCCCCTGGGTATGTCATGTCTGAGGTGAGAAAACGATGTTAGGCTTCATCAGTAACATGAACAGGACTGGGCAAAGGCAGCCCCACCTGCACAGAATGGGCTGCAGACGAACCTCAATCATCTGAAGAGGTATTCTAGCATTGCATGGCCTGTCAATGGGAAATAATGGGATTCCTTTCTTAATTAAGCTTATGCTGCGTAACTGGATTCGTTTCAAAGAACGCCAATACCTCAATAAGACTAGCTTTCCTCAATCATTGCGTTTCTTCCCATTCATGGCCGATTTGAGGCACAACCGTGTATCTATCTCATCACATGCTGAGCCTCCTAAACCAGTCCCATACTTTCTTCCGTGCACCTTCCTTAATAGTGTGGGATTTCGTAGGGGAACCACCGATTTCAGTGCTGCGGAGCTGGGGCTCGCTGGCTGAGCTCCTCGTCCGTTGTATATCGTAAACGTTCCCAGCCCCGCCCCGCCCATAGTGGGAACGCCTGGGCTTCTTACTCGGTGAGGCTGAGTTGGCCATCAAAAAATGAGTCATAGGAAGAGGAGGATGTTGTTGATGAAATTAATGTCTAGACGGATTGAGGGGACTGGAGAAAGGAACTTGGGCTGATTAGTAGATATAGATGGCTGAAAGCTGGTTTTTGGGCTTGGGGCCCTGCAGCCAATTCCGTAAACCTAATAATTCTAAGGAAGACTACTAGTCTGTATTGACCTTGTACATTATCCAGCCTTAATGTTGTTATTGTTCTGCTGTTGCAAACATCCAGGACGTTGGTCCATGTTATACCAGGGGTACGAGCGGGTGTGAATAACGGTTATGTCACTACGTAACGTGACATTAGTCATGGTGTAATCTCTTGCCGTCTTACACATGGGCCCTTTGAGAATAGTTGCCCCATTTTTGTACATCGCAGGGTGCCTTATGAAATAGCTGTGCCGCACTCATATGACCAGCATTCACCCGTCCAACACCTTATGACACCATGGTATTCCATCAAATTAAACGATACCATAGCATGAACTTCTCTAGGTGAAATCTCGGGATAGAAACTATGGACTGTTGTTATTTTTGCTGCGTACTATCTGCCTAAGTCGACAAGGGTAACTCCCATTGTTATTCTAGACGTACAGTAAGTATCCCGCTGATGAAGAAGGCGAGACATGTGCTGACTGATACTCTCAGCTTTGTGTAGCTCCCATGCCGCGCATCAACCACCAGTATGCGTTCTCCATACAGTCTTACGTCTTAATCGTACGAGTTGTGGACGCTTGTAGTGGGCGCAAAGCAGGCCACGGCCTCATCGACGGCGTGGGAAGACGCGCACATCTATCGTTCTTGCCACCCGAAACATGAATTATACTCTTTGCTGTGATATTGGGAATTCAAAGTCTAGGAGCACTGGTTTTTTATGTTTATGCTTGCGATCGGGGTCGGAATCTTTCTACATTTTGAGTAAGCGCTGACAGACCGCCTATGGATCTGGACCGTAGCAAACTGCTTGTGAATGACTGATGGTGTCATACGCATCGGTTGGGAGCATAGTTGCCAACAACCTTGACACGTTTATTAGAGCACGTTAACTTGGCACAACAATAGGGAGCCAACGACTGTTTAGAAACCTACGCATAATGGAAGGGACTAACCAACGTTGGGCGAGACGGTGGGCCAGGCAGCCTGCATTCCCTGGAAGTCAACGCCTACACGCCACATGGTGACGTGCATGTAGGATAATAGGGCTTTGTGTTTGACAGACAAAATTCTTGAAGACTGCTCTGGAAGCCGTTTGATTATAAATAGGGGCATACATAGGCAGAACTCACAGCCTAAACCTCTCCCGCAGAAAAATTTCAGCATCTACCAGACCCCCTTAGTAACTACACTGAAGCCCCTTCTACATCTCAGAAGACCCAGGAGGTCCAGCCAGTATACTTGAACGACTCAAAGGAACCCATTCAAAGTGCTTGTAGAAAGATGGATCAAAAACCGCGAAAGCCATTGGAAGAAGTAGTTCCTGAATCTCAAGAGCCACATCAACAAGACCCACTCCTCGAACCACCCTTTGGCCAGCAGATGCCTCCACATCAGCCAACCCAGACCTCATATGTAGGATCGCCAGCAACACCTGGAAACGGGTTACTAGAAAACGTGTCTTTCTATGACGACGATAACAAGGAAAACATACCACCTGCGACATACCAGATTACGGCGTGCATTGATGGGCAGCGAGTGACCTTTGGTGGCATCATTAGCCATGCCAAGGGAGGCAGATCTGTCAGCACAGAAGCCACTCTACAAACTGGAGGCCTTCTCAAGATCAAATTCCAGGTGAACATCAGTTTCTAAGAGGATAGAGACAATCCTAAAGCGGCAGGCAGTACTGTAGATTGGAGCAGTTTCCTCGAAGCTGCTGAGCCTACGGACATTCCAGCAGTGAAACAAGCGGTGGGAGGGGCAGAGGATGTGGGTTTTGGAAATGATGGAAGCTGCTACTCATACGGTTAAAAGGCGCGAGTCTGATGATGGCTTGGCCGTTTGTGTTTACCTGGTTAGGTAGATTGGTAGCAGGCTTCCATCGTGGGACTGGTAGCATGCTGCTGATCATTTCATCGGGATAAATATAACTTTATAGACTTGTTAACATGACTGAAATGTAGTAGATCAACAGCCTCTCTAGGTTTCAAGCACAATAGCAACCGTATCCATTACAGCCAGAAATTAGAGGTTTCTACTGTCATTCGCCGTCTACACGCGCCTTTTGCTTCATGAACCTCCTAATTTCTAACAAGTGACTGGTCTACATGACCGGCTAAACTATCTTTCGTCAATCGCAAGAGAAAGGTCGCTTGTGTCCCAGCATGTAACAACAGTCCATAGTCGCCTCGGACACATCGAAAAACACATGGGCATCCGAAACTAAGAGCATCGCCGTTTGTATGTATCACCACCGCCCTCGGGATAGTTCTGTGCATAGAGATCTTCAAAAACCGCCCTTGGAACACTTTTGCTGTCAAGACGCTCCAGTACGTGTATGAAAGGCGCGAACTGCTTGTGGAAGCGTGGCAACGGGTCTGGCCTGACCGGCTCTTCACACAGGATGCTTGGAGTAACGCAGCGCTTACACAAAAAGCCAGCGTCACGGTCCGCGTTGTCGATGACATCGATCAACGGCCACTTGGTAGTGCATCTAGGGCAAGTATAGTGTCTTACGATCTCCGTAGTGGATACTTGCTTGTTTTCGTCAAGGACCTGGCGTCTTAGTTCGTGGACCATGTATTGGATTGCATGAACGGCTTGGTAGTAGTCGAGAAAGATGTATGACTCGTCTTCGTGTAACTGTCGCCTGCAAAGCTGTTACTGCTGGTGAAAACGGTGCAGATTCTCGCGCCTCGCGTGCTCTGTTTGAGGGACGCGCGAAAGACAAGCATGGTGGAGTTCTATTCATAGGCACTCACGTACAAACGAGCTTCGCACGTTCCAGCTCGGCGCAGGCCTTTCTCAGCGACTTTTGGTCATGCGTAATGGACCAGGAGCGCAGTTGGGTCATTGATAGGCTGTATCCAAAGGTTTAGCAAGCCGGCTGATTAATACCTCTAGGCTTTGAGAACATACATATCGTGATATGATAGGACATCGATTATTACAACTTGCTCGGGGCTGTAAAATGCACGCACAGCTTGCTTGACGAGTGTTTTGGCGTCCTCCATGATGAAAAGTGCTTTTGCAGAAAAGCCATCCACACTCGACATTGAGGTCAGCATAGAGTTATATAAGCGGTTTGCCATACGTGTTCCAGTCGCCAAGCATATGTTGATGGTTCGTGTGGCTAAGGGATCATGTTCGTTATAGTGCGCATCTCAAACGGAGCTTTTTGTAATGTGCGGAGCCTTGCAGCAGTTGTCTTTATGCTGTAGATCCAGCTCTGTGACGCTTCATGAGTTGGATAGAAGGATCAAATTAGAATTTTCTTTTTTAATATTCTCAAGTAACTAATTATACACATTGAAACGGCTGTACGTAACACAGCCCAGGGCAACTACACCTGTGCTCGAGAGACTGTAAGACTGACCAGCCGCAACCTCTACATAAGAAAGGAACTACCCATACGTTTCTCTCGGTAAAGGAAAATGGAATCTGAACTGGATCGAGACCTGAACACCTTAATTGCGAATCTAGAAAGCGAGGTGATAGCCAATGCGCCGACCGAGCGGCGGATGCTGAGAAAAGCAAAGGACGCGCTCCAGCGCTGCTTGGGCTCCGCTACCGTGCCCGAAATCGCAAGTATTGCGCTCGGCGAAGTGAAAGCTTTGTTACAATGGTTAGATGACTACAAAAAGCTGCGCGCCTCCTCGGCCAACGTGGCTAGCCCGCTGGCCACACCCCGCGCTGCAGTCGATTGTCACGATGGCGTGCTGGACAAATGGGCATCTGAGCTGTACGAAGGTGCCCGAGGTGTGGCGTCCATACTGGATGTCGACGTCGAAAACGAACAGTGGGAGGTGGTGTCACGGTTGCAGTCTGAGACAGGACAGGGACTAGGTCCGGATGGGAGTGAGCAAAACACACCAATCATCGTCTGGGCCGATGACTGTGAGCATTCAGACGGCGAAGCCATGCATGACATGGGAAAGTTCGACCCAATGTACTACGAATGGTACCTTTGATTAGCTGAATAGACAGTTAAGGATTATAACCGCAGGGGTTCCAAGTTATTATTAACGTCTACAATAACAGTTGGTGGTTGCCTGGATAGATAACAATTAACAAGGACGTAACGATTGGAAGGGAAAGAGCCATTTCGTACCAGTAGTCAACCAGCCCATCAACTTGGTTAAAACTTTTTAATAACATGATCAATGCATTGAATTTCTCAGCCTGACCTGGCTCTAGCAACTGCTGTGCTGTGGGACTTCTATTCCGAGCAGATCCGAGCAATTGACTGCACCCCAAATGTCTGACACCAGGGGGATCTAAGATGGCAGTAGTTGATCGCAAACCCTAACACTATCGGGCCGGAAACTTCTACTATGAGTAGTTACCTGAAGTCCGTACCTGCCGAGCTGATAATCACGAGGTAGCTTTGCCGCCCTGCAGCTCCGTTTTTAGTATTCGAACGGACATTTCAAGGTGAAGTATTTTATTTAGCGTGGCGAAGGGTAGACCGAGGCTTCCCTGTGGTTTCCCTAAAGGTTGACCGGACCCCAAGTGCGTGTCGTTGTGATGAACCTGTCTATTTCCGATGGCATGAAAGCTATTGTCTGGTCTGGTTCGTAGTAATCCATATTTGACTCGATTCACCACTGACTGTAACCATCTAGATGTAACTCCTATAACCATGTCGAGGAAAATAGAAGTTAAGCAACCAGATGCTTATTAGTGCGTTGTTATTTGTTCCACTTGTTACGCGTTGTAACCTACATAACGCCATTTCCACACGTAGCATTCTTTCACACAACAAGGCCACTACTGCAACTGCGCCAAGAGGAGGCACTGCAACTGTTAAGCAAATAGTCACCAGCCCCATGAACGCATAGTTCTAGGACCTAACGGTGCTTCAGTACACCGTTTTCCACATGATAAGCAGCACTAACTACAAGCAATATATAACCAGACAGTACCTGCAAAGCCTACTCCTATCTCTTTTTCCTTCCCTAGCCTTACCCAACACGCCCAGTCATTATACAATAACAGACTGGGATCATAACACCAGAGTATGCAGATCTCCTGCGTCATTGCTGCCACAGTTGCGGCTTTTGTCGGCGCTCAGTCGCAAGCAACCGGGGTACAAGCATCCAGCCATTTGCGCGTACAATAGGAATATTACTAAACATTCGTTGCTGCAGGAGCTTGGCGATGCCTTAGTCGTTGCGAACCCACAGGGTGTTGTTTACGAGGCGAAACTGCCGGAGATGCCCTTCTTCAACCAAGGCTCGTTGAACGGCAACGTCCGAGGGTCCATCGTCGCCATGACAGCTCCGGATGGCAACGGAGTCAAGTTCACAGTCGGCTTTTCGAACCTGCCCAGCGAGGGCGGCCCTTTCAGTATGTCAAGAACCACGTGCGCGATCCCGGTACGAGTCGATTCTAACATGCTGGAGCCTACCACCTCCATGTTGATCCGATCCCAGAGGATGGCAACTGCACCAAAGCACTCGCCCATCACGACCCTTTCAACCGCGGAGAGACTACACCGTGCGACGCCTCCAAGCCGGAGACCTGCCAGATCGGTGACCTAAGCGGCAAGCACGGATCCGTGACGCGTGACTATGAACAGACATACATCGACCGCTATCTTTCGCTTGTGCAGGGACCGGGATCTTTCTTCGGAAACCGGAGCTTCGTATTCCACTTCGCAAACAAGACACGGATCAGCTGCGCCAATTTCAAACTGGTCCAGAGGCCCGCCCCATACGACAACGGTACCGGCGCCTGCAACACCGTTCGCGCCACGAATGCCCTAGCTACGGCGACTCCTCATAGCGAAGCACCATACTACAGCGCCGCTTCCGTGATGAGCGCGTCGTTTTATGTACTGGGCGCGGCATCCATCCTTGCTTTTGTTGGTGGTGTTGGCGACGTCTGAGTCAAGATCGAGGCTGTTCCAAAGGCCAGAGATCACACAAGCCTGGCATCGCCGCCCATAACAAGGCGATCTCAAGAGCCTCCTCTATTTTGTTTCTCTACTTTGTTTCTTCTTCGCATAATATAAGTAATAGTAGGATAGACGAAATATAGACGGCGAAGAACCCCTTTAACCAGCTGTCCTTCTTCGAATTCCGGTAGTACTTGTATAGAGTGGATGTTTTGACCCTTTACTTTCATATGTTTCAGGTAAAGCGTGTACAATATTCTCCAGCTGGAGGTCGGTTACAGCTCAATCTAGAACAGAGTTTTACTGCAGTAGAATCTAGCTTCACAACACGAGTGCCAGGTTGTCCATGCTGACGAATGTGGAGGGGTTCCCTGGTCCCAGCACCTTCTCCCTCAGCTCCAGTGTCTGTCGATGCATCTGCTCTGCCTCATCATACTTCCCCTGTCTTTGAAGGACTTCTGCCAGGTTGTTTATGCTGTTGAGTAAGGGGGGATTCTCTGGTCCCAGCACCTTCTTCTTCAACTTCAGCGCCTGCTGATGCATTCTCTCCGCTTCGCTATACTTTCTCAGCAGATCATAGCATTTTCCTGTACTAGACAGCAAGCTCCATCACGCTTTATCGTCTGTACACCAGCTCTTCACTTCCGAGACTGCTTGCGCATGCGGTAAATAGGCAATCCATATTTCCCTATCTCTGTGGTATGGCCACGGAAACACCTTAGACAAACAGTAAATCGTCTTCGTCACCTGCTCTTCTTGCTTTCCTTGCTTCCCCAGCCAGTTTAGCATCACCAGACGCACCAGCTGATGGATGTCGAACCTGTTCGGGTCGCCGCGCTGCAGGATGAATGCATAGGCTTTCAAGATGCCAATTGCTTCGTCGGTATCCACTTCGTCATCTCCAGAAGGCAACAACCCTTTTGGGATGTCTCTTTCTGGAAGACAGCAGACGAATCTGAGGTACTCTGCCACTAGTGGGCTATTCCGTGAGATGAGCTCGAAGGAGATCAGCCACGTTGTGGCGACTGGTTCCGAATAGACTCATATCGATCCTGGCCGTCGAACTCCTTGCTCAATGGCTTTACCAGCTTATCGTTACTAGAGTTGCAATATCCAAGATATCTAGATACAGTCACGTTTGTGTTAGTGTCCATATAAGCTGACGCTTGGCGAATAGCCAAAGGCAGGTAGGTGAGGTATTTAAGTAACTCTGTTGTGCTTTGACCGTCGCTGAACTGGCTTTATTCCAAGCCGTCACATAAGAGCCGAGTAGCATCCATGGTACTCTTTTCATGTTGGCGGATAGGATGACATCGACTAAATCTTGCTGCGATCAGGTGGTTTTGCGTCGTGAGCAAAATGGAGTTCTTCCGATTGAGAGGGAAATAAGGCTCTAGTCAAAGACCAGCCCAGTTCCAGTTGAAGGTCTCATGCGATTGGCAATGCTCGCGAGTAGTGGATAAAATATGCAAGGCAAGGGACTCAGAAGGCGTGATTTCCCTTGTCCTAATCTATAATGCCGTTGATGAAACACTCGAGCTCCGCATAACACTCATCGATAGAGCAGCATCACTCACGCCTCATTCATCGCACATGGATGCTGGCAAGTTCTTCTTTATCAGGCCGTCCAGTTTATTATGGCGCAAATTTGGGTCCCAAAAGGCATTCGGTGCAAGAATAAGGTCTGGTGTGCTGTCTTTCAATACGACTCTGTTGTTTGCTGTCAACTTCCACTCGATCTAATCATGGATACAGGTTGGTGGTTGCTTATCGTATGTTTCGGTCCCGTCCCAGTCATCCAGCTGCAACAAGGGAAGTCTGCCACTAGACGCAGGTGCCTAGCTCTGTCATTGGCTTCGGGTTGGGCTTTAAAAGACTGTCTGAGCATCCTCTACGTCAATCACCACAGGGCTTACGGATGTGCGTTGAGCGTTTCCGCTTTCGTAAGCATCTGGAAGCGTTTCTATCGAATCAAAGGCTGGCCAGTCATAGTCATCCAATAACGTGTTGAACTCCAGCGCAAATGAAGATATCTTTCGTAACACCGGTTACTGTAGGGCGTGATAGTGGTAGAAGCAAACGTGCGCGACTCTCGATCCGTGCCAGAAGCAGAAGTTACAGGTACGATGACTTGAGCTTCTGAGGCTCCATTTTCTAGCTACATGGATACATCACTCCAGGCATGAATATAGGTTTTGCCCCGCTGGTTAGTGGGGCGGCTTGTTGTTGACTTCAGCCGCGTGATTGATTTCACCGCAGGAATTAATTCAGGCTCATATTCACAATGTACCTCTGTGATCAACCCGCAGTCTTCTGTATGCAATGCGGAAGGTAGCCTAAGTTGAATTTGATGCTAGTACTAGAGACTGACTTGCAGTTCTTCACCCACTCAAGCTGCCTTCTATTATCTAGTGATGATCCATGCAAGCCAATCAGCAGTCAGAACTCCAGGTGGTTGTAGTCAGTTCCCATGGCTTTTGCCCCCGTCTATCAAGCTGACCGCAACATTCTCGATCGGAGTCTCAGGGTGATGCTGGAAGGGCCGCAATGCAGTCTCACACACAATGCCCTTTCGGGGTACAGTATCAAGACTTACAGCCTTGTGCCCGTTCGAATGACTCCATTCTTTGCTCGACATGAACAAGTTGCTGTCTTCCGGGTACAGGACTGTCGTCAAAATCCTCCCAACGGTGAGCTGCTGCAGGCGGTGGCGGAGAACTGCAATGCTTGACGCTTGCAAAGCTGTGTACAGTAACATAGCAACAGTTACAACTAACATAGCCAAGAGTAGGATGAATGCTGGGATGCCGAAAACCCAGCGGTACTTGATTCGTTTCCCCGTTGGTTTGATGAAGATGGTAACGGTCTTGTTAGCTGCAGCATTGTTGCCTGGGCCCAGTGTTCCTTTCGTACCGACCACAGCAGAGGCGGCAATATCGGTCCAGACGAGCTTGATGATATCTGCAACTCGCTCCGAGTCGTTTGACAAGGCCTGCCATCTCTTGAAGACGGGCATATTCGCCGCACCCCTCAAATCAAACGGCCAGCTGTTCCCTAAGGCACCCTCTTCAGTGTCGCCTTCGAAAAGCAAGTCCATAGCGTTCGATGGGAAGTCGCTAGCAGGCAAGTTGTAAAACGTAAAGCCCCTATTAAGTGGGCTTTGCACAACAGAACGGGAATATCCAGGCAAGTGGAAAGTCTGCTGCTTTACAGTTGAAACATTAGGCCGTGACGCATACTCTGGCGAAACAAGCCCCCATACGGGGCTGATACCAGCCATTAATAAACCAGAGTCTTCCATGGCCCAGATGGGAAACTCATCTGAGCTGCCATAATTCTTGACGGCGATGGAGGTAACCTGGAGACCGGCAAGCCCGTCAGCATCATTGGTGCTATCAACGGTGAAACCAACAGTTTTCACCACCGCTCTCAAGGCAGACGCGCAGACATGCATTGAAGAGGACCATTTGCTGTGGTTTTCGAACAGAGTGGAATCGATGTCGCCGTCAACTCTTTGCGGGACTCCTCGTAGCAGCCCACACCGAACGTAAATGTTTGAGGTGTTGGCTAATGTGTCTCCGATTGCCCCCGAACAGGCGAGATTTGCATTTAGGAAGTCATTCGTTGCAACGCCGAATGGGTTCGTCCCCCTGCCATACTGGCCCGTCCATGTGAAGTCGAGATAGTTTCCAAATTTGGAGCTGAGAGTAAGCGCGCGGTAGTTTGTTCCGTGTTGGTCAGCGATCGGGAATTCTTTGCCCATCGTCGAATCTACGTAAGACCATACCTTTTGGCCTGCTGTCTTGTTCGTCCTTGCCGTAACGTTGAAATACATCATTGTATATGCATTGTTGAAGTATGCTGCGCGATAAGCTCGGGCGTGCAAGTCGGGGTTAGCTTGGGCGTTTTCGTAGTCGTAGGAGGGGTTCGTTTGATTCATATGAACAAAGCCGCCTCGGTCGGTCAATCGGAGGTTCCTTATGCCAGTAGATGTAAAACTACGATTTGTCTCGACCTCGAAGTCCAGGGTAAGGTTTGTGTTGACGCAGCTGGCGATTGGTTCAATAAAAAGGAGGTCTTCGGACCAGCTAGCGCCTCGCTCAATGTTCTTCGGTATGGTGTGATTGCGCAGACCGATACCGCCAGAAATGCCGTCCACTACAAGGCCTTCGACTACCCTAATGGTTGAATCCATGATATGGCTTTCTAGTTGGCGATATAACCCAACGGGAACTTCAGTCCCGTGGTCGGCGAATCTATGTTGCCGTGTCGTCAGTTGTCGCCACTCTATGTCGAAGAAGTTGGAAATTGTTGTCTGGTTCGTAGTTCCGCTGGAGAATATCTCGCGCACCATCGGCGCAATCTTGGAGCTGTAACCGTATGGCATCGTAAAGGTCAACGTCATATTACCACTGGCAGTGATGATGCTGTTCCCATTGAAACTGTAATCATCTGGCATCGAGGAATTCAATGTCCTGCTTCCACCGCTGACTATGACGCTGTTACCCGAATACGGACACGGGGCCGGACTGAAATTAAAATCGCCATCTTCGAATTTGCTTTGGCCCCAGGAGCAGATGCGAGAAAAGTCGTGCACCCCCCGCTGGGATGTTGCTGAACCGAAAGAGCTCAGGTCTCTGACGTAGGCAAACGATCCGACTCTCGTGTCTAGAATTTCGAGCTGCTCGTAAAGACCCAGTGGGGTCACAATACCGGCGATTGCGATAAGTACTGCAACACCAGGGACCGCCCAAGAAACTAGCGTGATCTTGAAACGGGCGCCGTGGGTAAGGACAGAGTCGGAAGCTAGGATAGTAGGCCACCATGTTCTTTGCAACACGCGACTAGCAATGTTCCTATGCAGTAGCATGTTAGCAGATGGTCCTGAGAGACACGTGTAGACTTGTGGAGAAATCCAGGCCTTGTTAGACGAACCATGTAGCAACTGTCTCCGTGTCTCGGAGTAGTCCTGCAATCACTAGGGCCATGACTGTTGGGCACCATATCTGGGCTGTGTTTCAGAGTCAGCATTTCAATAATTATCTTGTCGGCTAGCCCTAGAACACAGGCAAAAGTGAGGAAGACATGAACTTACCTATAACAACAGCTGCAGCTATAAAGCTGGCAACGTATCCAATCGTGACCTCAATCATCTTGGAGAACTGGAATTGACATGTTACTTTCTCTCCAGCCCCTCATGATTTGATGGATTATTTGTTTCTTAAACATCAAAAGTTGACAACTTTTTGCTTGTCATGTGTCATCGGCGTCGCCGTACGATCAAGCTTGGCGTATCGCCCCCACAGGCGCTAAGGGGGCTTTGTCTCGATGGTTAGCGTCTACACCAAATAGACGAAAACAGAGTTTTGTGCAGTGTCAATTCAACAGCAAGAAACATCTAAGTAAAACGCAAAAAATCCAGTTATGCTTTCATTCATCCGGCATCGGAAAGAGTGAGTCAGCAACAAAGATTTTTCGCCTATCGTGGCTCTATAGTTCACCTTAAAAGAAAGACCTCTAGTCGGGTCTTTGGAGTGGCGTCGCAATCACTACAAAAATTCAATTTGAGGAAACCACTTGGCTTAAATTTGAGTCTATGATAGCCTTGTTATCTGTTGCATTTGTATGCTCTATGCGATGCTATGCCTACTTAGAAGTTCTGCCTACCGGTCAATGATTTGTTTATCCTCTCGATAGCAGGCTTCTCTTATGTCTAAAGTTCTAATTGCTTATTTTCTTTGCTGAATCACATGCTGAGCCGTAGAGTAGGAAGGTAAATAAAATGAAAGACATTGCTGTTTTTGACCTTAAGTACGTATCACTGAAGCCGGTCATTTATTTCTTTGTCCTTCGATCAGCAGGTGTATCCTATAGCTCGGCGGTTGCACATTGCCGTTTTCGTCTACTACGTTGACAAACTAGATAGTTAACGGATTATTTGTGCATCCAAAGCAAATGCTAATTAATCATTCAATAATGGCTACACTGGTGGTGCGATTCAACATCCACTGATAAATAGGCTATAATAAACCAGATGTTGATGACAATGCTGAAAACGCCTTTACTCTACCAATTATTCCAGTCCGCCAACATGATTGAGGTCACGATCGGATACGTCGCCGGCTTCATAGCCGCAGCTGTCGTAGTCGGTAAGTCTATGATTCGACTCCCTGCGCCGGCCTTTTAGGCTAAAATGGCCTGCTTTGGTATTATTGAGCTGACTTAGACTCATAGCCCAGATATGGTGCCCGACAATCATGGCCCTGGTGATTGCAGGACTGCTCCGAGACACTGAGACCGTTGCTACATGGTTCGTCTAACAAGCCCCGGATTTCTCTGCAAGTCTACACGTGCCTCTTCCGACCATTCGCTAAAACACTACTGCATAGGAACATTGCTAGTCGCGTGCTTCAAAGAACATGGTGGCCTACTATCCTAGCTTCCGACTCGGTCCTCACCCACGGCGCTCGCTTTAAGATCACCCTGATTTCCTGGGCAGTCCCAAGTATTGCAGTGCTTATTGCAATTACCAGTATTGTGACTCCGCTGGGGCTTTACGAGCAGATGGACACTCTAGGCACGAGAGTTGGATCGTTCGCCTACATCAAAGACCTGAGCTCTTTCGGTTCAGCAACTTCCCAGCGGGGGGTGCACGACTTTTCTCGCATCTGCTCCTGGGTCTACGTTTTAGCTCCATGCCCCTACTCTGAAAACAGGGTCATGGTCACCAGTAATGGAACAAACATCACCGTTGAATTACCATACGGATACAGCTCCAGGGTATCGCCGATTGTGCGTGAGATATTCTCCAGCGGAACCACAAATCTGACAACAATATCCAACTTCTTCGACATCGAATGGCGGCAACTGACGACGACTCCAATGCTACATATTGACAACGGGACCGAGGTTCCAGTTGGATTATACCGTCAACTAGAGAGTCATATCATGGATTCAACCATTACGGTAGTCGAAGGCCTTGTAGTGGACGGCATTGCCGGCGGCGTCGGCTTCCGCAACCACACCATACCGAAGAACATTGAGCGAGGCGCCAGCTGGTCCGAGGACCTTCTTTTCATTGAACCAATCGCCAGCTGCGTCAACACGAACCTGACCCTAGATTTCGAGATATTGTTAAACAAAAGCAGTATCAGCTTCAGTAGCATAACAAATCTACGGCTGACAGATCGCGGTGGGTTTGTCGACATGAACAAAACATATCCATCCTACGATCGTGATAATGCACAATCTAACCCAGACCTACGAGCTCGCGCCTACCGCGCCGCATGGCTGAACAACGCATTGACAATGCAGTACTTCAACGTGACGACAAACAATTCTCGGACAACAGGCCAAAGAGCGTTCTCATATTTGGACTCCAAATTAGGCAAAGAATTTGTGCTTGAACAGAATTACGACACAGACTACCGTGCTCTTGGCTTCAGTTCTAATTTCGGAAACTATCTCGACTTGAGAGACAGTTACTACAAAGACAAAGGAGCAAAGTGGCTGAACCCGTTCAACGTTACATCTCGAGACTTCGGCATCGTGCGCCTCCTCTGCTCAGGGGCTGGCGGGGCCGATTTCGCCAATATCTCAAACATCTATGTCGGCTGTGGCATGGTGCGGGGAGTTCCGCAGAGGGTTGACAGCGGTGACGGAACAATTTTTGATAACCACAGTAAATGGTCTTCGTCAATTCATGCATGCGCAGCTGCTTTAACGGCAGTGGTAAAAACAGTCAATTTTTCTTTTGATGGGACCAGAACTGATGGACTCGACGGACTCATAATTACCTCAATCACCAACAAGAGTTACGACAACCCAGATGAGTTTCCTGTCTGGGGCATGGAAGACTCGGGCCTAACACTGGCGGATATTAGTCCAGTATGGGGACTTCTTTCGCCTGAGTATGCGTTAGGGCCTAATATTTCAACAGTCAAACAGCCAGCCTTTCACTTACCAGGATATTCCTTGGGATCAGGTTTGCGTCTAGACGCTGTAACAGGAGGAAACTTACCGGGTAGCAACTTTCCATTGAAAGCTATGAACGCACTCTTCGACAGCGACTCTGACGAGGGAGTATTCAGCAGCAGCTGGCCGTTTGACTTGAGGGGTGCAGCGAACATGCCCGTCTTCAAGAGATGGCAGGCCTTGTCAAACGACTCGGAGCGGATCGCAGACATCATCAAGCTCGTCTGGACTGATATTGCAGCCTCCGCTGTGGTCGGTACGAAAGGAACGCTCGGTCCGGGCAACATCGCTGCAGCGGATAAGGCCGTTACCATCTTCATCAAACCAACAGGGAAACGAATCAAATACCGTTGGGTTTTTGGTATTCCAGCGTTCGTCCTCCTGTTGGTAATGCTAGTTGTCACTAGCGCCGTGCTGCTATGCACAGCGGTGCGAGCGTCAAGCATCGCAGTTCTCCGCCGCCGCCTACAGCAGCTTACCGTTGGGAGGATTTTGACGACATTCTTGTACCCCGAAGACAGCAACTTATTCATGTCAAGCAAAGAATGGAGTCATTCGAACGGGCACAAGGCTGTGAGTCTTGGTACTGCACCTAGGAAGGGCTCTGCGTGTGAGACCACATTGCAGTCCTTCCGGCATCGCCCTGAGACTCCGATCGATAGTGTCGTGGTCGGCTTAATGGGTGGGGATGGGAAGCCTCGAAATTAACTGCGACACAAGTACTGTATCATTTTCAATTCTAAGAACGCAAGTGAGAAATCTCCTGAGATTTCTCACGGCCGAGTATACTGTATCAAATCGGCTACAGTACGACAGTTAACTCCTTACAGTCCACAGTTCCTGAGCGAATTGACGTTTTCTAATGCATTGCCACTGGTTTAATGGATTGTGACCAGGATTTATGATAAAGCAGCTGCTTTATTATGGATGTAGGAAGATAAGCTTGCAGTGCTAAGAAGAAATTGACTATAATTGGCGCTATTCGCAGGATCAAGTATATATGCATGACACGTAGCTGATTGACGGGGCCGAAATAGCTGGTAGGCTGGTTCTCAACCGAAAGTTACCGTCAATCCAAACATTTTCAAGACGTAGATTCAGCGCAATTAGTCCTAAAGCCAGGTTGAGAGGCTATCTTTAGGCAGAGGGTAATCAATTAACGGATGCATACAGCATGCAAATATGCGCTTTGTATATTCAAAGAAGTAAACGTAAGCAGCTGTCATAAATCCGAGACCGCACTCACAACTTCCGCCGATTGTGGATTCTTGACTATGTATAACATAGGTCCTAACCGCGATCACAGTGTAAAAGCAGAATGTTGCTTTGCTTTAGAGGTCATCAAGGAATGTTTCGTCTAGGTCCCATCACGTATCCGGTTAGCGAGGGGATCCACAAATGTCTGTGGAAGAATTTTGGTTTGAGAACCTGGAAATCGATTACGGCTTCTACTGTACTATTGTAACAAACTGTTGTTGTAATGTCTGCAAATACAGTTCTTGTGTGGGGCTAGGTGCCTCAGTGATGTAACCTCTATTGTCATAAGGGCCCGGCCTTTCTCGACGGTTGTTGCAACCATCATCAAGGCGAAATGTAGTAATAGAGCTCGCTCGACCATGCTGGCAGATCCGGTGAGGGGACATGATCTCGCACATCTGCCGAATTGACTCGTACATTAGACAGTGTGGGCACTTCAGGAGGTGGACTGTACACATAGCGGTGTAATAGCGGCCTAGCACGCAAGCCAGGTGGATATGATGTGTGTTTAATACGATCAACAGACATATATCCTATGCGATTGTGCGAGGCGGACTCTTAGGGAACGATGGCGATCCTTCCCAACCCGAGTGGAGAACGAGCCAGTTGTGAGGCCCGGTAGTCTGGTTGCGTTGTTATACCGGCATTCTAAACACTAACTAACGCCTTTGTGGATTACCCGGTTATGCGTCACAACCCCCCCAAGTCACCCCTGGACTGGGACATAACGCGATCAAACCAACGTTTGGAAGAAAGAGACTTGCAAAGATAGAGCCGAAAATGTCAGAAACACTCTCAAGCGCAGTCACCCCGCCACAGGGAATACAGATCAACAAATCTGGCTACGCACATAAGAAAGTTCTGTCTGTCGACTCACGACTTCAATCCATACGGAGACCAACACCTACGCCACGGAGAATCTTGTACAATGACGGCTCCATTGACCCAGACAAGACAACACCCTATGAGGAAAACCTACGCAGAGTTGATTCGCAAAGCATTCCTCAGTAACGGAAACAGACCTATGAGTCTTAATCAGCTCTACGAATGGTTCAAGTGCCATACAGACAACGGCGTGCGTTATTGTAGGAGCAGCATCCGTCACACTCTCTGTGTGAACAAGGTCAGTGCTTCTGCTACGTATCCCCATATGCGACGCAACTGTATGCTGCCAGAATGTTGGCTTTTGCGTATGAAGCATAACGGAACGATACGCAATCCACCAGATTCATCTAATATGGCATGAAGGCTTTCACCAAGAGTCAGTGCGGACGGTCGATATGGCATCTATCGTCGAACTTGGAACACGAGGTCCGGTCTATAAGTCCGCTTCGCAGTTCTGGCACCCCATTCCACGGCCCCCTTCTCTCCAAGCCGGGGCCGCACGAGACCATCCCCAGCAACTATCGACATGATTTCCCTCTAGAAAGCATAGGAGAAGTAGTGGAACTAGAAGGGGGTTCGGCGTTCACGCCGCATTCGTCCAAGGCGCCCAAGGAGCAGCAACACACGGCGGATATGCCGGGTATAGAGTTTCATCTGCCCTCTTCAGTAGTGAGTCGTCGTTGCACACGCGTCGTGCCATGGCTTACATTACGTTAGGTCTGCTTCCCTTGCCTGCTGAGTAACAATTTGCAATGCGACGGCCAAAGTCCTGCCTGTCTCCAATGCTTGCAGTCTGGCCTGACGTGCGAAGAACAAGTCCCGTTTCTGGCGGCGGGCGAGATGTTCCTCAAAGCTCTTCCTTAGAGCGCTGTTGTACGAACGCCTCGGCAAGTCACGGTCAAATGCAGGGGGGTGAACATCACTGTTACATCACTGTTGGAACGCTTCGAAGGGGCGTAACAGCCAATCAAATCCCTCCTCGAGGCTCCTCTTTGACGCTCAATGTCGTCAACCATGTTATGGCATGGACGCCTCGCCTGATATCTGGTGTAAGCGAGATTATAACAAACAACCAACGATGCGCACCCACGGATGGCTGTTGGCGGACATTCTGACTGCTGCTAGGCTAGTCAAAAGGATAGGAAAGGTCACAGCGAGGGTGCGCTCCGACACAGCTGCATTATGCATCAGTCACGGGACGGTCACTAAGGATTGGGGACAAGATACAGCAATATAACCTGCAAACACTGCTCGTCTAGAATTCCCTTTCCCTTACATTCTTCTATTTTGCGACAGACTAAATGTGAAAACTTCATGTCAAGTTTCAGGCACTTCAGGCAATCCCATCAAGGGGATTTATGTCAACCTGTCGTGTATGGCATACCCCGTTATCTCATTGTCAGGGCCGGGCGACCCATGGGCTGCACGAGGTGACTAGGGTCAGGATAGGAGGTAGGGGCTGGGGGTGAGGCCCATCGGGGGGGTCACCGGTGGTCCAATAGCGCCTCAACAAAGGGACTGAGATCAGGCCATCGGCGACTCTACCACTCTGTGCGGAACCAGCCTGTGACACTCATTCTCAGGTGTGACAGCATCCGATGGCAGGCCCACTTAGACGTATACGGGATCGACTCCGAACTGCATTGGGGTTGGGCCGCTGAATGCCCACTGGTAGCTAACGCTGTATTCACTTGGTGAGAAGATGCCAATTACCCCGTCGTCTTGTTTGTTCCTATTTCAGCCCATGTTCGGGCCGACTTGATGCGGTGTATGCTGTAGTTCTGCAGTTGACTTCCAGTATCCTGCGGGGTCGAGGATCGGCCGTAGTAGTCGACGAGGCATAGGCGCGGCAATGAAGGGTAAGAGAAGCGAGGATTCTTTCTGATTAATGGTAGGGGCATGGCCCAACTGGAAAGGTGAAATCTATATTGCAGTGGATCCAGGACAGTATCTCTCATTCAGTGTTATGCCTGCGCCAACTTCCCAGTTCTTTTGCTACGAATAACCCGGAACAAAAGCACCGAAGCCGCCGCTGCATAAGAATGCGGCCCGTCATGCCAATCCGGCCCTATGCCGAGACTCAAGAGCAGCTGCCGAGACTCAAGAGCAGCTGCCGAGACTCAAGAGCAGCTGCCGAGATTAAAGAGCAGCCTCTACCTGGTTAGGACCTCGGAATTGCGGCAGGTACTGAGACTCCGGCGCGACAGGAAATCTCATCCTGGTCTTCGTGGTGACCTCTCATGGCCTCAATCAAATCACCCTCAGGTGATAAAGCAATCGTCGTTTGGCCGGAGGACCACGAATTGGTGGGGGAACCGACTAGAGTAATGTCTGAGGTTGAGGTTCTGGGAGTCAAAGAGAGCTCCCGACGCTGTTCTTCCACTGTCGAAGTAGTTGAAGTAGTGTTTGCCGTGTCTGGGCGGATGCCGAAGCCATCGGTGTCAAGAGCTTCGGACGGTGGTGCATGGCCAACGAAGGATGACCTTTGCCACGCACGGACAGCTGCCGGCCCCGTCGACTCCACATCTTCGTGACCCGTCTCGGGACCATGCCCCGGTGTATCTGCAAGTGTCGACGCGACACTGTAACTGGGGGACCATGAAGCCGGCGGGGACTCGTGGCCGACGAGCGTTTCGCCCGAGTATGAGCCCGTAGGCGTCAAGGACTGTGCTTGAGTGTTCATCCCACGAGGTAATGAGTGTTCTGTTTGTCTTCAGATGCCTGGATCACAATTCGATCCACCGGGCGAGACGGCCTGTTGGTTTATGTACAAAGGCGTCGTGGAAAACGCGCGGGGGAGGCTTCTGGTACAAGGATCAAGATGTTGTATTACATCCTCGCCATACGCGTTGGTCAGCGTATTTCCATCCCATTACGCGTCACACCTTGTTCGTTTGATAAACGCTGTAAAAAGCTCATAAGCTTCTCGTAAAGCATAATGTAACACTCGGCATGTCTACTGTCCGGTCCTAGGTCCCTCGTGAATGACGACGGCACCAAAAAGACATAACCCCGGTGACAAACCCGCAATAGCCGTCTCAATAGAGCTGTATATAAGGCTAGAGACTACGCCCAGAGATTTAATCCTTTCTCAGTAATGAAGTGGTCTGCTCTTGTTTCAATTAGTGCTTTTACTACTTTCCCGGTGATTTACGCTCTGGCGGATGGTGCTGAGGAGGAGTGCTGGAGGGGTCCCGCGATGAAGCTCGGTGCCCTAGAATTCTTTGAAACGCCTGAAGACGCAGCGGCATGCCCTGAGGCACACATTTACTTTCTGGGCCAGCAGAGTGAAGTCCTTCTGTCCCGGCACGTGAACATCACCAACTCGTCCGATGCCTGCGATTCCAACATGTTGCAGGCCATCTCGTTGCCGGCGGACCTTGCCGGCACCTATGCCAAGGTGACTTTTCTGTGTGGCAATGTTGACGGGCCCAGCTGCCAGATGATCAGGCTTCTGCCGCCGGACGGATCGCAATCAGCTGCACCGCTCTCCTTGGCGATGGCTCGGACATGCCTGGACTCGAGCACTGCGACGGCCGCCTATCCGTCGTCAGGCGCTACCAGCACAACAGGCGGTCCGTGGGACGGCACTCCATCCACGGCCGTGACTAGTCTTCCCACTTCTGGGACTGAGGACGCCTCGGCATTTCCCATTCCCTCGGTGGAAACTCAACCGCCGTCATCCTATTTCTCTACCGGTGCTGAGACGGAAGGTTCCGGGATCACCGGTCCTGAGACGGAAGGTTCTGGGATCCCCTCATCACTGCTCGGATCTGACCTTGAATCCGTTCAGGCAACATCGACCACTGCCAACGCCTCCCTGGACCCTTCAGAGACCAATGTTGACCCGACAACGTTGGTGGAGAACACTGGCGGCGCCACTGGTAGTGTCCCTTTCGATGTGCCTTCTGAAGTTCCCTCTGATGCCTCTTCTGGACCGCCCGATGCGACGACACTAATCACATCGACCGTTGCAGGCATCACAAATGCACCCAGATGCACGTGCGAGCCGTCCTAGGTAGTCGTTTATCGCCAGCAAGGAAGGAACAGCGTGCTAGAGTAAAGCTTTGCCACCGCCGTTCCAAGATGTTGTTGTTGTTGTTGTATTTAACGCCATGGCGGTAAGGGTGGAACCCTTGTCGCAGACCTCCCGAAGGGTATGTGGCGTGGAGAGCCGTGGGCTAGGACTATGTACTTCATACATCGCCCTTCCTTTCGTCCTCCAAATCCTGCCTGATGGCTACTATGCGTTCTATCTGCCCCTGGTTCCCGCTGGTTCCCCAGATTCATTGCTTCCCGTCTATTCCCTATGAGGGTTGTGTTGGCTGTCTAGATCCCGTGCCGAAGCCCGTTCCCTAGTAGCGTGGGCAGATCTTCCGGAAGAAGTTTGTCACGCGCAGGAAGGCCTCAAAGCCTTTTGGGTCAGTCATTAGTCCCTTGAAGTATCGTTCGAGGGATCCCACAGGTCCGATGGGGTCGAGCGGACCAGATGGGTAGAGGGTGGGCCACTGCTGCCTCCTCGCCAAGGTCGCTGGGCAGTAGACCAGATGATCTACGTCTTTTGCCTCCCCGCAGGAGCAGGTTAGCAAAGCTTCGGTGTGGTTAAAGCGTCGGTGATAGTGTTCAAAGTCCCCGTGGCCCGACCGGGCCGCTAAGAGGTGATGAAGGGTGCTCCGTGGTAGGGCGAGTTCGGGAGGGCAGGAGAAGTGTAGCCTCAGTCCAAGCTGGGTGTACCGTTCGGTCGCCTCTTTACCCCACCACTGTCTGTACTGGTTTCGCAATCGCTCTCTGCCAAGCCATTTGATCCCGGAGAGCGTAGCTAGTTGGCCTAGCGGGACCGGCAGCGCTGTGCCCTCCTTGGCTAGCCGGTCCGCCTCTTCGTTGCCCTTAATCCCCTGGTGCCCTGGCGCCCAGTGGGTGTGGATGTTGTATATCCTAGCAGCAGCTTGGATCTCGAGAACCGCTGCTTGCGAGGTGTCTGGGGCCTCGCCCCGTATTCCTTGGATGACACTGGTGTTGTCGATGCAGATGTGTATAGGCTGGCCTTGGGCGGTTAAGAGGGCCCGCCGGAGTCCTATCCTCGCCCCTTCAGCCTCAGCGTCGAACACCTCTGCTAGACCGAGTCGGCCGCAGCCCTGGGCCACGCGCCTGTTGCTGCGGTAGATGACAAACCCATATCCTGTGGCTCCGTTCGTCGCTTTGGAGCCATCTGAAAAGACAACCATATGGCTGTCTGGTACGGTCTTTAGCCAGGCCTGGAACGCTTTGGTGCGGTTGGATGAGTGCTGGTCTCGGGCATTTTGGTGCAAGGTCTGCAGTCCGTTGGAGCTTCGTCTGCTGCCGCCCTCGTTGGGAGAGCCTCGGGACAAGAGGGTGTTGTAGGTCAACCTTCTTTAGACGTGCTGCAAAGCGTAGGCGGACTCCTTCTAGAGCCACCTTGCTTGGTGGTAGTCCAGCATCCCTAAGGAGGCTGCGCGTCGGGGTTGTTTTCCAGGCCGGCAGGATAGCCCTTGCTGCCGTTGTGATGGCCCTTTCGAGCTTGATTGCAAGACCCTTCTGGCCTGTACTGACTTCATCTATCGGGAGAGAAACATTGCGGCCGCTATCGATGGCTCTGCCAGGGGCTGGCTTGGTCATGCCTCCATACCAGGTCTCGGCCCCGTACAGGGCGATTGGCAGGACGCAGGAGATCACAGCCTTGCGTACAGCGGCGGCCGGGAGCCCGCCTTTTGTGTTTGTCAGGTGTCTAAGATGTTGGGCCGCCTTCGTCGCCGCAGCCAGCTTTGTTTCAACATGGTGTCGGAAAGAGAGCCTCTTGTCGAACCAGACCCCTAGCCAACGGATGGGCTTCGTTGATGCTACGATTCTAAGGTGTCTCGCCTTGATCTCTGGCAGATCTCTTTGCTGATTATGTTTCCTTGTGAAGTGGATAGCCTCGGACTTCTTTGGGTCAAAAGCGACCTTGTTCTCCGTTCCCCAGTCGAGGATACGTGTGATCTCTTGGCCAAGGGTCGCAGCATTACTCTCAAGGGAGGGGCCCATAGCCAGAAGGCCGATGTCGTCTGCGTACCCGAACCGAAGCTTCGGGTCTTCTGCTAAGATGTCTGCGATGTAAAGCAGGAAAAGAATAGGAGACAGCGGGGAGCCCTGGGGCAGCCCGCAAGCCAGGGGGAAGTCTTCTGTTGTTGCGTCCTCCAGCCTGACTCTGGCACTTCTGTTCGAAGCAAAGTGGAATACCAGTCTGATCAGGCTGTGAGGCCAGCCTTGTTGGCGTAGCCGGACAATCAGACGGTTCCGAAGGGCAGAGTCAAAAGCCCCTTGGACGTCCATCGTCACCAATGTAGCTGTGAGCCCTTTGTCAAGGGCCATTTCGATGTCGTGGGCGAGGCAGGTGGTTAGGTCAACCGCTGATCTGCCAAGTAGAGCCCCTATTTGTTGTGGGCTGGTCACCCCTTCTAGGATGGTAAGGTAGGACATTCTTCTGGCTACCAGCCTCTCGAGACCTTTCCCAAGACAAGATAGTAGGGCTATTGGCCGCCAGGATCCGGCTTTAGAAAAGTCTGTTTTCCCTGCCTTCTGGATCATAGCGACCTCCGCTCTGCGGAAAGGCTGGGGGAAGTAGCCCGTCTGTATACAGGCTTGGAACAGTTGTCTGACAGGATCAGATATAAGGTCCCAGCAAGCCCGCAGCAGCCGTGTTGTGATCCCGTCGATGCCAGGGGTCGTGGTCTTTGTCAGGGTAGCCTCCCTCAGCTCTTCTCTACTGATGACATCATGCCAAGGTATCCGTCGTCGAGGGACTGTAGGGACGTCGAACGGGTCTCCGGGCAGATCGTCCTGGGCACTGAACCTCTGTAGGAGGGCTCTTCGGAGTGCTTGGGCCTTACCCCGAGTGTCGTTGATCGTCTGACCCTCCACTACCAGAGGGGGGGCTCTTACCCCTGGGCTAGCCTTTCGCCAGCCCATAATCTTGTAGAGGTCTTGGTCCGAGGTAACTCCTTCGATCTTAGCAGCCCAGTAGGCCCGCTTAGCCTTCCTGACTGTACTCAAGAAGGTCTTCTGCTCTTCGAGGGTAGCAAGGCGTGGGGTCTGCTCTAGTTCTTGGGCTTGTCGGCAGCAGGCCTCGCGGTACGTTCGGTGAGCTTCTGCGCACTCCTCCGTCCACCAAGGGGCCCCTTTCCCATGCTTGCCTCGTTTCTTTCCTACAGCCTGGACAGCCGTGGAGAGAAGGTCGACTAGTCGTTCCGCTTGGGTGTCCAAATCGGCAGGGGTAGGTTCGTCCTGGAGAGTGGGTAAGACCGAGGCTCCTGCTCTGATCAGGTCTCTGAACCGGGGTAGGGCCGAGTCTGGGACTGATAGTGACCGTGGTTGATCTGTCTGTTGTTGTCGTTGCCTATGAAGCGGGATTGTTGAGACAATTGCTTGATGATCGGCCCCTGGGTGAAGGTGTGGGCTGACCACTGCGTGTGCGAGCGGAATGTTCGAGAAGGTAAGGTCAAGTACATAGCCTTGGGCATGGGTCGCAGTCCCTGTCTCGCCGATGAATGACAGGCCGTGGCCATCTGCCCAGTCTGCTATGTCGTCCCCCCTATTCCTGTTCCTCGATCCGGGCTCCCAAGAGTAGTGATGAGCGTTCACGTCCCCTGCCACAAGGACTCTTTCTGGCGGCCTGTATCCTAGGAGGGTTGTGGTCGTGTGACTGTGGGGATCTCCTGGTTGCCTGTATACGTTAACCACAGTAATTTCGTTGTTAACTGTGATCCATAAGATGTCCCTTGTCTGTGCGGGCCTCTGCTGCTGGGCCTTCCACTTCCTCCCTTTCCGTATGTAGGTCATTACCCTAGGTCTGGTCTCCCTGTCCTTCCAGGAATCCACTGGGACGTAGGAATCAAACCCTGGGTGTGTGTTGATTTGCATTTTGTCAACATAGCCTATCCAGGGTTCCTGGACCAGTACAATGTCGATCAGCTCAGCCCAGCAGAGCTCCAGGAAAGCTGTATGTGCTGGCGACTGCTTCCCTACGTTGCACTGAGCTATGCGTAGCACCTGTGGAGAGGCCTGCTTCGGCCTACGTCTCCGAGTCGAGTTCCAGGTGGGTGTAGGCATTAGCAACGTTGTAGTCCGGTTTCTGGGCTACCCTCTGACTCCTGCTCAAGAGAGGTAGGATAGCGCGGTTAGTCTGGTTAGTCTGGGGAGGGTCCTCAGCATCCTCGGGCTCATCCTCACTCATGCTGCTACTATCGGTGTCCCTGTCCCCGAGGCACACAATTGAGCTCTCGGAAGGTGTCCTTTTGCGTGGCCGCTTGGAGCCGAGCGGTTGATCCTGGTCGGAGGGGGGGAGGTCCCCAGGCTGTTGTATGCTGTTCTGAGAGGCGCTTAGACTGGCCTCATAGAGGGCGTCATAGGCCTTCTGTCCAACCTTGCGGATCCGGGCCCGCTCCTTCCGGTCTGGGAGGGCAGGGATGCCGTTCATCGTCATAGGCCTAGCTGGACAATTCTTGTGGCTAGCCTGGAACGGGCCGCAACAGTTCGCACACTTAGGTTTAGCTGTACAGGGCCCAGTCTCGTGCGAGTCTGTAGGTCTGCTGCAGTTGTTGCAGAGCGGCCGTCGGTTGCAGAAGCTGTTTGAGTGGTAGCCCTGGCAGCCAGGGTCGTGTCTGATGAGCATCTTCCTCTTCTGAATGAGTTGGGACCTGCTACTTTGGTTGAACAGTCTAAAGGGTTGTACCTCTGTTAGGAATGAGATCACCCAAGAGACTTCGTTCGTAATGGGGTTCGGCCCAAGGCGGGATTGCCGGGCCCGAGTGGGTTTCTGTCTTGTCTGGGCAAAGACCTCATCTTCGATCAAGATGGTTGGGTCCAGGGCGTCCCCGTCAACGCTCCACAGTTTGGCTGGGCAGCGCGGGACGACGTAGGTAAACCACTTTATAGGGGTCTCTATCTTGTAAGCCCCTAAGCAGCCCGCTAGTTTTTGCTTGTCTGCCAGGAGGCCTTGCTGGATCTGCTTGTTTGATGGCCTTAGTGAGTATCCGGTCGCAATGTGGTAGATGTGAGGGATATCTGCCAGTTGGAGGCCAAAGGTCCGGCAAACTGTCTGGCGGAGGGCAAAAGGGGCGTTCTTTCGGGCAGCCGACAGACCCTCCTCCGAGATGCGGGCGAAGACCCGGAGGTCCTCTTTCGGCTGGGGTTGGGGCTGGGGTGGGGCCTGGGATTTTGTCTGGGGTTTGGCCTGCGGGCGGGTCGGAGCCCGGTGGGGGTCTGGAGCTGTACCTGGTGCCGAGGCCGTGACGGCGGCCCAGCTCCGGGTCAGTGTCGGAGCATGTTCCTTGTCAATGAGCTTCTGTTGGTAACTATACCAGGTATCCGTATATACGGCGAGGTGAAGCAACGAAGACTCGTTATATTGGTCTACTTATGATATTGCTTAGTGAGTGGAATACAAAGGGAGGTTATTGCCACGGCCGTTAGAGGCCGATATGTAGCCTTTCGGGCACACGAGTCATCCGGCCGGCGGCCGGACAGCTAATGTTCCGACAGATATCCTTCCATATCTCCATGGATATTCCCGCAAACATCGCGGATGTCAGCCATCTGTGGTGTTGTCGGACTTGTTGGCGATGGCGGAGGCATGCTGGTTGCTACGTCCCTTCGACCACCCACATCGTTGGTCAATCCTGAAAGGGGTCTGCGTGAGCTGTTGTTCCCTAATCGAGCCATCCTCGCCTGAACCAAGAGTGGTCGGAGAAGTGGCACGCAAGCGCAGATAATCGCAGACGCTGGTTCGGCCAGACTCAACAAAGCCAGTGGAACACTTTGGTAGTTGATATCGACGGCGTCAAGGCCCAAACGTAGGCTGGCAATTCTCAAGATTGAGATGACGCTGGTGCTGATTTTCGTAAGTAGGTCTACATCTATATTAAGAAAATCGCTGCAAGGATTCACTTACAAAATACCGACCCCAAAGCCCATTATTAAGCCGATCTTTTGCGTCGTTCCAACATTTAACCGAGATACTAACGTCAAGGGCAGGATGAAGATTGTGACATTCGTCACAAGATTAATAGCAGCGTTAATGTAACCGTAAGTCAGGAAACTCGAACCTTCTCCGCCTGGCGAATATACAGGTTGCAGAAGCACTCTTAAGACCATGCCGCCACTAATCAGCGTTGCGATCAGGGTCAAAAATACAAACCCCAAGAATATTTCGCAAAAGCGCTTCATGTAAGGCAAGGCAAAGGCCCGACGGTACTGCAAGAGGAATGTCACTTTGACGCAAGTAAAGGTTACTTGATACATAAGAACGAAGGCGACCAAAAACTGGAACTCCTGTTAATTGAAAAGCCATAGCAATGTTTTCCAAGGGGAATTGATATCTTACTTGATTATTGATTTTGAACTGGGTAAGTGTGGTATTCCACGCATGTTCACCAAGCGATCCGTATAAAGCATCTAGTGGAAGAAAATCTGTAAGCAGAATTCTCGAGCTACGAAAAACGGGTGTCAGCGTGACCCACTGCATATTGCCGTTGCACACAAAGCAATGACGAGGACCTTCTTTTTCATCAGTGCATGATCGTCCATAATAAAAATCAGGCGCGAGGCTTGTGTACTTACGCAAGACCACATATACATCGAATCATCTAGGCCCCATGCTCTCAGGGCATAACCTCTGATGTAGACTCGAACGGCCATAAAGAAGGTGACGAGGCATATGAACATTGACGCAATCCCAATAACGATTGGCTTCCTGGTATCGGTGGGTAGAGACCGCGATGATGGGCCGAGCGTACCGACCGACAGCTTTATATTGCTCATGGTCTGGGTGGGCGTGAGGGCTGAGAACCAAGGTGGCGAACAGCGGACAGGGTAGACAGGCCTTCCAATTTGGGTATGTATGGAAGAATCGATCAGATTAAGAGTGACTAAACGTCTCAGGTCATGTTGGGATTCCAAAGGCGACAGGCTTTAATTGACGGGAATCAAGAAAAAAGGTAAAGGAGGGGGGGGGGGGGGGGGGGGGGGCGAAAATGAGAAGAAAAAGCCAGCCAGGTAAGGTAAGTCTGAGTTGCATTCAAGGTGGGGTACCACAGCAATAAATCACCTTAAATTGACAAAACCTGTTGAGACAGTTCGAGACGGATTTGTCTTGGATTGCTGCGCACGCCGCATGAATCTAGATACTTGTTTGCCTTTTCGAACCGGATGCGGCTTCCAATCAGTGCCTAGGACGTCACTCCAGCGCCTCGCACCTACAAACGGTGCCTTGCTGAGGTGCTCACAAATGCAGACCCAATCCTTTATAGGAGAAGCTCTGGCGTACTTCATTCTTTTGTTCCGGAATGTGGATTTCGGTTTGAATTTCGGCGTTTGCGGCATGAGACTCTTTTTATTCGATCGCCAAGACTTGCTGTCATTTGCTCAAAGCTTATCGCCTCTTTGCAGCACCTGTATCGTCCTTGCCAAGTTATTCTTCGAGCCATACCGTCACTGACTAAGGACCAGATCCAGCTGTTCATAGCTCTTAGCAACTTCGTAAGGCCGTTTGAGATTTTGGCTGGAGCTAAAGGGAGCTAGAAGTGTCGGTTTGGTTGGAAGCCACAAATTCGTTAGTGCTATCCCATCGAGTGCCAGATAGCTCCATTTTTGCCAAGGCTCAAAATACCCACTATTTACCCATTATTACCCCGCATTCAAAGGGGTACTTGACGATACGTCATTGACCCCTATGCTCTCTTACCTGTTATTACTAACTATTACTACTATTTTGATTGATGCTGCGATGTCTTCTAGTGATTCTGATACCTCTATTACCTCTGTACGCAGCTGTATAGTAGTTGAGGTCCTTCCGGAAGACCTTACTGCTGCTTGTAATACAGACTGTACGCCCGAGCGCTGTGACGCAGCAACAGTCCGGCCCCACGAACCTCCGGCTACCAGCGCAGCCGCCAAAGCAACGCCAACAACGCAAAGTCCAACTAAGTCAAGCAAATGAAGCTATTCAGACCACCCAAATAAGTAAGCCAACCCCCCCGATTTGGATTGATTGATTTGACTTCTGACTAAGGTGCTTTGACCAATGAGCGTGCTGGATTTCAGTCTCCCTCTGTCATATACCTCACCCTCCATACTTCACCCACCAGCCCCTTCATCCCTTTACTGATCGGTAATTTCTTTCCTTAACCTTCGCTGACGATATAAGGCGTTCGTTTTTCCCATTTGAATAGCTGTATTTCTATTATTAGCTTTATCCAACCTTACCTTCCCAGCTCCTACTTGATCCCCTTGTGGTCACTACCTGTTGCTGTTACCACCTCTGCCATACATACAAGGTAATGTTTTTTTCTGTCTATCGTACAGTCGTCTACTGATAAGGCTATTCGTAGATGTCAGAACCTCTCACTGCGACTGCCCTTACCAGATTAGGACAGCCACCAACTAGGGTCTCAGCCCAAGTTGCTACCAGTCGCGCCGCCACCCTCCCTTCGAATCCCTCCATCTCCGACCTTCAACCTATCCTATGGGGGAATCGGCGATTCGTCATTGAGGAGCAGCTGGCCCGTAAGGGTGGAAGAGGCCGTACAACTTGGGTACGGGCTTATGGAGTCTTCCTTGTCGAACTCAGTCGCAACAACGAAGCTGGGCCAGCCTACTGGTGTTGCCAACGATGTGACGAAAAGGGGCGGCCCGAATTCTTCTCCGCAGTCGCCACCAGCTCTGCTCAAGAGCATCTACGTCGGTAAGTCTTTATTGTCGTGAAGCTATTCGCAACTTACTAATCTCATAAAGGGTCCATCATATTAGCCCTTGTGACCCCATTGATGGGCACAGGGATGACCCCTCTTCCGACGAGACAGCCACACCACCCCCCTCGCAACGTCCCCGCCTCACCACTTCGAGTATCCCTCGATCGAAGGTCGCTATTATTAGGGATCTCGCCCTTGCTACGATTGTTGGTCAAGACCTTCCTTTCAACCACTTCGACGATACCTTCCTCCAGCGCCTCCTTCGCTTCCACAACGTCGATCTATTCGCTCAGGTGCCATGGGGTAAAACCTCAATGGCTGACCACCTTGAGACTATATGGAGTCGAGGCAGAGCAACAGTCAAGGCTGAACTCCGCGAAGCCTCTACAAGGATTCATCTCTCTTTCGACCTATGGACATCGCCGAATATTTATGCTTTTATGGCTGTCACTTCTCACTTCCTTGACTCGAAGGGGAAGCACCAATCGCGCCTCCTCGCCTTCACTCAGCAACAAGGAAACCACTCTGGTGTCAACCTTGCGACCACCCTCGAAGATACTGTGAGGGATTGGGGCTTAGTCAGCCGTATGGGAGTAGTGATCTGCGACAACGCTACGAATAACGACACTTGCTTGGCCTCCTTCTACCCACGGATAAACCCCAGGATGACTTCACGTGACTGCAAAGCACATCGAATGCGTTGTTACGGTCACATCCTCAATCTTGTGGCCAAGTCCCTCCTCTTCGGCAGCGACTTCGAGACCTTTGAGGCTGAGTCGGAATTCTACCAGACAGTCCATCGCGATGAGGAAGATCTCAAACTTTGGAGGAAGACCGGGCCTGTGGGCAAGCTTCGGAACATCGTGAGATTCATCCGCGCCTCTCCACAACGGTCAGAACGCTTCAAGAAGGTCGCAAAGGAGGTTGATGGTGGTTCTGATTACTGTCTCTTCAACAGAAGCTCGTCAGAGCTACAGTTAATCCTCAACAATGATACCAGGTGGAATTCGACCTACTTAATGATCGAGAGGGCAGTCGAGAAGAGGCATGAGATCCGGGCTTACCTTTCAGGTCTCAACGACGACGAGGAATCCCTCCAAATTCCTATCTCTGATCACTTGACGGATGAGGATTGGCTTGTTCTCGTTGAGGTCAAGAGCCTCCTGGAGCCCCTCTTTTTCCAGACAAAACGAACGGAGGGATGGGGCAAGGGAGACGGTCATGGACGCCTTTGGGAGGTGATTACTGGCATGGAGTATATCCTTGAACACCTCGAGGAGTGGAAGAATTACTACAATCACGAGATTGCTCTTATTGTTGTACAGGAGGATGAGGAAGATGAGGAGGAGGAGGATCGGCAACTCCCTACTCGCAACAGTCGTAGTCTGAGGTCTTCAGCTCGGCGATCCTTCAACGAGAGCTCTCTTCCGGATCACGTGGAGGTTGACTGGGCCCGGCGAAGGGCTGAAGCCACTTCGCAGTTCCGTCGTCTTCGGAAGGGGTGCCAGGTGAATCTTCGGACTTCTATTGAGCTGGCTTGGCAGAAGCTGAACAAGTATTACTCAGCTCTTGCTGAGTCACCCCTCTTTGCTGCTTCAATTATTCTCCATCCCTACTTTGGCTTCAATTACCTCAAGGAAGTATGGGGTAGAGATGGCCAAGAGGCATGGGTACGGAGTGCGGAAAAGGGGCTGGAGCGCTTCTTCAATAAGTGGTATAAGGATGACGATGTGTCAGTCGTATCACTAGCGTCTTCGTCAGCCTCCTCATTAGCCCCATCTTCCCAAGAAGACAGCCACTTCAGACAGTGGCTGAGAAGTCGTCGTAGTCAGGAAGCAAGGGCGACGTCTGACGAGCTTCACTCGTACCTCAGGCAAGCCCCAGAGGAGACAGATGACCCTGCGCGATGGTGGCTAGACCGTCAGGCTCAGTACCCTCGGTTGAGTAAATTAGCCCTTGACGTCTTTGCGATCCCAGCCATGGCGTCAGACTGTGAGCGAGCCTTCAGTGCAGCGAAACTAACGCTGACGTCGCAGAGACTCTCGATGAAGGCAGAGAGTATAGAGCGACTGCAGCTGACGAAGAATTGGCTGAAGAGAGGGGTTCTACCAATGTCAGGGATCGATGGATTTGTAGTTCATCCGTGACATCTCTAGAGACCTGTGCTTAGCTTCAGTTGTTTCCTAATCAGGCAATACAAGCAGTCACGTGCATTTAATTTGATGGATTTATCAACAGGGCCAAATAAGCAAGGATCTAGCGGCGATGAGGCAAATTAACAAATATGAGGGCCGATTTGCTTTATTTGCTTTGGCGGCTGCGCTGCGTTTTCAGTGATCAATTATTGCCAACGCCACTGCAAGCCGGTCCTGTCTCTGCTGAGGGAGTAAGTGACCTCGTGCAGTCACAGGCAAACTGATACACATACGAAGCCAAAAGTGTCGTCAAGTGAATGGAGTGGAGTGGCTTGTGTCACTATCTGATAGTGACTTGAGCCTTGAATTTAGCGTCAACGGGCATGCTGAACTGGATGAATCTAACCGCTACGTGGCAACCACGAGCAAGATCGCCCATGGTATGGGACTCCACAAGAACACCGCAGGTGATTTCGCTGTCGAGCGAAAGACTTGGACTTGGGCTGCGCGCAATCCAGTACATCCAGAACCAAGCACAGCAATTTGCAGCGCCTGAGTGAAATCTCTTTGCAGAGCCGAATGAGGCTGCTCCGTGTTTACTATCGTCAACGTGGAAACTATTCGTGAATATACACCTAAGTTTAGGTGCAAGTGAAGGTTTGCTTTTTATTGTCGCATGGGCAGGGCAACCTAGCTTTTTAGAATAGACCTCGTTATAAGCCCTGCTAGAGTAAAGGCGCAATACTGTACCGATTGCGGTTCAAGGGTTCCCAATGATCCGCTCTATCCCCGTCGCTGCCGCCTGGCTCTGCTGCCTGTAAGGCAATCGAAAGTTGATAACATAGTTTCAACAGGTCGTAACATGCTGCTTGAGTACGCCTTTAGTGAAGCCTTTTCTAGGCGCTTAAGGCTAACTATAACACCTACTGTAAGGCCTACTGTGTCACTGTCTCTCGGTCTAGCAAAGCTAGGATAGAGGGGTCAAGATAGTAAACATCAATGCAAGGTTAGAGTTAGTAATTCTTTTGGCTTAACGTAGCTAATAAGCGAGCCTACCCAAACGAGCCGCCCACCTTCTTCTTATCACACCTTGAACTGACTGTTGTTGACTATTTAGTTATGTGTCGTGAAGCAGAAGATGATGATGATGATGATGTATTTAACGTCCAGAGTAAAAAGG
This sequence comes from Colletotrichum destructivum, assembly GCF_034447905.1. Lineage (NCBI taxonomy): Eukaryota > Fungi > Ascomycota > Sordariomycetes > Glomerellales > Glomerellaceae > Colletotrichum > Colletotrichum destructivum. The sequence continues at coordinate 1,213,647 of NC_085906.1, forward strand.
GACGTGCCGGGGAATGCCGACATGGTCTATCCTAATCTAAACTATTTTACAGGCTGCCGTCTTCACCTAACGTTCCTGTTCATGATGATGATATTTAACGTCCGGAGTATCGATGGACGTGCCGGGCGCAGTGCCGACATGGTCTATGCTAATCTAAGCTATGTTACAGGCCACCGTCTTCACCTAACGTTCCTGTTCGAAAGTCGGGCAGATTTCGGAAAAGAAATTGGTTGCCTCCATCCATTCGCACAGAAGAGAAGCTCCCTGCGTAGAGCCTAGCAGAACATCTATGCTTGCTTTCGCCATGCGTTGGCGGAGATGGCGAGGCGTGGCCTTCCGGCCGCGCTTACAGAAGTAAAAGTGTACTGGGCTTTTGCGCCGTCCGCAACTGCAGTTGAGCAGTGCGTCTTGGTGGTCAAATCTCTCGTGGTACGCTGCAAAGTCTCCGTGATGGGACCTTGCTGCATATAGCCTTCCCAGCAGATGCCGAGGAAGGTGAAGTTCGGGGGGCTTGGGATGAGGAACTATCCCAAGGTCGGCATACTGCCGAGGGCAGATTGACGGCCATCTCCTAGCGAAAGCTTGGAAAGCGACTGCTTTAGACTGCCGTTTCAAGTGCGCGAGTGTAGGCTGAGGCTGTGATTCTGGCATCTGTTTGCAGGCCTCCTTGGCTAGAGCGTCTGCTTCCTCGTTTCCCGGTATACCCGTGTGCCCGGGGCACCACCAAATGTACACCCTGCCAGAGATCGTCCAGCTTGCCCGTTCTCTCTGTGCCCAAGAGGCGCAGAGCCCACTAAAGGCCCTAAACCTGGCCTGGCTGCTTCCAGCGCTCTGGGAATAGAGTCCGGCTGCGACTGCGAGGTTGTCGAGGCAGATGTGAACATTGTCTGCCATCCGCGCCGTGGGAGACCTCATGGCTTCCAGTAGGCCCCGAAAAGCGGCTTGCGCTTCTGCGTCAGAGACCTCCGTCTGGTGACCGAGCGGTTCGGATCCTCGGAAGATCTGCCGTGTGGCTTGGTACCCTACCCAGCCTGCTCCGGCGGAGGTTCTGCTACCGTCCGTCGTTTGGGAACCGTCGGTATAGACTACAATGTCCCGCTTTGAAAACGTTCCCAGTCTGTCTGTGAACTCAAGTGCCAGTTCTTCCTTGGTCTTCCTAGGCTTGTGACCGACCATGCTGAGGGCCGTTTGCCAGTCCGTTAAGCGCTCCCAAGGTGGTAGTTCAAGCGGGTCGATGTATTCAGCGTTGTTATCTACGAGATTTGCCATTCGTCGGAGCCTTGAGTCTGGTCCTGGCTTTCCTCTGAGTCTCTTTCGGAGGGGGTGTCGCTCGTCAAGGCGATGGATCCTTGCGGAGGCTTTGTGAAGCTTTGCATCTAGCATCACCTCTGCTGGGGGCAGGGCAGCTTCGCGCTGCAGGATCGGTGCAGGCGTCGTCTTGTACACAGGAAGTGCAGCTCTAATAGCTTTGGCTTGCGTGGTGTCAAGTTGGCGGAGTAGATCGTTGACTCCGTTCGAGGTGACGTGTCCATTCTTGATCCGGTTCCTGCCGGGCCACCATGCCTCGGAAGCATAGTACTGGATGGGCAATACGCAAGAGATCGTAGCGTGGCAAAGCAGGTGTGCCGGCGCACCCCAGACAGTGGTTCCTAGTCCCCGTAGTCCATTAACCACTCGGCAGGCTTTGGCGCAGAGGTCTCTCACATGGTTCTTGAATGTGAGCCTTCGGTCGAAGTGGACGCCAAGCCATCGTAGGGAGGCCCCTTGGTTAGCGGCATGGACTGTATGTTGTCTTCCATCCAACAAGGTGACTGTGATTGGCGGGTTTCCGTCTTTGTGCCTCCTGGTGCAGTGGATGAGCTCGGACTTGTCGGTGTCGAAAGTGACTCCCTCTGACGCTCCCCATGCTTGAGCTTCTTCCCATTCTTTGGCTAGCAGGACACAGTTGTCCTCTAGTGAAGTTGAGCTCGCCAGGATAGCAATGTCGTCGGCATAGCCAAATCGGGACCGCTTCCCTCCTGGACGGGAAGTGCCCAGCTTAAATAGGGGTTCGATGTGGAGCATGAAGAGGATGGGGGACACAGGCGAGCCCTGTGGTAACCCACACTCGAGGTCGAAGACGTCTCCCATCTCCCCGTCTAGCCTTATTCTTGCTCTTCTCCCAAGGACAAAGCTCGAGACCCACTGCACGAGGTTCTCCGGCCATCCTTGGCATCGGAGGCGTCGGATCAGCCTCCCTGGCAGCACAGCGTCGAAGGCCCCTTTCACGTCGAGTGTGAGCATAGAGGTGACAAGACCTCTTTGCCAGGCGCACTCGATATCGTGAATGGCGGCGGCGGTGAGGTCGCTACACGAGCGAAGGGGGAGGGCGCCGAACTGTTGGTCGTGCAGTACTCGGTGTTTCACTGTGATCCAGGCAAGCCTTCTTGCGACAAGCCTCTCCAAGCCTTTTCCAAGTACAGACAAGAGCGCGATTGGTCTATACGAGCGCGGGAGCGCCCTATCTCTCTTGCCCGGCTTAGGCAGGATGACTAGGATGGCTTCTTTGAAACAGGTGGGATGCCAGCCCTCGCGTATGCATCCACTATAGAGCGAGAAAACGGTGTCCTTAATAACGGGCCACGCTGTCTTGAGAGCGGCCGTAGTGATTCCATCAGACCCAGGGGTAGTGTTTCCCGCAGAGAGAACTGCAGTTTGTACCTCATCTTTCGTAACCTGTGGGAAAGGGAGTTTGGCCTGCAGCTGAGGTGCTGGGGTCTCTGCTGATATGTCTGCGGAGATGGCAGATCTTCTGAGGAGAACGCGGGCAAACAGATCGCGCTTCTCTTTCGTTTGTGAGACGAGCGTGGCTGGGTTATTTTCGTCTCGGAGGGGTGGGATCTGGAAGGACCCTGTGGCCTTATGCCACCCGACCATTTCGAATACGTCTTTGCCTGTGGAGGCTGCGGCGATCTTCCCTCTCCAGTATGTGTCCTTCGAGCGGCGTAGCTCATGGAGAAAGTCCAGTCTGAGAGCATCCTCCTCATCTAGCTCCCATCGACAGTCTATCCCCAAGGCGCGAAGTCTCTTTACAGTTGCTCTCTTCGTCGTGTAGGCTTGGTGTTTGCGCGCACAGCTCTCGTTCCAGTATGGCCTCCCAGGCCCTCTGCCCAATGTGCGCTTTGTAGAAGCCGTGAGCGCTTCTACGAGGGAGTCCGTGAGCCGCTGTGCTAGGAGGTCTAGTGCCTGTGGGCCCCTTGTGTCGCTTGCAATATGTCGTATAGGTTGTAGGTTTCGCTTCAGCATGTCGAGGAAAAGCTTCTCATCCATCGTGTCAAGCCGGAACTTTCCCGCGGTTGGACTGGATAAATTGGTTGGGGCCAAGGGGACCCGAGTAAGCAGGGATTCGTGGTCTGATGTCGTGTGTAGGGACGTTTCTATGCTGGTGGATGCCCCATGGAGGTTGCTGGACCCCCAACATAAGTCTAGCGTGTTGCCGTCTATGTGCGTAGGCTCACCTATCGGCGACAACAGGACAAGTCTGGCGTCTTCTGCCCATTCTACCAGGTTGTCCGCGTCAAAGGAGCTTGTTGCCTCGGGCTGCCATGTCCAATGGTGTAAGTTAAAGTCCCCCGCGATCAGTACTCGATCCTCGGGTTTGGGTTGCCAGGCCGCTATGATGTCCATGACAGCCTGGCCGTGTCGCAATGAGCCACAAGGGGCGTTGTACACGTTGATGACTGTGAGGACTTCCTGCGTTCCTGAGAGGAGTCGTAGGAAAAGCAGGTCTGTGGATGGAACGGGTAGAGGCCGTATTTGTACGCCTCGTAGCCCAACTCCTCTGCGGAGATAAGTAAGCACCCTGGGCCGGTCTTCGGTCCAGTTATCCACCGGGGTGAAAGTCTCAAAAGCTGGGTGGAATCTTGTGAGCCTCCTCTCCTCCGAGCGGATAGAGGGCTCTTGTAGTAGGAGTATATCAATCTGGGCTGCGTACGCCAGGTTCAGTGCTGTTTCGTGGGCAGATGGCCGCCTGCCCACGTTCGCTTGCATGATTTGCAGGGTTTTAGATGGCCGCGTTCTCCTCCTGTGTCTCATTTGCTGGGGTACAGTCCATCGCTTGTCGTTCATCGCGGGAGTGTCGGTGCGACTGCTGGGTTGCAGTTCTCCACGATCTTTCTCCCTCGGCTCGAATGGCCCGTAGCTGTGCCTTGTTCCTCCTCTGGACTACGCCCTTCACCACTTTGGGTTTGATAGGGCACATCGCATCAAAGGCGGCGTGGGGTCCGTTACACGACGGGCATTTAAAGGGGCAGTCACAGCCATCGTGACCCTCAGTGCCGCCGCAAGGTGCCCGATGTTGGTCGGTCGTGTGGGAGGGAGAGCTGCACTTGAGGCATCTCTTCCTTCTGGTACACGTTCGTTCGTTGTGAAAGCCGCCGCAGCGGTGGCATTGGGGAGACCTCTTCTCCTTCGGGAACTGCAGGTTCACAAACACGCTGGCCCCCATCAAACGGAGGCGTCTTGGTAGTTGCCTTACGGCTTCCGCCTTGAACCAGGCTGTCACCGTACCTAGCCTTTCGGCTTCATCTTTCCTGGAGAAGTATGCTTTTTCCGGCTTGAGTTTCGTAGTGGCCTGGATCTCTTCAAGGAGCTCCTCGGTCGTGATTTCCAGCTCAGTGTTGGTTAGCAGGCAATGCCTGGTGTAAGGGACGTTTGCGATATAGGCTCGAATCCAGGTATCGCGCTGCTCGACCGCTTGCGCCTGGAGAAGGGCAGCAATCTGATCTCTGTTGTCTAGCAGGACTTTTGCCCCATCTGCTGACGAAGGTAGGAGTGCTAATCCTGTCTTGACATGGTCGATCCCCTTGAGAGCTTCCCGGGCTTGGGTACTTAGCTTTTCTCGAACGAAGATGTATATGTCGTAGGCTTTCTCGTTACGAAGCGGGCTTTCAGCTGGCAAACGCGCGAAGACGCGCAGGTCTTTCGAGGCCGCACGGTTTGCTTGTTGTGCGGTTAGTTTTGCGGTTTGTTTTGCGGCTTGTTTATCTGGCGATGGTTCAACCTGTTTTCTGGTCAGTGGTTGGCTCGCCACTGCCGCGTATGAACGGACTGTGGGCGGCTGGTTCTGGGCTATGTGTAAGGGATGCCCTTGGAGACTCAGGGGAGCCTCGCTGGGTCTTGTGCCAACAGCATGCATGGACCTTGCTAGACCACGATTGTCCCGGTCTGAACGCTGTTTCTCCTCCTGAAGCTCTCTCTCCAAGGATTCGATCTTCTTCAAACAGTCTTTCAGGAATTGTTCCCTCTCAGCATCCCTTCGTAGGAGATCCTGGACGAGATTCGAAAGCTTGTTGATCTCTTCTTTAAGCTCAGCATTGTCCTGGCGATTGACTTGCTCAACCACTCTGATCTTTGCGGTCGGTTTCCGGACACGTCCCGATCGTCGAGATGTGCTGGCGTCCCCGTGAACCGTGATCGATGGCCCTACATCCAGGGAGACGGCCATGATCGTGAGATTCAGCTCGCGTGGGCTGCTGATGAGAAATGATAGTGTGGTGGGCCGGAGCCCTCTATAGTCTTAACAAATACTAACAGTGGGTACCTAGGTGCCGAAATTTTTGAGCCACCCTGCCCCGAACAACCCACTCCTTCCGGGAAGCCACTCGGCCGGCCGTGGCTGTGCCTTAACGACCCCGTTAGCCTTTTGCTCCGCAAGGAGACCTTCCCACAGGAGTGTCTCGGCCCCGGGCAAAGCCGAGACGGTGCCGCCCCGTATCCGGTACGGGCCATACGGTCGCGTCGTCCGAGTTTGCACCTTAAGCCGGCCGCAACTGCACTCCAGTCTCTGAGCCGACCGACATGCGCCTCCGTCCTCTCGAGCCACCGTGTCGTCTCCGCAGGTCTCAAGTGCAGGGGCTACTACGCCGGCGATACCACGTCGTATCGGAGGGACGTGGCATCTCGGTACACCGGACACACCGGCGATACCACGCCCGAGGGCGGCCCAGGTACGAGCTGGGAACGCGTCCGACATACCGGTCCTTTCCCTCCTCACGACGGCCCAGGTACGAGCTGGGAACGTAACTCCCCCGCTGCCTTCTGGTCACGACCACGGTGCTACGGCCCACCGGAGACCCCGGGTGCAACCCCAAGTCCAGCTTCCCGTTACCGCGACTCGTCTCCGACTCGCAGCCGACCATGTCTTGCAGATCAGAGGCGCAGAGTAACCGCCACGCCGGCACGGCTACTCGCACTCTGTCCACTAACCCAACCCATGTCTGCCGTATGATGTTCGATCGCGGTGCGCTGTGTCCTCGGGATCGGTCCGGCCGCTTTTCCTGTGCTCGAAGCTTAACAAGTCTGCTGACACCATGTCAACCCGTCGGTCTTAACAACTTCCATTACGCTCGACCAGAGCACGTAGGCTTGTCCCAAGCCCTCGCCGGGAGACGCGCCGATGCTTCAGATGCTCGACCCGTCCGCCTCCCGAGCCCAGAGCCGGATGGGCCGGAGGGTGTCCTGTCTCTTCATTGACGTCAGTCAATGAAGAGTCGGATGGTTTTCTTACGCCAGTATCCCCCATGTAGCTTGTTGGCTTCGGAAATGGCGTGGGTGGTGCGGTGGTCGTTGATCGCGTAGTCCGTTTGTAGGTTCGAGAGTGCCGATGAAAACTTTTCACAGCACCGTCCAGCCGCGGTTCTCGACCGCGCGCGACGCACCGCGCCACACCCACCACTCCTACTGACACCGGACACCACGAGAAGGTCTGCCACATCGTCCTACTGCCTTTTCAAGCAGCATCCAGTGTGCTCACTGGAGGCGTCGTGAAGCAGAACTGCTTCGTGGTCCACTTTGGATTGCACGAGCCACACGTCCAAGGGCACGTGACCGGTCTCAAGAGTATTTCAACCCGAACACTCGTTGAAAGATAGATTTAGAAAAGACAACCACTGTTCAATCTCTTCTTCCTAGGCCTAGGGTGCTCATCACATTATGATAAATTGAAGTCTATTCTAAACTAGATGTCACACGCCAATAGTGTGAACAGCAGTCATCAACTGCTATCAAATGTAGATCCACTTGGATATAGAGTAAATAGTCTCACACAGCGAATCTTCCCTAAGGTTCAACTATGGAGAGACTTATTTGATTACGCCTGCCTTTTGCCTTTGCCCTTTACTTTGTTTTGCTTCCCTTGTATCCTGCTTCCTTACACGCAACAGACGTGTAAGTCAGCAGCCCTTACGCTGGCTATCAGCCCAGCGTCACGCGAAGCCACACTGCACTGCCGTAGCCTTCAACCCGGCTGTCACGCAGCCCATCACACCTGTCAGCCTGTAACAGGCTGCCAGAAAGGCTGTGTCAATTAGAAACATTGAACTTAATTTGTCTTCTGATGACAATGCGTCTCTGTTCTTCCAATGATGGTGTCTGGGGGCGTAATGGCGCAGCGATTTTGGTCAGCAAGCTGCGCCTGCTGCAGTAACAAGGGGGGGGGCGCTCAGCCATTAATTAGGTCTAGGTGATAGACACACTGCATCATAGCTGCGTTCACCGGCTGCAAGTCCACTGCAAGGTTTACGTATTCATAACAGGGCCAGCATGTATGCTCGAAATGCGGGCCAATAAACATCCTCGATCCAGCATTTCAAATACTGCAACGCCACGAGGATCTGGTAAGTCCCGATGAGAGTCTCGGTGGTCCCTACCTCCATCTTGGTGTAAAGCCATGCCTGACCGGAATCCTGACGTGTCGTGGCAACAAAGTACCACGTGTGGCCCTGTGCGATGAGGGCTGGCAAGAATTCGATGCCGGAAGAAGCGTACTGCTTCTCGTGCAAAAGGCTGCGCCACTGGCAGGCGTGCCAGGTCCCAATCTGGGAGAGGGCCTGTTCTAATCCCTCACCATCGCGCTTAGTTTCGATGGACAAGGCGATTGGATCGCCGCTGAGGTTACCCCAGTCCGTGTGATTGATGGAGGCCGCGGGCCGAGACATGCACAGTTGGTCGATTCGAGCCTTCTCTTCACAGGTCGGAACGACGTGCACGCAGTAGTCCACCATCTTGGACGGAACAGTCTTGGGTCGGAATCGGGGGATTATGGAGGCTGCGTTGCTGTTGGTTTGACGACATGTCAGTGATTTCCCTTGGACAAAGCAGAAACAGGCGATGGGGGGGGGGGGAAGTGCCAACGGGCGTTGAAAACGCACCAGTAGCGGAAGTCAAGTGAACAAGGCCTATCTGGGCGGAAGACGTAGTCCAGGAGGGGTCGGTGTACGTCTTGATTCCAGGAGCTCTCCAGTTCTCTAGCAACAGCACACTCTATGGCGCGGCTCATGGTTTTTCTGACAAAGGCGACACTTGGAAACTGCCACCGTTGCCTTGTAGGATGGGCATCATGGTCGTAAAAGGAGAAAGGGCGGATTCGATAGCGTCCGAGCTGCATATAAGGGCGGGTTAGTGTATCTTCCAAGAACAGCTTGGCGCGGCAGTGCGTAGTAGAGGGGAGAAGTACTTCGTCTTTCAGGTAGTCGGGAATGATGGCCACCTTCTCCTGGATATCGGTGAGATGGAGATGCACTTGGGCCAGAGAAGGGGGCATGGTATCCCCATCAGTAGAAAAGCTCTTGATCAAGTACCCCGTCACATCTAGTGAGGCAAAACGCATTTGCTTGGTTGGAGATGACGTTCGGGATGCCAGGGACGGCGCATGAGAGGAAATGGAAGGCGTGGGTGTGCCTGCCAACGACGTAATCTGAGCCAGGTGGAGAGGTACAGGGGTGGGAAGCTGGGCATGGCCAGCTCTTTCGGCCCGAGGTGTGGACTCATCCAGGTTCGAGTGTTGCAGCCCAAGAATAACATTGCCGTTGTGATCGTCGTCGTTGCCGCTGGTACTGGCGCTGGTATTGCCGTTCTCGTCGTCGTCGTCGTCGTCGTCGCACTCATCTCGGCCGCGCTTCTGTCGTGGGGACTGCGGGGTGGGGTCCATGGCAGCTATCGTAGTGGCGGGGGGCGATGGAAAAGGTTTCGAGGCCCAAGGAGCGTTAGGGTTGTCGTTTTTTCGTGGGCTTGAGAGTCGTGGTTTTTTGGAGCACGGCTCGCCCTCGGGGGAGGGCAAAGGGGATAATGCGGTGGGATTGGTTTCGATGCCCTCGTTGTTGGCGTCGTAAGGCGGGATGGAAGATAGCCAGGCCGAGACGAACTGGCAGAGAACTTCCGGAGATGAAGTCATGCCACAGGTAGTGATCGGTGCCGCTATTGCGCGCTGCGACAAAATGGTGATGGTGTTGGTGGTCGTGGTGGTTGTCGTGATCTCGACTCGTCACGGGCCTTTGGGCGGTGCAGTTGGTTGTGACAGTCTGTTTTTCTTTTCTAGGTTGGTTGAGACTTGAGAGCGGTACGTTGTGTTGGCCCGACAATGACAGCTGATTCTGACGGGGGGACAGGGCTTACGTCCTTGTCTTCCTGGGGAAATGATGACTAACCCGGAAAAGGAAGAACCCCTCCTCCACAGGAACTCGGGCGCACAGACCCCCATCAACCATCGGCCCTCCGCTGCAGTCAGCCAACCGTGCAGCTGACACACTCTGGCTCACACCTGATGACCAGTAATCCAAGTGTTGTACCATCAACTATTCGCCTCTGCGTGACCCCGAATAGCTACGTCCGCCAATAATATCATGATGACAGGGGGCACCACTTGGTACGTTCCGCCTGACCTCATTGTGGAACAACTGCGAGGCGCCCCAGGGGACGTATGGCGACTAGGCGTTACGACGCTCTGCCTGCTGGAAAAGATACGTATTCTGGAGAAAACGACAAAGAGTTGGCTCATCTGTGAGGTGAAACAAGGAGGCGATGGTAAAGGACAGATGATAAAATGGCTCAAAATCGTTACCCAAAACAGAAACATGCTGAACTGTAATGATTTTATGGAGGTGCTTGTTTCCTAGATGCTATGGGCGTGGCCTGGGCGTGGCCTGGGCGAGGTAATCCTACAGACGGGCGTTCCCATTCCTACCAGACGATGGCAACAGCAATAACGAGAAGGAAGAAGTCAACAACGCTTTAGGCGGTCGTGGCGAGGCCGGCGGCCTCAGCCGCCTCTCGCAGAAATGGACCGTCGACCACTCCTCTAGGCATTATGCTAAAAAGAAATCAAGACTTGACGTAAATTATTACATTGTAAATACGTATCACGTAAGACTAAAATTATTTTGTAAAGTTGTAACAAAGAAAGCAGTACTATGTGTATTACGTAAGGCTAATATCTTTGCTCCTGTAAATCTTGGAAAGGTATATAAAAGTATCCTATGTGCTCTCGTTCTGTAAATACAACTTTACATACATTTATCAAGATGCCACACGAAAACCAAAATCAATCGGATTGGGACCAAAAGTGGCAAAAAGCAACTGATTGGAAAGCACTCCTTGCGTTGAATGTTCAATTTCTTAATGTTGGTATCACAGGTCACTCGAGTTAACGAACGGCTCAATAGATGAGGGTATTCGTATTTTGCTTGGGTGTGTGTAGGTCTAAGTTGGAAAAAGTGAAGGGCAGCTGACGGAGGGGATATTATCGATCTAACGGAGATGAATCCGTGTGATCTGATTGGCCCAATCCATCCACTGTATCCACTTTCCCATGGATAATCCGGCCAGCCGATCGGTATTCCAACACTTAAATTGAGTCAAAGTGGTCATAAGGTTAAAACACCCTATCATGGCCCACTCGACTCCGAAACCAATGAACCAATACCTTCCATACTCCGCTTGCACCGTCATGGACTTCTGACAACATGCAGTCAGCCACCTAGAAATGATAGTGATTTAAGACAAATACCGTTTCTAGAATCTGCAAGCTCTGTCATGGCTGCTTCCAGACCTCTATCTACCGTCATCTCCAACAATACCATAACAACACCAGCCATCGGTCCTGAAAAGAAGTCCTAGAGTACTAAAGACGCTTCAGTCACTACCCTGCCATACAGTCAACAGAGGAGATCAAGGCCATCAAAGTTCCTTCAGGCTCCCAGCCCATAGAACACCTGACTACGGTGAAAGATGGAACACAGAGTCTTTTGTGTGACGGCAGCAGCTTAAGAGACCGGTCCTGCGGTAGATGATCAGGCCACAACGAGATGGTGCCACCCTCGACTAACGGAGCGTTGTGACCCTCAACGACCTATCCAACTCAGTATTGGGCATTGGTTAGCCCAGTATCTTGAGTTTCAATGTCGTATCCCGTTATCGGATTCTGAGTCGAATGTCATGATGAAAACTCCGAGCTTTCCAATTGCACCTTTCACGATGGGCACAAGTCACCGAGGTCGCAAGGTGAAGGCAAAGATACACTTATTGACGCCTATCTCTCATGGTCTCCTGTACCTACAGCCTATATTTCCTTCTGGAGCTTGCGGGAATGGGCTAGGAACTGGCGACATTGGTTAATACATCGGAAGTCAACCCGCCAAGTCATTATCATCGCAGTTTGGCTAGGAAATCTCTCACGCATCCACGACGAAAAAGAAAACCCCGAGGATTTCGGCTACTCTGCAGCTAGGGTTACTTGCTCGAGAAGATGTCTTCAGAATCATCGCAATGAATACCTTCTTTATGGTGATGCTTCAGCAGAGGAGTACGGAATCCTCGCGTGTTTTTGGGGAGATGAGATAACAACCCAACTAGTGTCATCGTCTCCCTTTCCAGGTGAAACGACTAAATATTCAGCTAGGATTCCTGCAGGAGCCTCTATCAACACCAGAAGCAGCAATTTGACAGAAGACCTAGAGCTTGAGGTCTGCAGTAACATTGGCGTGCGAAACGAGAGAGATTTTTATTGCCTGGTGCTTGCCCTTTGCGACTTCTGGGGGTCCTAGGAAGTCAGGCGAATAACTAGTTTCCAAGATCCTTATGCTTTTGCCAGCGCAGGAGGTCGTGAAAGATCAAAAATCAAACATCGAATTTAGAAAGCAAAAGGGACTTTGACCATAACCAGCAAGCCTGTGGCCTGACACATTACTAAGATCTCGTTACGCCGCCATTGCTAACAAGTTGCTCTCTTGTCAGACTATGTGAACTTTCCTCTCAACATGGTACCCCTGGACATTACCGTAGATCACCTTTCCTGGAGCCCGACTGCCGTTTTTACTATCAGCTTTTTCGCCATCATTCCGCCCGCTGCTATCCTGTCGTTTGCGACCGAACAAATCTCAACGGAGTTGGCGAATTTCTTGGAGGATTACTCAACGCCACCTTTTGCAATGCTGTAGAACTGATTCTCAGTATCATTACCCTGAAGGAGGTCCAGATCGAGGTTGTTCAGTTGTCTATGCTCGGATCGGTTCTCTCCCAGGGCATGGCACAGAGCTCGCCGATGACACTTTCTCTTGCCTCGCTCGTTATTCCTGCCACGGTAAGCAGCATCCCAGTGCGCTCTTTGACCCCTCGTTCATCAACTGATGGCGCATGGCAGCTTTAATCCATGCTTGATGAAGCCGACAGTGTCGAATAGGAGCACAGCATCTTGGTCCTGTCCCGCGGCACTACCATCATCTTGCTGTTGCTCTACGTCCTTTACCTCTAGTTCCAGCTGCGCACCCACCCCAACCTCTTCGATTCTGAGATCTAGCACCATAACGAGGAGGAGGCCCTTCTCGTCATTCCTTTCTTGGTCATTCTTGGGTGGACTGTCCTCGATAAGCCGATGACTCTCCACTTTGAGACGTTCGAGACCGTCGCCTTCGCGTCTCTATGCTGATAATCACGTACACTATACAGGACGGCCAGTCGGACTATCTCGAGGGTACCATGTTACTCAGTCTTTACGTCATTATCGCCTTGGCCTCTTATGTCGATCCCGGGGATACATTGGGCGTGGCTTTGTCTGACATGGAAGCAATGGGGCGAAGCAACACCAGACCGAAGGCTTCACGAAGCGAAGCCTTGTGAAAAGGGCACCATATATCATATGCACCATGACAGCTCACTCGAATAGGTTGCGTTATCGAATGCGTGCTGATCTTGCAAAAGAGATGATTGAAAGCTATTGCGAGGTAAGATACTTGCTACAGCAGGGCAGAGACGTCAACCCTTTCGAGAGTAGATAGATATGACATAGTTCTAAACACTTCAAATCTAAACCCTTTTATTTCGCCTTATATCGTGATGCCTCCAGCCCGACCGGGCCCGTCCGGCCTGTCCAGGTCATCCCGGCCTTCACCGGGGCATTTCGGTCACATTATTGTTCCAGCCCGACTCACGATACCTTCATTCACCTAGGTATATAGATCCCAGCAGACTCTTTCCTTTGTATAGTTAGTCCGAGAGAGTAGAGGCATTATAAATACGATTCCTACGTCCCATGCTCACAACATCTTGTGTGATCAATATGTAGGTAGGAGACAGACGTTACCCGTCTGGCAAGCTAATTGGTTACTACTTGCCCTCTCCCTCTCCCTCTATTATCCACTTCCAAGTGTCTACTTAGATGCATACATATAAGAGACAGTGCTACTACATTCTCCAAGTGAGAATACCAGTGGGAAAGAGGATTCACATTACAAATTACGTAGGTCCTAGAGCACATCTACCGTATATAGCACTTGTAGTCCAGATGCATAGATCCCACAACGATTCAACTAGAGGCACCATACCTATACCCTTACGGGACGCACAACCTTCACATATAAGACTCGCCCGACAGAAAACATTACGAACCATTCTGAGGATGCCAGCGATCAAATTAGAATTCTTGATTTTGAGCTTTTTATTTGCTTATAACGTGGTTGATAAGCTCGGCGATCAGACAAGCTCGGCGATCACCCGACCGGATAAACTAATCTTTCACCTTTACGTACACATCACACTATACTCAGCAATGTCCCTTATGAATAAAGAAGCTTAATTGAACTTAGCTATCCAGGCAATCAAACAAACTGAAAATCTTAGTATAAGAGCCGCATGCCGGATCTACTCAGTACCCTACTCAACGTTACGCGACCGAATTAAGGGAAAGCTGTCACGACGCGACGTATTGCCTAGCTTACGAAATTTGACTGCGCTTGAAGAGGAGAAGCTAGTTGAGTACATTCTAGACCTGGATTCCCGATCGTTTCCTCCTCGCCTCAGTGGTGTGGAAGATATGGCTAATCGACTGCTTGCCGACCGCGACGCACCCCCAGTTGGGAAGCGCTGGGCTTCAAACTTCGTCAAGCGACAACCACAGCTTCGGACGCGCTTTTTTCGTAAGTACGACTATAAGAGGGCCCAATGCGAAGATGCAGGCGCGATAAACGCGTGGTTTCGCCTTGTGGCGAACACAATCGCGAAATACGGCATCGTGGACTCCGACATCTACAACTTTGACGAGACTGGTTTTATGATGGGCCAGATTGCATCCGGAATGGTCGTCACTAGTGCCGAAAGGCGGTCAAATACGAGAATGATGCAGCCTGGCAATCGTGAATGGGTTACAGTCATTCAGGCCATTAGTTCGTCAGGCTACAGCGTTCCGCCGTACATCATCGTTGCGGGCCAATATCACCTCTCCACCTGGTATACTGAAACCGGTCTCCCACGCGACTGGGTCATTGCAACGTCTGAAAATGGGTGGACAACAAACGAAAGAGGCCTAGATTGGCTACGGCACTTTGATCGGCATTCAAAACTGCGTGCAAGTGGTAGTCATCGCCTCCTTATCGTCGATGGGCACGAAAGTCACCACGCCGCCGACTTTGAGATATATTGCAAGAAAAACAGTATCGTCACACTCTGCATGCCGGCTCATTCGTCTCACTTGCTTCAGCCCTTGGACGTTGGGTGTTTTGGGCCACTAAAGACGGCATACGGTCGACAAATTGAGGATAAGATACGCCGGGGTAATACGCATATTGCGAAAGAAGACTTCTTCCCTGCGTTTCGTAAGGCTTTCACGCAAGCTATCACGGAAAATAACATTCAGGGAGGATTCAGAGGAGCAGGGCTTGTCCCTCTAAGCGCAGAAAGTGTGCTTTCAAAGCTTGATGTCAAGTTACACACTCCAACACCTCCAGGGTCCCTCCCAACAACACCCCCTGCGTGGACTTCTCAGACGCCAAACAACCCAACAGAAGCATCTTCTCAGTCTGAACTCATTAAAAGGAGGATATCCCGCCATCAGAATAGCTCCCCAACTTCAATTATTGAAGCTGTAGAGCATTTATCAAAGGGAGCGCGAGGATTTATGCACCAGATTGCCTTATTAAGGTCGGAGGTCCAGATCCTTCGAGAGGAGAATAACCTGCTTAGCCGACGCAGGAGGGCTAAGAAAACCCGTCTCAAACAAGGAGGAAGTCTTACTATAGCTGAGGCAGAGGACCTTCAATCACAGAGAGAGGCGACAGCTCAGATTGAGGAGGAAACGCGCCGGAGTAGTGGTCGCCGACCGAGGACTGAGACGGGCCAACGGCGGTGTGGCGTCTGTGGGAACACCGGTCATAATGCGCGAACATGTCAATTTGTCGAAGAAATATCTGAGGAAGAGGACCTCCATTAGTTGGAATTCAATTGATTTCCTGGGTGTTGCTTATTAGTTGGAAATGTGCTGTGGTTGCGGTTGGGTGATCGCCGAGCTTGTCTGATCGCCGAGCTTATCAACCACGTTAGTATTTCTTTAGAATTTAAATTAGGAGCTTAGTTATTTAAATATTTAGGCTTCAAAACGAAAAGTAAGTAAGTTTCTTCTATCTTAAGTATAAAACAATGTCTTCTAAATCTATGTAAGTTACTATTATGTAACGGGCTGGGCCCGTATGAGGCCTTGCTGGATATCGCGGCCACGGGCGACCCCGGGTCAGGCCCACCACGGAATCCACGATGCCGACAATCCGATGGCCAGTGCGGCATGGGCCGCATGGCCCTGATCAGGCCGCTGCGAGGCGGAGATTTGTTGTTCTTCCCTTCTAATCCTCATCTGAGGATACTCGTAGTAGTCGCCATAGCCTGTTGCAAATACACACGCCTTGGACCGTTACATTATCCTCAGATCCCAAACACCAGGATCCTCTATACTAGACGGTCGGTTCGTCTAGTGAGGACGGCCAGAGTCTGCGCGATTAAGGACGTCGGAGCCTTTCTCTAGAAGTAGCGGTCTGGCGGAGGCTGGAGGACAGAGCCTCGTAGCTTAGTTGAAAAAGGGACCGTCAACCAAAATAGCTACAGAACCCGTGGACCCGATCAGAGTAGGACTGATCAGGAGTACCCCGTCCAGTCTCAACAGAACCACGTTGTGGTTGCGGGACAAAGGATAGACCGGAAGAGCCCCAGAGAACACAGTGTGTTGCGGGAGCTATCGACATGGAGGGCAATATGAATGCCGAACCATCTGAGAATCCACAGCAGCTGGTGCAGCTGATCAGTCAGCTGGCTGCCCAGCTACAGGAGATGCGAACCACCCAAGCGGCCGAACGAGAGGCCCACGGAGAGCAGATTCGACTGCTGCAGCAAGCCCTAGCCGCACCTA
The DNA here is from genome assembly GCF_034447905.1 of Colletotrichum destructivum. NCBI lineage: Eukaryota > Fungi > Ascomycota > Sordariomycetes > Glomerellales > Glomerellaceae > Colletotrichum > Colletotrichum destructivum. The sequence continues at coordinate 1,230,127 of NC_085906.1, forward strand.
GGCACCCGACAACGACCCCAAACGAGACCCCTACAACGACTGCAACCTCCACCCCCCCTGATCAGGCTCAACCGATAACCGCGCTCCGAAGAAAACACCAGATACCCGACCCTCCGAAGTTCGATGGTACCCGTAAAAACTTCCGACGTTGGTTCTTGGAGATGAAAGGAAAGATCCGCCTAGATAGGAGAGCCTTTGACTGTGACGCTGATATATTTGGATATATATACGCCAGGCTGGATGGTACAGCTCAAGCAATGGCGTCAGCGTACTACGCTCAGGGTGGAGCAAACGGAGAAGAGTCGCCCGACCAGTTCATGAGCTACCTGGAAAGTTGCTATGGAGACCCAAACGCCAAGGCCAGGGCACTCAGCCGACTACGAACGCTCCGCCAGAAAGAGTACGAGAGCTTTGCTGTTTTCCTCCCTAAGTTCGAGAAGGAACTGGCCGAGAGCGGAGGAGGCGAATGGGTTGACGTTGTAAGAATCAACTACCTTGAAGGAGCCTTGAATGCGACCCTACGCAGCCACCTGATCAGCGTGGCTGATATCCCGGAATCTTACCCCGAGTACACCAGGCTCTTAATGAAGATCGGATCTCGCCTAGACAACCAGTCCTCTCAGGAACGCCAAGAGAGGCAGCGACGAAGGCTGTCTACCCCTGGTCAGGCAAAGCCTAAGTCCCCTACAAGACCACCTCACGACAAGATGGACTGGGAGCCTACCAAGGTCAGTAAGACCAAGGCCCCTGACCAGGGAGGGAAGAAGAGGGACGTAAGGACCAAAGACTTCCTGTGCTATAGGTGCAGGAGGCCAGGGCACCTCGCTCGGCACTGTGAGGACGTAGAAGAGAAACCTCCGAAGGCAAAGACTAAGAAGTCGAAAGTCAAGAAGTCCAAGACTAAGCTTGTTGCCGAGAGTAGCTCGGAGGAATCGAGCGAGACGGAGTCTGACCAGACCTCAGAAGACTCGGGAAAAGAGTAACTCCTGGCGAAAAGCGCCGCCAGGAGGTAGAAGCAAGAAAGGAGTGGCGGAGTGTTAGGAAGAACATGGATAGTGAGCCCTTTTATGTTAACATCGGAATCAATAACACCCATTACACCTACGCCTTGGTGGATAACGGGTGCCTCACTTACGCCACAATCAGCGACACCTACGCTACGAAACTCCGCTTGCCGCGTATCAGCATACCACCGAGAGCCCTCGAACAGGTCAACGTCACAGTGCCTGGGGCTATAGACACCGTCACGTACGCCAGCATCGACATCGACGGGTACAAGAGACGACGATTGTTCTTTTACGTCATCCCTGATCAGGAGGACGACGTGATCCTTGGACAATCCTGGATGAAAGACGATGATGTGGTCGTCCGCCCAGCAACCAACTCCCTGCATATTGGAGTAGCAAACCACACGGTACAAGGAAGGAAACCCGGGCAGGAGGATCACCGGTTTCCTCTACAGAAGCAGGCGGCATCAGTGTTCATGGCCCTGATCAGGCGCGAGAGACGGGAAAACCCGGCGGAAGGTACCGGTATGAGAATTTTTGCCGCAAGTATCGCGGATATCGAGAAAGCCTTGGCCCCTAAGAAGAAGACGGACCCAAGAGACAAGCTCCCTAAACACTATCACCAGTTCCTTCCGGTCTTTGACCGTAATCAGGCCGAGAAGCTTCCGCCGCACAGGAAGGGGATAGACCACGAGATCCCCCTGGAAAAAGACAACAACGGCCGAGAGCATCAAGCCCCCTGGGGACCACTATACGGTATGTCCAGGGAGGAACTGATAGTGCTGCGGAAGACCCTTACCGACCTGCTGGACAAAGGGTTCATTAGAGCTAGCAGCTCCTCGGCCTCCGCCCCCGTACTTTTCGTGAAGAAGCCTGGCGGAGGCCTGAGATTCTGTGTTGACTACCGAGGTCTGAACGCAATCACGAAGAAGGATCGATACCCTCTCCCCCTGATCAGCGAGACGCTGAGGGCGGTATCACAAGCCAAGTGGTTAACAAAGCTAGACGTTATTGCAGCCTTCCATAAGATCAGGATAAAGGCAGGGGAGGAATGGAAGACTGCATTCCGCACCCGGTACGGCCTGTACGAATGGATGGTCACACCCTTCGGGTTAACTGGGGCCCCGGCGACCTTTCAGCGATACATCAATCACACGTTGAGGGACTACCTTGATGAGTTCTGTTCTGCCTATATCGACGACATTCTGATCTACTCGAGCGGATCGCTCGCAGATCACCGAAGCAAGGTTAAGAAGGTCCTGATCAGATTGCAGGAGGCAGGGTTACAGATCGATATCGACAAATGCGACTTCGAGGCAAAAAGCGTGAAATACCTCGGATTCATTGTCGAGGTAGGAAGGGGTCTAAGAGTCGACCCTGAGAAAGTCAAGGCTATACAGCTATGGGAAACGCCCCGATCAGTAAGGGGAGTCCGATCCTTTGTGGGGTTTGCCAACTATTACCGACAGTTCATACCCCAATTCTCAGCCGTCGCCCGACCCCTCACTGCCCTGACGAAGAAGGACACCCCGTTCGTATGGTCTGAAGAGTGCCAGGACGCCTTTGAGGACCTAAAGGCCCGTCTGATCAGTGCGCCGGTACTAGCGCACTGGGATCCAGAACGAAAAACCGTACTAGAGACGGATTCCTCCGGATATGTGATCGGAGGTACACTCTCTCAGTACGATGAAGAGGGTCTACTACGTCCAGTAGCGTTCTTCTCGAAGAAGAATCTCCCCGCGGAATGCAACTACCCTATTCACGACAAGGAGTTGCTTGCCATAATACGGTGCTTAGAGCACTGGGACGCAGAGCTCAGAAGCGTCCGAGAATTCACCATCGTCACAGACCACCTCAACCTTAAGTACTTTACTACAAAGCGACAACTGACCGAACGTCAAGTTAGATGGGCAGAGACACTGTCTAAGTACAACTTCACTATCCAGTATAGGCCCGGGAAGCTAGCCGTTACCCCTGACGCACTGTCGAGAAGGGAGCAGGATATGCCCCTAGGGGAAGAGGACGACAGGTTGAAAGGACGAGAGTTACAGCTGTTGAAAGAAGGACGGAAGAGCCTTCGCGTAAACCGCGCCGCAGTACTGAGCCTGGGGCCGAGGTGCCCTGATCAGACCAAGACGACCATCAGGGCCGGTTTTGTATCAAGCGGGGACGCTGATGGAGGAAGCGACGAGTCTCCTAAATGGACTGAGCCACCAGTGAACCCCTTCGAAGACGACCCTTTGAAGAGCCTGTGGGACGTTGGGTTAGAGAACAACAACCGGTACTACTTGATCAGGGACGCTGTACAGCAAGGAGCCAAACAGCTGCCCTCTACGTGGGGAATCCCTATCATGCTGTCGGAGTGCACAGTCGACGGAAAACGCCGGCTTTGCTGGAGGGACAGGATATGGGTCCCGCATTACGAGCCTTTGCGAACGCGGCTGATTCAGAGCATTCACGACTCCGTGTTATCAGGGCACCCGGGCAGAGATGTGCTTAAGTCCCTGATCAGTCGGACGTTCCACTGGCCAGGGCTGTCTCAGGACGTCCGGCAATTCACCCGCAACTGCGACGTTTGTGGACGAGGCAACGTCTGGAGAGAGAAGCGCAGAGGGCTTCTTAAACCGTTACCGATACCCGAGCGATTTTGGGCAGAGATATCGCTCGACTTTATTACCGACTTACCTACAACGAGGAAGAAGAACAAGAACCTCTTGGTTATTACGGACAGGCTGTCTAAGAACGTTATACTGGAGCCTATGTGGGAAATTTCGTCCGAAGCAACAGCGAACACTCTTGCTACTGCCTTGATCAGACACCACGGAACCCCCAGAGCAATAGTGACTGATCGAGGGACACAATTTGTCAGTCAGACGTGGAGGCGCCTGTGTCAGCTCCTCAGAATCAAACAGAGACTCTCTACAGCCTACCATCCGGAGACTGACGGAGCCACGGAGAGAGCTAACCAAGTAGTAGAGACCTACTTGCGGGCCTTCTGCTCGTATGCTCAGGATGATTGGGACGAATTGTCCCTAGTGGCAATGATGGCTATTAACAACCGACCGGCGACATCTACAGGGATGAGTCCGTTCTTTGCCACCCACGGATACGACATCGACCTGATCAGGGTGGACGAGCCATTGAGAACGGACGACAGCACCCCTATCGCGAAAGCTGAAGGATTTGTGCAGAGATTGAAGGACGCTACGGAATGGGCCCAAGCCGCCATGGCCACGGCTCAAGAGCGACAAGAACTGTACGCCAACGCGAGGCGACAGCCGTCCGATCAGTTCAAACCGGGCGACAAAGTCTGGCTCAGGTTAACGAATGTGAAATCAGACAGGCCCTCAAAGAAACTGGACTGGGTGAACGCCAAGTATACGGTTCAGGAGACAGTCGGAACACACGCGTGCAGGTTAGACACGCCGCCTGGGATACATAACGTCTTCCACGTGTCCCTCCTGCGGCATGCCGGAAACGACCCTTTTCCATCGCAGGAACAGGACGATATACAACCCGCCGCCCTTGTGTCTGGACCTGATCAGGAGTACGAGGTCCAGGAGATACTGGATAAGAAGAAGCACGGTAGGGGTTGGAAGGTCCTCGTGAAATGGACGGGTTGGGCGAAGCCGACGTGGGAACCACTCAGCCAGTTTCAGGACACAATAGCACTAGCTGAGTACGAAGAGAAACACGGCCCCCTTCGGAAGGGGAGGAGGGGGGTATTGTAACGGGCTGGGCCCGTATGAGGCCTTGCTGGATATCGCGGCCACGGGCGACCCCGGGTCAGGCCCACCACGGAATCCACGATGCCGACAATCCGATGGCCAGTGCGGCATGGGCCGCATGGCCCTGATCAGGCCGCTGCGAGGCGGAGATTTGTTGTTCTTCCCTTCTAATCCTCATCTGAGGATACTCGTAGTAGTCGCCATAGCCTGTTGCAAATACACACGCCTTGGACCGTTACATATTAGTAGTTTAGATTATTCTCTACCTTACTAAATCTATCTTATTTACCACTAATATCCTAAGTTATTTTCTATATTACTAATTCGATTTTAGTTACTTCTGCTAACCTAGATTATTCTCTACTAAAATTTCAAACTATTTAATCTTAAAACGCACTTATACCTCTTCAATAGCAGCCTTTAGATCTGTTTATAGGTAATTAATAGGGATGCATAAAGAATTATTATTAGACGTATAGCTCTCTTAGATGTGTACAGACTCTCTTTTATACTTAGCTAGAAAACATTCTATTAGTATTCGTAGATTTTAATAAAAGCTCTTTAAGTATTATCTTTATGCTACATAGGGAGCTAGCGCCTATCTTGGAACTCCTTCTAACTGGCTTGTACCTTTACAATTTAGATCCTCCTAAATCAGCCTGTACTACTTACACAACAACTAGTCATCTCGGTTTGCTGTCCCTTGTCTAGGAATAAGCTAACGTTTACAGAAGCCTTAATTACTACAAACACACATAAACCATGTGTCAAGCTACCTTGAAAGTAAGAGAATGCGGTGGCAATACTTTGCTGCCTACGCTTAAGGCTAAATTTGTGCAGCTTTGGTGGGACCGTATGTCTCCTTACAACTGCGTAGGTTTTTAGCGGCAAAATACGCGTTGTAAAAGCATCCTAGCAACCACCTCCACTGCGGGACAAAAGTTTAGTCAAGATAGGTTATGCTAGGTAGTGTCTCTGCATTCATTCTTACAGCACCCAGCTAGCACGTACACATTTCGGCCGAATGTTGGGCTAATATCGAGATGCTCACTAACCGCTTCTGAAGCATCCAAGTCACTTCAGCCAATCACTGACATGACGTACAAGGAGGGCAGCAAACCTAAGAGCAACGTAAACGCGCCAACAACATAGACTTGCACACTACAGTAACGTAAACCGTATTTTCCCTGGGATCCCTCAAACAATCTGGCTTTGATCAAGTCTTAGGGTTAATATGCGAGCTAAGTTCGCCTACTCGGCTTATCAGGTAACGTTGGAGAAACCGCAAAGCGTTACTATCCTTTCTGCTGAACATGACACCACTTCCAGGCCTAAGATGTAACAATCTCATCTTATGCTGACTTACAAACACATGCAAAAGCTACGTTCTCGGTTTTGTAACATGTGCGTAAAACTTCTTGCTCCTTTTCAAGTCAACTACTTGCAAATGCCCCGCTTGGTTCTAGGCTACTTGCTACCTATTGAATTCACGAACGCGGACGCGGCTGTAAGGTGGACTCCGCTCTATCAATTCCTGTAAATTATGGCAACAGCTCTTAAACTTTTTGACTGCGTCGTCTCTTTGCGACTATTTATCTTTTGGGGTGACTATGGAAAGGCGCTTGACAATGCGGCACTGATTGCGTGCTGCTTGAAGCATTGTATAGAGTTTAGTAGGCATGAAAAACTCTAGTAGGCATGAAAAACTCTAGTAGGCCTGACGGTAAAGTGCCCAAATTCCAGCTACAAGGGAATTATCGCCGGAGCCTTCCAAATCCTTGATAAAACTAGCAACAACTACGTAAAATTCAAATGTCTAAAGTTACTCTTTGTAAATCACAGCTTACGCCTAATATTAGGTTGATAAGGTGAAATCTTTTAGCCAACTTAGAGGTTGCTGACTCTGTCTTAGGATCTCATAGGTACTAGTTCATTAAGTCTGCTGAATGCATACAAACAAGTAGCTGTACCTATATTCTGCTTTTGCTAAACATATAGAGCCTTCCGTTTTACACAAACTAGCACTCTAACTGCAGTGACTAAAACGCTATTATTAGTTTGCTGTAGCCTAAAACTTTTCAGTAGCCGGAAATTTCCTTAAGAGATACCGTTAGATTATTAAAAAGGCCGCGTAGTTCTGTTTGTAGCCTGAAAATAAGATTACTATAGATTCTAACTAAATAAAGGTTTTGCTTATAAAACAATTCTTAAACAGTTGAACGCAACACGGCTTTGTTACCTTTTTCTGTCACCAGGGAATAGTATGGACTTAACAGTGTTTTTAAATAGGTGTTTGCACTCTATAGTAGTGTAGACTTCTCCCCTCTATAGCAGATATGAACAAAGGCGTAAACGCGTAATGGATTGCGCGGCCTTCACAATTAAGAGTAACATGCTAGTAAATATCTCTGCAGATGCCTAAACCCCTCTTCTAGCTACTCTTTATTGCTAAGATAGCGAGTATTAATGTAGCACATTTCCCTTTCTTCTCTTCTAGCTCTACTACTACAATCTATTCTCACATCAACTCACCAGTAGCAAACAAACCAACTAATCACCAAACTGATACAAATGGATATTATATCGTTATTTATAATAATTTTCACACTGTTAGTAATCCTCCTTATTACTGTATACACCTACTCCATCCTTACCTATCCTACATTAGCATATAACGTGTAATGCAAAACAATCTGCTAAACTAGCACACAGGTTTACCCCAATCGCCTTTGCTAAAGCATGGGATGGGTGTATTTGTGTACAAACGAGAGCTAATCCCGCATTTAATATTAAGGGCAAAGCTTCAACCAACGATTTACAATCGTTGGCTTGTAGGCGGGCTAAGCCATTTTGGGTGGCCGGACCCTGGGCAATTCGTAAGCCAGCCTAATACTAAATCTTAGTTTCTTAGCTAAGGTACACTATCATTCTACTAGGACATTACAACCTTCTAGGTTGGGATGGGGATTGGTGTACCTCATATCAAGGTACTAGGATATCAGGGGATAATATGTATAATGCGTGCAGATACTATGGAGCAGTTGACGCGTGCTGTGTCAATACGGATAGCTCTGGTATTCTTGCAACTGAGCATTCACACGGGTGCGGGTGACCAGGGGAACGCAGGTAATGCTGTTATCTAGGTTATTACGAACCTAGACGTCGCGCTTGGAAAGTAGTATGTTATAGCTGATGAGGAAGGTAACAGATTGACTGCATAGTTACTAGTAACATAACAAATGTAGTAGGTCCTGCGTTAAAGTCGTTTCCATTCGATCCACTGATTCCAGTGCAATGCGAGACTGACCTGCCATCATAGCAGCGTAGATGAGAGAGTGATAGTTATGAAGGCGGTAGAAGCTGTAAAAGCTGCGCCCACCCTCCTTTGCATAGTACTTGTCGTCTACAATGGTGGCCCTTATGTTCACATCAATGGCTCGACGATAGTCGCTTATGAGGACGTCGATATGACTCGGCATGTGTTGCATGTGACCACCGTCCGGTACAAGACTGCGCAGGTCCTCTGCAGCAAGAATCGCAGCTTCTGGAGTTGCAGACATTTTGTCCAAATCTCCTGTGCACCTGCCTCATCGAATCGGCATAAGCTAATAACTATTATGAACAAGACTTTCTTACGACCGCCGCCTCCTTCCAGCGTCGATGCCGCCGGAGGAGGAAGAACAAGTGTACCGGTAGAAAGAGTAACGTCGGGCACCCACTTATGGGCACCCCCCACATATGGGCACCCCAAAAATGCCTCAACACCATGACCAGCCCCCTCATTTCTCCTACTTCCAACAATCGCAACAATTACAATATTTATCCAAATAACTTCGTTTTTTGGAAATACCTTCATCTATACCTAATGGTTCTATATACCGAAAATGAAATCCAACAAGCAATCGAAGCCATCAGCAACGGCAAGGCTATAAAGAGGGCAGCCATTGAGTATGGCATTCCAAGATCAACCCTTCAGCATCGACTCAATGGCAAGCAGACTAGAAAACTTGCATTTTCTGACCTTCAGAGGCTTTCTCCTGATCAGGAGCATAAGCTGGCTGAATGGATTCGCATTCAGCATGCCCTTGGCGTTGCTCCAACCCATCAGCAAGTGAAGCTATTCACAGAAAGGATCCTCTATGCCATGGGAGACACAAAGCCTATAGGAAAAGGCTGGGTTTCTGGCTTTTTAAAGAGGAATCCATCAGTCAAGGTCCAGAGAAGTCGCCCTGTTGATTCTAGGCGTGTTAATGGGGCATCTACTGAGGTCATCAGGGACTGGTTCAAACTCCTCGCCATACCAGAGATCAAGGGCATCAAACCAGCCAACAGATATAACATGGATGAGACTGGTATACTTGAGGGCCAGGGATCTAATGGGCTGGTGCTGGGGATGGCTGAGACGAAGTCTGTCCGCAAGAAACAGCCTGGATCAAGGGCATGGGTGTCTATTATCGAATGCATCTCTGCCATGGGCCATGCCCTGAATCCCCTCATCATATATAAGGGCAAGACAGTCCAGCAGCAGTGGTTTCCTCTGGATCTTGGCCCTTATGAAGGATGGCAGTTCACTGCAACAGAGAATGGATGGACTACAGACGACACTGCAGTTGAATGGCTGCAGAAGGTCTTTATCCCTCAGACCCTCCCTCAGGGCAAGGAGGGTAAGGAGGCCAGACTGCTGGTTGTTGATGGCCATAGGAGTCACACAACGACTGAATTTATGTGGACATGTTATATTAATAACGTCCATCTCTTATTCCTACTACTACATACCTCCTATGTCCTCCAGCTACTTGACTAGTCAGTCTTTGGCCCTGTGAAGGCAGCCTATAGGAAGGAGCTTGGATACCTTAGTCAGTGGAATGATTCTACTATTGTAGGCAAGAGAAACTTCATAGGCTGTTATCAGAAGGCTCGTCTGGCAGGCTTGACGATGGATAACATCAAAAGTGGTTGGAAATATACTGGCCTATGGCCTGTCTCTATGGCTAAGCCCCTTATGAGCCCTTTGATGCTCCTATTAACACTAGGGCCATTAGATCAGGGCTCTAAGGGCATCTAAGGGCAGGCTGGAAGTAAAGAAGCTGAAAGATGGGTATCTGCGTCGTCTGCAGTGGCATGGTCGACGCCAAGGAAGATGAAGGATCTGGCTGGCCAACTGAAGCTATTCACAGAGCTGGATAATGATGCCTCTACTCAACGCCTTCTGTTTATAAAGGTCAAAAAAGGCTTCAGCGAGCAGGCCTATGACCTGGCAACTGCCCAGCAGAAGCTGGAGCTTCTGCAGGCCCAGGTTGCTAATACTGCAGCAAGAAAAAGGAGGGCAGTCCAGCTAGATCCAAACACCAAGTTCGCCAACATCAAGGACATCCAGAAGGCCCAAATTGAGGCTGGCGAAAAAGAGGATATTACAGATGGATCCAGCGAGTCTGAATACCCCAGTGAAGCTGAAAGCTGTATTGTTGTTGCATCTAGAAGAAGTCAATAATCAATTGAAGTTGATGGGTATGCTGGGGATAGCTTCATTTTTGGGTGGGCGAAATGGGGGGGTGGGCGAAAAGTGGGTGCTTGACGTTATATTTAACATCTCGAGCGACAAGAGACGTGTCGAGCGCGATGCCGACATGGTCTATGCTAATCTAAACTACGTTACAGGGCTACGTCTTCACCTAACGCTCCTGTTCAAACCGCTCCAATATGAAGCAGATCTTCCCACCTGACCAGAATTCTCTTGTCCGCCATCCTTTTCCCGGGTCGCTTCATTCACAAGAAAGGTAGTTCGGATTGTACTAGGAAAAACAACAAGGGGGAAAAACCTAGCACGGTCGGTCGTGAGGTGGTTCCACGCCTTTCTTCTCTCCACTTTGCGTTGGAGGGAAGCTAGGAGGGCGTACAGCGAGTCGGCTCCCAGCCGATGGCGATACAGGAGCCCGCAATAATCGCTCTCCGTTACTGCCTGAATAAGTCGGGCTCTGGCGGGAGCGGAAACGTTCAAGACCTTCAAGACAGAAGGTCTGGCACGAAGACAGAAAGTGACCTAACTGCTGTGCCGGGGCTTTGGTGTGTGGACAAGGGCAATTCCAGCCCTTGTCTGAGTGGTGGCCCGCACGCGGCGGGCGCAGCGCGCCGCAGGCTAGCGGACGCGCGGATCGGCGAGAGCGAGAGTGACCTTCAAAGCTTCTAAACTCTCGCCCTACTTCACTTTCGGGGGAGGTCTCGTCGTGTTTGGTGTTGTGAGAGGAATGAAGGGGAGGGGTGCTGTGGTGGTGTTGAGGGACGAGTCCAAAAGTGAAGACGGAAACGATGAGACCCGTTAGGAGTGCGAGACGAAGCCCTGCAAAAACCTAACAAATCTTAACACTGGGTGCCAAGAAAAATTTACAGAAGGTACCTCTGGCCAGGATTGCCCTACAAGGGATAGATACCACTCGTTTATATAGATCTCCTGCAGGCCCAGCAGATCACTCTAAGCAATACAACCACATTTTGTTAGATAGTCGATGTCGATTCGATGCAATACACCTGGGTTCATTGATCAAAGAGTGGTTGTTGTGCTTGATTGAGGGATTCCTCCCATCCCGGTCGAAGCGGGGTTCTGTCTTGTATCTACCCGTTCTCACCGGTTCTTGCATATTACATTTATGCGAGTATTGTAGTTTTGACAGCCTTTAATCCGGACACAGGCGTCAATCTAACACATTTATCCCCATTCATTATGCCACTGCTAACCATACTGAAGATCTGTCACCTTCCTCATCGATCTTCACGAGTTTGGCCGTTATAGATTTACTGCAGAACCAGCAGACTACACTAAGCAATACCACAACTAACTTGTCCCATACTCGTTATGTCACTAGTAACTATACAGTCAATCTGTCACCCTCTCTATCAGCTGTAACATACTACTTTTAAGCGCGACGTTCAAGTTGGTAATAACCTGGACAACGGCATTACCCGCGTTCCCCTCGTCACCCGCATCCGGTTGAATGACTAGTCGCGATAGTCTCAGATGCATCCGTATCGACGCAGCACGAGTCAACCGCTCCATAGTATCTGCACGCATTATACATATTCTCCCCTGATATCCTGGTACCTGCATAGGCGGTACACCAATACCCGTCCCAACCTAGCAAGTTGTGATGTCCTAGTAAGATGAGTAGTGTACCTCAGCTAAGAAACTAAGATTCAGTACTACGCTCACTTACGAACTGCCCAGGGTCCGACTGCAAAATATGGCTTAGCCCGCCTACAAGCGTTGGTTTGTAAATCCTCGGTTGAAACTCTGCCCTTTTTTCCGAGTGCGGGATTAGCTCTTTCTTGTATACAAGTACACCAATCCCATGCTTTAGCATAGGCGATTGGGGTAAACCTGTGTGCTAATTTAGCAAGTTATTTCGCATCATATGTCATATGCCAATGTGAGATAGGTAAGGACGGAGTAGGTGTAGACAGTGATGAGGATTACTAACAGTGTGAGAATCATTGTGAGTAAGGATATGATATCCATTTGTGTTAGTTTGGTGACAAGTCGTTTGCTACTGGTGAATTATTGCTAGAATAGATTGTGATGGCGGAGCCAGAAGAAAAGATAGGGAAATATGCTATATTAATACTCGCTATCTCAGCAATCTGAAGTAGCCAGGAGAGGGGTTTAGGCATCTTCAGAGATATATACTAGCATGTTACTCTAAATAGAGAAGGCCGCGCAATCCATTACGCGTTTACGCCTTTGTTCATATCTGCTATAGAGGGGAGAAGTCTACACTACTATGGAGCGCAAACACCAAATTAAAAACACTGTTACGTCTATACTATTCCCTAGTGACAGGAAAAGGTAACAAAGCCGTGTTGCGCTCCACTACTAAAGAGTTGTTTTGTAAGCAAAACCTTTATTTAGTTAGAATCTATGGTAATCTTATTTCCAGGCTACGAACAGGATTACGCGGCCTTTTCGATAATCTAACGGTGTCTCTTGAGGAAATTTCCGGCTACCGAAAAGTTTTAGGCTACAGCAAACCAATAATAGCGTTTTAGTCACCGCAGTTAGAGTGCTAGTTGGTGTAAAACGGGAGGCTCTGTATGTTCGGCAAAAGCAGAACATAGGTACAGCTACTTGTTTGTACGCATTCAGCAGACTTAATAAACTAGTACCTATGAGATCTTAAGACAGAGTCAGCAACCTCCGAGTTAGCTAAAAGATTTCACCTTATCAACCTTATATTAGGCGTAAACTATGATTTACAAAGAGCAACTTTAGACATTTGAATTTTATGTAGTTGTTGCTAGTTTTATCAAGGATTTGGAAGGCTCCGGCGATAATTCCCTTGTAACTGGAATTTGGGCACTTTAACGTCAGGCCTACCAGAGTTTTTCATGCCCACTAAACTCTATATGATGCTTCAAGCAGCACGCAATCAGTGCCGCGTTGTCAAGCGCCTTTCCAGAGTCACTCTAAAAGATAAATAGTCGCAAAGAGACGACGCAGTCAAAAAGTTTAAGAGCTGTTGCCATAATTTACAGGAATTGATAGAGCGGCGTCCACCTTACAGCCGCGTCCGCGTTCGTGAATTTTATAGGTAGCAAGGAGCCCAGAACCAAGCGGGGCATTTACAAGTAGTTGACTTGAAAAGGAGCAAGAAGTTTCACGCACATTTTACAAAACCGAGAACGTAGCTTTTGCATATGTTTGTAAGTCAGCATAAGATGGAATTGTTACGTCTTGGGCCTGGAAGTGGTGTCATGCTCAGCAGAAAGGATAGTAACGCTTTGCGGTTTCTCCAACGTTACTTGATAAGCCGAGTAGGCGAACTTAGCTCGCATATTAAATCAGACTTGATCAAAGCCAGATCGTTTGATGGATCCTAGGGAAACACGGTTTACGTTACTGTAGTGTGCAAGTCTATGTTGTTGGAGCGTTTACGTCGCTCTCAGGTTCGCTGCCCTTCTTATACGTCATGTCAGTGATTGGCTGAAGTGACTCGGATGGTTCGGAAGCGGTTAGTGAGCATCTCGATATCAGCCCAATATTCGGCCGAAATGTGCAAGTGCTTGCTGGGTGCTGTAGGAATGAATGCAGAGACACCACCTAGCATGACCTATCTTGACCAAACTTTTGTCCCGCGGTGGAGGTGGTTGCCATGATGCTTTTTCAACGCGGATTTTGCCGCTAAAAACCTACGCAGTTGTGAGGAGGCATACGGTCCCACCAAAGCTGCACATATTTAGCCATAGGCATAGCCAGCAAAGTATCACCACCGCATTCTCTCACTTTCCAAGGAGTAGATAGTTTAGCTTGACACGAATGGGTTACGTATGTGTCACGTAGCACAACGATACAGTTAGTTACGTGGGCAGTAACCAACACTTATATGACATACCTCGTGACAGTATGTTTGTAGTAATTAAGGCTTCTGTAAACGTTACCTCATTCCTAGATAAGGGACGGCTAACCAGTTGTTGTGTAAGTAGTACAGGCTGGTTTAGGAGGATCCAAATTGTTAATGTACAAGCCAGTTGAAGGGAGTTCCAAGATGACCGCTAGCTCTTATGTAGCATGCTTTAGAGAAGGAGGGGGTCTAGCGGGTGCTCTTAATCGGTGTTAACTAGAAACGTTTGCCCAATTACATAGTTACATATCAGTGTTTTTAGAGTAGTGTAAACCTTCTTATCTTAAGCCTTGACAAAAAAAAAAGAGCTAGTAAGGATTCCTGCAGCAATCATCCCACCAGCAGGCAAGAGATAGCATACCGAAAGCTTGATAATACTTAGTTTAGCTCTAATACAAGGATTTCTGCTTTTAATCCAATCAAAAAAGGGCTTATGCCGTGTACCTGTTGTTTTCCCCCGCAGTTAGGTAGACGGCTACACTATGCGTGCATTACAACCCTGTCAACAAGGACACAAATTCAAAGCTTTGGGTAGAACTCTCTTAGACACTTCAATACAGTTTTCCCTCTTCAAATCAATCGGCCGCGTAATCATCAACGTTCGACAACGTTTGATTGTGCTTGCAATTGGATGGATGTCTAATTAGGGGGACAAGACAACCTCATTTTCCAGTTTGCAGCTCCGAGTTGCAAACTTCAGGCGCGAAACTTAGAGTCCCTGCTCCCTCTGACGGTTCCGATTTCGAGACGGTCTGCGCCTAGGGCTATTCTGTATTATTCAAAGAATTAATTAATTCCCAAGTACTTACTGCTTTTCTGGTAGGCAGCCGCAAATTTTGTACATTCACAACATTCCAAACCTCCACTCCACATCATTGACACACTTCCTTATTGCGCACCACTGCATGTGATCCTGAGAACCCTGAACATGACCAGCCCCTGTGTCTTAGAGGTCTTCCCTTATAAACACTGCACTTGGCACTACGGGGCCAAATTCCGGTTTCAGAAAATGCAAAATTTCTAGATACGTCTGCATGCAGTTGCGCTACCAATAGCCTCTAGCATCTATGGCTTTTAATCATTCAAACTCTATCCTGCGAGGTTAGCAACCCCCTCCCCTTAGCCCTTCTACTGCAGTTGTGAACGTTTGTAGACGCATGGAGCCGCGTGTCCTGCGCCTAGGACTGCCGTAAATCCTGGTGTTGGTTTCTAGATGCATCTGTCGTTTCTTTGCCGACAGCCTTTAGCAGACATAGCTATGAATCCTTAAACTATATCCTGGTAGGTTTGTCCCCCCCTGGCCTCGGCCCTTCTACTGCAGTTGCAAACGTTCGTAGGCGCATGAAGCCACGTCTCCTGCCCTTGGGTCTGCCGTCAATCCTGGTGTTAGTTTCCAGGTCAAGATTATCGTGAGGGGACTGGAAAGGTCATGCAGGATGGGTCTGAGATCGGCACTGTGCAAATCACAGAGGCTTGTCGGGCCTTCCGTTGCCAGCCTCTCCACTGCTATTTGAGGGCATGTTTACGGTGATTTCCAATTTATACAGCGTCGCCTTATCACGTGGTCTGTTGGGCAGAATACTCTGGGGTGTAGGGCGTACTGCATGGCTATAAGTAGCTTACAGGCCTTTCTTCATCCACTAGCTGCTTGCGTACTGATTAGCAAACATTACCTTTTTTAGTAGTAACCGCTTGGAACAAAATACAGCACATTCTCAACAATGATCAGAGTCTCCTGCGTTGTCGTGCTCCTAGCAGTCTGTATGCTAGCATGCGCTCGCGTACTTGTTCCGCCTGGCTTCCTCCAAGACATCAATCGGTTCGTTGGCACACTCTGCGCACATGGACACTATCCACGTACCTGTACGGGGCCAGTTTGAGCTAATTACAAACAGCTTTTCGAACTCCCTTTCGGGAGATGGTGTCCAGAGTGATGACCCGAATCGGTCTCAAGTAACCCCTCCCAAACCTGACATTTCGATGAGGGCCGGGGGCTTGGAACCGCCCATCGCTGCCAATATGTTATCGGCGAGGGGTTGGGATTCTCCAGACTTTCAGCAACTGGCGCAGTCTACTACGGAGTCCGACGAGCAACAGGGGGAAAAGGAGAAGAAGAAGAAGGAGGAGGAGGAGGAGGAGAAAAAGAAAAAGAAAAAGAAGAAGAAGAAGAAGAAGAAGAAGAAGAAGAAGGTGAACAAGGGGGGTGTTGGCGGTAGTGGCGCCTGTAGGGGTAGCGGCGTAGGTAATAATTGTACTGACAGTGGTGGTGTTGGCGGTGGTGTTGGCGGAGGTGGTGTTGGTGGTGGTGGCGGAGGTGTTGGTGGTGATGTTGGTGGTGATGTTGGTGGTGGCGGCGATGTTGGTGGTGTTGGCGGTAGTGTTGGCGGAGGTGGTGTTGGTGGTGGAACCGGAGGTGTTGGTGGTGGAACCGGAGGTGTTGGTGGTGGAACCGGAGGTGTTAGTGGGGATGCCGGCGGCGGTGCCGGCGGCGGTCCCGGCAGCACTTCCTGCGGTGTGGCCGGCGCCAGGATCGGCAGGGCATAAGCAGTATGCTGGATTAGGAAAGATAACAGGCCTCAACGTGTTGTGCTGCTCAGCTATCCCATCGAGTGCCAGATAGCTCCATTTTTGCCAAGGCTCAAAATACCCACTATTTACCCATTATTACCCCGCATTCAAAGGGGTACTTGACGATACGTCATTTACCCCTATGCTCTCTTACCTGTTATTACTAACTATTACTACTATTTTGATTGATGCTGCGATGTCTTCTAGTGATTCTGATACCTCTATTACCTCTGTACGCAGCTGTATAGTAGTTGAGGTCCTTCCGGAAGACCTTACTGCTGCTTGTAATACAGACTGTACGCCCGAGCGCTGTGACGCAGCAACAGTCCGGCCCCACGAACCTACGGCTACCGAGCATGGACCTCCGGGCTCCTTCCAGCCCTTTGACGTGCCAGCCCGGGCCCAAGAGGTACGGGAGCTGCCAGCAAGCCCGCTTGATCTATTCGTCCAATACGTTCCGCAGGGCCTTGTTGAGCAGTGGGCCCAGTGGACAAATACAGCACCGTTAAAGCAGGGCCCTCCAACTAGAACAGCAAGAGTGAATTCATGGCGGAAGACTTCAGCAGAAGAGATCTACCTCTTCTTAGGAATCCTACTATATATAGGGATCCATAAGGAATCTAGATTATCAACCTACTGGTCAACCCAGCAGCAAAAGGAGGACCCTATCCACTTGTTTACGCGATTTATTTCTAGAAACCGATTCCAACTACTGCTCCAGCGGCTACGAATATTCAACACTGCTGAATTCCAGCCCAGCGCGACCAGACAGCCTCGCCAGGGCCGGGGCCGGGGCCGGGCCCAGGATCAAATGCCGGATGTATACCGGAAGGTTAATCAGTGGTCAGCCCATATCCAAGAGACTGGGGATTCCCTTTACACAGCTGGTTCAGATCTTACAGTTGATGAGGCTATGGTCCGATTTACAGGTCGATCTCTGGAAACAACAACGATTCCAACGAAACCTATCCCAACTGGCTATAAGATCTGGATCCTTGCCCAGTCTGGCTACTGTATCCGGTGGCTCTGGCACGTACACGGAAAGGGCCCATACGCATTAGTCCCCCAGGCGCAGCCCGCCCAGTCGGCTAAGCCAGCCGGGCCAGCCGGACCAGCTGCTGAAAAGCTGGCTCTGTTGACACCAACGCAGCAGGTGGTAACTACCCTTATCTCCCTACTTCCAGCTGCAACCTACCACGTCTTTCTTGACAACCTTTTTGCCTCTGTACGGCTCTTTCGTACCCTACGAAATCAGCAAGTTGGAGCTTCCGGTACTTGCCGGAAGGATAGTGGGATAGATAAGATCCTAGCTACTGAGAAAGAGACTGAGGGACGGGGTATCCCCTGGGGCGAAATACACTGTATCCCTACTTTAGATGGGGAGGAAAGTTATCTGCCTGCTAGCCTGCTTACTTAGATAACTAACTAGTAAATAGGTCAACCAATTCACCTGGAAGGATAATGCCCTTGTACTCTTCCTATCAACTGTCTTCCAGAACGGCCAAGAAGTTATCCGCAGCCGCCGCCGCCCAGCTGGGGATTCCGCTGCCAAGAGGGCTGCCCGGCAAGTCTTTGGCCCAGACGTCCGAAAGGACCTTCCAGTCCCTAAGGCAATCGATGAATACAACCACAAGATGAATGGGGTCGATGTTAGTGACCAGATGAGGTCCTATTATCAATATGGCCACCCTATTCGTCGAGGGGGCTGGCAGTCAATTGCCTGGAATTTCCTGCTGGAAGTGGTAGTTGTAAATAGCTTCCTACTACAGCTCTGGGGCAGCCCTAGGTGGCAGAAGGTGAAAACCCACTACCAATGGCGGCAGTTACTTGCAGGCCAGCTTATTCAACAGTTTGGACCATTAGCAAAAGGACGGCAGAGGTCGCGGCCTAGACGGGCTACAGACAAAATGAATACCTCTATTCCATGGGAACACCACAGGAAGGGATCAAGGGGGGCCAATTCACTTTGTTCCTACTGTAGCAATAGGAAAGCTTTAAGAGCCCGCCAGACCCTAGCTGAGATATCTGGGAATAGCCTCATACAGAAGAAAAGGACGCGGAAGGGCTGCTTAGACTGTAATGTAGCTTTATGTACCACGGGAGATTGCTGGTACCTCTGGCATACCCAAAATATATAGGGAACAGAGGTACTTTTACCCTATTGGTTAACTCGACAGATTCACAAGCCCCTATTGGCTCTACCCCGCCCTTGGCAAAAATGGAGCTATCTGGCACTCGATGGGATAACCTACCTACCCCGCTTACGAACCACCCCCACATCCGAACCATCCGAAAACCCTGCATTTCTCCCCCTTCATCAACATCACCACCTTTTTCAGACTATCACAACAATTGCAGTTTTCAACCAAACAACGCCATTTTTTCAGGATACCTTCCTTCTTATACAATGAAGCAATATACCGAAGATCAGCTCCAACAAGCCCTTGCAGATGTGGCAGATGGGCGCCCTATTCGCCAGGCTGCTCGCGCATGGGACATACCATACCCTTCACTTCGACATCGTCTATGCAGTGGCAGGCAAAGCAGAAATACAGCCTGGGTTAATTATCAGCGATTATCCCAGGCTAAGGAGAGCAGCCTGGCTGCCTATATAACTACTCAAGAATCCCTTGGCTGCTCCCTTACCCATCAACAAGTGAAGGGTCTAGCTGAGCGTCTGCTGGGCAGCAATAGGGATGCCCAACAGCCACTAGGAAAGAGATGGATACATCGATTTAAGCAGAGAAACCCATCCATCATCACTAAGAGACCTAAGGCCATGGACTCCAGGCGATATAAAGCACACTCTGCTGACGTTATCCAGGCCTGGTTCCTACGCCTAGATAACATCCCTGCCATCCAGGGCATCCATCCATCTAATAGATGGAATATGGATGAGACTGGTATTATAGAGGGCAGGGGAGTTAATGGGTTAGTACTGGGATCTTCAGCATCACGAGCCATCCAGAAAAAACAGCCTGGATCCAGGGCATGGGTATCACTAATCGAATGCATCTCGGCTGCTGGAAGCTCCTTGCCTCCTATAGTTATCTATAAGGGCAAGTCAGTCCAGGCCCAGTGGTTTCCATCAGATCTATCCCCCTATGATGGCTGGCACTTCACCTATTCAGACAATGGCTGGACGAACGACCAGACTGCCCTTGACTGGCTGGAGAAGGTCTTTATCCCAAGGACTAGACCTGCCCAGCCAGATGAGGCCAGACTGTTAGTTATGGATGGGCATCACAGCCATACAACAACAGATTTCATGTGGCAGTGCTTCCAGCATAACATCTATCTGTTATATCTGCCCCCCCATACCTCTGCTGTCCTCCAGCCTCTAGATGTGTCAGTCTTCGGACCATTAAAGCAGGCCTATAGGAAGGAGGTTGGAGATGTCTTTAACTGGTGCAGTGACTCAACAGTCATTGGCAAGAGGATCTTTCTAGGCTGTTATTATAAGGCCAGAAGGGCAGCTATAACCAGCCAGAACATAAAAACAGGCTGGAAGTGGACTGGGTTATGGCCTGTCTCCTCAAGGCATCCCCTATCTAACACCATGGTCATCAAGGCAACCTCCAGCCAGCAGTCCAGCCAACAGTCCAGCCAACAGTCCAGCCAGCAGTGGGACGAAGCTGTATCTGTTGCCCCATGGTCAACTCCTCGTCGCCCAGCTGATCTGCGACATCAATTACACCTATTAACCCAGTTAGGTAAGGATGACCTAGATACCCATACTATTCGTCACCTATCTAGAAAGGTGCAGAAGGGCTATGATGAACAGGCAACTAGACTAGTAATACTAGAGCAACAGGTCCAGCAACTGCAGGGCCAGGTGCAGGAACAACGCCGACGTCGGAGGAGAAAGGTCCCTATGTCGCCCAACAGCAGGTTCGCAAGGATAGAGCAGATTCAACAGGCTATATTGTCCTCCAGCGAAGCAGAGGATAGTCTAGACAAATCCAGCGCATCAGAAATGCCTAGTGAAGCCGAAAGCTGCATCTGGGTAGGTGGTAGGGTGGAGGAATAGAGGATGGGGATAGTGGCATATGGGTGGTGATGGTGGTTCGGATGTGGGGGTGGTTCGTAAATAGGGTGGGTGGGTTACGCCATACCGGAAGGCTGGAGACAAAAACAGTAAACCAACTTGGGACTCTCGATCTTTGAAGCTGATTCACCACTATGTGCCTGCGGACAGTACCAATTTCGAAGAAGACTTTATCGACGTGGAAGCCTTCACCCAAGACGGAACAGTGAATCTAGCCAAGCTGAAGGAAATGGAAGACAAGGGATACTCTGTGGTTGAATCTTACTTTATGGCCAATGCCACGGAAGAATCACTAGAGAGTAGTCCGACGGAAAGTTCAGAAGGATCGTCAATCTCTACGGAATCCGTCAATTTCGTCTCAGACCCTTGCATCAGCAAGGAACACTGGGAACTTCCGGACTACCACGATTCTTTCCATATATCTTCAGCCTGTTACTATTGCGGTCAGACCATGGCGAATAAACGGCAACTTCAACAGAAACATACTTCCGTTTGCACCGAAAAATCCAAAAACCTCTGAATTCACCAGATTTACAAAGTCTTCCCTGGGCTTATGACGAAAGCCACCGAGTCTCGAGCAACTATTCCTACGCAAGAATCCAAGCTGGCCTTGGAGATGGCAAACTCACCGAGATCTGTGTGGACACCGGATCGTCAAGATGCATTATTTCTCGCAAAATGCAGGACAAAACAACGTGCCATGACCTGGATACATCAGTGACAAGACAACTCCAGGGCATAGGAAGCTCTTCCACCCTAGTATGGGCCAAATTTCAGGTATAAGTACAAGGAAAAGTAAAAGGAAAGACGCGTAAAGCTACCCTCTTTCTCGAAGGATGGGTGGTTGAAACGCTGGCTGCTGGACTTCTCATCGGACAGGATTTCAACGTCGCAAACAAAGTAGACATCCTCAACTCAGAGGGAGTTGTCCGCATTGGATCCTGTAACGACATCCTCATACCTGCAAACATCTTTGCCAAAAGATCCCCCCAGCAACATACGGCAAAATGCGCCCAAAACACGGTTATCCCACCTCTCAGCAAGTCGATTATTCCAGTACTTTATGCAAAGGATTTAAGACAGATATACTCTTGTTCAGACCCACGCAGGGGCAGGAATTATACACCATCATAGGTCAACATCCGCTCGTTATGTTCACAAATGACTTGCTTCAACCGATGAAATTACGGCGTAATCAACGTATAGGCACAATTTCTTCTTTCCAGTGCGACGCCACTTACCTTCTAGACCAAAGGACAACCAGCCTTCAACTTCCTTTAACTACGGACGATACCGAATTTGATACAACGCCAAAGGATGGCGATATCTTCCGCGTGAGGCCTGAGTGGTGACCAGTTGCTGATCTGTAGAGGCAGAGCATAGGGGCTGCAGCAACCGGATGCTGAGGGCGCTAGGCTGGATCGTTGTTCCCAGCGGTCGGCCCAACACGCGGAACACCGAGGTGTCGTTGCAGTCGCCATCCGTCTTGTTGGACCTGGCAAGGGCACTAAAGGCGGCGGTGAGAAGGCCGGAGGAGTTCATCGGCCTGGTCTTTGGCTCTGGTAACGCAAGCTGGGTCAAGCGGTGTGCAAGCATCATCAAGGACAGCCCGAGGTAGGTGTCCCAGGCAGCAGTCACAGACGCAGGCCACGGCTTGTTCACTTCATAAGGGGTATGGCGTTCCCCTTAGGAACGGCTGCATCTTTCTCCACCTCAGTATACTATTGCTCTACCTATAAGAACCTACCCCTTGTAGCCTTTGTAGTTATAACCAGTAGGGATAGTTTAGTTTAGTGTTATGTAACGCTTAGCTTATTAGGCTGGCGTCTATCAACATAGCATGGCCTACCTAACCCACTACTACGTTATACTTCTAACCCCTATGGTAGAGGCAGTTCCTACAAGGGAAGGTAGCCAAAACAAACATCCTTACTCCCACCCAGTCTGTATACCCTGTAGTATAGCTTCGGCTACGTCACCCTCGGTCCCCAGTCGCAGTGCCAGGTCCTCCGTCATCAGCGGCAGCGCCACCTCTTGAACCAGCCTGCTAAGGCCCTTGACAGCATCCACGCCAACATCGGCGACCCTGCGGTTCACAACCAAGACGCTCCCAATCGCAGGGTCGTTCCAGGAAGACCTCAGCCCGGCCAACTTCCCCTCTTTGACGCCAAGCCGGAGGAGGAGGTTGCGCGCCTCGGGGTTACTACGGTCGTCTGCCAACCCCGCCGCCGTCGAAGCACCCTCGCGCCGGTACGCACCTGCCACCCAGTCTCTGCCAAGCACATCGGCGGTATCAAGCGGGTCGTCACCCTCCAGATTAAACAACGGGTGCATCCCAGGGACGGCAACCGGGACAAAAGTAGCCTCACGGCGGGCGAGGCGGTCGCCGACGCAGTTCACCCGAACCCCCATCACCTTGCCGGACCGCTCCTCCATCACCCACTGGGCGAGGTGGGTGCGCGAGCCCACCCCGTCGATCATGGAGCCTTGGCCTTCCAAGTAGTGGCCCAGGAAGTCAATGGCGTCTCGGTACACCGTGAGATCGACGTCCCGTAGTCCGGGCGGGTCCAAGCCCGGGCCGCTTCTGAGCACGGCAACGAAAGGCCCCTCCTAGATGGTCTCGCCCCACGTATCCCCGACCAGGGGAGGGACAGTTCCGTGGAGGGCCTTGTTGGTGACGAGGTTACGGATGCCTAGGTCGTCGAGGTAGTAGACGTGGAGAATGTACGGGTTCGTCGGTCTGCCGCGGAGCAGGTTGCCCTGGACGACCTGCACGCTGCGCCCTATATTACAGTTGTTGCCCGGCACCGTGAGGAGGTGATCGAGGACAGGAAGGTAATAGGAACCCCCCCCGCCTCTCTCCGCTAGTGTTGTGCCTACCCAAGCGAGGGTCGGGCGGTCCACCTCCATCGGGAAGTACACGACGAGGTGGTGCGAGGGCGAAGGCCGGGGCCCCATACGGCGGAACTGTTTGCAAAGCAGGCGATGGGGACGCCAGTCGGTCTGCTGGCACTCGACGGAGCAGTAGGCGGTCGACTGGCACTCAGTGCAGAGCCGGAACCTTATCTGTCTTCGCCTTTCGAGACTCGCCATGCCCAGTCATAGACTTCAACGTGTTGTTCATTTTCATGTTGCACTTCAAGATTTGACCAGCCACGAGCCCCCAATCTTGTGTGCCGGCACGAAAAGCTGAGACAAGTCAGGGTTAGGGGTCATGTCACTCCCGTCGTCCACGTGAAGTTACGATGCATGAATGCCAGGGGCTCGGGAGGAAAATCGCGATCGATTCACTCGAATTGAAAGACAAAGACGAGAGCACACTCGAATCGTGCCCCTGTCTCGTGGATAATGTCGGACTCAGACACAGCGCGGAAGACGGCCTCTTGCGCGGCGATCATTGTGTATTCTCAACACTGGTCTCTGTCTTCACAAAACCTTAAAAACACAACCTTTACCGTAAAAAAACTCGATATGCACTCGAACTCGAGTTGTTTGTTAGCGCAAGCAAGACCGTTTCACAATTCGATGGATTACGGATAGAAACGCTGCTATTTGACAGAGCGCGTGCAAGGAGAACAATCGAGCGGGTCACATTATTATATGTACAGGCCACTCTGTGCGCTTGCTACAGGGCGGCAGCGCCCGAGACTACCCCGCTAGACGCTACTGGATCCTTCCTAACACTTTCCAAACTCACTTACGGACGTTCTTCCAACTACACATCACGCTCACGACGTTTGAGACCAGCACTCAACATGAGAGATTCCGACCAAATATGATCTGGAACCTTCGATGCCGCGAGATTTGGCGAACGTTCATTGGTTGGATGTATTATCCCACTGACCCGAGTTCCAGGGGCTTGTGGTCGTTGCTTGCACCACAATTGGTCGCAAGTCAACTGTGACGTGTCTGGCGAGATCCGAGAATCAGCAAACTTGATCAGCGCACATGGCTGAGATTCGCATGCCTCTATCTCGTGGTTTTGGCGCTTTCTCACACAAGCCGCCTTGGCTATTCACCGGATGCATATCGGTTCGTAGCCGTGACCCTCCTTGACCAGAACTGCCACCCGTGTATGTTCGGTTCCAAGCCTACATATGTGGGAATGGATTGACGAGTATGGCTCAACCCAATCAAGCTGTGGAAACAGTATGCAAATAATCAAAAAGTGGGGTTTAGGCGCTTACGGGCCTGTAAGTACAAACAAGGGCTCGTCTCGGTACCAGCAACTCCGAAACAACAAAAATATCTATCATTATCGCCCACATCGGGTCTTCCCGTCTCTTTTCATAATCATCTGACGACGTAAAAGATAACCGAACTGAAGCCATCGCATACACACCGTGGCTGAGAACTGTCACTTCCGTTCGGTTCTGAGCATGGCTGACAGGTCACCCGCTGACGCGCATCCCGAGACAACCTTACAACTCCTGATCTTCCCACTCACGATGTCCCTGGATCCCTACTAATTAAATCTAGGTCGTTGGCGTTTACTTGATCCCGATCCAACCTGACAAGTAACTGAAAACCAAGAGTCGAATCTCGATGAGCGATCTTTTGACCACATGTGGCTAACAGAGTCCCTACCAACTGTCATTTCGAGATCGACGACCTCGAGGAAGAGGGGACTTAGTCAAAGCTCCTGGACTTCGTATTCATTGTTTCCGTGATCCGAAGCCACTAAAACAACCAATCAGTAACTTGGAGCCTGGTGGAAATCTTGGGCTTCAGGATTACAAGTTTCCTGTCTTTAGAGACAGTAGGAATATGTCTGAATACACTCAGGTACTGAGGTCGATCTGAATCCTCGTCGAGTTAACGAAAATGGTCGAAAGACCAAGCACTGTCGCCCCAATTTTCAACCCGCTGCTTGAGGGCGCTGGGGCTGAGGACATACAGGAGAAAAGAGACAAGAGGCCCATCGGCCTCTGGTCGGAAACGGACCTAAGCGGCGGGAACTGGGCACCTGGTATCAAGCCGGCACCACGGACGGTGTCGAGGGGATCTCCCTTGCTTTGTTCACCCGTTCTGTTGGCTGAACCCGAGCCTAAACACTTCTTTTCTGTTTTGGGGCGAGGGATGAGTCAAGAAAGTAAAAGGTCCATACCTACTTCAATGTGTAAGTTGGATTAGCTATACGGGTGCTTTTCCGGTTGACGGCGTTGTAGCTGCGCTTTTTGGGGGCAGAAACCAAGAAGACGAAAGAGGAAGCGGAGGAGGACAGCACAGTCGTTGAGCGATTTACCAGTTGTGTATTCCATACGGGTTCATTCTGAAAAGCTTGAAATGTCGCAACCAAGCCCCTAAGTACGTGTTATCATTCAACAACTGTTGATTGCCCAGCGTCGGGTCGCCTTACCATGCCACGATTTGGCCACCTATCCAGAGTGTCGGTCCGATTCTGTAAAGAATCAAGTTGCTAGGGATCTTGCAAAAGGAGTCAAAGTTAATGTTGCTATTATATAAGCCACTCAAAGTTTCTATTATACACCTCAAGAATGACGATACCTGCAGACAACAACTGCTGACTAACGTTAAACTAGTTCTAAGTTATGCCAACGTCCTGGAGAAAGTAGTCTGTTAACGCGTTGCCACTATTTCTTCATTAGATTATTATTTGCAAGAGCTGACAGGAACGCTTACATATTTCTGCGGTCAAGTTGTAGGGCAAAGAAGGCAAGAATTAGAAGCAGCATGATGAGGAGATCGACTCTGTTATGCATTGATGTCAGTCCAAGTCACCTGGGCGAAACAAAAGCGCGACGTACTTGCGGACTAGACGCTGCTCTTCCTCGGCTGACCAATCGATTTCGGTATGGTTGCCATCGGTTTGACTGCCCGGACTCTCAGCCAGAGCTTTGACATGCTTCTCGTCTACGGCGGCCATGTTCAAAAACTCAGTGAAGCAGATAGGTTCTGTGGCTCAACTCAAGTTGAGTGTAACTCAGCCACCCCCCATTTGAACCACCCCCGCATTTGAACCACCTCATCCACCCCATCAACACCAGCCTTGCCACTATTCCCATCAATTATTCCTCATCCCTACCACCTACCCAGACGCAGCTTTCTGGCTCACTAGGTAATTCTGACCCGCTGGATTCATCTGTGTTATCCTCCCTTTCACCTGCTTCAATCTGGGCCCTCTGTATGTCTCCTGTGTTAGCAAACTTGGTATTAGGATCCAACTGGACCTTTTTCCTCCTACCCTGTTGTTGGCTGTTGATTTGGGCCTGTAATGCTTTATTCTGATGCTCTAGAAAGGCTAGTCTATAGGCCTGGTTATCCTATCCCTTCTGGATCTTCCGAAATAGATGCCTTTGGGTATAGATGCTTTGGGATCCCTGCCTCAGCTGACTAAATAGTTGGAGCTGATGCTGAAGGTTAGCAGATTTTTGTGGGGTTGACTATGGGACTTCAGAAACAGTAGATTCCTATTGCTGACTGCTGCCCTGACTGCCTGCTGGTTGACTAGAGGATCCCTGGGTGTCTGGTATATCCCTGGATATGAAGAAGTTGGATAGAGGTTGTGATACCCTAATAGGCCATAGTCTAGTGTATTTCTAGCTACTCTTAATGATCTGGGCAGTAAGGGCATCCTGCCTTGCCCTTCTGTAGTAGTCTAGGAAGTTCCTCTTGCTAGTAATAGTTAAGTTATTCTATAGGTTTAGGTATCCAAGGTATTTCTGATAGGCAGCCTTTAGAGGTCGAAAGACTGACTGGTCTAGAGGTTAAAGGATGTGAGATGTATGTGCTGGTAGGAAGATAAGATAGATGTTGTGCTGTATATACTGCTATATGAAGTCTGTGGTAGTATGGCTGTGATGTCTATCCAGTATAAGTAGTCTGGCCTTATTAGGCTGGCTGGGGGCAGTCTGAGGGATAAAGACCTTCTCTAGCTATTCTAGGGCAGTGGCATCTGTAGTCTAGCTATTATCTGTAGCTGTAAACTGCTAGCCTTTATAAGGGCTAAGATCTAGAGGAAACTACTGCTGCTGGACTGCCCTGCCCTTATATATAACAAGGGGTAGTAGAGACTGTCCCTCAGTAGAGATACACTCTATAAGGGATACCTATACTTGAGATCTAGGCTGTTTTTTCTGGATGTACTTAGTCTCTGAGGATCCTAGGACTAGCCTATTAGTCCCTTTGCCCTCTATAATACTAGTCTTATCTATATTCCACCTATTGGATGGTTTGATGCCCTTGACTGCTGGCAGATCCAGATGATGGAACCATTCCTGGATAATATTAGCCCTAGCCCTATTAATACGTCTGGAATCTACTGCTCTGCTCCTCTGAGTGCTGACAGAGGGATTCCTGCGAAGGAATCTAGTTACCTACTTCCTCCTAAGTGGTTGAGGGACATCTAGAATACGCCTGGCTAGCTCCCTAAGCTGCTGATGACTAGGGCTAAAGCCTAGGGCAGCTTGAGTGGTGATCCAATGACTGAGGAGACTTTCCTGGGTCTGAGAGAGCCTCTGCTGGCCAGCAAAAGCAATATCCCTTGATTGGGTTCCTTGGATCCGATGGCGAAGGGTTGGATAGGGGATTCCCTAGGTGCGTGCAGCCTTGCAAATACTGCTGCCATCTGCAACGTCATTAAGTGCCCGTTCAACTTTATACTCAGTATACTGCTTTATAATGTAGATATAAAGGTATGCTAAAAAAATGGTATTATTTGGAGTAAAATAACAATTGTTGTGGTGGTTTGGATTAGAGGTATGGTGGGGGTGAAGGTGTAGATGACGTGGTTCAAATGCGGGGGTGGTTCAAATGGGGGGTGGCTGAGTTAATGCAAGAGACATTGCAAAACCTTCAACATTCCCTACACTCGGCAACCGACAGGCAATCCTTTTGAGTAAACCACTACCCTGCAACGAAGGACGCGTACTGCCCCTCTACAGCTTGCAAATTTTTTTTAACCAGGTCCCTGCCGTACGGTTCCGTGTTCCACTTCGGAAGCAGCTATCAAAATCGAGTTTTCTGTTCCAACAAAACGGAATAAAGCCATGCACATGGCAACTCCGTGGAGACCCGATTGGAAAACCTCCGCGTCGAGTCGCCATGCAGGCGGGGACAGCGTATGATATCGCGGGTCCTTTGGAGCCCTTCTCTGATGGCTTCAAATACAGAATGACCCACTTCCCGTTGATGCCATCGCGTGCAGCACTCACGCCATCGACCAGAACCTCTCAAAGCACGCAAAATCACAAAATCCGTATCCACTATAGGCAATATCGACTGTGCAGGACGCTGATGCAATCGGTACTCGGGATGGCGAAAAGCTTATAGCCAATCCGCTCACCTCACTATTGGAGGTGCCAGCTCGGCACTCGGCTCGCTACCGCCCACTGTCGGTCGTAGTCCGACAGATTCTGCGTCGCCGAGGAGAGGACGACCGACATCTGGGCCGAGTTAGGAAGATGTGTCGGCGAACTCGCCACATAAAACGGCGCTGATGGCATTGGAATCAACGCTGCGATGCTGCGGGGAACAATTATCAGAAGCTGCCCTATCCTAAGGAACACGACAAGCTATAGTATAGCTAGTTGAAAGACCCTATCCTATCCTAAGGAACACGACAAGCTATAGTATAGCTAGTTGAAAGACCCTATCCTATCCTAAGGAACACAACAAGCTATAGTATAGCTAGTTGAAAGACCCTATCCTAAGGAACACAACAAGCTATAGTATAGCTAGTTAAAAGACCCTATCCTAAGGAACACAACAAGCTATAGTATAGCTAGTTAAAAGACCCTATCCTAAGGAACACAACAAGCTATAGTATAGCTAGTTAAAAGACCCTATCCTAAGGAACACAACAAGCTATAGTATAGCTAGTTAAAAGACCCTATCCTAAGGAACACAACAAGCTATAGTATAGCTAGTTAAAAGACCCTATCCTAAGGAACATAATAAGCTATAGTATAGCTAGTTAAAAGACCCTATCCTAAGGAACACAACAAGCTATAGTATAGCTAGTTAAAAGACCTTGCGAAAAATAAGTGGAGATGCTAAAGACAGGGGGTATAGCTGATTGTTTTTGTCTAGAGTATAGCTTGTTAACTTTTCTAGTAGAGAATTAAATAAAAATAACATATATAGAAAGCGCTAGAAGCATTTTCTATGCTATCTTAATATTAATGTAAATACTAACTTAGATTGTTAAGTTTTCTAAGTCCTTATGTGTAAGAAATCTTTAGATGTAGTAGAAGAGGGAGACGCATAGGCTAGGGACAACGCATTAGATAATACTACTAACACTACAAGAAAGCAGCTTACATAAAGCATTATTCTACACAGCACTATAGCAACGCTAATTTATTTACTTTTGTCTTTTAGGAGCAGCAAAGGAAAATAGAAAGTAACTACAGCATAGTAATTTATAGAGTATAAATCTATTTGCTTACAATATAACGTTTTCTGTTGCTATATGCAAGACATGTCAATTTGCTGTTGTTGCTAACAAGGTAGTAACCCATCTCCGCACAAGACATTGATCTCTCCCAGCCGCCAGGCGTGAGGAGGTTGCACAGGCTGTCCGGGCTTACCCAGGCGTTATCCAGAACCAAGAGGGCATAGCAGCGCTACAGGTACTAGAACCAACAAGTAAGCTAATTCAGTATCTTACTGCGCTAGAGCATAACAGGCTTAAGTGCACAACATGCAGCTACATCTGCTAGCAGCAGCAGGTTATGCATTAGCACTATTGCAACCAGCACAGGTAGGTAAACAACTAGAAGAAGGGAGGCAATATAAGGAGAAAGGCTGCAGAGCTAAGGAACATACTATAGAAAAAGGGGATCTTATGCTAGCAGTTCTTCCTATTACAGGCTAGTTGCTGCTGGTTTTGCGTCAGCCAGGCTAAGGATGTAGATAGTAGCACCTAGACCTAGTTAATAAGGAATCTAGCATACAACATTATCTAACAGATCTGCTAAGAACAGGCTAAACAGGTTAGCACTAGCAAAAACAACGTAATCTATAGCGTTAGCAGTAAACTAGATGCAAACTTGTAGGTAGACTACGTTAGATAAGTAAAGCACTTAGAAGGGCAGTCTATAATAAAGCTCTAGGAAACAACAGAGCCTGTTACAGAGGAGGAGGAGGTTCTACAGGCCATATAGACAATTACAGAGAGGGTCTTAGAGCAGGTGCAAAAGACATTAACAGCTACTATTATAGGGAACGCTGCGTTGTTTAAGGTACAGCAGAACAAAGTATATATAAAGCCGCGTAGGCTGTTTAACAACCAGCTTAAAGACCAGACGTAGGAGCAATATAAGGGCGTCTAGAGGAAGCTAGTTAGCATCTGGCACCGCACGCAGGGGATGCCTGACAACAAGCAGCCGCTATATTAGCTAACAGCAAGGCAGGGCAAGCTCTAGGACTGCTTTGAGGAGGTGGTGCAGGGAGAGGGAGCACTTAAGGTCAGGGAAGCTAAAGACAGGCCAACCAAAGCAGAGCAGGCAGGACTGGAGATGCTGGTTAGCATTCTAGACCACCTAATCCAGCGTGGCGACTATAAGAACATACTTATTAGCGCTCTTACTGTAATAGGTATTAGCAAGGATAGCAGTTAGGTGAAGGTTAACAACTACACAACTATCTACTCAGCTGTTATTAAAGTAAGCTAGATGCTGGTTGTATACCAGTTGGCTGTTGAGAGGATGGATGCTGTGGCAGAGAGAGCCAAAGAGATCGGCAAGGAGGCGGCTGAGGACGGGGTCTGCAGCATATTCCAGTACGTGCGCAGCAAGGTGCAGAGGTTCATGACCCGGACATCAGGCGCACCCAAGGCGGAACCGACACCGATGGACTGGATCTTGGAGATGCGCACGATGGGGTTGAAGATCCAGTACGACACGCCCATCCGCGGGCATGTGGACTGGATCAAAGACGAGATCTTGTTCCGGCGGGCGCAGTTCGGCATGGGCCAGCTATCCAACATGATGCACGGGCTGGTGCAGGAGGCCAGGGAGATGCTTGCTAAGCTGACGATGACAGGCAAGGGAGAGAAGCTAAGGCAGGCGCTGCTAGCAATCCTGTGGGCGTCTGTGGAGGACGACCACAGCGAGCAGCGGCTGGGATACTTGTTCTTGCGGGACGAGCGCAACGCGTGGACACAAGAGGGAGAGGGTTAGGTGTTTGGCCAAATCGCAGGGTCGCTACGGCTGGCGAAACGGTGGGGCGTTGACGGCAGCAGGGCGGACAACGCCAGGCAGGAGGTGTTCGACCCAACAGCCCGCCGGGCGTACAAGCACGCTTTCGGGCAGTTCCGCAAGCGTCTGTGGCTGTTGATGCACATGCTCAGCAGCCAGCCCAGGCGGGCGACAGAGCTGGCAGGGATCCAGCACAGCAACACAGCAAACGGAGGGGTCCAGAACGTATTTGCGCACAAGGGGTTGATGTGCTTTGTGACGGCGTACCACAAGGGGTTCCGCAGCACAGGCCAGGCCAAGGTGATCCACCAGTATCTGCTGCAGGAGGTAGGCAAGCTGCTAGTATAGTATCTCTAGCTAGTGCTGCCGTTCTAGCAGGAGGTGCAGGGGACAGTATTAAGGTCTAGGAGATACAGTGCGTATCTCTAGGCTGACAAGATTCTGCTGGGGGCTAGGGGGCAGCAAGACAAGGAGATAGAGCAGGTCGGCAGCACCAGCACAGACGACGGCAGCGACGACGGCACAGACGAGACGGCAGCGTGGACGTAGAAAGAAGAGCGGGTGTGGACGACGGACCAGTCACAGCAGATCATCCAGCAATGCAGCAGCCAGCTACTTAGGAGCCAGCTCAACGTCAGCATGTGGCGACACATCGCCATCGCCATCGCCAACCAGTACTTGAACGAGGCATTCGGACGACCCAGCGAGGGCGGGCCGGACGAGGACGACAAGGCAGACAACGTCGACGACAGCCCGTAGGATCTCCAGGCCGGGCACAGCACAAGGTTGGCCAGGCTCGTCTACGCGCGGCTCATGATGCAGTTCGGCAGCAGGACGGCGGCCAAGCAGCAGCAGTTCCGCCAGATCAGCCAGCAGTGGCACCAGTTCTTCGACTTTAGCGCAGAAGACCGCAAGGCGGGGGCGGGGGCAGGGTCGAGGACGGGAGCCAAGCGGCAGGCCGAGCCGTACGACGGTGTCCGAACGGAGGCCCGGCTCCGGCGGCAGGGGCGTCTCCAGCAGGCCGATCTGGAGGGGCAGCTTCGGCAGATGGCGGGCGCACCGGGGGCAACGTTCCAGGGCAACCAGGCGCAGGCGGTACGGGCCATTGTCGACAGGCACAGCCCAGTGGTGCAGATCATGGGGACAGGCGGCAGCAAGAGCGTGTCGTTCATGCTGCCGGCGTTCTGCTCGCCCGATGGGGTGACGATCGTAGTGACGCCGCTTGTATCGCTACGCTTGGATTTGCACGTCTGCTGCAACAAAGCCAGGATCCAGTCGTCAGTGTAGTTAAGCTGGAAGGTGCTGCAGGCTGCTGCAATTGTATTTGTAACGCCTGAGTTGGTTGTCAGCAAGGGGTTCTACAACTTCATCCTGCAGCTGCAGGCTAGGCAGGCGCTTGACTGGATTGTTCTTAATAAGTGCTACATTGTGCTGGAGGGGAACGCAACATTCCAGCTGAAGCTGCAGGAGGTTGGGGCCGCCGTGCGCGAGTTTGGGGTGCAGACAGTATGCTTAACAGCAACGCTAGCGCCAGGCAATGAGGCCGCGTTCTTCCACAGCATGAGGTTTAACCTACAGCAGGTGCGTCTGTTTTAGTCCTAGACGACGCAGAAGAACGTCCAGTACTTGGTCGTTGGCGTCAAGAGCAACAGCAAGGGCAGGGAGGATGCAGTTAAGGCTAAGGTTAGTAAGGTTATTATTGCATAGTTGGAGCAGCTACTGCAGGAAGGGAGTACAGGTAAGGCAATTATCTATGCTAACTTAATTAAGCAGGTAGAGCAGCTAGGTAAGATGCTAGGGTGCCTGACGTTCTTTAGCAGCGTCAACTTGGTTGAGGGTAAAGCAGTACGGCTAGAGACGTAGCAGCAGAGCAGCAGGTCTGAGGGTGTGATCGTAGCGACCAACGCACTTAGGCTAGGGATCGACGTACCAGACGTCAGGGTGGTGGTCCTAAGCGTCATTGACGGTGGTATTCTGGCCGAATACCAGGGTTGGGGTGCAGGGTTGCGCGCAAGAAGGGGAGGGCTGGTCCGTGCGTTTTGCCGATTGTTTTTTCAGCCGATTACCGTAGGGGGTTACCAAGACCCGTTCCCCCCCTCCGCAACCCTTTGTTCCCCTCACTTACTCACTAACCCTTAACCCCCTCCGCAACCCTTACCCCATGCATGCACGCGCAGTCGCCGCAAGACGCACGGACCAGGCATGGTCAGCCAACCGTCGTCGTCGCCTGGAACGTCAATCAACAATCCCCTATCCCTCCCCTAGATAGATAGATAGAATGGATAGAATAGATAAAGACATATAGGATAGTATTACACCTACATATCTGCATATATACGCACATGCATGCAGGTCCTAACTGCTAGGTTGTAAAGTATACTACTATCTAACAACTACGCAGATCTATATTAAGGATAGTCCTAACGTTAGAGCTGGCTTTTATTATGTAGTGTGTTTTAGTTTAGATTTAGAATCTTTTTTAGAAATGTAATAAAAGTACTAAAAAAGGAGATAATTGCAGCGCTTTGTTTGCGTTTCTATGAAAATAGAAAGCAAGATAGGGATTAATTTGTATTTCTATACATATAGAAAGTAAGTTAGAGGTTAGTTTGCATTTCTATAAGAATAGGAAGAAATATAAATACAAATACATCAAAACTTATACAAACACTATAATATCATTCAGTATTAATATAGAAAACTTTACATTAGTAAATTTAGTACCTAAAGGGTTAGTTAGTAAAGAAGGTATTCTCATACTAACTAATAGGTATCTTAGTAGATTAAGAATAAAGAATAAGAGATTAGAGGCCATTTAGCTTAGGGTTAGACTCTTAAGAAAGATTAACAAGGTAAGGTAGTAGTTAGTAAGGTAAAGACAGCCTATAAAATCCTGCAGTACATACAGTTAATCTAGGTAACAAACATGTTGAGATCTTGCGTCTTGCTGTT
Organism: Colletotrichum destructivum; assembly: GCF_034447905.1. NCBI lineage: Eukaryota > Fungi > Ascomycota > Sordariomycetes > Glomerellales > Glomerellaceae > Colletotrichum > Colletotrichum destructivum. Next base: position 1,264,981 of record NC_085906.1, read on the forward strand.
GTAGCTGGTGTCTTGCCTTGGCGTCGTCCATTGTTAATATTGATAGGCAGGGTCAACAAGGTCGCCAGGGACAGGCACGGATCGGACGGTAGAGGCCTTAGGAGCAAGGGACCAGACCAAGGACAGGACTACAGGGCCGGTCGGTCAGAGATCGGACTAAAGGTGGGATCGCCCGAGACAGGCCAGCAGCCTATAAAACCATGCAGGGCCTAAGGCCAAGATAACATTGCATACCTAACCCCAGCAGGGTCTTGGTAGTGTACTCGACACTCGCCATGGACTGCAGAGCTCGAAGGCCCGGGCCGGGCGAGGTCAACAAGGCCGCCGGAGCCGGCCAGGGATCAGACCAGAGTCCGGATCGTACGAGGCGACCTGGGCCGCCTCTGTTGCAGCCTCCCAGGGGAAGGAAGGCCCGAACCCCTCCCCCTTCCAGGGGTAAGTCATTTGACCTCACAGGGTGGGGAGAAGGGAAGGAGGGGGGTGATGGAGGGGGGGAAGCTGCGTTTATAACCCCCCCCCCCCCCCTTATTCCTTCCTAAAGGGAAGGTGCAGACAGCCTGTTCCATCCGTTTTCAAACAACTAAAAAGGGGATGATTTTCCTGCAGCCTATAAAACCGGATGAATCATCCCCCCTGATAAGGCTGCTGCACTGCCTGCCCAGCCTGCTTTGAGGCTGGTACTCATGAACCCGACGTTCAAAGTCGGCAGCGCATCGATCTCCCTCTGAAAACGCGGGCCCGTCATCTTCCAGGTCGACGGCGCCTCAGCGACGGCGCGCCATCCTAGGACTTGTACGAAGGCCACGGTACGCCAACCCGGAGGTTCGGGCCAAGGGCAGGATCGCTAGGCCAGGATCGGACCAGGGACAGGATCACAAGGCCGGCCGGTCACAGATCAGACCAAAGGAGGGATTGCACAGGGAGATACAATAACCCCTAGGGCCGCCCTAGCGTAAGTGCAGGGTTAGACCTCTAGATTAACGTAAGTTAAAGCACCTACTTTTTTACCTATTTACACCTATTCGTATAAAAAGTGCTACTTTTTACCTTCCTATTAGATAGCTAGCTTTAGTAGTTTAAAAAAACATAAAAGTACTACTAAGTTTAACTTTCCTAAAACATTATATATAAGTATAAAAATTAAGCGTTTATCTAGTTTTTATTAACCTAATCTACAATAAGTATAATTGATAAATTTAATGTAGTATTACTACAGCTACATTAAGGTTATAGTAAAGTTAGGCTTTGTTTTAATATTATTAATTTATTTAATAACTATGGGATAGAATATTAAAAGACTAGTAGTATTCGCTTTTAAAATATAGTAGACTAAGTAGAAGTAGTCTTATTCTTTTAAAGCCTTTCTATAAGTATTAAATTAGTAGAATAGAAAAGATATTATAGAATACTCTATTATATAATGTTAACTATAGCATAAAACTTAAGTAGTCTTTATAGTACTATCTATAAAGTATATTACATATACATATATATAATTAGAGAAGTAAGTAATAAGTCTAGTTTACTTTAATTAATAGTAAGATTAAAATACTAATAAAATGTATATAAGCCCTACTACTTTAATAGTTAGTACTATTATTTACATATAGGATTATATCTTATTTATAATCTAATAGCTAGTTTTATTAGAGATAGGGTTAAAAGTAGCACCTTTAGTCTATAGTCTAAATAGGGGGTTGAAATAGGGGGGGTAGGTAAAAGGTAGGTGCTTTAACTCAACCCTTGCAATTAGCTGCCTGCAATAAATAGACAGATTGTCCCTAGCAACAATACATACAATGCGTAACCAGTACATTATCTAGTATAAAAGCCTACCTACTCTCAACAAGGCTGCCCTCGTCAACCTCAAGCCACCATCGTGGGGCCAAGACAATCACAATCCACGATGTACTGCACGCTCTCAGATGGAGAGGCACGCCGATTGTGGAAGGGCTGACAACAAGGCCGCCAGAGCCGGCCAGGGATCGGACCAGGGGCAGGATTGCAAGGCCAGGATCGGACCAAGGCTAAGACCGCAAGGCCAGCCGGCCACGGATCGGATCAAAGGAGGGATCGCCCGAGGCAGGCCAGCAGGCGGCAAGGCCGGCCCCTTCTTCCGTGCCTGGCTCGGCCGCAGGTCCAGATCTCCGGATCCGATCAGAATTAAACGCGAAGCGCCTGTATCGGGGCCACAGAGACGTTTGCTACTGTGTGAAGAATCCAGCAAAAGAGGGCAGGCAGGGTTATAATAGGGATTTATATATTGCTAACTAAGGTAGGCCAAAGGCAGCCTATAAAACCCTGCAGCACGTACAGTTAATCCAGTCAACAAACATGTTGAGATCTTGCGCCTCGCCGTCGTGGCTGGTCTCTCGCCTTGGCGTCGTCTATTATCAACATTGCCAGGCAAGGTCAACAGGGTCGCCAGGGCCGGCCAAGGATCGGACGGCCGAGGCCTCTAGAGCAAGGGATCAGACTAAGGACAGGACTGCCAGGCCGGACAGCTACAGATCGGACCAAAGGAGGGATCGCCCGAGGCAGGCCAGCAGGCGGCAAGGCCGCCCTTGTTTCCATGCCTGGCTCAGCCGCAGGTCCAGATCTCCGGATCCAATCAGACTTAAACGCGAAGCGCCTGTATCAGGGCCACAAAGACGTTTGCTACCGTCTAAAGAATCCAGCAAAAGAGGACAGGCAGGGTTATTATAGGTATTTATTGATCACTCACTAAGGCGGGGCCGAAGGCAGCCGTTAAAATACTGCAGGGCTGAAGGCCGGAAACCCTAAGCAGAGATCCGACTGCTGGGCCCGGGCGAGGAGTGGGCCGCCTCGAATCGGACCAAAGTCCGGACTGCCCGCACAGAGCCGGCCACGGATCGGACCAGAGACCGGACTGCGCAGCGGAGGCCGGGCCCAGGAACAAGGCCGGCCGGCGAGGGCAGGCCCCAGGTGGCCTCCAACACCAGTCACAGAAGATCAGCTTCGGCTGAGAGGGCTGGCCTGTGTAGCTGAAGGAGGAAGGAAAAGAGGGGGTGAGGGAGGGGGTGTTGGCTGTTTTTCTATCCCCCTTTTTTTTATAGAAACCCCTCTGAAGGGAAGGTGCAGACGGCCCGTTCCTTCCCTTTCGAAACAACCAAGCAGGGGATTGTTTTCCTGCAGCCTATAAAACCTGACGAATTGACCCCCCTGATAAAGCCGTTGCACTGCCTGCCCAGCCTGCTTTGAGGCTGGTACTCATGGACCCGACGTTCAAAGTCGGCAGCGCATCGATCTCTCTCTGAAAACGCAGGCCCGTCACCTTCAAGGTCGACGGCGTCTCGGCGACGGCGCGCCATCCTCAGCCCCGCACGAAGGCCACCCTACGCCAACCCGGAGGTTCGGACCAAAGTCCGGACCGCCTGGGGGCCTCACAGGAGCCAGGGTTCGCATCAAGGGCAGGATCGCAAGGCCAGCCGGCCACAGACCAGACTAGAGGAGGGATCGCCCGCAGCAGGCCAGCAGGCGGCAAGGCCGTCCCTAGTTCGAAGCCCGGCTCTGCTGCAAGTCCAGACCCCCAGATCCAATTGTTATAGATCTCTCTCGCCAAGGCTATAAGGGCAGGAAGGCAATCCTTCCACCTTAGTTGTGTTGCAAATTATTAGAAGATAAACCCTAGAATAAGCGGCATGTAGAAGAGTAGACTGCCTATAGAGGACTAAGTCCTATCCTAGGTAAAGATGTCCTAATTCCTATTTGTAGTTACCTTATTGCTATCTACAATCTATAGTACTAGTGCCTACTAGGGCTAGTTATTAGCCCTAGGGTAGTATACTAACCTTAGTTAAGTTGTAGTAGGCTTACTCTATGTAAATGTAGTTTAGTAAAGGCTATAGGTTAAAGTAGCTCTATTATAGAACCCTAAACTAATAAACCTTAGAAACTCCTTTATAGTAAGTAAGTAAGGCTAGACTACTTAGGGCTAGCTACTAAGAAGGGAATTAGGGAGATTAATAGATATAATTAAAAGTACTTCTAGTAGTTACTATAGTAATAAAAGCAAAGCTATTTCAAGCTTATAGAAGCTATTATAAATTTTATACTTATAATCTTAGTTACTATAACGTTGTTTAAGAGGGATTAGTTTGCGTTTCTACAAAAATAGACCTGTAGGCTAAAGACGGAGTAATGTAGAAAAGAACAGAAGAACAACCTCTGCCTGCAGTAGATAGGGGAGGTAAGGTGTAGTCTAGCTAAACAAGGGGATAAGCAACATTTGCATAAGGTAGGGAAGAGTAATAGATTAGTAATCTATAAAGAAGACAGCAGCTAAAGAGACTATAAACCCTGCAAATGTAAGTAGTAAGGATAGAAGGAGGACTTTATCTTTTATACCCCCTTAAGTTACTTAGTAGGCCTACAGTAGTGTACAGCTTAACCCTTTCCCTATTCTTCTTACTTTTCATTTCTTCTTATTCTTATACCTTACAATATTGTAGATAGAAAACACTAGTATTTCTTACAATACTATAAATAACATAATTTAGCCTTCCTAGCTAGTAATACTATTTATTCTTTTTACTTAAAAATCTTTTATTTTCCTTTTTAAACTTATCTAGGTTTTTTTTCTTCTTATTCTTTACCTCCTCCCCCCTATCCCCTCTCTGCTTACTACACTATAAAGGCTGCTAGTCTCTCTAGCAACGCCAGACCCACTATGCAACATGGCATGTAAAGATAATTAAAGCAACTACCTACTTAATAAACATAGTCTTGTTTACTATGCCTACCTAACCCTTTATACTATAACCACCTGTGTTTTTCTAAAGAGAGCCTATGCTGAATAGGCTGATGTTTAGTAATTCAACACTGCAGACTAAGACGACAATGGGCGGAAGCAGCTGTACAAGCGGCAGAGGCAGTCCACCCTGTGCAGACGTCAACGCCAGTCTGTACCTCACCTTTGTAGAGCGGCCTCGGGTTGCTGTCTGCACGCACTGCAAGCAGGCGGTCCGACCGGACGGTGGCGTCGAGGGCCACTTCCGGCAGACTCACCAGCTCAAGGGAGCAACGCTCCGTGCAGTGGTCGACCTAGCCTGGGCGGCCGCCTATGACAGCCCTCTTGAGGACCCCCACACATGCGAACTACCACCGGACGGCAGCCTGCCACTTGAGCAGCTAACTGTGCTAGACGGATATGGATGCAGGCGGTGCGACTTCCGGACAAGCAGCCGGAAGCTAGTGAAGCTGCACGTACAGCAAGGGACACACAGCACAGGCAGGCCGGCAGTCGGCCCCAGGGCTACCAACAGCAAAGAAGCCGAGCCCATCGACTGGGGGGCAGTAAGGCTGCAGTCGCTATCGCAAGGCCGCTACGCACGGTACTGGATCGTCCGCGACCCCGGGACGAACGAGGGAGGGCCGCTGTCGCAGTCACCCCGGCAGGGGAGCAACGACGTATTCGCCGAGCGGCTGGCGAGACGGCAGGAGCTTATGACAGCCGAGGACGAGCACTGGGAGCGGACAGTCGTCGCCACCTCCGACGTCAACCGACAGTCGGCCTGGGTGAGGGAGATGGGTTGGGCCGTACACCTCGACGGGCGCAACCTGGTGGACCTGTACGAGGCCGGGAAGGCGCCCCTGTCGGCGGCAGCGCGGGACACGGTCCGGGACGAGGAGGGCCGGGAGGAGCAGCGACGGCTGGCCCTCCTGCAGGAGAGCTTCCGCCACGAGGTGGCCAGGTGCTCCCTCCGGCTCGACAAGGTGCCCCACGAGACAAAGAGGTGGCTGAAGAGCGTCGATCCGGCCAAGCCCCACGGACGGCCGTTCGCGCTCGAGCAAATGGAATCAACAGTCCGGAACTACCAGGCGGTGTGGGAGAGGTATCTCTGTTACTGCCTACGGGCGCATCAGCTAGGCCGGACAGAGGCACAACAGCAGCGCAGGATCCGCTTCACAGACGAGCAGTGGACGGCACTGGACGCAATGGCCGAGGCCCTCGCCGTAGCAGGCGACGCCAGTGCAAGCCGTCAAGGTCGGGGCAGCTGGTGCTACAGCCAGACACAGCCGACCAGGGCGAGTACCGAGAGCGAGGACGACGACAACAACGGTCACTACTACGACGACGACAGCGACAACGACAGCAGCTACGCAGCCGGCCGGCTTGCCACCAGCAGCAGGAGCAACACCCTCAGCATGGAGGGTCAACAAATCCTCCGCCGTGGGTCTGGGGCTGCCGGGGCCAGCCAAGCGGCCGACGGCGGCCGCCCAGAGCACAGCAGGGCGCTAGATCGACGGGTGTACCAGTTCTGCATTGTGTCCCTAAAGCAGAAGGTTGCCGTGGACACTTTTGCGAACCCGCTCATCCACTTCACCGCCGTGCTCGGGGTCATGAACCCGGCAAAGAGGAGTGGGGGGACGGCCGGCAGCGGTAGCGGAAGCGGTCAGAGCAGCGGGGTTGGGTGGAGCCCGGCATCCCGGTTCACCCAGCGGCTCGCGGGGCTCCTGTGGTGCGGGCGCATATTGATGCTGGAACACTTCTTCGAGAAGGAGGCAATCGACGGGGACCCCAACGAGATGAGCGCGGAGGTAGTGGACGGCTTTGTAGAGCAGTACCGGCACTGGCTCGCCGACGGGTCGCACACGCCCTTCAGCGCCATCATCCGCATGATGGCGTACGGCAAGGGCCACCGGAACAGGGAGGGCGGCACGCCTCGGGTGATGTGGGAGAAGAGCGGGCAGGCACTCCGCTACCTCGGGCAGCGGGTGGCCATCGACGACTTCCGACGGGCGGCGCAGCAGCCCAGGGCCGAGGCCGAGGCAACGCTGCACGAGCTCATGCGCGGGGGGTGGGCGGAGGCGGGCGGGCAGCTGGCGCTGGACGGCGTCGTCGACACGCTCGTGTTCGAAGGCGCCGGGCGGTCCTTCGCGACGCACGAGAAGAACGCCTGGCTCCGGCCGGGGCCCGGGACGCTGGCCGAGCTCTGCCGCGGCAGCATGTGGGACGCGAGGCTGCAGCAGTGGCGGCGCGACGGCGTGCTCGGCTGGCTGGCCAGGGCGCAGTCCTTCAAGCGGTCGCTTCTCGCGTCGGCCCACATATGGGGGGGCCAGCCCGGGCGGGGGCCGGAGATGACGACGATGCGGTACTGCGACACGCAGGACATGGCGCGGAACGTCTTCGTCTTCGACGGGCAGGTGATGCTCGTCACGGACCGGGACAAGAACCGGGCGATCCGGGGCCTCAGCCGGAAGGTGGCCCGTTTCCTGCCCGAGGCGGTCGGCAAGATGATGGTGGCCTACGTCGCCTGGCTGCTGCCCTTCGAGAGGCTCCTCCAGGCCGAGGCCGGCATACAGGGCCCGCCGGCCTCGCTCCACCCGTGGCTCTGGAAGGACGGGCGCCGGGGCCTGTGGGACACGACGGAGCTCAGCAAGGAGCTCGACGCGGCGACGTCGGCGGCGATAGGCGTCCGCCTCACGGTGTCGAGCTACCGGCACGTAGCCATCGAGCTGGGCAGGAGGATCCGCGGCCTCGTGGTGAAGCAGGCGGAGGTCGAGATGGCCGAGGAGGACGATGGGGCCGGGCCGGGCGCGGGCGGCGCAGGCGGCGGGACGACGGGAACAGACCCCCTGACGGGCGAGGTGCGGAGGAAGTCCCGGCTGGAGTTCGTATGGGACCTGCAGGCAACGCACGCCGGGGTCACGGCCAGGCGGCACTACGCCATCGACGTGCAGTTCCCCAACCAGCTGCAGCCGGAGATGGTGGCCAACTTCCGCGAGATCAGCCGGCTGTGGCACGCCTTCCTCGAGTTGCCGCCGCCGTCGGGAGGGCAGGGGGGGCAGCAGAGGCAAGCCGAGCGACAGGGACAGCTGGCCGCCGGCGACGCCGGCGCCACGTACCCAGTCGGCACACCAGCAGCACCTGCGTCGTTGTCCAGGAAGCGGAGGGCATCAGGCCAGCCGGCGGAGGCAGCAGCACCGGCCAACCCCATAGCCACCCCCACGAGGCCGGCCACCAGCCGAGAGCAGCAGGCCACGCACTCGGGCCGCCGGAAGCGAGCCGCCAACGACGCCATGCTGGCACGGAGAAGCGCGCCGGAGGAGGCGGAGCTGGACAGGCGGCTCGAGGCCGGGCTGCGCGTGCTCTTCGGGGACGAGGCGGGCTGGAGGACGGCGGAGCAGCACGAGGCGGCGCGCAGGGTCATGTCGCTGCGGCAGGGCGACGTCCTCATCGTGGTGCTGCCGACGGGGGCAGGCAAAAGCGCGCTCTTCCAGCTGCCGGCGGTGCGGGAGGTGCACGGCGGGGTCAGCATCGTGGTCGTGCCGTTCGCGGCGCTCCTCAACAGCCTCGTCGAGGGGGCCAGGACAGCCGGGGTCGACGTGCTCCACTGGCAGCCGAGGGCGGTGACAGGCCGGCGGGAGGGGGAACGGGTGGCGTCGATCGTGTTCGTCAGCGCGGAGCACTCCCAGTTCGCCGAGTTCCTGTCCTACGGCGAAGGACTCCGGGCGCGCAGGGTGCTCAAGCGCATCTTCGTGGACGAGTGTCACACGATGCTCCTCGACGGCGGGTACCGCCCCCAGCTGGCGGAGGTCAAGGGCCTCTACCGGTTCGGGGTGCCGATGATCCTGCTGACGGCAACGCTGCCGGTCCGGATGGAGGCGTGGTTCCGGCGGCTGATGCTGGCGGAGGACGCAACGACGGTGCGGGCCAGCACGGCGCGGGTCAACATCCGATACCGCGTAGCAGGGGTGGTGCCCGGGGGGTTCCCCGCGATCATGACGGCGGTCGTGGACGAGGTCGGGCGACTCGGGCGGCAGATGGCAGCAGGTCAGAAGGGGGTGGTCTACTGCCGGTCCAAGGCCAAATGCAAGCAGGTGGCGACGGCGATCGGATGCGCGGCGTACCACGGGTCCCTGAGCGCGGAGGGGCGATGGGAGGCGCTCGAGGCGTGGTCCAAGGGGCGGTCCGGAAGCCGGTGGATGGCAGCAACAACGGGACTCGGGTCGGGGGTAGACATCCGGGGCGTGGTGGCGGTGATCCACGCAGAGGCGCCGTACGGGCTCGTGGACTTCGCGCAGCAGACGGGGCGAGGGGGCCGGGACAAGGGCGAGACGGTGGAGTCGGTGATCTTCCGGGACGGAGAGAGGGGGCCGCAGCGGGACGCGTTCGCGGCGGACGTGAACCAGGTGGACCAGCAGGGGATGCAGGCGCTCATGGAGACGGAGGGGTGCCGGCGGGCGGTACTCGGGGAGTTTATGGACGGAGACGGCAGAGACTGCCGGCAGCTCGGGGCGGAGGCATGCGACCACTGCCAGGGGGTTGCGGAAGAAGAGGCAGGCAGCAGCGGGGACGGGGACGGGGAGGAGGTTAGGGTTAGCCGGGCAGCACAGGACACCAAGGCAAGGCAGGCGTTGTCGAAGGGCCTGCAGGAGTGGCTGAGGGAGGTGGAGGGCGGATGCGCAGTGTGTTACATGGCGTGGTGCAACGGGAAGAGGATTGAGTGGAAGCGTGGTCGGTTCCAGGGACACAAGACAGGATGCTGCCCGCGGCTGGAGGGCGGGCGATTCCTCCGGTGGCGGGCGAAGGTGCGGTTCGAGCGGTTTGCGTGCTGCTGGCTGTGCGGGCTCCCGCAGACGGTGTGCGAGGAGGGGTGGGCGGGAAGGGGGGCGGGGGAGGGTCAGGGCAGGAGGGGAGCCGGAGGGGGGCAGGGGCGGGGGCGGGACACGGGGGCCGGGGCCGGGGCCGGGGCCGGGGCCGGGGCCGGGCCCGGGGCTGGGGGCGGGGCTGGGGGCGGGTGCCGGTGGATGGACGCGGTGCTGCCGGCGATCCAGTGGACGAGCCAATTCAGCGCGGCGCAGCGGTGGCTGTTTGAGGCGTTCGAGGTGGACGCGGGCGACGAGGAGGAATTCACAGGGTGGCTGGGGCGGTCACGGCATGTGGACGGGGAGGAGACGTCAACGAACGCGCTGGCGGCGTGGGAGGTGCTGGTGCAGCGGCACTGCCTCGGTAGGGATAGGGGGGCTTAGGGTTAGGGTTAGGGTAGGACCTAAGGAGGGTTAGGGAGCAGGGTTAGGGTTAATTGACATGGTTAACAGACATGGTTAAGAGACAAAGGCCTTCTCTTTAGACAGTCAGGCGTAGCCGCAAGAAGGAGAAGACATAGTAGGAGGGAAGGGAGGCGCAGACAGTGTAAATGGATATCACACGGCTTTCTGCACTGTGCACGGGTAGGGGACGGCAGTCGAGGGTTAGGGTTAACGTAGACGACGTAGACAAGGCAGAACGGTGGCTTAGGCGGCTACGGGGAGGGTCCCAATAAGCGTCGGAACGGCAGACGACTGTTGCAACGTGGTAGGAACCCAGGAACCCAGGAACCCAGGCGTCTAGCCAGCCCCCGCTAAGCTTGTGAGTTGTTGGAAGAGTAGGTTCGTCGACGCGTGAGTAAGGATTGTGGAAGGTGGAAGGTGGATGGCGGGGTTGTAGGGGTTCGTCGACGCGTGAGTAAGGATTGTGTTTAGGGTTTAGGGTTAGGGTTAGGGTTAGGGTTAGGGTTAGGGTTAGGGTTAGGGTTAGGGTTAGGGTTAGGGTTAGGGTTAGGGTTAGGGTTAGGGTTAGGGTTAGGGTTAGGGTTAGGGTTAGGGTTA